>NC_092559.1:13726451-14326451 GCF_037038585.1 Patagioenas fasciata | reverse complement strand
CAGTTTGTACCCACTGCCCCTTGTCCTATCATTGATTGTCATCGAGAAGAGCCTGGCTCCATCCTCATGACACTCACCCTTTACATATTTATAAACATTAATGAGGTCACCCTTCAGTCTTCTTCTCTTCTCTTCTCTTCTCTTCTCTTCTCTTCTCTTCTCTTCTCTTCTCTTCTCTTCTCTTCTCTTCTCTTCTCTTCTCTTCTCTTCTCTTCTCTTCTCTTCTCTTCTCTTCTCTTCTCTTCTCTTCTCTTCTCTTCTCTTCTCTTCTCTTCTCTTCTCTTCTCTTCTCTTCTCTTCTCAAGCTAGAGAGACCCAGCTCCCTCAGCCTTTCCTCATAAGGGAGATGCTCCACTCCCTTAAACATCTTTGTGGCTCTGCGCTGGACTCTCTCAAGCAGTTCCCTGTCCTTCTTGAACTGAGGACTCCAGAACTGGACACAATATTCCACATGTGGTCTCACCAGGGCAGAGTAGAGGGGGAGGAGAACCTCTCTCGATCTACTAACCACACCCCTTCTAATACACCCCAGGATGCCATTGGCCTTCCTGGCCACAAGGGCACAGTGCTGGCTTATGATCATCCTGCTGTCCACCAGGACCCCCAGGTCCCTTTTCCCTACACTGCTCTCTAACAGGTCGTTTCCCAACTTATACTGGAACCTGGGGTTGTTCCTGCCCAGATGCAAGACTCTACACTTGCCCTTGTTATATTTCATTAAATTTTTTCCTGCCCAACTCTCCAGACTGTTCAGGTCTCGCTGGATGGCAGCACAGCCTTCTGGCGTGTCAACCACTCCTCCCAGTTTAGTGTCATCAGCAAATTTGCTGACAGTGCACTCTATTCCTTCATCCAAGTCGTTGATGCATATATTGAATAATACAGGCCCCAGTATTAACCCTTGAGGTACTCCACTAGATACTGGCCTCCAACTAGACTCCGCCCCATTGGCCACAACTCTCTGGCTTCTTTCCTTCAGCCAGTTCACAGTCCACCTCACTACCTGATTGTCCAGATCACACTTCCTCAGTTTAGCTGTGAGGATGCTGTGAGAGACTGTGTCAAAGGCTTTACTGAAGTCAAGGTAGACCACATCCACTGCTCTGCCATCATCTATCCATCTCATTATGTCCTCATAAAAGGCTATGAGGTTGGTTAAGCATGACTTCCCCTTGGTGAAGCCATGTTGACTGCCCCTTATGACCCTCTATCCTCTATATGCCTTGAGATGGCACCAAGGATAAGTTGTTCCATCGCCTTTCCAGGGATGGAGGTGAGGCTGACCGGTCTATAGTTCCCCGGGTCCTCCTTCTTGCCCTTTTTGAAGACTGGAGTGACATTTGCTTTCCTCCAGTCCTCAGGCACCTCTGGGGGTGCCAGTGATCTCCAGCACCCTGCACAGGCAGGCATGCTAGCGGCTGCGCCAGACCGTGCAGGAAGGGGGTTGCATCCAGTGCTGGGAGCCCCCAGCCCTGCCACAGACCCCGGAGCTGGCAGGGGGTCCGGTCCCCCTGAGCACCTGTCTGACGGCAGCCTGGTTCAGGGACTGGAGGCAGTGGTGGGAAGAAAAGACGAGCTTCAACCTGGCTCAGAGGCAGTGGGCGCTGCAGGAGAGGCAGCAGAAGCAAGCCCGGGGTCGTCACAGCCTTTCAGCCAGCTTCACCCCCTCCCTCACCCACCAGTCCGAGTTGTTGGAGCTGAGCTGTCACCGCCGCTCTTCCCCGGCCAGACCCCATGTTCTCCCGGGAAGGTTCTCCGCGGGCGCGGGGCGAGGCAGTCCCCCGGCATTGCTGGCACCCGACGAAGCTCTGTTCTCCTCCCAGAGCCTGCGCTGAGCGGCAGAAGGCACTGCGGGACTACCTGGTAGTGGGGGCCGAATTTCACCCCCCCCGGCAGCCAGGCTAGCCAGCTCTCCATCCTCTCCTCCCAGAGTCAGCTCTTCTCCGCTTCCCAGCCCCGCCACAAACGTCCCTGCATGGGCTTCTGAAGCACCCAATAAACCCCGTCTGGCCCAGCCTTCGCCCCAGGGTCTTTGAGGGGGCACTGGCGGCGGGGAGGGTCGAGTGGGAACTCGAGCTCGGCGAGTTCCTCTCCGGCAGAGGTTCAGCGGGCCGGTGCGTAGGTGATGCCTACATAGTGCTCAGAGGTGTCGACCCTGGGGGCGTGCGGACCCTTTAAGGCGCCGAGGGTCCAGGCATGGGAGTGACAGAGGCGAATAGGTGGTGAGGTGGGCAGGCGCGTGGCTGGGCGATGCGGGGGACTCTGCGTGCAGGGAAGCCGGGGGTTTGGTCGTGCCTTTGCCCTGTGTCTCACTCGCCGCTGCTCTCACCTCGGGGCAAGGTCTGCGGCGGGCATGAGCCCTGCAGTGAGCACCCACACGGCACTGCACTGGGCCTCTGAGCACCCGTGTGTGTCCACCCTCACCTCCACGTGCATCCCCCATAACTCCCATGCATATCACCTCCATGTAAATCGCCCCCATGTGCCTACTGCACCCCACATCACCCTGGCCTGTGTATCTCCCTGTGCCTCCCGCATTCCCCCACCACCCTAGGCCACAGGGTCCACATCCCTATGGGGGGAGGTCGTAAGGCCCGCGTGCCCCTCCGCCTCAGTGGTGCTTAGCGGTGCCCAGCGGGCAGGACGAGGAGGTGGGCAAGGCGCAGCAGGCAGCAGCATGCCTGCCAGAATCCTCTATGACAGGGGTGTCAAACTCATTTTCACTGGGGACCACATCAGCCTTGCGGTTGCCTACAAAGGGCCGAATGTAATTTTAGGACTGTATAGATGTACTCCTGTAGGAGTCCCCGGTGAAAATGAGTTTGACACCCTTGCTCTATGAAGTCGACAAGATAACCAGGACAGCAGAGCACGTGTCTGTACGGGGGAGAGGGGGGGGGTGGGCAACACCCATGGGTGCGGGGCTCACCCTGCTCCCCCCAGCAGTGCCTGGTCTTCTGCGACGTGGCTCCTCAAAACCCCGTCCACTTCCTGGTGATCCCCAAGCACCCCATCTCCCGGATCAGTTGAATGGATACCCAGGATGCCGAGGTGAGTCCAGAGTTGTCTCTGGGACGTGGAGGAGATGCACGGTGCTGACCCTCCTGCTCTCTCCCCCCAGCTCCTTGGGCAATTGCTGGTTGTTGGTGGCATGCATGGTACAAGCGGAGGGGCTGGCCAATGGCTACTGCCTCAGTGAGTTGGTGTCCCCTCCACTACTCTGCCATGCTGTGGGATAGGACCCTCACTGGTGGTCCCGCAGGAGCAGAGCTGTGGGGGTTTGTTGGAGTGAATAAAGGACTCAGCATTCCAATTCAACGTGAATCACGCAAAGCCATTTATTACAGAAACAAGCCTCCTTATATATGCAACTATTCTCTGATCATGCGTCCACGCTCCAATCATGCATTCACTAATTGGATATCATCTATGTTCATGAGCTGTCCACACGCTGGAGTCTCACTGCTCATAGGTCCGTTGATTTACATCACATTGAGGTCTTGTTATTGTAGAGCTGCTTCTCTCCCACGGCAGGTCCTGCTCTCAGCTTTTGAGTTGGCCTTGAAATTCCTGGCTGGTTCAGTAACAAATCTCCATCTAACAGAAACCCCTCCACAATTCCCCTCTTTTTGTTCTTGAACCAGCCAGACCCCATTTACAGCGCGCTGAATCATCTTTGAAATACACTGCAATATACAGCACATGATTAACACAACAATCACAGTTACATATAATGCAACTAAGCCTTATTTAATAAGATCAAACAACTACCCACTTATTCCAAAACATTTAAGCTATGTGTCAAACCTTAATTTTACTACGGCAATCTTATTAATGTACTGTTCTACTTTGTCTAAAGCACTTATTAATAGATCCAGAATAATCAAACAAGTTAATACAGCACAACCAGAATCCTGATGTTAAAAGCAGAAAACCTATAACTGCGTGATTTTGTAGAGCAACATGTCCAATACCATCAACATCTATTATTAATTGAGTTAGTACTTCAGAAGTTAGATTAACCTATTTAAAAGACCAATAGCTTAACTTTGATATGTCTCCTAAGGTTTTACCAGCTGCTAGATCAGTGAGAAAGAGTGCATTGACTATCTAAGCGTAATATTGCCTTTTTGACTCTCCTGCTGTTTGTTCAAATTGTCATTCTCCACAGAAGGCACACCACGAGCTTGCTAATAGGCTTCTAGATCACCAGGTCTGTGAGCATCCACAACACCGAACCAGGATTCATGGTCTACATCTGAAACAGTCCTCACAACTTATCTCCCTCCTGTCCATTCGCATTCACCGAATCCTTGCCATCTCCACTCAGCCACGGCCCGACCCACCTCGCAGGAATCCACCCCGATCCCCGCCCTGCAATGCCACAAACACAACCCCCTCCCCAGGCCTTCAATCGATGTGGCCCTCTCCATTGACCAGCAACCTGACCACAACCAATGTAGGTTCCCTCTGACCTACCATGGCCTTGGGTCATACTTGCAAATTATTTCATCACATACAATGACTCCGACAACTGGCCCTGTGGTGGTGTTTCCCCTACTTCTCCTCCCCCCCCCCTTTTTTTTTTTGTTTTGTTTGTTTGTTTGTTTTTTGTTTGTTTGTTTTTAAATAAACAAGCAAACAGCTTCGGAATCAGATACATGCGTTGGACCTTGACTACGTACTCAAAATCACAAATCAAATATAGAGGTTCCTCCTTAAAAAGCTCTAAGTAATTTAAAGCTGTGCCAAGTTCTGCTAATTGGGTTGAACCTTCAATAATTTTTACAGAATAATGCCAATTTTTATCTTCATGCCAGACCACTACAGCTTTATGAGACTTCTCAAAACCATCAACAAAAACTTTGCAAGTATGTAGGATCAGACCAAAACCAAGTATGGCCTGTGACCTGATGTTAAAGACTTGAAGGTTCTGCAGCAATTTACATTTATGAATGCCAACAGCTGTGCTGTTAAGAAAACCAGCTAGTTCAATTTACAAGGACATAGATTACAAATAAAAAAAATCAGAATTAAATTTCACAAATGGTACGTATATAATAAAAGGATCATGGCCTATTAAGACTTAAATTCATTCCCTGCATTTTCTTGATCAGAGTGACAATTGATCTATCAGTCTGTTAGCAATCTCATCATACTGTCCCATAATAGCCACAGGTTGTTTCTTAGACAAATCTGCAAGTCCAATCGAATGCAGTTAGCTTCTAAGGTTGTCAGAAATTTATTCATCAAAGTCTCTAATTCCATTTTGGTTGTCATATTTATTGGATATTGTTTTCCCTTACCGGATTGAAGTCCTGTTTCAGTTCTATCAGTGTAGTGTTTTCTTTATCAAAACATTGGCTGTTAATACTAGTGGAAATACAGCATTCCAAATTTCCTTGGACATGTCTCACTTGCAGCAAGCATATCTTCACCATCCAAGTAGCTTCTTGTGGGCCATGCAACTAAACAGAATTCTCAGAAAATGTTATTTGAACTTACAATTTACTTAACAAATCTTGACCCAAGAGATGTACAGGGCTTTCTGGCAGCTACAAGAATTCATATGGTAAAACTTTGTTTCAAATTTGGCATTCCATTGGTCTCAAAAAAAAAAAAAAAGGTCTTTCTTTCTTTCTTTCCCACAATCTCAAAAACTATCATGGTGAATTTACGAAGAAGTCTTTCACAATTAGTTACCACAGAATAAGTCTATTAACAAATTTTTGGTTTAATTTCCCAGTTTCATTAGAACTACAGATCTGCTAGGGATGCCTTTAAATTTCACCCCCAGACTGCTCCATTCAGTATTACATCGCTGCAGTGGGGGGGAGAGAAAACCCCCCTTTCACCGCCTTGAAAGTGGGCAGCCAGGTTTTTCCAATTTTTTTTTTTTTTTTCTCTCTCTTCTTGCTGCAGTTCAGATGTACCAAGGCCACGCAGCTGGCATAATTGCTGGTACGAAGTAGGAGGCCCTGGCAAAATCCTCAGTTACAATGAGCTGAGTTTATCTTGCAACTTGACACAGACCTGGGATATTTTGCTTTTTTTGTTTTCCCATTTCATTCCAACCATAATACACTTTATATGCAATTCCGAGTAGCTCAGCAATAGTTACATTACTTAGCTCCATTTACCTTTTACAATTTACAGATGTCAAAAAACAGTATAATAAACACAAATCCATTATTCTGTTTTCCTAGATCCAAATCAGTCCATATTCTAGCAACTTTTAAATACAACCTCTTCCAAATTCACATCTATCATAGCATTTAGTTTTAGTTCCCATACCTCCAACAAATGCATAAATTCAATGCGAATCAAAGTTTAACAACTTAAATTCTTTTCTGGTCTCAAAATTATTAGGTAACAACATAAGCAATTACTCTAATTTGTAAGGATACATCCTAAGGGGGAGCAAGGTAGTACTTGAGTAGCAGAATCGGTTCCCATTTTGTAATTATCTCCCCAAATAAAATTATTTTGGTACTAAATATATATATATCTGCAAATTAAAATACTGAGCTCAGATATAAAAACCAAATACCAAGTTCAAATATGCAGATGGATCACAGTTACACTAATTCAAGACAATATCTCAATTTTTGCATTGCACCTTTGAACTTGTCCTGGTTTTGTTGAAAAACAAGTTTCTCTTTTAGTGAATTTTGCCTGTCAGCTAAAGCCTTCATATTAGCTGCATTTTCCTGGAGAACCAGACACATGTTTTGGTAAACCTAGCAACTGAATGCAAACTTATTGATAAGCACGGATGGACATCTCGTGAGAGGGGCAACGAGAAACTGGTGACCCAGAGACTGACCAGTGGTGTATAACATTCCATTCACGTGAATACTTCATATAAAAGTGGGAGATCACAAGGATCTCACCCTTTTCCTTTTCCCTTCTGCTTATGGTTGACATTAGGAGAGGACCTTGCTAGTCGTCCCTGCGAACTGAGACCTAGTGAGAGACTGAATCCAGCTCCGGTTGGCTACAGAGTCTAATCCAGGACTTTGGGTGCTGGCTCTGCAGTTGCTGAGACTTACAAGATTGGTTTTGTATATTTTGTATTATTTTCTCTATTCTTATTAGTAGCATTAGTAAAACATCTTTAATTTTTCCAACTCTCTTCTCTCTGTCCTTCTTTCCCTCCCGATCGCCTGTCCTTAGTGGGAAGGGGGGAGAGGGAGGGGCAAAAGGGGGAAGTGGGGGGGAGAGGAGGTTAACAATACATCTGCCAGGGTTTTTGTTGTCACCCTGCAATCTAAACCCTCGACAGAACTGCTTACTACTCAGCCAGATGGAGGTACCTCTGGGTCTCCCTGACAAAACAGGGCAGTGCACGCTGGCGCCCAATTGGCACCCGCTCCCCCGCCGCCGCAGCAAGCTGGACTGGGCAAGGCTTTTATTAGTGTCTCATCTGGTACGCTACAACTGTTATCCCAAAACCAGGATTCTTTACATGGTGCGCATACAAAAGAGCCAAATCAAGCACATCGAGATGAGACACAGCCTATCATAGAGTTGTGCAAGTCTGGATACTGGAATAAAGCTAGCATGCTAGAAAGAAAAATAACAGTTGCTACACACGAAAATTTTACCATCACATTCACTCAGTAAAGAACTAAATTACTCATGGTCTTCTGTATTATCACAAAACGCACATTTTGAGTCAACAGATTCTCATGATTTAACAGTTTGTGAACTCATCGTACCATATAACAAAGACCTACCAAAACTGCATCATGGTTAAACAGATACCCACAAAGAAAACAGGTTAATAAGGAAATCATCTTGCAGACTTTAACAAGTTTACTGTGACCTGTGTGTTGTCAGTTAATTCTCTCTCAGCTTGTTGAAGTTCAAATCGCTCCGCCTGTAAAACTGTCTGAAATGATTTAATGATCTCTTGTAGAGTTTTTTTTTGTCCTGCTCTTCTCGCCTTAAAAACAACATTAATTGCAACACAGAGTTTTACTTCAAGATTCTATTCTCTGGGCGCTTTTCCCATTCATCTAACTTACACAGCAGTTAACACTAATTTCAATACTTAACAAGATCCTATTTTCTCCTATTTCCAAGTGCTTTCCTATGTTGTAAAACACCTCCCAATACCGATTTCTTAGGAACACAACTGAAAACAGTAATTTCTGACCCCATCTTGTAAGTAAAGACCTTGAGAAGAGGGAGGGAGGGAGGGAAACACAGGGCTGCTTGCAGCGTGAGTCGGAAAAATGGGGAGAAGGTTTTACGGCACAAAACAATTAACTCACATTCCTGACAAGCTGCTTGATTTTCAGAGAGGCAATACACAGAAGCATGTAATATGTACTGTAAAACTCGCAAATAACATGTTGATAGCAAACATTAGTATTCTCTACTGCTAATTTCAAGGCCAGTGCTTCCTTAGCTTCTAAGTTTTCAACCTGCTTATTGATGACATCTTGAAGGTGGTCAATAAATTGCATGTAATTCTCATTGGGACCCTGATTAATATCTGTAAATAATTTGGCTGCTTTGTTGGTTTCAGGCACCTCTGTCATAGCTTGATATGCGAGGTCTGCTGACTGCCTCAGGATTTCAGAAACTAATCACGCCTGTTATTGTGATGTGTCAATTAGTGTCTCTTCCAAGAGTTGGGGGATACCCGCCCCTTTCAACGAATCCCCATCGTTCCATCCTAAATGATCTATAGCTGTTACATTACATAGGTCTAATTTTGCTTTAGTCTTTCATGGTTTTTATCTGATCTCGGGGAAACATGTACACATACTCTTTTTCCTGTTAACTTTTCAAAAAAAAAAAATGCTGCAAACCCTCATCTTCATCCAAGTCATCAGATAACGCGGACTTGAATGGTGCTGTAGAATCATTACTAACAGGGGGGTTCGGAAGAGTGCACATTCTCGCCAGTAGTTTCTAGAATCATAATTATTCGTAAAACCTGAGTCCCCAGGCACATCCCCTTTCCCATCACGATCACCATGACCGCATTGCCGACTGCTGGATTCACTCGCTATTAGCTGATCTAATCTTCCACACAGTTCTTTTGCCCAGTTCTTATCCGGCAACTCCTTCTGCTCTCTCGTGGAAGTTGGAGGGTTAAAAGACAATAAAGGCAGATACAAATTGGTAAAAGGATTGATAGTACACTTGTTTACAACTTTAGCATTCTCACCTTTCACAGGTTCTTTGGGCAAAGTTGTCTGACTCCAATCCTTTGGACTTGCTATTCTCATCAGGGTTGGGTAATAGTGTAGGAGACCACCTGCTCGGCATTTTTCCTCCCCCCTGCCCTGGACTGCTGAGCTATAGGGGATGCCAAAAGCACAGTAGGGGATGGAATAGGGACGGTATCAAAGACATGAACCGGGTAAACTTCACAGCGACTTTCAGGATTCTTATCAGGCTGCAACGCTACAAAAATTCCAGCAGCAGCAGACCATTCAACCTTAAGATCTTTTAAGGTGGTAATTATAAACTTCGATGTAGTTACTAATGATTTAGCTTCTTTATCTCCATTGCTGACCTTATCCCATAATTTCTGCCCTATATCGTCCCAAAGTTCAAGTTTAAAAGCCTTCTCGGTTTCTCCCAGGTAGCCGTTAGTTCTACACCAAACTAACAGTCTATGTATGTTACTTTCTTAATATTTAAGTCCTCTCACAGAGAGAATATCAGGAGGAGCTTCACTCTTCCCTCCTCCTGCCCCAGCCGCTCACCTTTTCCGGCGATTTCTTTGACAAATTTGTCTGCGGAATGTCCGTACGCCTCCTCCCGGTTCTCAGTCCAGCTGATCCACCTCCAGCTGGACCACTCCAGGCTTTTCCCCGATCGTAGTGATACACCGTTCAGAGTATCACGTCGGGGTCACCATTTGTTGGAGTGAATAAAGGACTCAGCATTCCAATTCAATGTGAATCACGCAAAGCCATTTATTACAGAAACAAACCTCCTTATATATGCAACTATTCTCTGATCACCCGTCCACGCTCCGATCATGCATTCACTGATTGGATATCATCTATGTTCACGAAATGTCCATGCACTGGAGTCTCACCGCTGATAGGTCCATTGATTTACGTCACGTTGAGGCCTTGTTATTGTAGAGCTGCCTCTCTCAGCAGGTCCTGCTCTCAACTTTTGAGCTGCCCTTGAAATTCCTGGCTGGTTCAGTAACAAATCTCCATCTAACAGAAACCCCTCCACAGGGGTTGGCCTGATCTCTGTCCCTCTCCCAGCAGTGATGAATGATGGTGATACCAAAAATCTGAAATTAGTAATAAAATAATTTAATAAAATTAAGGTTCATATATGTTAGGTGTTAGGCACTTACTAGGCATTAAGTAAAAAGAATGGTATTCATTAAGATAAGCAGGAGAAGGCTACCCTGTTTCCCCAAAAATAAGACAGGGTCTTATATTAATTTTTGCTCCAAAACTTATTACTTTTTTATATGTATAGCTACCTAGACACTATTTAAATTGACATTTTTTAATGAACTGTAACTAGGGCTTATTTTTGGCGTAGGGCTTATATTTCAAGCATCCTCAAAAATCCTGAAAAATCATGCTAGCGTTTATTTTCTGGGTAGGTCTTATTTTGGGGGAAACAGGGTAAGACACAATGCGCTTGCTCTTAGAAGACAAGGTGATGAGACCAGCACAAGGACCAGTTCAGACTGTCTTTGCGGTTACAAGCCAAATAACAAAGGAACTGTGCCTGCCCAGGACTTGAGGTCAAACAGCAGGGCGGCTGAGAAAGACTTACTTCCTCCCAGGACTCTCGCAAGACCCCTGACTCATTGAACTGCGCATGTGCTGGGGACATTTACATATAGAATCATATAATCATTTCATTTGCAAGAGATCCTCAGGTTCACTGAGTCCAACAATAACGTAACTCTAGCACTAAACCATATGTGAAGTGGTTCCAAGAAATGTAATGCATATGTAAAGGATTTCCTGGAAATGTAATGAATATGCATGATTGTGGCAGATGCACTCGACCCCCCCTCAGCCAAACCAGCAGCAGTTTGGTCCAGGCTCCAGAGGAGGTAAGGGCCTGAGCCATAGCCAGGCCAAGAACTCCTTCCAGGAGACCCACAAGGAAGCAGGATGGCACACTGAATGCCAGTAACTTGTGAGCGCAGTGAGTCTTTTGCATACTTTTCCTACTGCATGCAATTTGACTACGAGTCAACCACTTCATTCTATGAATATGACAGCCTAGATGAGCCCACTTTGAGCTCTCCCTGCTAAATAAGTGAGCTGTATGGCAATGGTTTTACTACTCACAGGTCAGTGGATGAGCCCAATTCAAGTTCAGTATTAATCATTTAGTTTAAGTAGATGCACACCAAATGTAATGAATCATTTAGCGGTATAAAGTAGTATGTTTTTTAATATACTCTTTTCTTTATGTTACTTGGTAAGCTGGATTTGCTAAAATTTTAAGCTGTAAAGTTGAAGAGAAACTGCCAAATTCATGTATACCGTGATTAAGTTACAAAAGATGTACCCATCATTAACCAATTGACGTGATAAATGCTTTCTGACCATCTGCAAAACGAGGGGATATTTTTCAAGTTTTAGATCCTTCTGCATGACAAGAGAGAGACAGGAGATTAAGTAATACATTGATTAGAAGCAGAGTTTATATTTAAATAATAATTAATAGATGTATTGTAAGAAACTAAACAATTATAACTAACTTCATCAGTTATTTTTTAGTATAGATGTATGTCAAAATTTTCAAAAATTGTAATACATATGTAATAATTATGTGAATATAAGCAATGCAAGAGCATCCAGTCTTTGGAGCACTTATGGAGGATGATCCCCAGTGTTCCCCAGCACTGATAAAATAAAAGAATGCTGCTTAACAGTATAACTGACTCTGTCGTTAAGTTTATTTCTCCATTTCAAAGTTCTGCTCATATTTACCAAAAGCAACTACAGACTACACTGAACACTTGAAAGATAAGGTCTAGTTTGCACTTTGCTTGGAAAAACAGAACTAATGGGAAAAACGACGATCCAAGGCTAACACGGAGACATTACAGACATCTGCAAAACAGGGCCTATTTTGCACTTTGCTGAGAAGAAAGGATTTATTCAGACAAAACAGTACCTGCAAGGCTATGGACCATAAATAATGTCTAAGCTGAACAAAATAAAGGCCGACATGGAATCAGAGAAAAAGATCCAATGAGAAGCAAGAAGACCTCAAAATGAAATATTGCTATTGGACTGAATCATGGTACGAATGATTTGCAAAGATATAAAAGTCTATGGTTTTCTATGCTCAGGTCGGAACCTCTGTGCAGGTACCCAGCTTGAGCCAGTCCTCCTGCTATTCTACTCCATTAAATTTTTTTTTTCTGAGAATTTGTTTCCTGAAAGCCTGCTCTGCATACGGTTATCAGACCTCGCCTGAAAGTTTGCCTCTGGAGTTCTAAAATACAGACTCCGGAGTGAACGGTTATCAGGGAGAGAAGAATCTTAAGAATTTTAAACTCAAATAACATTTTCTGAGAACTCTGTTCAGCTGCATATCCCACAAGAAAATGCTTGGAAAGCACAGATCTGCTTGCTGCAATCAGAACAGCAAAGTGAGCAAGAAATCTCCAAGGAAATTTTGGATACTGTATTTTCACTAGTATGGGCAGCTAAAGTACCTGGTAAAGCCAACACTACACTAACAGAACTGAGACAGAACTGAAACAGGACTTCAATTCGGTAAGGAAAAACAACATCCAATAAACATGGAAGCCAAAGTGGGGTTAGAGACTTTGATTAACAAGTTTATGCACTATGGACTTTTGCAGGAATGTCAATCAGAATATGTATGTATGTATGTATGTATGTATGTATGTCTGTCTGTCTGTTTGGGATTGGAAGGGACCTCAAAAGATCATCTAGTCCAATCCCCCTGCTGGAGCAGGAACGCCTAGGTGAGGTCGCACAGGAATGTGTCCAGGCAGGCTTTGAATGTCTCCAGGGAAGGAGACTCCACAACCTCCCTGGGTAGCCTGTTCCAGTGCTCTGTTACCCTCACTGAGAAGAAGTTCTTTCTCAAATTTAAGTGGAACCTCTTGTGTTCCAGCTTGATCCCATTGCCCCTTGTCCTATCATTGTTTGCCACTGAGAAGAGCCTGACTCCATCCTCGTGGCACTCACCCTTTATATATTTATAAACATTAATAAGGTTACCCCTCAGTCTCCTCTTCTCCAAACTAAAGAGACCCAGCTCCCTCAGCCTTTCTTCATAAGGGAGAAATAATACTCATAAGGGAGAAATAATACTCCAATTTTGCCAGTAAAGAAACCACATTCTATGGAATACTGGTTGATACAATATTTGAGAGCCATTAATCCTATTGTGATAAATGTGCACCTGGTAGTGCCAAAGCCCATACACTCTTCGACTAATATAGCAGGAAATAACATTTATTTTACTGTTTTAGACTTGAAAGATGCATTTTCTGTATACGATGGGATTTAGAGAGCCAGAAGCTTTTCACCTTTGAATGGGAAAGACCTACCACTGGAAGAAAGATGCAGCTTGCTAGACTGTTTGCCAAAAGGACTTAAGAACAATCCTGCTTTGTTTGGTGACATACTGGTAAAATAATTAGAAGCTTGGCAGGTATCTGTGACTGTGTTGCTGATTCAGGAGGCAGGGAAATTAACTTTGGGACAGCAGATTACTGCATTTGCACCATATGCTGTGGCCTCAGTGCTGGAACAACAAGGACACCGTTGGCTGTCACCTGGTACAGTACCAAGCAGCATTACTGGAACAGGATGATGTAGGTTTAAAAACAACAACATTTTGAATCCTGCTATTCTATTGCTTATATTTAATCATAACCAACTACTGAACAAGTTTTTTCTAGCAGACCAGACTTAAAGGATTCTCCACTGGAAGATGCAGAGTAGACTCTGTTCATGGGAGCAGTTTTGCTCTGAGTGAAGAACGACCATCTGGATATGCTGTGGTAACTAGAGAATATAACTGAATCACAATCATTGCCATCAAATATGTCAGCACAGAAAGCTGAGCTGATTGCTTTGATTAGAGCCTAAGAACTGTAACAAGGCGAGTGGGTTAATATATAGAGACTCTGCATATGCTTTTGGAATTGTGCATGCACATGAGACAATGTGGAAAGAAAGAGGACTTCTGACTTTACAAGTATCACCAGAGGTGTCAGTAATGCATTGTAAGGCTCACCAATTTGGACAATCTGAAGTTAAACTGCAAAGAAAGTGGCCAATGAAGCGATAATGTGTGCCTTGATCCTACAAAACCTATATGAGAGTAGATGCTATGATAGTAAGTGTTAAAAGATATGCAATTTGACCTAAAATGCAAAGTTGTAAGATCGGGTTAAAGCCTCCACCTGGAGAGGTAAAAAGAGGGAATTTTCTGGGACAATTTTGGTAAATTGATTTTTCTGAATTTTCCAGATGACCTGAAACTTTCCCATGACGGACCAACAAAACTAGGGAAGTAGCAAAGAAATTATTGAATAAAATCATACCAAGGTTTGGCCGTTCCACATTTTATAGTAGAAATAATACAGACCATTTCTACTCTTCTAGGGGTAAGATGGGATTTACATACCCCTTAGAGACTTCATTGTAGTGGGAAGGTAGAAATAATGAATCAATCTATAAAAAGACAATTAGCTAAATTGTGACAGGAATCTCATGCAAAATGGATAGATGTATTGTAAATTGTTTTCCTGAGAATTCACATTACTTCAAGAATAAGAGAAAAAGTAAGCCCTTCTGAAATATTGTATGGGAGACCCTATTCAGTAAACTTGTGTCCTGGTTTTGTTAAAAACAAGACCAGTTCTCTTTTAGTGATTTTTCCTTTCAGCTAAGTTCAGCTAAGTGCCTTCTAAGTAACTGCATATTTTTCCTAGACACTGTACTGGTGCTGATAAGAGGACCAACGGAATGCTGAAGAAGCTCATGCTTAGATTTATTACTATGGTAACCAAGGTTAACGGATAATGGGACATATTTGGAAGGAGGAGTGGATGGAACAACTGACTAAAATTGACCAACTGAGTATTCCATCCCATAATCATCATGTACCCTATATAAGAGCAGAGATCACAAGGGTCTCGCCTCTTCGACCGTGGCTAGAATCTGGAGAAAACCTTGTCTGTCTGCCTGTGATCTATAGGCCTCAGGCCCTGCATCCTTGAAATCCATTTTCTGGTTTGCTGTGAAGTCCCGCCCATGACTTCCGGGTGCCTGCCCTACACCTGCTGGAGCCAAGCTCCTAGCTCCGCCGCTGCTGGAGTGATGCCAACTCCATATCGGACATTCAAGATTGCTTTTGTATATTTTGTATATATATTTATTCTCTATTTATTAGTAGCATTAGTAAAACCTTTAAAATTTTTCCAACTTGTAAGACTCTTTCTAACTTGAAGTCCTTCTTCCTTATCTTTCTATCACCTTTTATGGTGGTGGGGATTAACAGAGGGCATCTGCCATTGTTTATTGTTGCCTTGCTTTAAACCTTGACAGATTTAATTTGTGACCCATACAGGGAGAGATGAACGTATGGGGAAAGAGAAAGTATGGATAGAGAGAGCCATACGGGGATAAGATAAGAAAAAAACTGTAACAGGTTTTGTTTAAAGGATGCTGTTGCAAATTTGGTTGGATTTAATAATGTCTTTTTTGGGATTAATTCTTATTGTTAATATTTTTGTGTGGAATGTCATCTCTGGAAGTCAGAATAAAGTTGTTATAAAAGTTTTGTTCATGGGTTGTGTAGAAGTGATTTATTTAATCCTAATTAAGCCAATGATGTATTTCTATTAATTGTTATCATACTTCAGGAGTATGCATTTTTGGAATTCTTTGGTAGAAGCAGAAGAAATTAAAGAGACCTGTGCCTTTTGTTTTCTCAGTTTCAGGAGTGATATTTTAGGACAGCTATTTAACTATTCTCTGCCTGTGGCATTAGAGCAAATTATAGATGCTTTGGGGAATTTTGAATATCCCTGGACATTTGAGTGAAGAGTCTCTGGAATGTGTGTCAGTCTTTGCTAGTGACAGGAATTGCCGCTCTTAAAGCTACAAGCACTTCAGCCACTGAAATGCCCATGCCAGCTACTGTACCCCCCTAGACAGATTCTGCAACTACGTCAGTTCTTATAACAGATACAATAGCTACTGCACCCCCCTCAACAGACTCTGCAGCAACTCCAGTTCCTGACTTGGATACTGCAGCCACTACAACTGCAACATCAGTTACTGCATCCACTCAAACCCCCACAACATGTGATGTGGCCATTCAGACTTGAACAGTATTAGTTCACAGAATCACAGAATGTTAGGGATTGGAAGGGACCTCAAAAGATCATCTAGTCCAATCCCCCTGCTGGAGCAGGAACACCTAGATGAGGCTACACAGGAATGTGTCCAGGCCTTAATTTTGCTCTTCGAGATCAAGGTAAATGAACCATTGATACAGGGAATTAACAATTAACTAATTAACACTTAAAGAACTAACACTTAAAGACTTAAAGAACTAACAGAGAGCTAACCCTTTAACCCACATCACTATTGCCTAACCTTGCTTAGCTTTGTGTAACTTATTGTATGAGAAAAAGGAGTTCGCTGACGCCTTGCAAAGATAGTAATCCTTGGGTGCATCCTTGGTGCATCCTTGGGTGAACTAGATAACAGAAACTTGGGCACAGGACAGGGGATATGCCAGTTTTAACCAACTCAGCAGTCTGAGTCCTAACCAACTCATCACACTGGACCAAAGGTGACGGTGTACAGAGAAGAGGACCCGGGTTCATGATCACTGCGCAGGTGCAACTAGGAGGAACCGGAGGTGGAGACTATGGAAATGGTCTCCTGGAACTCATTGTAATAAGAGCTGCCTTCTCGGGGACAGGTTATGAATATGTATAGGCATTCCTAAAACTTTCATGAATATGTAACACTTGACTGCATTTAACCAAGCTCACAGCTACTGTAATTTTACACATGTATTAGGTGAAATTATCCCTCATGTGTCCAGCGCTGTAAATACATACCTTCTTTACAATCTTAAGGGTTGTAAGATCATTTCTGCGCCTCACCATCATGAGTCCATCACCGAATGCACCGTGACATTAAATTGGCATCACGGACAGGATTCTGGGAAACAGAGGAGTGCAGGTAGTGTAGAGGGCTCTGTCTCTTGGAATCAAACCAGAAGATCTCAAAGTGCAAAAGGGGTGTTGCTCTCATGTTGATGAGAATTGTCTGCTAGGGAGAGTGAAGGGGTAATCTTATTTGTTAGTATAACTAAGTTGAGCCTTCCCGTAGCAGATTTTTGGCCCCTTCAACCACTCAGGAAAGAGAAGGGTGATGCAGCAGTTGCTGTGGCTTTTGTAACTAAGTTGTGCCTTCCCATAGTGGGTTTTGCCCCTTCGTAATAAGAATGACTGAAAAGGCTAATAATCGAGATGTGAGAAGTCGAGACTCGTTCTACACACTTTTAGCAGAGTATGGGGCTTGACCCTCCGTACCTGGAGAAGACTGGGCTCATGATAATTGGGCTAATTTACAGAGTGTAGTAGACCGAGTGATTTCTTTATAGACTAAGTCTAAGTTTAGATCAAATAAGGATAAAGCTATAGTCTGTGCTGTCCTAGGAGCTAACCTAGTAGCAGCGATTGAAGATCATCTCAGACGATGTAGTAATGAAAGCAAAATTATAGAATCCCTTGAAAATCTGGTGCAGATTTTGCAAAAAACTACCTTCAGTTTAGAACAACAATTAGAAAAAGAGAAGGAAGAAAATAGCTTATTAAAAAAAATATTTAAAAAACACAGGAGTGCTGAGAGAGTGGGAGCTAGAAGAGAAAAGTATCCGACAAATAAATCAAATCAATGAGGAGCATACTGACCCTCACATTACAAGTAAGCAAACACCTTACACTGACACTGAGCTGACCAAACTAAAGAAAGAGTGTGGTCACCTCCCTAAAGAATCTGAAATGGAGTACGTGTGACACGTATCCCTAACTGGGGGAGAACCCCTGGCAATCACTGGCACACCCAATCAATTGCTAGAAAGTGTACACAAAGCAGCCTGCTTGCAAATGATACATGAAAGAAAATTGATTCCCGAATATGAATCCCCAATGATGCTGCCAGTGAATCCTGACATGATAACTCCCTTGATAAGGGGACTTCCAGAGTCTCTCCGAGAAACAGGAAAACTAGAACCTCCATTCCCTAGTAGTGGGCAGGGGGATGGAGGATGGATTTATATCCAACAGCTCACACACACAAAGAGGGGAGATTTATTGATCACGGCTATAGTGGGTCCTAAGCATGCACTTGTAACCTTTTTAATCGATGCCAGTGCACAGATTTCTGCTCTGAAGGAAGAAGATGCTAAAAGGTGTGGGGTTTCTCCCTTGAAGTGACATTTTTGCGTCCTCAGTGCCTTACAGTCCACAGAACAATACCCCCTTCCCCTGGGTGCCAAGAAAGGTATCAAACCGGTTATACAAGAAATGTGAGAACAAAGAGTGGTAATAAATGCCCATTCTCTTTTTAACTCCCAGTGTGCCTGGGAGAAAAGTTTGTTCCTTGCTAGCCTGACTCTAGTAGAAGTAGAGAAGATTGCATGACAACAGCCGATCGTATTAAGAAGCTCATTTAAAATAATAAAAACAGTCACTTCTGGGGCCCGTACCCCTGATGAGGTGGTCCAGGAAGCCTCAGTATGAAAGTGGTATGCTCAGATTGAACACTATTGTAACATTTTCTCAATATCTGAAGGAACTTTAAAAAACCTAGCTATACAAGCTGTGGGCTGGGTAGCTTCTCATCAGGTAGATGGGGGATCCGCAGAAAATGGAATAACTGAGCTGATGAGTTAGCAAGACTGGCCCCCGTACAAAAGGACCAAATTTCAGAAGACTGGGAACGCTTGTTAGAATGGTTACATGTAAAATGCAAACACACTGGAGCTAAAGGCTTGTATCATGAAGCCCTGGTCAGCAAACAATGTCGAAGACAGCTTGAAAGGCACCCTTTAGAAGACAACCCTCTACATTTAAGGGAGGGTAAAGGTTTGTGGGATATCTGGCAGGTGGATTATTTTAGCCCCTTTAAGCAAACAGGAGGTAAACATTTTGTGCTGGTGGGGGGGAATAACCCCAGAATTGGTCCAAACTGAAGCTTTTGGCAGGGCTACAGGTGAAAACACTGTGAAACAATTGTGAGAATGGTTTGGAACTTTTCCAAAACCACAAGCTGCACCCCCGGATAATTGTATCATTTTAATTATTCTTGCCTCAAGGAGACGAGCCCTGTTTGTTTTCCTTTTTGCAGAAGAACTCTGAGGGAAACAGAGAATAACACAAATCATTCATTAATCGAATCTGAAGGCCTAAATTTTTAAAATGACCAATAGTATAAGCTGCTAATGCTTTTCTACATCTTTTCACTTACCTACTGTAGTAATTGAATGGGAGTGGGATAGTAAAGATTAAGTTAAAGACCTAACTGGTGTGTTGGGGACAGGATTGGAAGTCTTAAATGGTATTGATTCAGAAATATTAATGAATAAATTGGCTACCAGAAGTAAATATAAAAGACACACTTAGTGTGGTCCAAAATAACCTTTCTTTGGCTCTCAGTTGTACTCAGGCACAACTGTGGATGCAATCAGTAGCCACCTCAATCATAAGAGAAGCCACTTTACTTTAGTTTACTTTAGTAAACTTCACTTATAACCCCATCACAAACACAGCCACGACCTTTGTGTTAACCATACACAATGCTTCAATATACATAATTTACCCTATCATTGCATTAGGATTGAACCACAACAGAACTATACTCTATCCTTTCGAACACAGAGTATGGGTCCAAAAAGTAGAGGAAAAATGGCAAACTGTCAATTTAGAATCTTGTATTGTGCGAGAACAGCAAGGATTCATCTGTGAAAGTAATACAATCAGTGCTCAAGACATTTGTCTGAACACTGAGCAGAATTTTTGTCATTTTGAGATTCGTCCTGACAATCAAGAAACTGTATTAGTGTATATTGGCAAAGGTTGTGTGTGCTTGAGGACTGCTTGTAACTCTATATTAGTAGATACAGTGATGGTAAATATTAGAAATCATTCAAATTTTTGTGTTTGTAATTTTGTTAAAATTACTGGATGTGATTTTTCTTATTTAGCACCAGTTATATCTCATCAACTTATACAATCTAATGATACACCGATTTACAAATTACTACCTACACCTGTCAGGATGAATCTCACATTGGTAAAGCAATTGTTGCAACACCACGACTTGATCAAGATCTTGGAAGAAGTTCAAGTAAATGGACAGAAAACCTTGATAACCGTTCACCACAATGCTGAAGAAATTCACCGTGTGTTGAGTAGAAAAAGATGTTGAACATAAGTGGTGGGACACGCTTTTTGGGTGGTCACCTACTGCTACAGGCATCCTGAACAAGTTGTGTCACTCCATAGTTGTTCTCTTAGTATTAGTTTTGATAGGTTTTGTTCTGTCCGCCATATTGCATGTTTTAAATTGGAATTTGGTAAAGCGTTTGACACATTTAACATCTGTACTTAATGCACATAATTTGTTTAGTGTACCCTCCAATGTAGACATCCCTAAAACCATTGATACAAAGCGGATCACGTGGATATAAACCACTTTTCCTTTTCTTCCTCTATACCTCTCTTTGAGGATTGTGTTACTGCCACAAGCTCCTGATAATAATGTTCAGCCATGGGGTGGTGCAGGAGTCAGTCCAAAGAACAGTATCTGCTTGAACATTGCCATCAAGAACAGATGGACAACGACTTGGAGAGAGGCCTGAGGAAAAAAACTGTGTTATACAGGTCTCTCCGATCTGGGGACAATAGCTGTTGTCCAGAAGATGGATTTCCACCTGCTGCTTCAGCCAAACCTGCCCCCCCACCTCCTCCCTGTTACTAAGACCAATGAAGAAGAGCATGCGCAGAGGCTCGCCGAGGGTCTTGAGGTCACCCAAAGGACCAGAAAGAGACCCCTGAACGTGAGACCACAAAGGCGCAGACAGGTTCTGGCAGGTGAAGCGGAGATTCTTCGAGCCTGTGCAGTTAAGCCTGGATTGCAAAACAAAGGCGGAGATTGGCCTCGACCCATGGGAGTGAGGGGGGGTGAAGAAGCATAAAAGATGGTTCCTGACTGGACATTGTTGAGGTCTCCCCACCAAAGGATCACGGATCACGACAGAGGACTGGCAGGATGCTGTTTGGGACCTGGGACCATAGGGATGCCTTTGGACCCGTGATGGTAACCAACCCTCTTTCCCCCTTTCCTTTTTCTTTCCCTTTTTCTCTTTCTCTATCGCATGCCACTTTATGGGCAAAATAATAAAGTAACACTGTTTGATTGAATTAAAACCCCTTGGCATTTTGGTTGTCTAATTTTGCGCTTCGAGATCAAGGTAAACGAACCATCATGAGTCCATTACTGAATGGACCGTGACAGTACCCCAAAGACAGTTTTAGGCAGACAACAAGTTCCAAAATAGACTTTATTCTGGCCAGAAAAGTGCAGCCAACAAACCAACTGTCCTGGTTTTGTTAAAAACAAGTTTCTCTTTTAGTGAATTTGCCTGTCAGCTAAAGCCTTCATGTTAGCTGCATTTTCCTGGAGAACCCAACACGTGTTTTGGTTAAACCTAGCAATGGAATGCAAACTTATTGATAAGCATGGATGGACATCTCACGAGAGGGGCAACGAGAAAACTGATGACCGAGAGACTGACCAACGGTGTATAACATTCCATTCACGTGAATACTTCATATAAAAGTGGGAGATCACGAGGATCTCAGCCCCTTTTTCCCCCTTTTCCCTTTTTCCTCATGGCTGACATTAGGAGAGGACCTTGCTGGTCGTCCCTGCGAACTGAGGCCTAGTGACAGACTGAATCCAGCTCCGGTTGGCTACAGAGTCTAATCCAGGACTTTGGGTGCTGGCTCTGCAGTTGCTGAGACTTACAAGATTGGTTTTGTATATTTTGTATTATTTTCTCTATTCTTATTAGTAGCATTAGTAAAACATCTTTAACTTTTCCAACTCTCTTCTCTCTGTCCTTCTTTCCCTCCCGATCGCCTGTCCTGAGTGGGAAGGGGGGAGAGGGAGGGACAAAAGGGGGAAGTGGGGGGGAGAAGAGGTTAACAATACATCTGCCAGGGTTTGATTGTCACCCCGCAATCTTAACCCTCGACAGATAATTGGCGCCCAACGTGGGGCAAGAGAAAGGGGTAAATTTGAAGATTTTTGACTTTTCTACTGCTCTGACGTACCTTTCAATTTTCTTGGCACGGTGCCAACTCATAGAGTTGTGATACTCGTGCGTCTGCTTGCTTTGGATATTTTTTAGTGATATTAAGGCAAAGTGAATTACATTGATTTAAAAATGTTATGGCAAAAGTTGTATCAGTTATTTTCTACATTGTGCTCGCTGATCCCATATCTGTGTTGGTGTTTCTTTCTGAATCGAAGTATTCATTATACAACAACAAGAAACTGGACAGCGGTCATGATGATTCTGTGTGGTTTGGCATTGGTTTATTTCATTATACTGCAGCCGCTAATGAATTTCTACTCGCTTCTGCTTTACCTTGAAAAACCTCCAGGAGAGATTAAAGAGCAGAATGGCTCTATATTTGCTAATTGGTCAAGCGAATCTTTAGAAAGGCTGACTAACAATACTTTTGTGTTTTCACTAGGACAGTTTGCAAATGTTTTAGAGAACTTTGAATATCCTTGGAGCTTTGATAGAACTGTGATGGTGTTATCTGGTTTGCTGAATGTGTGTCAGTTTGTGTTACTGTTAAGAGAAATGAGGTTCAATAGGAGGTTTGCGTCTCTTCTTAGTCTTGAGATTTGCGGTGCGTCTTCGGAAGCTTTAGCAAAAAGCACTCCTAGCCGCTCGAGAAAAGGCAAAACAGCCAAAGCTGCTGCTGCTGCAGCCACTGCCCCCCCAACTGCGGCTTCACAGGCTGAAGCTACAGCTCCTACGCAGAGCTCCTCTGCCAAGGTCGCTGCAGATAACGTTACTTCTCTAGCCTCAAAGGCTAACAAGGCAGCCCCCCCGTCTTCACACACTGCTCACTGTTGCTGCTGTAACCACAGCAATCACTGTGACAGTCATTCAGACTCTGAAAATGAATCAAATGATGGTGAACCCATATCAGCATCAGTTGCCGGTTGTAAGAAAGTCACTAGAAAGACTACCCATGCAGCAGGTGATGGCACAGGGCCAACATCAACCCAAGGGGCATCATCAGGACAGGGTGGAGATGAAGTGACCACCACTCGGTCCTTTAAACCAGGTGAGCTGAGAGATCTGCGAAAAGACTTTAGTCGTCGTGAAGGCGAGAATATTTTAACCTGGCTGCTGCGATGCTGGGACAATGGGGCAGAAACAATTGAATTAGAAGGTGGTGAAGCCAGGCAGCTGGGATCTCTGTCAAAAGATTCCACCATTGATAGGGCAATTTCAAGAGAGTCTAATGCCGCTGCTCTCTGGACCCGACTCCTGGCAGCTATGAAAGTCAGATTTCCCTACAAGGAAGATTGTATATCCACGTTAGGGAAATGGAATACTATGGAGAGAGGTATCCAGTTCCTGAGAGAATTAGCTGTGTGAGAGATCATCTATCTAGGACCAAACAGCCAAGAGGGGACAGACCCAGAGAGAATCAATTGTACAAAATCTATGTGGCGCAGATTTGTACAAAGTGCACCACCTGCATATGCTAAGTCATTGGCAGGAATGGTCTGGTCAGCTAGAGGTGTACAAGAAATTAATGAAGTGATTGAGCAGCTCCGGTACTTGGAGGACAGCCTTGCTGGTTCTCTACGGGCTTGTGTCTCTTCTGTGGAGAAACTGTGTGAAAAATCTGATGACCGGTTTGAAAAGCTGTTGCAAGAAATCAAAGAGCTCAGAGAAGAATCGTACCGTTCACGATCTGCACAAACCTATGTTTCAGCTGTTAGGAGAAGGGGTTTCCAATCTCGAGAGAGAGGGCAGAGACAGCCCACAAAAAGAGGTTCACTGTGGTTCTTCCTACATGAGCAGGGAGAAAACATGAATAAGTGGCATGGAAGGCCTACCTCAGAACTTCAAGAACGAGTACGTGAGATAAAAGGAAAAACTCCTAGGAAGGTGGCTGCTCCAGTTTACAAAAGGGGCAGAAGACATTCTGATGCTCTTGAAGGAACCTCTAATTCACACCCAGAGACTGTGCAAAACAGGAATTAGAGGTGCCCTGCCTCCAACCAGGTGGAGGAAAGGGATAACAGAGTTTATTGGACTGTACAAATACTATGGCCTGGTACAACACAACCCCAGGAGTACAAAGCTTTAGTGGACACTGGTGCTCAGTGCACAATAATTCCTTCTAATTTTAAAGGAACGCAATCCATCAATATTGTTGGAGTGACTGGGGGATCCCAGGAGCTGACTGTTGTAGAGGCTGAAATGAGCCTAACTGGAAAAAACTGGCAAAAGCATACCATTGTGACTGGTCCAGATGCTCCGTGCATCCTTGGCATAGACTACCTCAGGAGAGGGTATTTTAAGGACCCAAAAGGGTATAGGTGGGCATTTGGTATAGCAGCTGTGGACACTGAGAAAATTGAACAGCGGTCTGATTTGCCTGGTCTTTCAGATGACCCTTCTGTTGTAGGACTGCTGATGGTTGACGATCAGCAGGTGCCAATTGCTACCACGACGGTGCATCGCTGGCAATACCGCACCAATCGAGACTCTTTGATTCCTATCCAGAAGCTGATCCGTCAATTGGAAAGCCAGGGTGTGATCAGTAAGACTCGCTCACCTTTTAACAGCCCAATCTGGCCAGTGCGAAAGTCTAGTGATGAGTGGAGACTAACTGAAGACTATCGTGGCCTGAATGAAGTTACACCACCACTGAGTGCTGCTGTGCCTGACATACTAGAACTGCAATTTGAACTGGTGTCAAAGGCAGCCAAGTGGTATGCTACAATTGACATTGCTAATGCATTTTTCTCTATTCCTGTAGCAGCAGAGTGCAGGGCGCAGTTTGCTTTCACCTGGAGGGGCATCCAGTATACATGGAATCGCTTGCCCCAGGGGTGGAAACACAGTCCTACCATCTGCCATGGACTGATCCAGACCACGCTGGAGCAAGGTGAAGCTCCAGAACACTTGCAATATATTGATGACATCATCGTATGGGGCGACACAGCGAAAGAAGTCTTCGAGAAAGGTGAGAGAATAATTCATATTCTTTTGGATGCTGGTTTTGCCATAAAACGAAGCAAGGTCAAGGGACCTGCACAAGAGATCCAGTTTTTAGGAATAAAATGGCAAGATGGCCGTCGTCAGATCCCAATGGATGTGATCAACAAAATTGCAGCAATGTCTCCACCTACTCATAAAAAGGAGACACAGACTTTCTTGGGCGTTGTAGGTTTTTGGAGAATGCATATTCCTGACTACAGCCACATTGTGAGCCCTCTCTATCGAGTGACTCGTAAAAAGAACCAATTTGAGTGGGGCCCTGAACAACAACAAGCCTTTGAACAAATTAAGCGTGAGATAACTCATGCGGTGGCCCTTGGACCAGTCCGAACTGGACTAGATGTTAAAAATGTGCTCTACACCGCAGCCGGAGATACTGGACTTACCTGGAGCCTCTGGCAGAAAGCACCAGGAGAAACCCGAGGTCGACCCTTAGGTTTTTGGAGTCGAGGATACAAAGGATCTGAGGCCAACTATACTCCAACTGAAAAGGAGATACTAGCCGCATATGAAGGAGTTCGAGCTGCTTCAGAAGTGATCGGCACTGAAGCACAGCTCCTCCTGGCACCTCGACTGCCGGTGCTGAGCTGGATGTTCAAGGGGACGGTTCCCTCTCCACATCATGCAACCGAAGTTACATGGAGTAAATGGATTGCACTGATCACACAACGAGCTCGAATTGGAAGTCTGAACCGTCCAGGGATATTAGAAGTGATTACAGAATGGCCAGAAAGCAAAGACTTTGGGATGTCTCCAGATGAGGAGGAAGTAAAACGTGCTGAAGAAGCACCACCATATAATACGCTTTCAGAGACTGATAAGCAGTATGCACTGTTCACAGATGGATCCTGTCGTCTTGTAGGAAAACATCGAAGGTGGAAAGTTGCTGTGTGGAATCCCACACGACAAGTTACAGAAGCCACTGAAGGACAAGGTGAATCCAGTCAGTTTGCAGAAGTGAAAGCCATCCAGCTGGCTTTGGACATTGCTGAATGAGAGAAGTGGCCAATACTTTATCTCTATACTGACTCATGGATGGCAGCAAATGCCTTATGGGGGTGGCTACAGCAATGGAAGAAAAGCAACTGGCAGCGCAGAGGTAAACCCATTTGGGCTGCCACACTGTGGCAAGACATTGCTGCTCAGCTAGAGAGCCTGCCTGTGAAAGTTCGTCATGTAGATGCTCATGTGCCTAAAAGTCGAGCCACTGCGGAACATCTAAACAACCACCAAGCAGATCAAGCTGCTAAGATTAAAGTATCTGAGGTGGACTTGGACTGGCAACATAAAGATGAACTTTTCCTAGCTCGGTGGGCCCATGATGCTTCAGGGTATCAAGGTAGAAATGCAACATACAAATGGGCTCGTGATCGAGGGGTGGATTTAACTATGGACACTATTTCACAGGTTATTCATGAATGTGAAACTTGCGCCGAAATCAAACAAGCAAAACGGTTAAAACCTGTATGGTATGGGGGGCGATGGTTAAAGTATAAGTATGGAGAAGCTTGGCAGATTGATTATATTACACTTCCACAAACACGTCAAGGTAAGCGTTATGTACTTACAATGGTGGAAGCAACCACTGGATGGTTGGAAACATATGCCGTACCTCATGCTACAGCCCAAAATACTATCTTGGGCCTTGAGAAGCAAGTCCTTTGGCGGCACGGTACGCCAGAAAGAATTGAATCAGACAATGGTACTCATTTCAAAAACAGTATTATAGACAATTGGGCCAAAGAACATGGTATTGAGTGGGTATATCATATTCCATATCATGCACCAGCCTCTGGGAAAATTGAAAGGTACAATGGTTTGTTAAAAACTGCACTAAAGGCACTTGGTGGTGGAACCTTTAAAAACTGGGATTCACATTAAGCAAAAGCCACTTGGTTGGTCAACACTAGGGGATCAACCAACCGAGCCGGGCCTGCCCAATCAGAAATTCTACGTACTGTAGAAGGAGATAAAGTCCCTGTAGTACACATGAAAAATATCTTAGGAAAGGCAGTCTGGGTTACTCCTGCCTCAGGCAAAGGCAAACCTATTCGTGGGATTGTTTTTGCCCAGGGACCTGGCAGCACCTGGTGGGTGATGCTTAAGGATGGAGAAGTTCAGTGTGTACCTCAAGGGGATATCATTTTAGGTGAAAATATGCAATGTTGAACTGTATGATGTGAATTGCCGCACTAACAATGTTTAATAAGTGTCTTTCAGATCAAGACAATGGTGATGAAACTAGAGCTAGCTTCTTCAAGTGGCGCCCGACACCTTCTTCGAAGTTGGTGTCCTTAACCCACAAACAGTGGTCATGAGATGCACTTGTACCATTTTTCCTGCCCTGGGAGACTGTTGTGACAAAATGAACTTAATGAATTTTTCAAAGGATGGTCCACTGATGTAGTGGCAGAGCCCCCCCCGCCCCAGGGGGATGGGGTTGTCGCCAGCCTGGCTGAGAGGTGAAGCCAGAGACAAAAGAGACTAAAGGAGCACCATTAGAAGGTAACAATGAGTGAGCAATCGCCGGACACATGCGTGCAGAGCGCGTGGACAGTACATGCAGCCTATCATGTTATTGTATAACACGAGTTACAACCAATCACGTTGTTGTAAGGCGCGTGGACAGGGCAGCTTTGCTATAAAGCTAGCCCGGTCCGACAATAAAGCGAACTCTGTGAACATCATATTGGTGTGTCAGGTTCCGTGGCTCGCATGGATAAAGCAACACTTTGGTGACCCCGACGTGATACTTCGTATCGAAGCAAGATCGCCGGAAGTGAAGACGCGAGGACGCCACCTGGGGGCGACACCAGCCCAGCGCTCAATCATAGCGGAAAGTAGGCCTACGAAGAAGCAGGTGGCATGGGAAACACGGCATCCGTGGAAGAAAAAATAATAGTGAGAAGTATTCTGCAGCTGGCTGCAAGAACAGGAAGAATTTTGGAAAAAGACGCGGTGGAGCGCCTTTTACTATTCGCCCAGCGTAAGGGCTGTGTTCGTTCGACGGACGAATTTTTTTCTCCCAGTACATGGGAGGACATAGGGACCGAACTATGGGAAGCGGTTACAAGGGGGAGCCGCGAGGCTTGCGATCTCGCCGGACCCTGGCGGGAGGTCAGGCAGCTAATGCAGGAAGTCTCAGAGGAGCCGGAGCTGTGTGCCGTCCCCTCGGAGCCGCCCGCCGCGAGCTGCCCACCCTCCGAGAACTCCGAAGAATCAACACCGCTGGTATGTCCCGTATCAGATCTGGAGTTCTGGGGCGGAGAGCAAATTATACCCTCTGCGCCCGTTGAGCCATTGCCTGGCTCCGACAACGAATGGCAGCAACCGGCAAGTTTCAACAAGCCAGGACAAGTTAATCCAGCCGACGTGCCTTTGCCGGAGGACCCGATGGAACACCAGGACGGAGCACCGCAGAATCGCCCTGAGTTCCAGGAGGAGAGCCACGTGCAGAGCCTGAAGGACTTACTGAGACGGCAGGAGAGCCAGATACAAGAAGTTCTAGAAGCTATGAAACGACTAGATGGCGGTAACAGTAAAACTTCGCGGTTAATAGCATATAAAAAGGCGTCAGATGCAATTAAGGACGGGCTGGAGGCAATTGGCAGGGAATGTGAAAAACGGGGAAAACAGGAAAGGGAGGGGGTGGAATTAGACCTCACTCCGGAGGAGCTCCGTATCAAAAGGGAGCGAATACAAAAATGGGCTAGACAATGTGTTGAAGATGGGATGTGGTCTGTAAGAGAAGCAGATGAATATTTGAGAGCGCGATATGGAAAAGGGCTGGAGACTGGGTTAGCAGATCGGTTTGCAAATATGCGCCGACTTACTGATCCACAGGGAAACACAAGGGAATTGTATAGCAGTGATAATAATGATAATTTGGGTGCTGCCCCTGTGCATCAGGGTAGAGATATTCCTCGAGATCATTCTTATAATGCAGGGCAACGTTGGCAAGGAGTAATCAGAGATGCAACTATTGAAGGGATCATGTTACCTGGTAGTATTACAGCAGTGCCAGTGCACATAGATAATAGAGGACAAAGGCAGTGGTCGCCTTTTGATTGGAAAACGGTTAAGCAATTGCAAAGTGCAGTTATGCAATATGGTACGGATAATAAGCATGTGATGCAGCTAATCAATTCATTTTTCAAGGAGCAAGTACTAACTCAAACAGATATTAGGGCGTTGATGGAGTTATTGCTTCCTCCAACGGGGTATTTGCTGTTCTTGGACAAGTGGCAGGGGAAAGTGGAATTGGCAGTATTAGAAAATGTTCGTTTACCAGCTGATGATCCGTTGCGGTTAGCTAGCATGGACCAGTTACTGGGTCGTGGGCAATATGCGGATGGTGCTACTCAGGCAGCACTTCATCCAAGGATTTTGCAGCAAACGCAAGGGCTTGCCTTGGCGGCAGTGAAAGAATTGCCAAATAGAGGTAACCCTGTGCCACCCTATTCTACAATAGAGTGGGATCCTGGGGAACCATATATGACATTTGTGGATCGTTTAAAAGAAGTGATAGATGCCTCTCCTAACTTGACTCCAGAGGCAAAAGCTGCTGTGGGGAAAGATTTGGCTATGATGAATGCAAACACCCAATGCCAACAGATATTAGCCGGTTTGGGAAAAACTGCTTCTTTAGCAGAGATGGTGGAAGCTCGCACACAGGTACCGATTATGCAACAGGAGGTAGAAAAAGCAAAAATACATGCTCAAGCCCACGCTGCAGCCTTGGCTGCAGCACTTAAGCCTGCAATGAAAGGCCGAAGCCCTTCTTGTGGCCTAGCATGTTTTACTTGCGGACAGACAGGACATCTTAAAAGAAACTGCCCTCAATATGCTTAGCAGCATTGCAAAAATGGCATAACTCTCCAGTTAATCTGGTAACAGATTCTCTTTATGTTGTGGGAATTGTACAAAGAATACATAGAGCACTTTTGCAGCGAGTTTCCAATTCCTTGTTGTTTGAAGCATTGTTAGATTTGTGGAACGTATTAGATTATAGGACAGCACCAGTATTTATCATGCATATAAAAAGCCATACTAACATACCAGGTGGTCTAGTAGAAGGAAACAGCACCATAGACAAACTTGTGGCAGTAGCAGATATATCCCCTTTTGAACAAGCCAGACAAGCTCACGAATTCTTTCATCAATCCTCAGCAGCACTCCGAAAGCAGTTTACAATTACAAAGGAACAAGCTCGAGCCATTATTGCAGCTTGTCCTGATTGTGCCCGCATAGTCCCTCTCCAACAAAAGGGAGTAAATCCTCGGGGCTTGCAGCCAGGTCAGTTATGGCAAACTGATATTACTGAATTTGCACCATTTGGCAGACAAAAGTACATTCATGTCTCCATAGATACCTGTTCAGGACTGCTGTGGGCTACAGCCTTGACCTCAGCAAATGCAAAGGCAGTAAAACGTCATTTACTACAAGCTTTTGCTGTCATGGGTGTCCCTACACAAATCAAAACAGATAATGGTCCTGCATACCACTCTGACAGACTTGCAGCCTTCCTCACCCAGTGGAAGGTACAGCACCTGTTTGGAATCCCTTATAATTCTACTGGCCAAGCAATTATTGAGCGTGCACACCGTGCATTAAAAAATCTTTTGTCTGTTTTGAAAAAACAAGGGGGAATTGGTGTGAGCCCAGAAGAGGTATTGATGAAGGCATTGTATGTGCTGAACTGGCTTAATCCTAAAAGTGAAACTGAAATGGAACCAATTGTTATGCACCATATCAAAAATGTCAAAGATTTTTCCGAAAATGTGCCTAAGGTTAGTGTGTTTAATCCGACAACACAACAATGGGAAGGTCCTATGTCACTAATAACCTGGGGAAGGGGATATGCTTGTGTTTCTACAGGTAACCACAAAAATTCATGGATCCCAGCAAAGTGGGTGAGACCTTGGCTAGCTAACAGAGAAGAAACCGATTGCAGTGATGACAACCCTTAACCTCAGACATGTTATCGCTTTAAGCAACGAATGTAGCCAATGTTGAGAATACCACTTTGTAAAACAGAGCAGCAATTAATGTTTTGTTATTGGACATGTTCACAGTTATGAAGAGTTTGATTGTATGTGTTGTTTGAACTTAAAAGTTAAAAAGATAGAAGATTTGCAGAACAAGAAAATAACAGAAGATATTGGGTTTTTTGGGGTGAATGCCTTGTTTGGTTAAAAGGAATATTGAAAACAGGTTTGTTCTTGTTAATTGTAATTGTATTAGCCTTAATGTTCTTACCCTGTATTTCACACTGTATTTAAAGCATGATACGGCGTATTGTTAATATAAAATAAAAGAGGGGGAGATGTAGTGGCAGAGCCCCCCCCGCCCCAGGGGGATGGGGTTGTCGCCAGCCTGGCTGAGAGGTGAAGCCAGAGACAAAAGAGACTAAAGGAGCACCATTAGAAGGTAACAATGAGTGAGCAATCGCCGGACACATGCGTGCAGAGCGCGTGGACAGTACATGCAGCCTATCATGTTATTGTATAACACGAGTTACAACCAATCACGTTGTTGTAAGGCGCGTGGACAGGGCAGCTTTGCTATAAAGCTAGCCCGGTCCGACAATAAAGCGAACTCTGTGAACATCATATTGGTGTGTCAGGTTCCGTGGCTCGCATGGATAAAGCAACACTCTGATTAATTACTCCTGTGTATATATGTACATATGTGTATATATATATATATAGTAGTAGTGATTAATTAGATTGTATTGATAGATTGTATTAATAAGGTTTAAGTATTCAGTGAATGTCATATTATAAGGGGTGGAATGTCCTGGTTTTGTTAAAAACAAGTTTCTCTTTTAGTGAATTTACCTGTCAGCTAAAGCCTTCATGTTAGCTGCATTTTCCTGGAGAACCCAACACATGTTTTGGTTAAACCTAGCAATGGAATGCAAACTTATTGATAAGCACGGATGGACATCTCGCGAGAGGGGCAACGAGAAAACTGATGACCGAGAGACTGACCAATGGTGTATAACATTCCATTCACGTGAATACTTCATATAAAAGTGGGAGATCACGAGGATCTCATCCCTTTTTCCCCCTTTTCCCTTTTTCCTCATGGCTGACATTAGGAGAGGACCTTGCTGGTCGTCCCTGCGAACTGAGACCTAGTGACAGACTGAATCCAGCTCCGGTTGGCTACAGAGTCTAATCCAGGACTTTGGGTGCTGGCTCTGCAGTTGCTGAGACTTACAAGATTGGTTTTGTATATTTTGTATTATTTTCTCTATTCTTATTAGTAGCATTAGTAAAACATCTTTAACTTTTCCAACTCTCTTCTCTCTGTCCTTCTTTCCCTCCCGATCGCCTGTCCTGAGTGGGAAGGGAGGAGAGGGAGGGGCAAAAGGGGGACGTGGGGAGGAGAGGAGGTTAACAATACACCTGCCAGGGTTTTTGTTGTCACCCCACAATCTTAACCCTTGACAGATAATTGGCGCCCAACGTGGGGCAAGAGAAAAGGGTAAATTTGGAGATTTTTAGCTTTTCTACTGCTCTGATGTACCTTTCAATTTTCTTGGCACGATGCCAACTCATAGAGTTGTGATACTCGCGCGTCTGTTTGCTTCGGATATTATTTAGTGGTATTAAGGCAAAGCGAATTACATTGATTTAAAGATGTTATGGCATAAGTTGTATCAGTTATTTTCTACATTGTGCTCACTGATTCCTTATCTGTGTTGGTGTTTCTTTCTGAATCGAAGTATTCATTATATAACAACAAGAAACTGGACAGCGGTCATGATGATATTGTGTGTTTTGGCACTGGTTTATTTCATTACACTGCAGTCGCTAATGAATTTCTACTCGCTTCTGCTGTACCTTGAAAAGCCTCTGGGAGAGATTAAACAGCAGTACGGCTATGTGTTTGCTAACTGGTCAAGCGAATCTTTAGAAAGGGTGACTAACCATACTTTTGTCTTTTCACTGAGACAGTTTGCAAATGTTTTACACAACTTTGAATATCCTTGGAGCTTTGATAGAACTGTGATGGTGCTATCTGGTTTGCTGAATGTGTGTCAGTTTGTGCTTCTGTTAAAAGAAATGAGGTTCAATAGGAGGTTTGCATCTCTTTTTAGTCCTGGGATTTGCGATGCGTCTTCGGAAGCTTTAGCAAAAAGCACTCCGAGCCACTCGAGTAAAGGCAAAACAGTGAAAGCTGCTGCTGCAGCCACTGCCCCCCCAATCGCAGCTTCACAGGCTGAAGCTACAGCTTCTACACAGAGCTCCTCTGCCAAGGTTGCTGCAGATAACATTACCTCTCCAGCCTCAAAGGCTAACAAGGCAGCCCCCCCTTCTTCACACACTGCTCACTGTTGCTGCTGTAACCACAGCAATCACTGTGACAGACATTCAGACTCTGGAAATGAATCGAATGATGGTGAACCCATATCAGCATCAGTTGCCGGTTTTAAGAAAGTCACTAGAAAGACTACTCGTGCAGCAGGTGATGGCACAGGGCCAACATCAACCCAAGGGGCACCATCAGGACAGGGAGGAGATGAAGTGACCACCACTCGGTCCTTTTCTCCAGGTGAGCTGAGAGATCTGCGAAAAGACTTTAGTCGTCGTGAAGGTGAGAATATTTTAACCTGGCTGCTGCGATGCTGGGACAATGGGGCAGAAACAATTGAATTAGAAGGTGGTGAAATCAGGCACTGGGATCTCTGTCAAAAGATTCCACCACTGATAGGGCAATTTCAAGAGACTCTAATGCCACTACTCTCTGGACCCGACTCTTGGCAGCTATGAAAGTAAGATTTCCCTACAAGGAAGATTGTATATCCAAGTTAGGGAAATGGAATACTATGGAGAGAGGTATCCAGTTCCTGAGAGAATTAGCAGTGCGAGAGATCATCTATTTTGGACCAGACAACCAAGAGGGGACAGACCCAGACAGAATCAATTGTACACGACCTCTGTGGCGCAGATTTGTACAAAGTGCACCACCTGCATATGCTAAGTCATTGGCAGGAATGGTCTGGTCAGCTAGAGGTGTACAAGATATTACTGAAGTGATTGACCAGCTCCGGAACTTTGAGGACAGCCTTGCTGGTTCTCTGTGGGCTTGTGTCTCTGCTGTGGAGAAACTGTGTGAAAAATCTGATGACCGGTTTGAAAAGTTGTTGCAAGAAATCAAAGAACTCAGAGAAGACACGTACCATTCACGACCTGCACAAACCTATGTTTCAGCTATTAGGAAAAGACGTTTCCAATCTCGAGAGAGAGGGCAGAGACAGCCCACAAAAAGAGGTTCACTGTGGTTCTTCCTACATGAGCAGGGAGAAAACACGAATAAGTGGCACGGAAGACCTACCTCAGAACTTCAAGAACGAGTACGTGAGATAAAAGGAAAAACTCCTAAGAAGGTGGCTGCTCCAGTTTACAAAAGGGGCAGAAGACATTCTGATGCTCTTGAAGGAACCTCTAATTCACACCCAGAGACTGTGCAAAACAGGAATTAGAGGTGCCCTGCCTCCAACCAGGTGGAGGAAAGGGATAACAGAGTTTATTGGACTGTACTTGCACTGAAATCAAACAAGTGAAACGGTTAAAGCCTGTATGGTATGGGGGGTGATGGTTAAAGTATAAGTATGGAGAAGCTTGGCAGATTGATTATATTACACTTCCACTGTTGGGAAGTAAAATGTGGGAAAGCAAGATGTGCAGTTCCAGCCATCTGGATGATAAAGAAAGATCAATACTAACATGACCATCCGGATGGTCGAAGACATAATACTAACATAATAATATGTAAAGGGCCTTGGACAGATTACTTTGAAGTACATTTCTCGTAACTGTAAAAAGTTATAGCCCAAACTCGTGAGAATGGTATCTCGGGCCAGATAACCGCCCCCAAGTGCATGGGATGTGTGAATGTCCTTGGGCCTGGTCTGTGAATGAGTGGAAAAACAAGTGAGACAAATATCACATGAATTTAGTGTGTTCTTAATAACAATTAGTGGAAAAACACCTTTTTGTAAACATCTTAGCATCTTAGTCCAGACCTGTACCTGTAAATCCTATGGTCAATGGTGAATAAAGAAGGTAGCCTAAGCCTAGGCCTAGGTCAGCTCTCTGCCTGGCCAGGCTCTGCACTCCTTCCTGAACAAGATCTTTGCCTCTGCATGAATTTCTGTCTGCGTCCTGGTATGCGTTGTTCCTAATCGCCGCGTTCCACAAACACGTCAAGGTAAGCACTATGTACTTACAATGGTGGAAGCAACCACTGGATGGTTGGAAACATATGCCGTACCTCATGCTACAGCCCGAAATACTATCTTGGGCCTTGAGAAGCAAGTCCTTTGGTGACACGGTACGCCAGAAAGAATTGAATCAGACAATGGTACTCATTTCAAAAACAGTATTATAGACAATTGGGCCAAAGAACATGGTATTGAGTGGGTATATCCTATTCCATATCATGCACCAACCTCTGGCAAAATTGAAAGGTACAGTGGTTTGTTAAAAACTACATTAAAGGCACTTGGTGGTGGAACCTTTAAAAACTGGGATTCACATTAAGCAAAAGCTACTTGGTTGGTCAACACTAGGGGATCAACCAATTGAGCCGGGCCTGGTCAATCAGAAATTCTTCGTACTCTAAAAGGAGATAAAGTCCCCAGAGTGGTTTGTCCCATATTGAGTGCACACCCCTGGGCTGGCATTCTAAACAATCTAAACCGTCCTCGACACCCCCAAAAAGTGATGGATGTCCTACCCTGTCGGGCAGAGGGGGGAGACCCAAGACAGCCCCTGCCCTATCACTGTTGGGTAGAGGTAGGGGACCAAAAAGATGATGAGGGTTAGAAGCAAGTTCCAGTTTGGTGCCATGGGCAACCCCCCTCCCTAACTGCTTTGCTTCTCCAGATGCTCCTCCGTAATAAGTTCGAGGCCCTGGATCTTGAAGAAGAGGTAGGTGAGGATGTGGTGCAAGGCCCACCTACGAGGTCACATAGGAAGAGGTAGTTGACTCCACGCCTCAAGACTGCCTCTGATAAGAAAGAAAGAAGGGTAATTGCAGTAGGCGATTTCCTTCTGGGAGGAACAGAGGGCCCAACATACAGAGTTGACCCTCATCATAGGGAAGTTTGTAGTCTACCAGGAGCCCGTATCAGGGATATCACCAAGACACTTCCCTACCTGGTGCACCCAATAGACTACTAGCCACTGCTGATCTTCCAGACAGGTGGGGAGGAAGCTGCATCCCGTAGTCTGAGGGGAATGAAGAAAGATTTCAAGGTCTTGGGAGGGTTGGTGAAAGAGTCTGGGGCACAAGTGATTTTCTCTTCCCTCCTTCCATTTTTGGGTGACTATGTGGGATGGAATAGAAGAATTCAGTCCATAAATTATTCGCTACAAGACTGGTGCTACAGAGAGGACTTCGGATTGTTTGATAATAGCTGGTTTTATAAGACACCAGTCCAGACAGTGATACGTGGGAAAGGTTTATCTCACAGGGGCAAAAGGATACTGGGACAGGAATTAGCAGGGCTCATTTGGAGAGCTTTAAACTAGATTTGATGGGGGATGGGGTTGTAGCTGGGCTTGCACCAGTGGGGCAGCACTGTAGTATTGAGGCCTCCCTAGGGTGAAACTGGTGTACTCAACTCACTCCGTGAAATGCCTGTACACCAATGTGTGCAGCATGGGGAAAAAGCAGGAGGAGTTAGAAACCTGTGTTAGGGCAGGAGATTATGATCTGGTGGCGATTACAGAGACATGGTGGGACAGCTCACATGACTGGAATATGGTCATGGATGGCTATGTCCTTTTCAGGAAAGACAGACCAGCCAGGCGTGGTGGTGGAGTTGCTCTTTATGTGAGAGAGCAACTACAATGTATTGAGTACTGGGGCAGATGAGAAGAGAGTTGAGAGTCTGTGGGTGAAAATTAAGGGGCAGGCTGACAGGGGTGATACTGTTGCGGGTGTCTATTATAGGCCACCAGAGCAGGGTGAGGAAGTTGCCGAGGTCTTCTACAGGCAGCTGAGAGTGGCCTCACAGTCACAGGCCCTGGTTGTCGTGGGGGATTTTAACTTCCCTGATGTTTGCTGGAAGGACTACTCAGCCAGACATCCACAGTGCAGGAAGTTCTTCCAGTGCATTGACCATAACTTCCTGATGCAAATGGTGGATGAGCCAACTAGGAGAGGAGCACTGCTGGACCTCATTCTCATTAACAAGGAGGGTGTGTTTGAAGCAGTAAAGGTTGAGGGATGCCTTGGTTGCAGCTACCATGAAATGGTGGAGTTCAGGATCTCATGTGGCAGAAAGAGAATAGCAAGCAGAATTGCAACCCTGGACTTGAGTAAGGCAAACTTAGGCCTTTACAAGCAATTGCTAGGGGAAATCCCATGGGCAAGGCTGCTTGAAGGTAAAGGGGTCCAAGATAGTTGTTTAGCATTCAAGGACTGTTTTTTCCAAGCTCAAGATCAGAGCATCCCGACACGTAGGAAGTCAAGGAAGGGAGCCAGGAGATCCGTGTGTTTAAGCAGGGAACTGCTGCGCAAGCTCAAGTGGAAGAGGAGAGTTTACAGATCGTGGTAGAAGGGGCTGGCCACTTGGGGAGAATATAAGGCTGTTGTCAGAGGATGTAGGGAGGCAACTAGGAAAGATAAGGCCTCCTTAGAATTCCACCTGACGAGAGGGGTCAAGGACAACAGAAAGAGCTTTTTCAAATACATGGCAGATAAAACTAACACCAGAGGCAATGTAGACCCACTGATGAACGAGGTGGGTGCCCTGGTGGCAGAAGATACAGAGAAGGCAGAGTTACTGAATGCCGTCTTTGTCTCTGTCTACTCTGCCAGAGGCTGTCCTGAGGAACCCTGTACCACTGAGGGCCCAAAGGAAGTCAGGACAATGGTGGAGTCTGCCTTGATTGATGAGGATTGGGTTAGGGAACAATTAAGCAATCTGGACATCCATGAATCCATGAGTCCAGATGGTATGCATCAGTGGGTACTGAGGGAACTGGCTGAAGTTATTGCTAGGCCACTCTCCATCATCTTTGCTAAGTGTTGTGAAATGGGAGAGGTTCCTGAGGACTGGAGGAAAGCAAATGTCACTCCGGTCTTCAAAAAGGGTAAGGAGGACCCGGGTAACTATAGACCAGTCAGCCTCACCTCCATCCCTGGAAAGGTGATGGAACAGCTTATCCTTGGTGCCATCTCAAAGCATATCAAGGATCAGAGGGTCTTTAGGGACAGTCACCATGGCTTCAACCAGTCATGCTTGACCAATCTCATAGCCTCTTATGAGGACATAATGAGGTGGATAGATTGCGGCGATGAGGAACGACGCACACTGGGACACAGACCAAGATGCACACACAGGCAGAGATCTTGTGCAGGAAGGAGCGCAGAGCCGGGCAGAGCAGAGAGCTGAGCCAGGCTGAGGCCCTCTTTATTAGCCTTTGATAATTTATAGGATTTACAGATACGGATCTGGACTATGATGTTTTATCAATAATTGTTATTAAAAACACACCACACTCATATTACGTCTGTTTCAGTTACGTTCCCACTCATTCACAGGTCAGGCCCAATGACATTCAGACATCACATGTACTTGGGGACATTTATCTGGCCCGAGATAACATTCTCACTAGTCTGGGCTATCACTTTTTACAGTTATGAGAAACGTACTTCAGCACAACCTGCCCTTTATATTTTGACTAGTTCCTATGATCTAATTATGTCAGTACTACTTCTTCTTTGACCATCCGGATGGTCATGTTAGTATTCCTTTATCATCCAGGTGGCTAGAACTGCACATCTTGCTTTCCCATGTCTTTGCTTTCCCATATACATGGTGGCAAAGCAGTGGATGTGGTCTACCTTGACTTCTGTAAAGCATTTGGCACAGTCTCACACAGCATCTTGCTGCTAAAATAAGGCAGTGTGGTCTGGACGATCGGGCAGTGAGGTGGACTGTGAACTAGCTGAAGGAAAGAAGCCAGAGAGTCGTGGTCAATAGGGCAGAGTCTAGTTGGAGGCCTGTGTCTAGTGGAGTGCCTCAGGGGTCAATACTGGGGCCTGTATTATTCAATATATTCATCAATGATTTGGATGAGGGAATAGAGTGCACTGTCAGCAAGTTTGCTGATGACACCAAACTGGGAGGAGTGGCTGACACGCCAGAAGGCTGTGCTGCCATCCAGCGAGACATAGACTGGAGAGTTGGGCAGGGAAAAATGTAATTAAATATAGCAAGAGCAAGTGTAGAGTCTTGCATCTGGGTAGGAACAACCCCAGGTTTGGGTATAAGTTGGGCAATGACCTATTAGAGAGCAGCATAGGGGAAAGGGACCTGGGGATCCTGGTGGACAGCAGGATGACCATGAGCCAGCACTGTGCCCTTGTGGCCAAGAAGACCAATGGCATCCTGGGGTGTATTAGAAGGGGGGTGGTTAGTAGCTCGAGAGAGGTTCTCCTCTCCCTGGTGAGACTGCAACTGGAATACTGTGCCCAGTTATGGGCCCATCAGTTAAAGAAGGACAGGGAACTGCTGGAGAGAGTCCAGCGCAGAGCAACGAAGATGATAAAGGGAGTGGAGCATCTCCCTTATGAGGAAAGACTGAGGGATCTGTGTCTCTCTAACTTCGAGAAAAGAAGAAGATGAAGAAGATGACGAAGAAGACGACAATGACGACAATGGAGGGGTGACCTCATTAACATCTGGGAAAAAGGAGATTGAGCCCCTGTTTGTCATGTTTGTTTATTATATTTCTTAATGAGCTCATGAAATACAGTTTAGCTCACAGAGTACATTGTCCTGTAAATTTGAGAGATCCGAATGGACCTTGACACCCCTATCACTGAGTATCTGGAGCACCTCCTGTCCTGTGCCCCCCAGAACTGCTGGCTCAGACCACACAAACAATAAGGAGCAGGGGGACACAGACAGTCCCAGCATCCCCGCCACTACAGAGCATCCTCAGGCTGGGCATTTGGAGGGGGACCCCCATGTCCCGGGCATCCCAAGCCCCATGGGGGTGTGCAGTGAGGGAGTGGGAATATCCTTCAGCCCATCTGTTCACTACTGCTCCAAAATGTGGGGACAGTCCCACTGCTACCCCATCTGCCCCCCAGGGCAAAGCATGGTCCCAACCCTCCTCCATGGAGGGAGAGCCCTGGCATGGCCCATCCTCTCCTGGTGCCTGCAGCAACTGACATGCAGCCCCCATCCCTGTCCCCAGGCACAGGTGGGTTCCAGCAAAAGGTGGCAGTAGTGTGGCTAGAGTATGAGCTCAGAGGAATGCACCACAGCCTTCCTGCCAAAGCAAACCCTGCTGCTATGGCTCTACCTTCCCAATACCATCCCAGGCCCTCACCAGCTGCCACTGTGCCACAGCTGCCCTGTTCTGTCTCCTCACACCCACTCATGCTGGAGTGATAAAGGACTCAGCATTCTGATTCACTGTGAATCACGCAAAGCCATTTATTACAGAAACAAGCCTCCTTATATACGCAACTATTCTCTAATCACGCGTCCACGCTCCAAGCATGGATTCGCTAAATGAGTATCACGGGCAGTCCACACGCTGGAGCCCCACCGATGATAGGTCCGACGACTCACGCTGAGGCCCTGTTAATGAAGAAACGCCCCTCTTTCTCACAGCAGATTCTGTTCTCAGCTTCTCAAAGTGGCCTTGAGATTCCTTTGGGCCTGACTAATTCAACAACATATCTCCATCTAACCAAAGCCCTCCACAATTCCCCCTTTTTGTTCTTGAATTAGTCAGGCCCATTAAACAGCATGCTGAATCGTCCTTGAAATACACTGCAACATAGAACATGTGATTAACAACATAATTACAATTACATATAATGTAATTAAGATCAAAGAACTACCCACTTATTCCAAAACTTATAAGCTATATGTCAAACCTCAACTTTACTATGGCAATCTTATTAATGTACTGTTCTAGTTTGCCTAAAGCACTTATTAATAGATTCAGAATAAACAAACAAGTTAATACAACACAACCATAATCCTAATGTTAAAAGTAGAACATTTATAACTGCTTGATTTTGTAGATTTTGTAGGCATGTCTCATAATGTTACCTCATTTTTGCATGGAGTATCTAAGTGTAATATCACCCTTTTGGCTCTCCTGCTGATTGTTCAAATTGCCATTCTCCACAGAAGGTACACCACCTGCTTGCTAATAGGCTTCTAGACCACCAGGTCTGTGAGCATCTATAACACTGAATTAGGAGCCATGGTTTACATGTGAAACAGTCCTCACAACTTATCTCCCTCCTGTCCATCTGCATCCATCGAATCTTTGTTGTCTTTATTCAGCCATGGCTTGACCCATTTCGCGGGAATCCACTTCAATCCTTGGTCTGTAATGACACAAACATAACCTTTTCCCCAGGTTATCAATTGATGTGGCTTTTTCCATTGACTAGTGATATGGCCATAACTAATGTAGGTTCTTTCTGATTTAGCATGGTTTTGGGTCATACTTGCAAAGTATTTCATCACATACAATCCTTTTGACAATTGGGTTTGTGCTGTTTCCTCCACTCCCCCCTTTTTTTTAAAACCAACAAACAAACAAACAAACAAAGTTCAGAATCAGATACACACGTTGGATCTTGACTACATACTCAAAATCACAAATCAAATTTAGAGGTTCCTCCTTAAAAAGCTCTAAGTAATTTAAAGCTGTGCCAAGTTCTGCTAATTGGGTTGAACCTTCAATAATTGTTACAGAATGATGCCAATCGTTATCTTCACACCAAACCACTACAGCTTTATGAGACTTCCCAGAACCATCAACAAAAACTGTGCAAGTATGTAGGATCAGTCCAAATACAAGTATGGTCTATGACCTGATGTTAAAGACTTGCAGGTTCTGCAGCAATTTACATTTCGGCATGCCAAAAGCTGTGCTGTTAAGAAAATCAGCTAGTGCAATTTACAAGGACATAGATTACAAATAAAAAAAAAAACAGAATTAAATTTCACAAATGGTACATATATGACAAAAGGCTCATGGTCTTTTAAGACTTAAATTCATTCCCTCCATTTTCTTGATCAGAGTGACAATTGATATATAACAGTCGGTATATCAATCTGCTAGCAATCTCATCATACTGTCCCACAATAGCCACAGGTTGTTTCATAGACAAATCTGCAAGTCCAATCGAATGCAGTCAGCCTGTAAGGTTGTCATAAATTTATTCCTCAAAGTTTCTAACTCCATTTTGGTTGTCATATATATTGGATATTGTTTTCCCTTACCGGATCAAAGTCCTGTTTCAGATCTATCAGTGTAATATTTGCTTTATTGAAACATTGGCTGTTAATACTAGTGGAAATACAGCATTTGAAATTTCCTTGGAGATTTCTCGCTTGCAGCAAGCAGATCTGCACCATCCAAGCAGCTTCTTGTAGGACATGCAACTAAACAGAATTCTCAGAAAACGTTATTTGAGCTTACAATTTACTTAACAAATCCTGACCCAAGAGAGGTATAGGACTTTCTGGCAACTACAAGAATTCATGTATTAAAACTTTGTTCCAAATTTGGCATTCTATTGGTCTCAAAAAACAGCCTTTCTTTCGTTCTCTCCCATGACCTCAAAAACTAGCATGGTGAATTTACTAAGAAGTCTCTTACAACCAGTTACCACAGAATAAGTCTATTAAAAAAAAAATAATTGGTTTAATTTCCCAGCTTCATTAGAACTATGGACCCACTGGTAATGCCTTTAAATTTCAAACCTCAGACTCCTATATGCAGTATTACAGTTCTCTAGCAGTAATATTGCTTGGGGGGGGGGAATAAAATCTCCCTCTCACCCCCATCTGAGATGGCAGGATCTCCAGCCCAGCATGAAAACAAATCAGTTCAACTCCACATTAAACCAACCTGGCTGCACTCCACACCCAAATCAGTACCAGCCTGACCCAGAGAAGCACTGAGCACTCTGACCTCCCCAGAGCTGACCAGTGTGAAAAGACTGACTTCAGCAAGGAGGTAAAATTATGAGCTCTTTCCCCAGATGTGCCAAAACCTAGGAAACAAGACAGAAGCAAAAAGAAACATCACCAACAACCCCTGATATCAAGCCAAGAAGCAACACAGTACCACAACAAGGATGGATGACAATACTCTGGGAAAAAAAAAGATAGAGCGGGGAGAGTAAACCCCCCTTTCTCTGCTTAGCAGCGGGAAAACAGGTTTTTCCAGTTTTTTTTTTTTTCTTCTTTCTCTTCTTGCTGCAGTTCAGATGTAGCCAAGGCCATGCAGCTGGCATAATCGCTGGTACGAAGTGGGAGGCTCTGGCAAACTCCTCGGTTACAATGAGCTGAGTTTTATACACGATTCCAATTAGCTCAACAGTTGTTACATTCCTCAGCCCCATTTACCTTTCACAATTTAAAGATGTCAAAATACAGTATATTAAACATCAATCCATTATTCCATTTTCCTAGATCCAAATCAGTTCACATTCCAGCAACTTTTAAATACAACTTCATACAATAACAAATTCACATCCATCATAGCATTTAGGTGTTTGTTTGTTTCTTTTCTTTTTTTCTTTTTCCTTTTTTTTTTTTTTCAATGCAAAGCAGAGTTTAACAATTTAAATTCTTTTCTGATCTCAAAATTACTAGATGACAATATAAGCAATTACTCTAATGCACAAGGATGCACCCTAAGAGGGAGCAAGGTGGAATTTTAGCAGTGAAATTTTAGCAGTGGAACTGGTTCCCATTTTGTAACTATCTCCCTAAACAAAATTGTTTTTGTACCAAATACAAATATGCAAATTAAAATACTGAGCTCAGATATGAAAACCAAATACCAAGTTCAAATATGCAGATGGATCACAGTTACACTAATTTAAGACAATCTCTCAATTTTTGCATTGCACCTCTGAACTGCTCACTGCTCAGCCAGGCAGAGGTATCGCTGGGTCTCCCTGACAAAACAGGTCAGTGCGCGCTGGAGCCCAATTGGCACCTGCCCCCCCGCCACTGCAGCAAGCTGGACTGGGCAAGGTTTTTATCAGTGTCTCATCTGGTGCGCTACAACTGTTATCCCAAAACCAGGATTCTTTACTTGGTGTGCATACAAAAGAGCCAAATCCAGCACATCGAGATGAGACACAGCCTATCACAGAGTTGCGCAAGGCTGGATACTGAAATAAAGCTAGCGTGCTAGAAAGACAAAATAACAGCTACTACACACGAAATTTTACCATCACATTCACACAGTAAAGAACTAAATTACTCATGATCTTCTGTATTATCACAAAATGCACATTTTGAGTCAACGGATTCTCATGATTTAACAGACTTATCGTACCATATAACAAAGACCTACCAAAATTGCAACATGCTTAAACAGATACCCACAAAGAAAACAGTTTAATAAGGAAAGCATCTTGCAGACTTCAGCAAGTTTTCTGACCTGTGTGTTATCAATTAATTCTCTCTCAGCTTGTTGAAGTTCAAATCGCCCTGCCTGTAATACTGTCTGAAATGATTTAATGATTTCTTGTCCGAGTGCTTTCCTATGTTTTAAAACACCTCCCAATACTGATTTTTTAGGAACACAACTGAAAATAATCATTCCTGACCCCATCTTGCAAGTAAAAACTTTGAGAAGAGGGAGGGAGGGGGGGAAGCACAGGGCTGCTTGCAGCATGAGTGGGAAGAGCGGGGAGAAGGTTTTACGGCGCACTTAAAAACAACTAGTAAAACAATTAAATCACATTCCTGACAAGCTGCTTGATTTTCAGAGAGGCAGTACACAGGAGCACATAATATGTACTGTAAAACTCGCAGATAACATGTTGATAGCAAACATTAGCATTCTCTACTGCTATTTTCAACACCAGTGCTTCCTTAACTTCTAAGTTTTCAACCTGCTTATTGATGGCCTCTTGAAGGTGGTCAATAAATTGCATGTAATTTTCATTGGGACCCTGATTAATAGTTGCAAATGATTTGGCTGCTTTGTTGGTTTCAGGCACCTCTCTCATAGCTTGATATTGCTGACTGTTGGATTCACTAATAGCTGATCTAATCTTTCACACAGTTCTTTTGCCCAGTTCTTATCCGGCGACTCCTTCTGCTCTTTCGTGGAAGTTGGAGGGTTAAAAGGCGGTAAAAGCAGATACAAATTGGTAAAAGGACTTGTCTATGACTTTAGCATTCTCAGCTTTCACAGGTTCTTTGGGCAAGTTGTCTGATTCCAATCCTTTGGACTTGCTGTTCTCATCAAGGTTGGGTAATAGTGTAGGAGGACACCCGCTCGGCATTTTTCCTCCCCCCGCCCCGGACTGCTGAGCTATCAGGGGTGCTGAAAGCACAACAGGGGATGGAGTAGAGAAGGTATCAAAGACACAAACCGGGTGAACTTCACAGTGACTTTCAGGATACTTATCAGGCTGCAATGCTACAAAAACTCCAGCAGCAGCAGACCGTTCAGCCTTAAAATCTTTTATAAGTTTCCATGTAGTTACTAATGATTTAGCTTCTTTATCATCTCCATTGCTGACTTTATCCCATAATTTCTGCCCTATATCATCCCAAAGTTCAGTTTTAAAAACCTTCTCAGCTTCTGTCGGATAGCCATTAGTTCTACACCAAACCAACAGTCTACGTATGTTACTTTCTTCATATTTAAGTCCTCTCATAGAGAGAATATGCAGGAGGAGTTTAACTATGGCTTGTTCCTCAGAGGATATGTTTTGCCCCATAATTTCACTCTTCCCTCCTCCTGCTCCCAGCCGCTCACCTTTTCCGGTGATTTCTTCAACAAATTTATCTGCGGAACATCCGTACGCCTCCGCCCGGTTCTCAGTCCAGCTGATCCGCCTCCGGCTGGGCCGTTCCAGGCTTTTCCCCGATCGTAGTGAGACACCATTCAGAGTATCACGTCGGGGTCACCATTTGTTGGAGCGATAAAGGACTCAGCATTCCAATTCACTGTGAATCACGTAAAGCCATTATTACAGAAACAAGCCTCCTTATATACGCAACTATTCTCTAATCACACGTCCACACTCCAAGCATGGATTCGCTAAATGAGTATCACGGGCAGTCCACACGCTGGAGTCCCACCGATGATAGGTCCGACGACTCACGCCATGCTGAGGCCCTGTTAATGAAGAAACGCCCCTCTCTCTTTCTCACAGCAGATTCTGTTCTCAGCTTCTCAAAGTGGCCTTGAGATTCCTTTGGGCCTGACTAATTCAACAACATATCTCCATCTAACGAAACCCCTCCACACACTCAGACCCTTGCCCCATGCCATGTCCAGAACCCTGGGGTACAATGTTCCAGTATGTTCTGGGCAGCCGTTCCCAACCTAGGCTGAGCTTGATGCCGGGGTCTTCCCTGGCTCCCCCCAACCTGTGTGGCACTCCAGGCCAGAGTGAAGGAGAGGTCAGGGGATGGAGGGGTTTGGGGAAGGCAAAAAATAGTTTGCAGCGACTCTCATATTTACATTTGGGATTATGTATTTACATGACCCCATGGGGCTATATACAGGGATGGGGGAGATTGGGCGGGGGGGAGCCACAACATTGAAGCCTGCCCTGGTGTGGTTGAGGGGCCAGTCCCAGCAGGAGCCTCTGTTTCTCCCCTGCCCCAGGAGGGGGTGATGTGTCACAACTTCTGCCAGGAGCTAGGTACCAATAAGAGACTGCAAAGTGCCCTACGGGGCAGCTAGGTCCTGAGAGCAGCTCAGAGACAGCTGAGCCACTGGGGAGAAGGCAGGGGGGCCAAAGATCCCAGAGGATGAGGGGATATGGGGTCCCCCGGGCTGGATTGGGGCTGGTTCCCCCCTCCAGTGAAGGCTGCAGAGGCAGTTGGACTTTGCTGGTACTGATGAAGAGGGGCAGATGGTGCCATGGCCACTGGCCCACTCAAGCCCTGCTGAAGCAGAGGGGCTGCAGTGGTAGGGGGAAGCTGCAGTGGCAGGGGGCCCTGGTCCATCCCAGGGGCCAGGTGCTGGGAAGCATAGCGGCCCACTGGGGTTGGGGACTCCACCACCGGGATCAAATGACTTTGGGGTCTTTCCTCTCACCCAGCAGCCAGTACATCTACATCTTCCCCTTGCTCTGGGGGCCAGAGGTGGGCGGTGAGACCCTCCCCAGCTCCCGGTGCTGCCTCTCGGGTGCTATGCCCAGCATCGAGTGGGACCGAAGGTCCCAGCCCCCACCTGTCCACCCAGTACATGACCCTGTGGCAGGAAGACAGCCCAAGACCCTGCACCCTAACCTTTCTCTCCACATTCCTGTGCAGTTCCAGCTCAAAGCAGCCAAACTCATCCAGGACTTCCTTAGTGGTGGAAGAGATGTGGATCTTCAGAGTTGGATAGCACAGAGGGGCAAAAGGGACATGACTGCATCTGGGAGCAAGGCATGACCTGTGGCACCGGACCCCAGCTGCCAGTCCTGCGGCTTACCCTGGTTGTTGGACTCCACGCAGAATGCAGTGTTCACCATGTCCCCAAACAGGCAGTACCGCAGCATCTTCAGACCCACAACTCTGGCACACACAGAACCTACAGGCACAGAGATGCCTGAGACTGCTGCAGGGCAGGTGAGCATCCCCCAGCCACAGTGTTAGCTGGTGTAGGGGCTCACCGGTTTGTAAGCCAATATGCAAGCAGAGCTGGTCATTGGGCCAGTGATGGATCGTGAAGGTTTTGACAGCCTCAAGCAAGGCCAGAGCCATGTGAACAATCTTTCAGGCATGCAGTTTCTTCTTGTGCACCAGCAGCCCCAACACCACCATGTAGGCATCCCCAATGGTCTCCACCTGCTGGGTCAGGGGGAGTGAGTAAATCCTGGGCTCCTGCCCCATCCCAACTCAGCTGGGATGAGGTCAAAGGTTAACTTTTGGAATATTCTGTGTGGTAACACAAAGTGACAACAATTACCCAAGAGGTTCAATTAAATCATGAATTTACTAAAAACATCACTCAGAATTACAGGGAATAGTGGTTTGGCAAAAGTTAGTAACTATATCATAAAACTTAGCAATACTTTAACAACAAAAACAATATTACTCTTAAATGCCCAGAATAAAATTAGAAAGAGAGAGAGAGAGGAAAAGGAGAGAGATAGTTTAAGATATCAGAAGAAAGGTAAGATCTCACCACTCCGTTGTTCTAGCTTGTGGTGGGTACAAAACTTCATTAATGCCATGCAGCACACACACACACACTAAGACAAAAAACACACAAACAAAACAGACTAAAAAGTGTCCCAAGTGAGCAAGTTTTATAACCCAGTCCATTTAAATGCGAGTGTGGCGGATGCACTTGACCCCCACCCCCAGCCAAAACAGCAGCAGTTTAGTCAAGGCTCGAGAGGAGGTAAGGACCTGAGCTGCAGCCAGGCCAAGAATTCCTTCCAAGAGACCCACAAGGAAGCAGGACGGCACACTGAATGCCAGTAACTTGTGAGCACAGGGAGTCTCATGCATACTTTTCCTACTGTATGCAATTTGACTACTAGTCAAGCACTTCATTCTATAAATATGACAGCCTGGATGAGCCCACTTTGAGCTCTCCCTGCTAAATAAGTGAGCTGTATGGCAATGGTTTTACTACTCACAGGTCAGTGGATGAACCCAGTTCAAGTTCAATATTAATCATTTAGCTTAAGTAGATGCACACCAAATGTAATGGATTATTTAGAGATATAAGGTTGTACGATTTTTAGTGTATTCTTTTTTGAGCGGCGGAGGAACACGCAGGTCGACTCAATATGAGTGATAAAGCATAGTTTGATTTATTAGCCCAAACAGCATATACTTATACAGTTCACGATAATTATGCATACCTGTCACCTACTAATTGGCTTAAGCTCTAATAGTCACATTTGCATGGTCCTCCTACTTGCAGTTGCTAGCTATGCTTATTCTACATTCTTGTGCTGTTGAAAGCTGTTTGTGAAACTCTGCCAAGGTCGCAGTGACCTTGCTGATTTTACTGAAACAGTCAGTGGTTCCCACTGCGGCCTAGTCTTGCTACTTATGCTAAGGTCTTCAGAACAGGCTCTGCTCGTACAACTGCTCTGCAGACCCATGTCCCTTATTTTTAAGCCGTTCTCCAACATTCTTTGACTCATGTTACTTGGTAGATTAGATTTGCTAAAATTTTAAGCTGTAAGGTCCTGCTTGTATTTACCAAAATCAACTGCAGACTATACCTTAATATCTTCAAGGTCAATCTCTGTTCAAATACCCGCCGCCAGGGAATCCACAGACCTACCATAGTCCCCCACATGCAGCCAAGAGGGAGCACTTCAGCAGGACTAGGAGGGTTTGGTGAGAGGGCTAAACTCCCCACCTGCCACACTGACCTTGAAGTGGTAGGTGTTGGCAAAGATCTGATACTTGCCATGCGTGGTCATCAGGGAGCCGTAGCTGGAGCTGTGCTGCGGGGAAGGAGAGAGCTAGGGGTGGGGACCCTGGGGCGAGAGGTGACAAGCACCAATGGAGGCAGGCAGGGACACCCAGGGGCGTACAGGGGATAGTGCAGGACAAACTCCGATGGGTCAGCACAAGCTCTGCATGCTCTGTAGAGAGGGTAAAGTCTATAGGATGAGGTATGGTGCACTGCAGGGGATGGATAAGGTGTGGCTGCACAGAGGACAGAGGACTGCATAGGGGACAGATGAGGTCTGGTGCTCTATAGAGGATTCAGAGTTGTGTAGGGGATGGAGTGTCACATAGGAGATGGATGAAATGTAGCTTTATAGGGAATGTAGAGTTACGGAGGGAGGAAGGGTTGTGTAGGGGATCAACATGATGCAGCCTTGTAAGGGAGGAGTGTTGTGCAGGAAGGGAGGGTGGCACAGGGTCAGGAGGAAGGTGGTACCCCAGGACTGGCAGCTCAACCAGGGACAGGGTGAGACAGCTGCCTGCTGCCTTGTGGTACTGCTCGGGGCTCTCAAATGGCAGCTCATCCCAGCAGATCCTCCTGAGCATTCTGGCAAGCTCCTTCTCCAACATAAGCTTCCTGGGAGGCACATGGGGGTCAGGTCCCTGCAGGCCCCTGTCCTGCCCACTCCCCCACCAGGTTGAGGGGTGCTCAGGCAGAGGCACTCCCCAGCCCCAACTGACCTGAAGATGAGGAAGCTGGAAATGCTGAATATGATGAAGGTGAGGCCAGTGCCCAAACCCTGGATGACCATCATGGAGAGGGGGCTGCAGGCAGGAAGGGATGTCAGTATGGTCCAGCTGCCTGTGGGAACCGGGTGGCCATACACCCACAGGGAAGGGTGCTGGGGACCAAGGGATGTGGGGACCTGGTACACCAATTTTTCTCACAGGAGGGGTTATCCATGATGAAGACGCAGGGTGAGTTGTTCAAGGCAGGGGGCCTTTCACCCAGAGAATCACAGAATCACAGAATGGTTGGGGTTGGAAGGGACCTCTGGAGATCATCTAGTCCAATGCACCTACTGTGGCAGATGCACTCAACCCCCTCCCAGCCAAACCAGCAGCAGTTTGGTCCAGGCTCCAGAGGAGGTATGGGCCTGAGCCATAGCCAGGTCAAGAACTCCTTCTAGGAAACCCACAAGGAAGAAGAACAGTACACTGAACACTGATGAATTGTGGACACAGGGAGTCTTGTGCATACTTTTCCTACTGTATGCAATTTGGCTACAAGTCAACCACTTCATTCTATAAATATGGCAGCCTAGATGAGCCTACTTTGAGCTCTCCCTGCTAAATAAGAGAGCTGTATGGCAATGGTATTATTACTCACAGGTCAGTGGATGAGCCCAATTCAAGTTCAATATTAATCATTTAGTTTAAGTAGATGCACACCAAATATAATGAATCATTTAGCGGTATAAAGTAGTATGTTTTTTAATATACTCTTTGCTTCATGTTACTTGGTAAGCTGGATTTGCTAAAATCATAAGCTGGAAAGTTCTGCTCATATTTACCAAAAGCAACTATAAACTACACTGAACACTTGCAAGATAAGACCTAGTTTGCACTTTGCTGGGAAGAACGGAACTGACTGCAGAAAAATAATGATTCCAAGGTTAACACAGAGACATTACAGACATCTGCAAAATGAGGTCTATTTTGCACTTCACTGAAAAGAAAGTATTTATTCAGACAAAACAGTACCTGCAAGGCTATGGCCCATAAAAAATGTCTATGGCAAAACAAAATAAAGGCTCATATGAGATCAGCAAAAAAGATTCAATGAGATGTAAGAAGGCCTCAAAGTGAAATATTGCTATTGGACTGAATCATGGTATGGATGGTTTGTAAAGATATAAAAGTCTATGGTTTTCTATGCTCAGGTCGGAACCTCTGTGCAGGTACCCAGCTTGAGACAGCCCTCCTGCTATTCTACTCCATTAAATTTTTTTTCTGAGAATTTGTTTCCTGAAAGTCTGCTCTGCATATGGTTATCAGGTCTCGCCTGAAAGTTTGCCTCTGGAGTTCTAAAATATAGACTCTAGAGCGAATGGCTATCAGGGAGGGAAGACACCTGAAAGTTTGCTTCATGAACAGACACAGGTACCTGGAGAGAAGGTAAGCAGCATTTGGGTTGGTATATTTCCCCCATGCAGTAAATAATAGAGTGAACCTGCCAATGAACTCTTTAAAGTTGCACTTCTATTTGAGAGATCTAAGCATTGTTCTGCAGTAAGCAGAACCCTAAATTACTCCTCTGCGACACTGCTAAAGAAGGTTCACCTAGACCAGATTGCACAGGAATGCGTCCAGGCAGGTTTTGAATGTCTCCAGAGAAGGAGACTTCACAACCTCTCTGAGCAGCCTGTTCCAGTGCTCTGGCACCGTCAAAGTAAATGAGCTTCTCCTCGTATTCAGATGGAACCTCCTATGTTTCAGCCTGTGCCCGTTGCCCCTCATCCTGTCGTTGGGCACCACTGAAAAGAGTCTGGTCCCATCCTCTTGGCACCCACCCTTGAGATCTTTATAAGTATAAATAAGGTCCTCTCTCAGCCTTCTCTTCTCCAGGCTGAAAAGAACAAGCTTTCTCAGTCTTTCCTCATAACAAAGATACTCCAGACCCCTAATCATCTCTGTAGCTCTCTGCTGGACTTCCTCCAGTATTTCCATTTCCTTCTTAAACTGGGGAGCCCAGAACTGGACAGAGTACTCCAGATGCAGCCTCACCAGGGCAGAGTAGAGGGGAAGGATAACCTCTGTTGTGTATTGATAAGGATAATGGCTGAAAACATTGTGGCGAAACTAGTTCATCCAGCCACAACGGATGACACATTCAGTATAGGGTGAACTGCAATTTACATATCAACGACAAGCTAACGAGCCACAGACCACGCTGGCTGGCTGATACCGGAGGTAGGGGATGAGCTGTAGGGCACATAGCTCCATCTTCTGATATGCCCAGCTTGGCAAAGAAAGGGGAAAAGCTGAGACCCTTCAACATGGCCCAGGATTTGTCGAGACTTGACAATCTTTCACAATCACCCCTTCCCCCCAGACTTTCCTCTACTCTGAGAGCTATAAAAAAGCTCACCTAAAACAGCACTAACAGGGAACTCACCCTCAGGACCCTCCGTGCACCAGCCTCGCCGCGGGAACCAGACCAGACACCGGAGGGTGCTGCGCTCCTGAACTACAAACCCCAGCATCCTCCCTGCGGGACACCGGAGGCCATACAACATCGTACAAGTCCTGTCATCCATGCTGCGGAGCCGTAAGAGTGGCTAGATCCCTTACCCTTTTCTTTCTTCCTTTCTCTCTGCTCTTTCCTTCTCTCCATTTTTCTATATCCCTATTTCTGTGTCTCTCCTTCTGTGACTGGTGATATATTACTCTCTTTCTCTCTTTCTTATACCTTAGTTTTCCTTCCCTCTCTACCACTTTCTTTCTCTCTTTTCCTTTTCAACATATAAGAGTAACATCATCTTAAGCTCTGCTGTTGGATTCTTGTTAAATTTTGTGTTATAGCTACTAATGGTTGCCAATACATTGCTAGTAGAAGGACTCTTGCTGTTAACGTATTGATAAGTTCTGTGATATCACAAAATACTTTTGCCAAGCCACTATTCGCTGTTATTAATATTCCAACACGTGCTTCTAGTAAAACTCATAATTAAATAGGACCCCTGGAGTGATTGTCTGTCATTCACTTCACGTAACTGCACAGAATTAACCCAGAGTTAACTCACACCTGGTCTCATCTGTTGAGTAAGGGCGTGTGTCGCGTTCAGAGTTAACTCATCCCTCATCCCATCTGTTGGGTTGGGACAGTTTTATTTGGTGTCAGAAGTGGGATATTCTGTGAGAAGCAGTTTAGAGGGGGGATAGGAGCCAGAGGTTTCAAAGGAGGACTGATTAGTCTGTGCCGCGTTCTCCAGCAGTGGGTCATGGCATCCCAGGTTAAGCCAGACCTGGACTGCTCCCTGCTGTTGAATTTACTAAAAGATTATAAGCCTTGCCTGACCCCTGAGGGTCTTAAGTGGGCCTCTGGATGTTGGTTGTCTCCAGATATTGTAACTCAGCGAATAAGGGACTTGGCAAAAAAAAAAAACCAACACAGGTTTAAACTTGGAAAAGGTAAAGCCATGATCTGTGCTGTTTTGGGAGCAGCATTGATAGCTGCCCAGAAAGAAAAAGAAACTGGGCAGGGGGTTGTAAGGCTCAGGCTGGACCGAGTCTCTCTTGGGGGAAGGTTGCACGGGAGTTGATTAATTATGACCAGCGTATGGGTTTCATTGGAAAAGAGGTTAAGTCTCAAGTAGCGGTGTGCCGAACTGAAACAGAGGTAAAATTCCCTCGCCCCCGAGACAAGAAATTTATGGGGATAGGTTTGAGGCATCAGTGTTGGAAATTAGGACTGGATAAAGGTATTCCCCGAGAAGTGATGGATGGCTTGCCCTTCCCCAATTTACAGCTGCTTGTAAAGATGTGTAAATCAGAAGATACAGATCAACCAGGAAAGCAATACACCCCCACGGCCCCTGTAACTCAGGTGTCAGCCGTGCCAGTCATTCCCACAGCTCCTAGAGAGAAATTCAACAGCCCCTCAAAGCCGGGAAACTTCCTTCGCCGTCCCCAGTAAGTGAGCCGGGGGACGGCGAATGGATATATTTCAGATGGCTCACTGAAAATAAGGGGGATCTGCTAGTAACTGGGACTCTCACAAATATTCTGTGTTTGGATTTACTCAAGGGTAAAGCCACAGCGTGCTCAGTGCTAGGAGCAGCCCCGGGGGCAGCTCAAAGCACCAGGCACCTGGACAAACAAACAGAGCAAGAAACGGTAAAGGTCCTACAGGACCAGTTAGCTGCAGAATGCAATACCACTCAGCAGCTCCTTACAGCTCTGTTAGATGCATTAGACCGGGAGAAAATCTTACAATCTGAATTGGAAGAATATAAGCAGGCAAAATATTACCAGACAAATCTTGATTCTGTTCCAGACAGTGAGCCCGGTTTTACCAGCCCAGCACAAGCGGCTGAGGAAGAGGGTCTTAAACTCCTGTATCCACCAAAATAATTGGAAATCACCCGGGAAGTATCTTATCCCAAGAACAAGCAGGCAACAATGAGGCCCCTCATTAAAACTGAGTCTACTGATAACAGCCAAGCGGGGCGGGGGGGGGGGGTGGCTCTGCAAGTTGCCACCCTGTGGCCAACTTATTAGAGATTCAGGAGAAATATAGTAACTTAGCCCAAGAAACGGAAACAGAATGTGTTTTAACTGGTGGCGATGAAATTTTGCTCTCAGAGAAGGAAGCACAAGGGTATTCAGAGCCTGGTGTGCTTCTGACTGCTAATGATCAAAGAGAGTTGTTAACTCAACGAGCTGCCTATTGGGAGGGGGAGCTGGACCCTTTAGAAAGGGGAGACCCAGAATGCATTGAAACCCCCGCTGTAAATCACCTAACTGAAGATTTACAGAAGTCCACCTGTCCCCAGTTAATTCACAAGAGCCCCAAGAGCCTTCCCCGGTGTTGGTAAATGTAGATCCTGTCAGGCCTCCTGACCCACTGAAACTGCGTGCAGTGCGGCTGCGGGACCTTTTGGGGGATGCGTCGTCTCCACGGGGTGGAGGGGGTGTGTTTCCCAGGGTGGTCGAGCTGTCACTTGGGTGGAGGTGGCTCAGGAACTTAATTGTGGTAGCATGGGTCTGATAGGGGGAGTCACAAAAACGAAAACTGCTGTACCAAGAGTGGAATAGCAGGTAAATCGAACTTGTCCCCTAGGTGTCCCAGAGACAAAGAGAAACCTTTTGTGGGCTGAGGGAATAGAGAAGGGAATTCCCCAAGATGTAATAGATGGAATGTCTACCCTGGCCTTGTAAAAGCTTATTAGGGCATGGAAGGCACCCCATAAAAATGAACTGCTTGCTTGGGGGGGCATGGAAGCAGAGCCCTGAGCTGGTGGGACAGTGATTATCCCTCAGATGCCCACTGTTCCTGAGGGCGGATAACAGACCTGCCACCCCCAGTCAGTGAGTCAGGGGGCAGCCAGTGCGTTCATTTAAAGAGACTCACAGAAACTGTCAAGGGGGTCTGCTGATCGCCTTTCCTCTTGATTCCTTTAAAATCAATTCTCCACTGCCGAGGTGGTCCAAGACTCAGCCAAAAATGAGTTCAATGGGTTGCCTCTGACTTACTACTTTCTGTCCCCAAGCCCCTGCTATTCTTCCAGAGAAAAGGTAAAACAAGGACCCAGCAACCCTGCTCCACAAAACCAGATGACCTGCCCTCCTGAAACTACCACCACTGGCACTGTACCCCTCGTTTTAAAGACAACAATGAACATTTATGCATGGAAAGCTACTGACACCTATGGGAAAGAGCACCAGATCAGCACTGGTGGATCATCCCTTCTTTTTTTTTTTTTTTTTAAAGAAAAAAAAAGGGGGAGGAAGTAAAAGTTGCCTTTTAGTAATATTGTTATTTTACTATGTTTGGGGATTTTTATTTTGTATGTTAGCTTTTTTTTATCTTACAAGAAAGAAATGGTGTGGGGCTGGTCACACTCTCTTTAATGCACCCAAGGCTACCATTGGCCTTCTTGGGCACATTGCTGGCTCATAGCCAATCTGTTGTCCACCAGGACTCCCAGGTCGTTCTCTGCAGTACCGCTTTCCAGCAGGTCAACCCATAACCTGTACTGGTGCCTGGGGTTATTCCTCCCCAGGTGCAGGACCCTACACTTGCCCTCATTGAATTTCATTAGGTTCTTCCCTGTCCAGTCCTCCAGTCTGTCCAGGTCTCGCTGAATGGCAGTACAACCTTCTGGTGTGTCAGGCCTTCCTTGCAGTTTTTTTCATCAGCAAACTTGCTGAGGGTGCACTCAGTCTCTTCATCCAGGTCATTTTTGAACAGGACTGGACCCAGTACTGAGCCCTGGGGAACCCCACTAACTACAGGCCTCCAGTCAGACTCTGCACCATTGACCACAACCCTATGAACTCTGTTGTTATGGCGGATGCACTCAATCCTTCCCCCCCCGCCAAACCAGCAGCAGTTTGGTCCAGGCTCCAGAGGAGATAAGGACCTGAGATGCAGCCAGGCCAAGAACTCCTTCTAGGATACTCACAAGGAAGCAGAATGGCATATTGAATGCTGGTGGCTTGTGGGTGCAGAGAGTCTCGTGCATACTTTTCCTACTGTATGCAATTTGATTATGAGTAAACCACTTCATTCTATAAATACAACAGCCTAGATGAGTCCACTTTGAGCTCTCCCTGCTAAATAAGTGAGCTGTATGGCAATGGTTTTACTACTCAGAGGTCAGTGGATGAGCCCAATTCAAGTTCAATATTAATAATTTAGTTTAAGTAGATGCACACTGAATGTAATGGATTATTTAGAAATATACGGTTGTATGATTTTTAATATACTCTTTGATTCATATTACTTGGTAGACTAGATTTGCTAAAATTTTAAGCTCGTGTTTACTAAAATCAACTGCAGACTACACTAAACGCCTCCAAGATAAAGTCTAACTTGCATTTTGCTGGGAAAATGGAACTCTCTGGGAAAACAACGATCCAAGGCTAAAGGAGAGACATTACAGACATCTGAAAAGTGGGGCCTATTTTTCACTTCGCTGAGAAGAAAGGATTTATCCAGACTAAATATCACCTTCAAGGATATGGACCAAAACCAATGTCTACAACTGAACAAAACAAAGGCCCACATGGAGTCAGAGAAAAAGGGTCCAATGGGTAGCAAAGAACCTGCTGTTGGACTGGATCTTGGTGTGAATGGTCTGTAAAGATATAAAAGTTTGTAGTTTTCTATGCTCAGGCAGATCTCTGTGCAGGTACCCAGCTTGAGCCAGCCCTTCTTCTATTCTACTCCATTAAATTTTATTTTTCTAATAATTTTGTCTCCTGAAAGTCTGCTCTGCATATGTTTATCAGGGAGGGAAGGTGCCTGAAAGTTTGCTTCGTGAATGGGTACAGGCATCTGGAGAGAAGGTAAGCCGCATTTGGCTTGGCATATTTCCCCCATGCAGTAAATAATAGAGTGAACCTGCCACCGAACTCTTTTAAGTTGCACTTCTCTTTAAAGAAACCTAAACATTGTTCTGCAGTAAGCAGAACCCTAAATTACACCCCGCGACAGTCATCCAGCCAGTTCATGATCGATGGATAGATGGATCACTGTGCACTCATCCAACCCACACTTCCCGAGCTTACCTGTAAAGATGTTGTGAGAGACAGTGTCAAAAGGCTTGCTGAAGTCAAGGTAGACAACATCCACTGCTCTTCCCTCATCTACCCAGCCAGTCATGCCATCATAGAAGGCTATCACGTTGGTCAAACATGATTTCCCCTTGGTGAATCCATGCTGACTACTCCTGATAACTTTATTTTCCTCCACATGCTTGGGGATGACATCCAGAATCAGTTGTTCCATCACCTTTCCAGGGATGGAGGCAAGGCTCACTGGCCTGTAGCTTCCTGGGTCATCCTTCTTGCCGTTTCTGAAGACTGGAGTGACATTGTCTTTCTTCCAGTCCTCAGGCACCTCTCCTTTTCTCCAAAACCTCACAAAGATGATGGAGAGTGGCTTAGCAATAACATCTTCCAGCTCTCTTAGCACTTGTGAGTGCATCCCATCAGGGCCCATGGATTTGTGGATGATCAGCTTGCCTAAATGATCTCTAACCTGATCCTCCTCAACTAAGGGAAAGTCTTCCTTTGTCCTGCCTCTAGGATCTGGGATTCCTGAAGTCTTAGCAGTAAAGATGGAAGCAAAGAAGGCATTCAGTAATTCCACCTTCTCTGTATCATCCATCACCAGGGCACCCACCTCATTCAGCAGCAGACCTACATTTTCCCTAATCTTCCTTTTGCTGCTGATACATTTGAAGAAACCCTTCTTCTTGTCCTTGACATCCCTGTTCAGTTTTAATTCCAAGTGGAGCTTAGTCTTCCTCACAACATCCCTGCATACTCTAATGTTGGAAAGTAAAATGTGGGAAAGCAAGATATGCAGTTCCAGCCATCTGGATGATAAAAGAAGATCAATACTAACATGACGATCTGGACGGTCATGTTAGTGATTGAAAAAGTGTCCAGAGAATAGAACCTTGAAGTATAACACTTTGTTGTTTCTAAAGCGAGAAGAGTAGGACAAAAATAAAACTCTACAACAGATCATTGAATCATTTCAGACAGTTTTACAGGAGGAATGGTCTGAACTTCAACAAGCTGGGAGAGAATTAACTGATAACACACAAGTCATAGAACACTTGCTGAACTCTGCAAGATACTTTTCCTTATTAACCTGTTTTCTTTGTAGGTATCTGTTTAAGCATATTACAGTTTAATAGGTCTTTGTCTGTTATATGGTACAGTAAGTTCATAGACTGTTAAATAATGAGAATCCATGGACTCAAAATGTGCGTTTTGTGATAATACAGAAGATCATGAGTAATTTAGTTCTTTACTGCATGAATGTAATGGTAAAATTTTGTTTAGGGAGATAATTACAAAATGGGAACTGGTTCCACTACTAAAATACCACCTTGCTCTCCCTTAGGATGCATCCTTATACATTAGAGTAATTGCTCTTATTGCTATTAAATAATTTTGAAACCAGAAAAGAATTTAAGTAGTTAAACTCTGATTCGCATTGAATTTATGTGTTTGTTGGAAGTATGGGAAAGAAAACTGAATGCTATGATGGATGTGAACTCGAAGGAGGTTGTACTGAAAAGTTGCTAGAATATGACCTGATTTGGATCTAGGAAAATGAAAGTAATGGATTGATAGTTAATATGCTGTTTATTGACATCTGTAAGACGTTGCAAATGGTAAACGGGGCTGAGGAATGTAACTATTGCTCAGCTAATTAGAATTGCATATGGAGTGTATTATGGCTGGAATGAAATGGGAAAATAAAAAAGTAAAATATCCCAGGCCTGTGCTGTACTGTTTCAATATAAATTTCAGGCCTGTGTCAAGCTGCAAGATAAACTTAGCTCCCTGGCAGCTCCCAGACAGCTCCCACTTAGCACCAGCAAATAACGCCACCTGCGTGGCCTTGCCTGTATCTAAATTGCAGCAAGAAGAGAAAGAAAAAGAAAAAAAAAAAAAAGAAAAACCTGGCTTCCCGCTTTTAAAGCAGTGAAAGGGGGGTTTTCTCTTCCCCCCCACTGCAGCAATGTTGTAATACTGAATGGAGGTGTCTGAGGGTGAAATTTAAATGCATCCCTAGCAGATCCGTAGTTCTAATGAAACTGGGAAATTAAACCAAAAATCTTTTAATAGACTTATCTTGTGGTAACTAGTTGTAAGAGACTTCTTAGTAAATTCACCATGCTAGTTTTTGAGATTGTGGGAAAGAAAGAAAGACCATTTTTTGAAACCAATGGAATGCTAAATTTGGAACAAAGTTTTAGCAGCTGAATTCTTGTATTTGCCAGAAAGCCCTATACCTCTCTTGGGTTAAGATTTGTTAAGTAAATTGTAATCTCAAATAACGTTTTCTGAGAATTCTGTTTAGTTTCATGTCCTACAAGAATCTGCTTGGATGGTGCAGATCTGCTTGCTGCAAGTGAGAAATCTCCAAGGAAATTTTGGATGCTGTATTTCCACTAGTATGGGCAACCAAAGTATCAGTAAAGCAAACCCTACGCTGATAGAACTGAAACAGGACTTCGATCCGGTAAGGGAAAACAATATCCAATAAATATGACAGCCAAAACGGAGTTAGAAACTTTGATGAATAAATTTATGACAACCTTACAAACTAACTGCATTCAACTGGACTTGCAGATTTGTCTATAGCTACAACATAGAAACAACCTGTGGCTATTGTGGGAGAGTATGATGAGAATACAGACTGATATACTTGGAATGGATTTTTTTGCCCAATTCTTTTCGTAAAACTATTACTGAGCCCCTGGAATTGATTGTTACTCTGATCAAAAAAGGCAGAGAATGGATTCAGGCTTTAGTAGGCTGTGATCCATCTGTCATATATGTACCTTTTGTGAAAGCAGATTTTGATTTTTTTTTTTTATTCACAATCTCTGTCCTTGCAAATTGCGCTAGCTGATTTTCTTAACAGCATAGCTTTTGGCATGCCTAAATGTAAATTGCTTCAAAATCTGCGTGTCTTTGACATCAGACCACAGACCGTACTTGTATTCGGTCCTATCCCAAATGCTCGCACAGTTTTTGTTGATGGTTCAGAGAAGTCTCATAAAGCTGTAGTGGTCTGGCGTGAAGATAACAATTGGCATAATTCTGTTAAAATTGTTGAAGGCTCAACCCAATTAGTGAAACTTGGTGCAGTTTTGTATGCCTTAGAGCTTTTTAGGGAGGAACCTCTAAATTTGGTTTGTGATTCTGAGTACGTAGTCAAGGTCCTGCAGCAGATCCCCTCCACTTTTCTTAAAGAAATCTCACAACAGCAACTTATTGATATGTTTGTATCATTGCAAACTGCATTACAGCTTCACAAACACCCACTGTTTGTTACTCATATACGCTCTCATACAGCCTTACCAGGTCCCATAACTGAAGGCAATGCAATTGAAGATTCTTAGACTGTAGCTACAGTCTGTTTCCAGTCTACCAGGGCTTCACGTGCTTTCTTCCATCAGATTGCTGCTACCTTAAAAAAGATGTTTGTTCTCACTCTCAAGCAAGCGAGAGACATAGTGTGCTCTTGCCGGGAATGTCAAGGTCTGATTACAAGCTCGCCCTCCCTTGGAGTTAACCCTCGCAGACTCTCAGCTAATGACATTTGGCAGTCTGATGTTACATGTGTTTCATCTTTTGGCCGTTTGAAATATGTCCTTGTTTCTATACATACTTTTTCAGGTATGCTTTGTGCATCTGCGCATACAAGTGAGAAAAGCAGAGATATTCAGTGTCACTGGACCCGCTGTTTTGCTACGCTGGGAGTACCACAACAGATTAAAACTGACAATGGTCCTGGATACACTGCTAGATCCATGCAATATTCTTTACAGCAATGGGGTGTTTCACATCTCACAGGTATTCCACATTCTCCCACTGGACAGGCTATCATTGAACAGGTGCACTCCATGTTAAAACGGATGTTATTAAAACAAAAAAAGGGGAATATGACACCTCAAGAACAATTAGACAATGCAACATATACTTTAATTTTTTTGAATCGTACTATGCCTCCCTCCTCTATCACAGCAGTGGAAAAACACTTCCGTGTTCCAGATTCACTGTCTCAGAGACCACAGCTTTTATACTGGGATCCCCTGCAAAACAGTCAGTGGCAAGGGCCTGTAGAGTTAATCACCTGGGGAATGAGCATACTTGTGTTCTTCTTCCAACAGGACCAAAGTGGTTTCCTGCAAAATATGTTAAACCTTTCTATGAGTTGGACAAACATGATGCAGGACCTAATGCCAGAGATACAGCATCTGTCCCTGCAGCAGAGGGCAACAAAGAAACAGAAGAGACCAAACGAAGAGGCACTAGCATATCAGAATGATACAGATTTACATTATTTGCACTGGGGACTAACTGGTGAAAAAACTTTCAATGCATTTGTTTTCCTTATTAGTATGGCTAACCAGTTTTCTCCAATATTTGTTAATAACTGTAGTAGTTGTAATTTGTATTGTTCTGTTCTATTGTAGGTTGATTTGCAACAAGAAAATGACACATAAGGTATGATGATCCACAGTGGACATTCAAACTCACCAACAGAATGCCCCCTTTTGACTTTGGAGGCAAGAGGTGACTGCACCACCACTCCAAAGTAGTTTGTCAGATGACTGTGGTCACAGGCTGGATTGTGAGGCAGTACACGTTCCCCTGAAATCGGGAGCTTTCAATTTGGAGGTTGATGGCTCTTTAGCACCTTCTGTGCCTCACTGTGCCTGTCCCCACATGTATACACCTAGAATGGTACCAAGGTGTTGTCAATAAACTTCACCTCTACCAACTGATGGGTCAGGAGGGGTGGGACCCTCGGTCAATTGACAGGGTCCTTAACAAAGGAGGTGCCCAGACTAGCTGAGAAGCTTCTGGACTATGTTGTAATGCCCACAACCACATCTGGCCAAACAATGAAACGGGCTTCCCGCCGAAGACACCCTTTGAGTGGTCTTCTCGGAGCTGCTGGTCTGTAAACTGGAGTCCTTTCCTTAGACAGGAACACCATCTAAGGAAACTTCCTGGGATTAATGATACCTCACTTCTTTATTTGAGTGAGTGACTATTTCTTGTGAGTACCCTGAAGTAAAAGACCTCTAGTTTTGTTTCTTGCGAGTGACTACATGCACATTGTGGATCCTCATTATTCTTATGATATTGTCTTTAAATAATCTCCTTAGCTGATATCTGAACCTGTATTTTCTGTTATCAGAGTGCTAAATATGTGTAATACTGTTGAAATTGAATTATAGTGTTTATGAGTGCTATGAAGTAAAATAACAGTCTTAGCTAATGTGTAAGGCCTGATTTAGGATTTAGCTAGTACCCTGAAAAATAATTACATAGTTTGTAGGAATTAGGACTGTAAGTCAAAATGGCTAACATTATCTGATAGCATAAAGCGATTAGACCCTAAAACTTCATTTTCAGCTCTCAATCTGCATATATGGGTTTTTGTAGGAATTGGATATGCTTGTGTGATGTATTTTCTTGTAGTCCTCCGAATCATCTGGAGAATGATACAGAATGCAAAGAAGAACAAAGCCAGGGTCCTTACTGCACTCATTGAGAACCTGATGTTTAAAACAAAAAAGAGGGAAATGTTGGAAAGTAAAATGTGGGAAGGCAAGATGTGCGGTTCCAGCCATCTGGATGATAAAGGAAGATCAATACTAACATGACCATGTGGACGGTCAAAGACATAATAACATAATAATATATAAAGGGCCTTGGAGAGATTACTTTGAAGTACGTTTCTCGTAATTGTAAAAAGTTATAGCCCAGACTCGTGAGAATGGTATCTCGGGCCAGATAACCGCCCCCAAGTGCATGGGATGTGTGAATGTCCTTGGGCCTGATCTGCGAACGAGTGGAAAAACAAGTGAGACAAACATCGCATGAGTTTAGTGTGTTCTTAATAACAATTAGTGGAAAAGCACCTTTTTGTAAACATCTTAGTCCAGGCCTGTACCTGTAAATCCTATAAATCATCAATGGTGAATAAAGAAGGCAGGCTAGGCCTAGATCAGCTCTCTGCTTGGCCAGGCTCTGCGCTCCTTCCTGAACAAGATCTCTGCCTCTGCGTGAATTTCTGTCTGCGTCCTGGTATGCGTCGTCTCTAATCACCCCACTCTAACAGTCACCTTATCTTCCTCTCAGGTGGTCTGTCCATTTTTCCAATTACATAAACATCCTCCTTCCACCTGAATTTTTACTGGAGTTCCTTATTCATCCATGCTGGCCATCTTCTCCCTTACTTGATTTCTTGCTCATAGAGGTGCATCAGTCTTGAGCTTGGAGGAAGTGATGTTTGAATATTAACCAACTCTCTTGGATCCCCCTACTTTCTAGAGTCCTAACCCATGGCATTCTTCCAGGTAGGACCTTGAAGAGGCTAAAGTTTGACCTGCAGAAGTCCGTGGTTGCAATCCTGCTTATTTCCCTGCTTCCTCCACGCAGGATCCTGAACTCCACCATCTCATGGTTGCTGCAGCCGAGGTTGCCCCCAATCCTCACATCTTCAACCACTTCTTCTTGGTTTGTTAGGAAAAGGTCCAGCAGCACACCTCTCTTCATTGGCTCCTCCACCACCTGTGTCAAGAAGTTGTCATCAATGATCTGTAGGAATCTCCTGGACTGTGCGTGCTTAGCTGTCTTGGCTTCCAGCAGATGTCAGGGTGATTGAATTCCCCCATGAGAACCAGGGTTTGTGATTGCGAGACTACTTTAATCTATCTGTAGAAGGCCTCATCAATTTCCTCTTCCTGATCAGGTGACCTGTAGTAAAGACCTGCAATATTGTCACCCTTGTTAAGTTGTCCCTTAATTTTTACCCATAAGGACTCTACTCATTCTTCATCCCCCCCAGGCAGTGTTTGATACATTGGAGTTGCTGTCTCACATAAAGTGCAACTCCTCCACCTCGCTTTGCTGGCCCGTTTTTCTGAAAAAGTACATAGCCTTCCATGACAACATTCCAGTCATGTGAGCTATCCCACCACCATGTCTCTGTAACTGCATAAAGATCATGGCCCTGTGACCGCATATAGATAACTAATTCTTCCTGTTTATTCCCCATGCTACATGTGTTGGTATATAGACACTTCGGAGGAGTAGTCGAGCATGCAGGTTTCCCATGAGAGGTGCAGAAGGATCATCCATAGCCATAAATACCCTTGAGGTGGTTGGCCTTCTGGTTCTCATCTTGGGATACAGCTAAGGAATATTTGTTGCTGCTCTGGTTGGCCTGGTCACCAGGTTCATCGGTCAGGGTGTACCTTAGTACACCCACAGCCACATGCATGGGGGCACCTCAGCCCTGGGACCTCCACAATGGGACTGCATATGCACCCACGGCCCTATAACCCGCCACTGGGGACATGCACGCACCCTGCAGAGATGGCACTGCCTGTGGCTGTTCCCACCAGGGATGGACCCTTTGGCATTTCCTGTGCCCCTGTCCCGCCCTCTACACCCTGGGGGAGGGTCTCCACCACCCCATCATGCAGGGTTCACAGGATGAGCTGGGTTTGGATGTGCTGGTACTTGAGTTTTTGAGGCTCATTGTTGCTTTTCCATGCAAGAGATGGAACCTGACACATCAATATGATGTTCACAGAGTTCAACTTTATTGTCCGACTGGGCTAGCTTTATACCAGAGCTGCCCCGTTCACATACCTTGCAACAATGTGATTGGTTACAGCACGTGCTATACAATAACGTGATAGGCTGCATGCACTGTCCACACGCTCTGCACGCGCGTGTCAGTGATTGTTCATTGGTTGTTACCTTCTTATAGGGTTCCTTTTGTTTCTTTTGTCTCTGGCTTCACCTCTCAGCCAGGCCAGCGACAACCCCATCCCCCCGGTGGGGGGGCTCTGCCACTACATCTCCCCCCCTTTAATTTAATACAATGTTAACAATACGCTGTATCATTCTTTGAAGACAGTGCGAAATACAGGGTAAGAACATTAAAGCTAATACAATTACAATTAACAAGAAAAGACCTGTTTTCAATATTCCTTTTAACCAAACAAAGCATCCAACCCAAAAAACCCAACATCTTCTGTTATTTTCATGTTCTGCAAATCTTTAATCTTTTTATGCATAGATTCTGAATGTTTTTTAAATTCAAACAACACATACCATCAAAGTCTTCATAACTGTGACCATGGCCAATAACAAAAAATTAAACGCTGCTCTGTTTTGCGAAGTGGTATGCTCAACACTGGCTACATCCATTGCTAAAAGCGATAACACCTCTGAGGTTAAGAGTCATCATCATTGCAAGTGGTTTCTTTGTTAGCTAACCAAGGTCTTACCCACTTTGCTGGGATCCACGAAATTTTATGGTTACCTGTAGAAACACAAGCATATCCCCTTCCCCAGGTTATTAATGACATAGGACCTTCCCATTGTTGTGTTGTCACATTAAACACACTAACCTTAGGTCCATTTTCAGAAAAATCTTTGACATTTTTGATATGGTGCATAACAACAGGTTCCATTTCAATCTCACTTTTAGGATTAAGCCAGTTCAGCACATACAATGTCTTCATCAAAACCTCTTCTGGACTCACACCAATTCCCCCTTGTTTTTTCAAAACAGACAAAAGATTTTTCAAGGCGTGGTGTGCACGCTCAATAATTGCCTGGCCAGTAGAATTATAAGGGACTCCAAACAGGTGTTGTACCTTCCACTGGACGAGGAAGGTTGCAAGTGTATCAGAACGATATGTGGGGCCATTATCTGTTTTGATCTGTGTAGGAACTCCCATGACGGCAAAAAACTTGTGATAAATGATACTTTACCGCTTTTGCATTTGCTGAGGTCAAAGCTGTAGCCCATAACAGTCCTGAACAGGTATCTATGGACAAATGAATGTACTTTTGTCGGCCAAACAGTGCAAATTCAGTAATATCAGTTTACCATAACTGGCCTGGCTGCAAGCCCCGAGGATTCACTCCCTTTTGTTGCAGAGGCACTATGCGAGCACAATCAGAACAAGCTGCAATAATGGATCAAGCTTGTTCCTTGGTAAGGGTAAACTGTTTTTGGAGTGATGCTGAGGATTGATGGAAAAACTCATGAGCTTGTCTGGCTTGTTCAAAAGGAGATACATCTCTCACTGCCACGAGTTTGTCTATAATGCTGTTTCCCTCTACTAGCCCACCTGGTAGGTTAGAATGTCTATTTATATGCATTATAAATACTGGCGCTGTCCTATAATCTAACACGTTCCACAAATCTAATAATGCCTCAAATACAAGGAGTTGGAAACTTGCTGCAAAAGTGCTCTATGTATTCTTTGTACAACTCCCACAAGATAAAGAGAATCTGCTACCAGATTAACTGGGTAGTTATGCCATTTTTGTAATGCTGCTATCACCGCTTGCAATTCTAAAATTTGAACTGATCCTTCAGCCACAACAATCTGTGAATGCCACTGACCGTTCTCAAACCATACAAAACCTCCTTTGCGTGAGCGACTACTCACATCCGTGAAATGGTTATGGCATCTAATGGACGCTCAGTAACAATTGACATAGGCTCCAAGGGGAGGTTGGTTTTAAATATGGGATACGGTGGATAATGACTGTCCACCTGCACCGGAATCCAGGTAAGAGCTAAGGCAAGATTGTCATGTTTGAGAAGGATCTGTTGAAACAGATTGCGAGAAATGGGGATCACAATTTTAGCAACATACGACCCAGACAAAGTCAGATATCAGCTTAGTCCTTTCACTACCACTTGGGCAATGGCTTCCCACCTTTGAATGATGGTTTTTTGTTTTTGACTGTGTCATGGAGACACCCCAAAGATAGTTTAGATGGACAACAGGGTCCAAAACAACTTTTATTCAGTAAAGAAAGTGCAGCAGATTAGCTGGTGGAAGACGGGGTTTTAGCTCTCCAATAGTGACATAAATACAGGTTCGAATATCAGTCGAGGTAATTATTAAAGGTGCAGCAAATATTAACAATGGAGATCCACAGTGTGCATACACATGGCTCACCAAAAACAATGCCAGAGCCGTCCCTGACTCCAGGAAAAGTATACACTTGCCTGAATCTGCAAGGAATTATTAAAGAAAATACACGTGCTTATATTTAAGCACGGAATAAGCACCTGTGATCCTGTGAGGAATTATTAAAGAAAATTTTATCACTCACCCACGTGGTTCGGTGGGGTGAATCCCGGTCCCAGGAAATTACCTTAGGCAGCCATCCTGCCTAAGGGGGAGGGCTCTTGGCTGCAGACTTTGGCCTGCGCTCCAAGAGGTCCGCACAACCGGCGGCTGGCCTCGTTGGGAGTCCTGTTTAAACAGCCTTGTCAGATCTGACTGTAGGCATTCCAGAAACTTCTCTGCACCCCTACTCTGGCTGTGGGGTTCCCTGAAGCTTCTAAGCACCCCCACTCTGGCTGTGGGCACCCAGTTGCTCCTTGACACCTCTATGCCCCCATCCCTTCTCTCTCTTAATGACCCTGATCAATGGGTTCCGGGGTTAAAACAAAAGAAGCTGTTAACCCCATTGCAGGAGAGGGGGGGGAAGATGTGTCTGCACCTTCCATATCGAAGGAAGGAAGGGAGGGGGAGGGGGGTGTGCATCTGCCACAGACTGTTTAGAAATATCCATTCTAATAGTAACAACGGATCTTTTTCTTCCGTACTCCACTGGGCCAAAAGTCCTGCCACCTCCTTATTGGTATTATAGACATAAAAAGTAACAGGCAATTCTGATCTTATCTGCTGAGCAGTATTCTGTGAAATTTTTCTTGCAATTTGCTCAAGCGCTTTTTGTGCTTCTGGTGTAAGGCACCGTGGTTCTTGGGGGTCTCGTCCCCCACGAAGGAGACTAAACGACGGTTGCAAATCTGTAATTCCAACAACATTTCTTATCCATTGCAAGTCCCCTACCAACTTCATTGCATCGTGAAGGGTTGCTACCTTTGCTTTCATAGCAAGCTTCTGAGGTCTAATCATGGCCTGAGTTAGTTCATATCCTAAATATTTCCATGGTGCGGTTCGCTGTACCTTTTCTGGTGCCACAACCAGACCCCACTGACCTAATTGCTTCATCAACTGAATTATTGTATCCTGACTAATTTCCTTTTCATTGCACAAAAGGATATCATCCATATAATGATAGATGATCATCTGAGGGCGTTGTTGCCTAAATGACTTTAAAGCCAAATCTACATACCATTGGCAAATAGTAGGAGAATTTTTCATTCCCTGAGGTAACACTACCCAATGATATCTTTTCGTGGGAGCTTGGTGATTAAGCACTGGAACAGTAAAGGCAAACTTTTCACAATCCTCTGGGTGTAACGGGATTGTGAAAAAACAATCCTTCAAATCAATGACAGTTATATCCCAATCTTTTGGAAGCATGGTTGGGGTAGGAAGACCTGGTTGCTGTGCCCCCATATCTTTCATTACTGCATTAATTGCCCTGAGGTCCTGTAACAAATGCCACTTCCCTGATTTCTTCTGGATAGTAAAAACAGGTGTATTCCACGGGCTGGTGGAAGGGACCAAATGTCCGAGACGGAGTTGCTCTTCAACCAACTCCTCTAAATGTGCGAGCTTTTCTTTTGGTAATGGCCATTGATCCACCCAGACAGGATCATTTGTTTCCCAACTCAGCTTCATACTCGGCCGGGTGTCGCTCGCCGCAATGGCCATTATCAAAAAGGTGACTGCATGACTATTCCCCACTGAGACATCACATCTCTTCCTAATAATGCAATTGTCGTGTTTAGAACATAAGGCCATACCCATGCCTCTAAGCCCTCGACCTCTTATCTTAACCATATGTGTGCTGATGTGGGTAGGAGTGGCCCCCCCTATTCCCACTACCATGGTATTTACTGCTTCTAAAGGCCAACACGGAGGCCAATCAGTGCGAGGGATAATTGTCACATCTGCGCCTGAATCTAAAAGCATTCTTTTTCTTTTAATCTCACTTCCAGGCCCATATATGGAAACTACCCTAGATGGTTTGTCCAAAGTCAGTTTTTCTGTGAAAGCAACCACAGGGGCTCCGGTAGAGCCAAAACCTTTCTGATCTCTTTCCGCATCTAAAGCCTTTGGGACACATACTCTGAAGGGTACCAATTGCGCTATACGGGTCCCCTGTTTAATAGTCACAGTGGGCATTAAGACTTGCAACATAATGCCTAATGGTCCAGCATAATCAGAGCCTATTAATTCAGGCAAAACAAACAATCCCTGTCTTGAAGCAGAAGAGTGGCCTATTAAAAGCGCACTCAATCCATACCCTAGGGGCCCCATTACTGTAGATGGAACTACATGTACAGACTGGTCTGTTATTGTGACGTCTGTTCCCACGGCCAGATCAACACCTGCGCTTCCTGAGGTTGCTGCCCTGAGCTCGGACAAGCAACCATGGCTGTTCCCCCTCTCGGCTGGTATTGTGGTGTCATCGCACCCCAGCCCCTGGCGCTGGCCCTCCCGTTTCCTGACAGCGGTGTCCCATCTTTTTAAAATTTTGATCGACACTGCACTGCTAGGTGTCCATACTTATCACACCGACTGCACATGCCATTGAAGCACGAATAATCGAGGGCAGCTGGCGACTGGCTAGTGCCATTACTAGGTCCCCCTCTCCGAGCGTACTGAGGGCAATTTCTTTTAATATGTCCTGTCTGTCCGCAAGTAAAACATGCTAGGCCGTGAGAAGAAGGGCTTCGGCCTTTCATTGCAGGCTTAAGTGCTGCAGCCAAGGCTGCAGCATGAGCCTGAGCATGTATTTTTGCCTTTTCTACCTCCTGTTGCAAAATCGGTACCCGTGTACAAGTTTCCACCATCTCTGCCAGAGAAGCAGTTTTCCCCAAGCCGGCTAATATCTGTTGGCATTGGGTGTTTGCATTCATCATGGCCAAATCTTTCCCCATAGCAGCTTTTGCCTCTGGAGTCAGGTTAGGAGAAGCATCTATAGCTTCTTTTAAATGGTCCACAAACTTCATATAGGGTTCCCCAGTGTCACGGAGGCACCCCGAGGTTAGTTTAAGGGACAACAGGGTCCAAAACAACTTTTATTAAACCGGTCAGAAACAGGGTTTTAGCACTCCAAAAGTGACTTAAATATAGATGCGGATATCAGTTGAGGAAAATTATTAAGGGGCAGCAACTAATACAACAGGCGGTCCATAGAGTGCATGCACATGGCTTCACCCAAAACAATGCCGGAGCCGTCTCTGAGTCCGGGAGAAGTACACACTTGCCTGTACACGGTGTGGGATTATTTTAAAGAGATACACGTACTCATAGTGAGTACGGAAAGTCTACACTCGCGATTCTGAGAGGGTAAATTTATAATATGCTCGCAATCCTGCGAGGGTTAATACTCGTGCAAATGTGCATGGAATATTACATGTGCTTATGTGGAAGCACGGGAGGAAAATACACTCGCGATTGTGCGAGGAAATAATTTATACACGTGCTTGTATTGAGCACGGAAAGTTACACGTGCAAATGTGCACAGAAAGTACACATGCTTGTATTAAACATGGAAAGTATGCATGCAAATGTGCACAGAAAGTTACATGTGCTTATGTGGAAGCACGGGAGGAAAATACACTCGCGATTGTGCGAGGATTAATTTTACACGTGCTCATATTGAGCACGGAAAGTTACACGTGCATATGTGCACGGAAAGTATAAATACACTTGCAATCCCGCAAGGAGAAGTTTTACTCACACCCGTGGCGGCAAGGCAAACGGAGTCTCCATCCCGGGGAGGGTGGGCTCTCGGTGGCAGCATCTCGCTCATGCTCCAAGAGACTCACGACAATGGGCGGAGTCTCAACGAGAGTCCTGTTTTTTTTATTGGCTGATCAGATCTGACTGTAGGCATTCCAGAAGCTTCTCTGCACCCCCACCCTGGCTGTGGGGGTGCCCCTGAATCCTCCAAACATCTCCCACACTGGCCGCGGGCGCCCAGCAGCTCCCTGGTGCCTCGGCACTCCCTTCTCCTAACGGCCCTGGCCAGGGTGCTCTGGGACCAAACAAAAGAAGCTGTAGCAGAGAGAGAGGGAGATGTGTCTACTCCTTCCATGATGAAGGAGGGAGGGGGAGAGAGGGGGGTTTGCATCCTGCCACACCCAGGATCCTGCTTTATTGTAGAATAGGGTGGCACAGGGTTACCTATATTTGGTAATTCTTTCACTGCCGCCAGGGCAAGCCCTTGCGTTTGCTGCAAAATCCTTGGATGAAGTGCTGCCTGAGTAGCACCATCCGCATATTGTCCACGACCCAATAATTGGTCCATGCTAGCTAATCGTAATGGATCATCAGCTGGTAAATGAACATTTTCTAATGCTGCCAATTCCACCTTCCCCTGCCACTTGTCCAAGAACAGCAGATACCCCGCTGGAGGAAGCAATAACTCCATCAATGCCCTAATATCTGTTTGAGTTAGTACTTGCCCCTTGAAAAATGAATTGATTAGCTGCATCACATGCTTATTATCCATACCATATTGCATAACTGCACTTTGCAATTGCTTAACCATTTTCCGATCGAAGGGTGACCACTGCCTTTGTCCTCTGTTATCTATGTGCACTGGCATTGCTGTAATACTGCCAGGTAACATAATCCCTTCAATGGTTGCATCCCTGATTACCCCTTGCCACTGTTGCCCTGCATTATGAGAGTGATGTCGAGGAATATCTCTACCCTGATGCACAGGGGTAGCACCCAAATTATCATTACTGTCACTGCTATACAATTCCCTTGTGTTTCCCTGTGGATCAGTGAGTCGAAGCATATTCGCGAACCGATCTGCTGACCCAGTCTCTAGCCCTTTTCCATATCACGCTCTCAAATATTCATCTGCTTCCCTTATTGACCACATCCCATCTTCTACACATTTCTTTGCCCATGTTTGTATTCGCTCCATTTTTATTTGGAGCTCCTTGAGAGTGAGGTCCAGTTCCACCCCCTCCTGTTCCTGTTTTCCCCATTTTTCATATTCCCTGCCAATTGCCTCCAACCCATCCTTAATTGCATCTGACACCTTTTTATATGCTGTTAACTGTGAAGTTTTACCAGCACTGCCATCTAATCTTTTCATAGCTTTTTAAAACTTCTTGCATCTGGGTCTCCTGCCATCTAAGCAAGTCCTTCAAGCTCTGCACGTGGCTCTCCTCCTGGAAGTCAGGGTGATTTTTTTGATATAAAATATACAAAACCAAACTTGAATGTCCCGGGGTAGAGCAGTGGGCGGAGCTGGCATGGCTTCAGCAGTTGCAGGGCAGGCACCCAGAAGTCATGGATGGGACTTCACAGCAAACCGGAACTGGATTCAGGGATGCAGGGTCTCGGGCCTAAGGTCGCAGGCAGACAGGCAGGGTCCTCTTTAGATGCTGTCCATGGTCAAAGAGACCGAGATCCTCATGATCTCCCTCTTATATAGGATGTATGATGTATATGGGAAGGAATACTCGGTCAGTTTTAGTCACCTGTCCTGTCCACCTCTCCTGTAAACACGCCTCTCTCAATTATGGGATGTGTGGCATCTTATCAGTCTTCTTGGCTGTCATAGCAATAAATCTAAACATGAGCTTCTTCACCATTCCATTGGTCATCTTATCAGCTCCGAGCACAGTGTCTGAGAAAAAATGTGCAGCTAACTTCAGGAAAGTGCAGTTACTTAGAAGAACTTAGCTGAAAGGAAAATTCACTAAAAGAGAACTGGTCTTGTTTTTAACAAAATCAGGACAGATGGCCAACAAGTGCCAAGGCCTGTTTTTCTAAACAACCCATGCCCTCTCATCACATTTACCTTGAGGGGAGCCTGGGCAGAGCCACAGGCAGCAGTACACTTAGGATGCTGGGGTACCTGGGGTGTTGGGGTACCAGGGTGTGTAGAAGCACTCTGCCAGCACTGAGGGCAGCGGAGATGCATGGTTAACCCACTGGCACAAAAACATGGCCTGACACGGAGCAGCCACAGCTGGGATAAATGGCCCAGGAGAGTGCCAAAGGATGATGGAGAGGGATAGAGCATGGGGGCAAGCATGGGAGGATGAGACTGTGCAAAGGAGGGCAAGGGAGGGCAAAAGGGCAAGGGAGCCATGGCATGGGGTTGCCCAGGCTGTGGAGCCCTGCCTGCCACCAGCAGTGGGAAGAAGGCACTCAGCGTGGGGTGGAAAGAGCATGTCCAACAGCTGGGGACCCACAGACACCATCCAACCCAGGCTTGTAGAGCCCCTGCAAAAAACGTTGTGTCCAATCCATGGGGTGGAAATGGCTCTCCCCTGTGAGGAGGATTGGGGTGTGGGTGCCAAGTTCAGGGACACTCGTGGGAGACACAAGGCATGCCAGCACTCCTCCCAGCCCATGCTCCTCTGGTGGCACTAAACTTTATCCAGTGGGCAGCCAGCCTGCAGAATAAGGTGACATCAGGGTTTTGATCATGTCCCCTCTTCGTTGTCCCCTCTTTAGACCAACAACCTCATTGCTTAGTCAAGGTGGGGTTGGCTCTGATCCCACCTGTACTTCCAGCCTCCAGAAGCTATCCCATCTGACTTACCAGCTGTGGGAAGCAGGATGGTGTCACTCCCTGAGTAGCACTTTGTCCCATCCTGTCCCCCTTCCTGGCTCCTGGTTGCACAGCTCTCTCTGAGTTCCCTGCTCAGCTCTCCCCAGGGTCCAGTTGTTCTGGTGAGTGGTGAGTACAGGTGAGCGGACATGGCTCAGAGCTGTCATCTGCCTGCATGCTGCTTGCATGCTACCTGTACACTGCCCGCACTCTGACCCAGTGTCCTGGGGGCTCTGGGGCTGAAGTATCTTCAAGGTGCTGGGCAAGGATACGTGCCCACATCCCATAGCCTCCCTGGGGCCTGAGGCAGCACCAGGGAAGTCAGCCTAGCTATATGTTGGGGTTGGGGTTTTTTTTTCTGTTTAGAGAGAAGTCTGGAGCACAAGTCTTATGAGGAGCAGCTGAGGGAACTGAGGTTGTTTAGCCTGGAGAAAAGAAGGCCGAGGGGAGATCTTATCACTCTCTACAACTACCTGAAAGGAGGTTGTAGCATGGAGTGTGTTGGTCTCTTCCCCTAAGTAGCAAACGACAGGATGAGAGGAAATGGCCTCAAGTTGTGCCAGGGGAGGTTCAGATTGGATATGAGAAAAAATTTCTTTACGGAAAGGGTTGTCAGACATTCAAACAGGCTGCCCAGGGACGTGGTTGAATCATCATCCCTGGAGGTGTTTAAAAGATGTGTAGATGAGGTTCTTAGGGACATGGTTGAGTGACAGTGTTAGGTTAACAGTTGGACTCGATGATCTTGAGGTTGTCTTCCAACCAAAATGATTCTATGATTCCATGAAAATAAAGCACTTGTGAGGAGCTGGAGCCAAGCTGCCCAGTGCCTAAAACAGCAATCACAGCACTTCCTTGGATTTATGGTGTTTGCTTTCACAATGCCAGCCGTGATCCTGGGGCTGAAGGGGGTCCCTGGCACTGCAAAATAGCCCTGGGCAGCACTGCAATGGAGCCAGCCCGGGGCAGGCAGCAGAGTGCCAGGCGAGCAGGGGGAACCACTAGAATGTGTCCCCAGGAGGAGCTCAGCCTCATCCATGCCAGCTGCCCTATCTCAGCTGCAGGAGAGTGGGGTGGGGAGCCAGGTGCCCTGCTAGGGTTCAGGGAGCTGAAGCAATCTGCATGCACCAGAGTGGAGCCAGCCATGCTGGCAGCCTGTGTGGGAGCGGCAGAACATACAGCTCCAGCCACCTGGATGATAAAAGATCAATACTAACATGATTAACAACTCCAGACATCTGGATGATCAAGGAAGACTAATACTAACATGATTAAATCACAGCAATCAGTCAAAATACAAAGCGGTCTTGGACAGGTTATACAGGATGACTGTGTGCTTATGAGAGTGAGAGGCCGGGCTGGAAGACCACTCAAAGAATGCATGAGAGTGAGAGGCCGAGCTGGAAAACTGCCCAAGGAATGTGTGTGAAAGAATGTGACTGAAAACAGTCACAAGACGAGTGTGGTGTGTCTGGAATAACATTTTTTGAAAAAAACATCCTGTTTGACCTCTTGGTCCAGATCTGTAGCTGTAAAATATAAATTGAGAAAGAATTAATTAAAGGGAGCTCTACTCAACTCTGCTCTGCTCTCGCTGCTAACAAGAACTCTGTGTGCGTGTGTGTGTCTGCGTGTGTCATTCTCAATCGCTGCAGCCTGCCCCAGCCGGTTCCAGGACTGTGTTGTGCAGAGCTTTGTGTAGATGTTTCTGTTCTTGCAATAAAGTTTTTAAACAAATAGGAGGTCTCCAGCCTGCGACTGTCGTGCAGGGCAGGCTGCGTCCAGCACCAGGAACGGTGTAGGAATACAGATCTTTGTAAGGCTGAGTTTTGCACATTCAGATGTTTATTAGATTTCCATGCAAAGGGGAAAACTCTTTGAAAGGTTTGGTAGAAATGGGGAGCTAACTGTTGAGTGGGGAGATCTCCATTCTAGCTCCTGAATGCACAGCATGCATTCACTCCAGCTCCCCAAGGATCCCAAGACCAGCAGGATGCCTTCATACCCAGGAGCACAGACAGAGAACAGCCCGGGGAACTCAGTGCTCCTCAGTTTTGGATCATCACTATCGTGCTGCCGCAGCATGTGGCTGCATCCATAACACCAGCATGTGCCAGCAATGCAAGGCTGGCCTGCCAGGAGCCTCCTCTGGGCAAGGGTAACAGGAGTACTGGGCTGTGCACATGAGACATCTTTCCCACGAGGCAGGACAGACTCACCTGGTGCCCACCTGGGCATTGCAGATGAACCCAGGGGGACGCTGAGGTGAACACCCCACAGCATGCCAACGACAGTCCTGCCTGACATTCCCACTAGATGCTTGAAGCACCACAGGCCCTTACCAGCTCTCCTCACTTCAGATGGCGATGGAGTTGGTGCAGAACTGAGATACATAGGAAGCCAGGATGGGATTGGTGGGAAGGACTATGATGGGTAAGTCCCAGCTGAAAGTGTCCACTTTAACTTGTTCCCCCCAGTCCAGAGGATGGCCTCCAACTGGCTCCCAGAGGTCACAAACTCAAAGTACAGCTGCCACTTCAGGGACACTGTGGGCTAAAGGAGGGTCAGCAGCCAACACCACAAGGGACAGGGACAGAAGCTGTCTTGTGCTGGCTGTCCTGGTAAAGGGACAAGAAAATAAGCCTACTCACACAGGCCAGCTCCCTCCCACACAACCCAGCCCTGCAGGGCAGTGAAGGCAGGACTGGGGAAATTGCCATCCTCCTACAGAAACCAGCAGGGTCAGGTCCCTTCCCTGTTGGTGAATCCATGGGTAGAGCTGAGCAGAATGGGCAAGCTGAAGCTGCTCTGGGACATGTGCAGGCAGACCTCCTGATGGCGGGCGGGCATGCTGAAGGAGATGGGTTGACCCTGCTGGTGCTGGAACTCCTCCTGGATGCTCTCCTCTGTCTGCAGGCTAATGGAGAACTGCAGGGCAATCAGCAGGATGCTCACTCTCACACACTCACACAGCCCTGGCCAAAGCCTTGGGGCCTCCATTTCCCAAATGAGCTCAGAACTGAGGTTATTCCCCACCTCATCCCCCAAGGGGACCTTGACCTGTCCCAACAGATGGGATGAGGGATGAGTTAACTCTAGATGTGACACACGCCCTGACTCAAGAGATGAGACCAGGTGTGAGTTAACTCTGGGTTAATTCTGCGCAGTTATGTGAAGTGAATGACCTCTGGGGTCCAATTCAATTGTGAGTTTTACTAAAAGTACTTGTTGGAATATTGGTTACAGCGAATGGTGACTTGGCAAAAGTATAACAGAACTTATCAACACATTAACAGCAAAAATCCTACTATGAGCGGTGTATTGGCAACCATCAGTAGCTATAATATGAAATTTAACCAGAAATCAAGAGCAGAGCTTAAAGATGGTGTTATCCTTATATGTTCAAAAGGGAAAGAGAGTGGTAGAGAAGGAAGGAAAACTAAGGTATAAGGGAGAGAGAAAGAGAGTAATATATATATATATGGAAGGAGAGACAAAGAAATGGGGGTATAGAAAAAAGGAGGAGAGAAGGAAAGAGCAGAGAGAAAGGAAGAAAGAAAAGAGTGAGGGATCCAGTCTCTTACGGCCCCACAGTGTGGATGACAGGACTTGTACAATGATGTGTAGCTTCGGTGTTCCATGGCAAGGATGCTGGGGTCAGGAGCGCAGCATCCTCCAATATCTGGTTCAGAGTGAGGGTCCTCAGGGTGCTGGTATTCTCCCGATGAGGCCGAGCTAGTATTTCCTTTGGTGAGACTGGTAGGCTGGTCTTCCCTCGATGAGACTGACAGGCCCTTAGATGAGACTGGTATTCCCTCAACTGTGCTGTTTTAGGTGAGCTTTTTATAGCTCCCAGAGTAGAGGAAAGTCTGGGTGGGGGGAAAAGTGGTGATTGCGAAAGAGGGACAAGTCTGGACAAGTCCTGGGCCACGTTAAAAGGGTCTCAACTTTTCCCCTTTGTTTGCCGAGCCGAGCATATCAGGAGATGGGGCTATGTGCCCTCCAGTACATCCTCCATCTCTGGTCAGTCAGCCAGCCTGATCTGTGGCTCGTTAGCTCATTGTTGATGTGTAGATCGCAGTTCCCGGTGCTCTGAATGTGTCTTCTGGCTGAACTAGTTTTGTCACAATGTTTTCAGCCATGATCCTTATCAATACTCAACAGACCTCAGCTGGGTCCCACTAGAAACCCTACAGCAGCCCAGTGCCACCTCAATTCCTTCTCTCACTCCCCCACCCAAAACCCCTGCCTCTCTCCACAATGACTCCAAAACCAGCACTGACCTGCAGACATGGGATGTCTCCTTCTGAGAAGTTAAAAGGTCCCAATAATATCCTCTTTGATCTTATACACAGTTTTAAAGATGCAGAACCCCACCTTCCCACAAGTGTTACTGATGTTATACAGGTCTGAGGAGCAAGAAGGGGGGGTAAAGGGTTGCAGCAGGATGAGGCTCTGCTCCATACAGCACTTTGGGTTAATAAAAGATCCCAGCAGAAATGACCCCACACCTGTTTCTTGTGTGTGAAGGACAGGTTCTGGAGGCAGCATTCCCTTTGGGAAACACATGCAATGAGCAAGAGCCAATCACATGCTGGATATACTGGGGAGAAGGTCTCTCTGGCTGAATTAGGAAGAGCCTGAGACTGGCAGGGAGAGTCTATGGGAAACTTCGATCCAAGCAGGCCCTGATGGAGCTGTTCCACAGCCCCAGTCAGAACTTTGCTTTGCCAGAAAGAGATTTTTGCAGTGAGCACTGAGCTGTGCTTCGTGCCCAGGTTAGGACAGAAGGTTCAAGCAGGGGAAATGACCTACAAAGGCTGCGTTGGGAGGTGACCACCATGAGCAGTTGTCACCTGGTCTGCCAGGTGAGAATCTTTCTTCAAGTCCTCCTCCTCCTCCAGGAAGGGGTTTGAGGGCACCACAGACTCATCCTGTGGGAACTGGTAATCCTTGAGCCCTGGGGAGAAGGCAAGAGTGTCATTGGGGCAGGGTGCAGCCAGGCCTGTGTCTACAGGTTGTTGTTTGGATTTAGTTTGAGAATAATAAGATAACGAACACTTTGGGACAGAATTAATGTTTTTCTTCAAGTAACTTTCCAGTGGTTTTGAGTTGGAACAAAGAGAATTTAAGAACTTACTGTTAGCCGTTTTCTGAGAGACCAAGGTCTTTCTGGGATTTCTGTCTGCAGGTATGAGGCAGCTAAGAAGGGAGGCATAGATGGGACAGACTTTGACTGACATCCAGGCTGATCAATGAGAATATTCCATGCCATTAGCGTCATGGTATGTATTTAATGAGAGTCAGGTTTTCCAGCTGGGGAGACCTCTTCCAGTTCTGTTCCATTTTGGTTGAGTTCCATTCAGGAGTTCCTTTAGTTTGTCCTTTTGCCATTCTGCTTTTTTTACAGTCAGCCTCTAGACCTTTCTGCCTCTTTGGTCTTTTCTCTCTCTCCCTGGGATCAGCTGTTTGGGACCAGGGTGCTCTCTTCCTGGGACTGACTGCTTGGCACAAACAGAGTTTGTGAGGAATTGCATAGAGCATGACCATGCTAGCTAAGAAAAAGAAAAATTTCTAACTGCATGAAGAAAATTAACTTGATTTCAGTCAAACCAGCACACCAATATATTATGGGAACCTAAAAGCAAGGTTGGGCAGACTGTCTGTCCATTAGACAGTATTAGTTTATCCCTGACCAGTGGGTGAGTAGTGATTTTCCCCGTTGACGTCTACAATAGAAACTAACTGCTAGCTAAACGGAGGCTATCCTTTGTAAGTGTCCTTATCTACCATCAATATTTGGGCTCCTGTGTCAATGAGGAATGTTGTTAGGTAGCAGTTATTAACTGCAACCATCATCTAGGGACTGGGATCCTTAGCAGGGGGAGTAGCAGCTGCCATTACCTCCACTGAATCGAGCTCCACCCTAGTTTCCTGCATATGCATGGTCTAGATTTACTGCTGATAGATTTGGGTATAGCCTGAGCTCACTTCCCTTGCTTCTTCTGGCTCATTATCTCTTAAAATCTTACAGCGTCACCCCCATCTCCTGACACAGACCCCATAGCTATCAAGAGAAGTTAATGAGGAAAACCCAGCCAGTTTCCCTAGAACAGGAGTTGGCAGCCCATTTAACTGACTCAGAGCAAGCCCCTTATCTAAGCACATTTTCCATAATCTCTTACACTCAGCAGTAACTGAGAGCATTTCCCAATTTCCCCCTTTTGTTTTTGTCTTTTGCATGGAGACAGGCTGTCTCTTTTCTATTACATTTACTTTAGTTGAGGTTCTCCCCTGGTTTTTATCCTATGGGGAGTATAGTGGTAAATCTGCTAGCATACTCTTGGAAAGTAGTACTGTTTAAGTTTGTCTTAATGGCCAAAGCTAAAGATTTCAGCACCCCCTCAGCTCCCTTTACGATAGGTCGGAAGTGTACAGGCTCAGGAATCACCTCCAGGGATTCTGTTCTGCAGGAGGGGGCAATGGGTGCTGGTCCTTCTAACAGAGCTAAAATAGTTTTCAACAGGGTGGTTTGCAGGGTTGCTGCTGATTTCCAGGGGCATGCACTTTTTCCTCCACAGTCAGTGGGATGCATAGCATGTCCCCAGCAGAAACCCATAAAAACCACACATGTGAAGACAAAAAGAAGGGTAGTTGTCATAGGGGACTCCCTTCTGAAGAGAACAGAGGGCCCAATATGCCTATCTGACCCAACCCACAGGGAAGTCTGCTGCCTCCCTGGGGCCAGGATAAGAGATGTTACTATTGGTCCTTAATTTTGGCAGAGAAGAGGTAGGAAAAAGAAATCTTAAGGCGATCAAAAGGGATTTCAGAGTTTTAGGGCAGTTGGTCGATGGCTCAGGTGTTTTTTTCTTCCATTCTTTCAGTAGCAGTCAGGAATACAAAATAGAACAGGCAGGCCCAACTAATCAACACATGGTTCCGTGACTGGTGTCATCGGTGGAACTTTGGGTTCTTCAATCATGGGATGGTCTCTTCTTCGTCAGGTCTTTTGACATCTGATGGGATGCACCTCTCGCAGAAGGGGAAAAAGATGTAGGTTCAGGGGCTAGCAAGGATGATCGATAGGGCTTTAAACCAGATTGGAAGGGGGAAGTGGGCAGTACCAGGCCAGTCAGTGATGAGGAATGGGACGGCACACCAAAGCTCGAGGAGGTGCGTGACAGTGAGATTCCTCAGACTGCGCCACGAGGTGAAGGGCACAATCAACCACACTTGAAATGCTTCTACAATAATGCTTGCAGCATGAGGAAAAAGTAAGATGAACTAGAAGCCTTGGCCTGGTCCCAGGGATATGATATAATTGGCATCAGTGAAACCTGGTGGGATGAGTCCTGTGACTGGTGTGCCATGATGGATGGTTACAGGTTATTCAGAAGGGATAGGCAGGGTAGGAGAGGCGGGGGGGTGGCATTGTGTGTAGCGGAGGGGCTGGAATGCATAGAGCTAGCAGTTGTCAGTGGTAAAGTTGAGAGCCTCTGGGTAAGGATTAAGGGACAGACAAATAAAGCAGATGTTGTTGTGGGAGCCTACTATAGGCCTCCCAGCTGGGATGACAACACTGATGAGTTATTCTTTAAGGAACTAAGTGAAGCCCCCAAGACATCTTCCCTTGTCCTTATGGGGGACTTCAACTTACCAGATGTCAACTGGGAATATCATACAGCTGGCACCAACAGGTCCAGAAGATTCCTAAAGCATCTGGTTGATAACTTGTTGGTGCAGGTACTAAGGGAATAGACCAGGAAAGATGCCTTCCTAGATTTGCTACTTGATAACAGAGAGGGTCTTGTGGGAGAAGTGGCAATTGGTGGCTGCCTTGGCAACAGGAGGAAAACTGACACCAAGACTAAACTTTAGATATGAGGAGAATTCTGGTTGCTCAGAAAACTACTTATTAAGGTCCCCTGGTCTCCTGGTTTTGTTAAAAAACAAGTTTCTCTTTTAGTGAATTTGCCTGTCAGCTAAAGCCTTCATATTAGCTGCATTTTCCTGGAGAACCAGATACATGTTTTGGTAAACATGGCAATGGAATGCAAACTTATTGATAAGTACGGATGGACATCTCGCGAGAGGGACAATGAGAAACCGGTGACCAAGAAACTGACCAACTGAGTATAACATTCCATTCACGTGAATACTTCATATAAAAGTGGGAGATCACGAGGATCTCGTCCCTTTTCCCTTTTTTCCTTTTCCCTTCTGCTTATAGCCGACATTAGGAGAGGACCTTGCTAGTTGTCCCTGCAAACTGAGGCCTAGTGAGAGGCTGAATCCAGCTCCAGGTTGGCTACAGAGTCTAATCCAGGACTTTGGGTGCTGGTTCTGCAGTTGCTGAGACTTTCAAGATTGGTTTTGTATATTTTGTATTATTTTCTCTATTCTTATTAGTAGCATTAGTAAAACATCTTTAATTTTTCCAACTCTCTTCTCTCTGTCCTTCTTTCCCTCCCGATCGCCTGTCCTTAGTGGGAAGGGGGGAGAGGGAGGGGCAAAAAGGGGAAGTGGGGGGGAGAGGAGGTTAACAATACATCTGCAAGGGTTTTATTGTCACCCCACAATCTTAACCCTCGACAGCTGGGAAGAAGCTTTTGAATTTGCTGAGGTCCGTCAGTGTTGGTCGCTTTTTAAATACCACCTACTAAAAGCACAGGATCAGGCAAAATGCCAAAAATCTAGAAGGGGAGGCAAAAAGCCAGCTTGGTTGAGCAGGGCTCTTCTTCTTGAACTGCGGCAAAAGAAGAAAGTATATGGTCAGTGGAAGCAAGGTCATGTGTCATGGGAGTACTACAGAGATGCTGCTCACACTGTAGGGAAGAAATTCATGTGGCCAAAGCTCATTTAGAATTGAAGCTGGCCAGTACTGTGAAGGACAATAAAAAGACCTTTTTCAAATATATTAATGGCAAAAGGCAAACTGGAAATAACATTGGTCCATTACTTGGTGAGTATGGTCACCTTATTAACAGGGTGTCACGGAGGCACCCCGAGGCTAATTTAAGGGACAACAGGGTCCAAAACAACTTTTATTAAACCGGTGAGAAACAGGGTTTTAGCACTCCAAAAGTGACTTAAATAGAGGTTCGGGTATCAGTTGAGGAAAATTATTAAGGGGCAGCAACTAGTACAACAGGCGGTCCACAGAGTGCATGCACGTGGCTTCACCCAAAACAATGCCGGAACCACCCCGAGTCCCAGAGGAGTACACACTTGCCTGAACACGGTGCGGTCTTATTCTTAAAGAGATACAGGTAAAGCGTACGCTCGCGATTCCGCGAGGGTAAATTTATAATACACTCGCAATTCTGCGAGGGTTAATTTACTTACACGTGCGAATGTGCACGGAATACTACACGTGCTTATGTGGAAGCACGGGAGGAAAATACACTCGCGATTGTGCGAGGATAAATTTATAATACACTCACAATTGTGCGAGGAAATAATTTAAAGTACGCGTGCAAATGTGCACGGAATATAAATACACTTGCGATTGTGCGAGGAAATAAAGTTATACGTGCTTGTATTAAGCACAGGAAGTTACACGTGCATATGTGCATGGAATAAAGTTATATACTCGCAATCCTGCGAGGGGTTTTACTCACACACGTGGCGACAAGGCAAGCGGGGTCTCCATCCCGGGGAGGGGGGGTTCTCGGCGGTAGCATCTTCAGCTCGCACTCCAAGAGACCGGTGACAATGGGCCCAGTCTCGATGAGAGAGTCCCGTTTTATACTGGCTGATCAGACCTGACTGTAGGCATTCTAGAAGCTTCTCTGCACCGCCACACCATGTGTGGGGTGCCCCTGAAGCCTCCAAACATCCCCCACACTGGTCACAGGTGCCCAGCGGCTCACTGGTGCCTCGGCAATCCCTTCTCCTAATGGCCCTGGCCAGGGTGCTCTGGGCCAAACAAAAGAAACTGTTAGCCTCAAGTAGCAGAGAGAGGGAGATGTGCCTACTCCCTCCATACTGAAGGAGGAGGGGGGGAGAGAGGGGGATTTGCATTCTGCCACACAGGGACACAGACAAAGCAGAGACATTTAATGCTTTCTTTGCTTCAGTCTTCAACACTGATGATGGACTTGGGGGGGCCCAATAGGCCTGGGCTAGAGAACCATGGCTGTAAGAACAATAAACTCCCAGTCAATCCGGAACTTGTGCAGGATTTGCTAATCCAGCTAGATCCCTACAAGTCGATGGGGCCTCATGGAATTCATCCAAGAGTACTTAAAGAGCTGGTTGATATATTGAGACCTCTCTCCGTGGTTTTTCAGTGCTCCTGGGAATCCGGATAGGTCCCAGGTGACTGGAAGCTGGTGAACGTTGTCCCAATCTACAAGAATGGCAACAGGGATGACCCTGGCAACTATAGGCCTGCCAGACTCACTTCTGTGCCTGGCAAAATCATGGAGAAGACTATTCTGGGAGTTATTGAAAAACATCTGAATGACAATACAGTCATTGGTCCCAGACAGCATGGGTTCATGAGGGGAAAGTCCTGCTTGACCAACTTAATTACTTTCCACAACAAGGTTACCCACCTAGTTGACCAAGGGAAGCCTGTCAATGTGATCTTTTTGGATTTCACTAAAGCCTTTGATACTGTCTCTCACAGTATCCTCCTGGACAAAATGGCCAGCATACTGCTGAATAAACACATGATGCAGTGGGTGGGAAATTGGCTGACAGGCTGGGCTCAAAGGGTTCTAGTAAATAGGGTTATGTCAGGCCGGCAACCAGTCACTAGCGGGCTTCTGCAGGGATCCATCTTAGGGCCAGTACTCTTCAATGTCTTCATAAATGACTTGGACACAGGACTTGAAGGAATACTAAGTAAGTTTGCCAATGACACAAAATTGGGAGGAGCTGTCGACACTCTTGAGGGCGAGAAGCCCTGCGGAAGGATCTGGACAAACTGGACAACTGGGTAATCACCAACCATATGAAGCTCAACAAGAACAAGTGCCCAATTTTGCACCTGGGTGTCCCTGGCAACCCTGGCTGTACATACAGACTGGGGGATGAGATGCTGGAAAGCAGCTCCGTGCAGAGAGAGATCTGGGGGTTCTGGTTGACGGCAAGTTGAACGTGAGCCAACAGTCTGCCCTTGCAGCCAAGAGGGCCAACCGTGTCCTGGGGTGCATCAAGCACTGTATTGCCAGCTGGTTGAGGGAGGTGATTGTCCCACTCAGCTCTGCACTAATGCAGCCTCACCTGGAGTACTGTGTGCAGTTCTGGGCGTCACAGTATAAAAAGAATATAAAGCTACTGGAGTGTCCAGAAGAGGGCTACAAAGTTGGTGAAGGGTTTGGAGGGGAAGCCCTATGAGGACCAGCTAAAGTCACTTGATTTGTTCAGCCTGGAGAAGAGGAGACTGAGGCGAGACCTCATTGTGGCCTACAGCTTCCTCACAAGGGGAGGAGGAAGGGAAGACTGATCTCTTCTCTCTGGCGATCAACAACAGAACTCGAGGGAATGGCAGTAAGATGTATCAGGGGAGGTTTAGGTTAGACATTAGGAAAAGGTTCTTCACCCAGAGGGTGGTGGAGAACTGGAACAGGCTCCCCAGGGAGGTAGTCACAGCTCCAAGCCTGAAAGTATTCAAGAAGAGACTGGACAATGCCCTCAGACACATGGTGTGAACTGTGGGGTTGTCATATGTAGGGACAGGAGTTGGACTCAACGATCCTTGTGGGTCCCTTCCAACTCAGGACATTCTATGACTTTATGATTCTAATTTTACATTTAATTCACACAATGTCACATCCTAGTAAAGGTGAGGAACATTATGGCATATAGAGAAATTCACAAGTTACTTATTTCCAATTGTATATTCCATCAATTGTAAGAATGGCCTTAAAGTCTTTTTCCCAGTTGCACCAATAACATGGGCCTTTATTTTACTTGATTGTCCTTTACAATTTGCTACTACAGAGTGGGTTGCCCTACTATCTATTAAAAAAATCTATCATATCATTTCCCAGCTTTACTGGAACCAGAGGATCAGCTGGGGAGACTTAATAGATTCCTCCCGTCCCCTTCAATCTAATCCTATTTCTGCCATCACGATGGGCTCTTTAGTGTTCCCCTGAGTTTTCTTAAGATGAGGGCACTCATTTTTCCAGTGCCCTTCCTGTTTGCAATATGCACACTGATTTGGTCCAAGGGGGGTTTGTCCAAAGGATGTTTTATACCAATTCCTTCCCCCTACGCTCCCCCTTTCTCTCCCTCGCAAACTTTCTCTCCCTCTTCTCCTGCTTTCCTGGTTTTCTGACAAGGCAGCAGCAAACAGGCAAGCTTGCAACTTCATTTGGACCTGCTTCTCTTTTATTTCTATCTCATCACACTAATTATATACTTTATAGGTAATCACTATTAGTTGTGACACAGACATACCACTTGTGTCATCTACCTTCTGCAACTTCTTTCTAATGTCTGGCACTGGCTGTCCAATAACTAACTTGTTAAACATTTTCTGATTGCTTTCCTCTTCTGGATTAAAATCAGTCCATTTCTTTGCCACTTCACCCAATCTTTCATAAAATGCCAATGGACTCATATTAAAATCTTGCCTCACTTCCTATAATTTAGACAAATTCTTTGGCTATTGCACTCCATGCTGTATCCCATATAAAATCAAGTGTTGATATGTTCTCAGTCTTTCCAATCCCCTAGATGTAATGGGGAACTATCGTGGTTCTTCCCTACATAGATATTGATCAGGGTCTGTCCCATGACACTGGTTACTCTCTTCCTTTGCTTTTTCTCACATCATCTGTCTTCCTTCACTAGTAAACAGATATTCTACTAGGGCCTGGATATCCCCTCCAGTTAGGGTTATGGGTTAATATAACAGTTTTAATCATCCCCTACAGTCCTTCTGGATTAATTCGATACAGTCAAACTGATTATTTCTAATTTAACAAATCTGAGGTAGTAAAGGGGATATGTACAAGCACTGGCCCTCCTTCAGGCCCAACAGTTTGTCTGAGAGGGGCCTGAAATATTGGATGTTGTCCTCTAGTTCTCCCAAAACAGGGCTAACATTAGGTTGGTGCAAAATAATTGCAGTTTTGAACCATGAATTTTAAATCATTATAACTAGGTTCAAACACATCTTTACTAATCAAAATAGGAAACATTACAATCAACATAGTTTCGTCAATGAGAAATAAGTTTGTTTATTCCTGTAGCATAAAAATCTGTGTGTTGGGTTTCGATGAACTCTTGGAAAGCATTTTCTGCATCCTGCTGTTTGTGGAAGTGTTTTCCCTGCAAAAAGTTGTCAAGATGCCTGAAGAAGTGGTAGTCAGTTGGTGAGAGGTCAGATGAAGATGGCGGATGAGGCAAAACTTCGTAGCCACAGCCCAATTCATTCAGCTTTTGAAGTGTTGGTTGTATGACATGCAGTCGGGCATTGTTGTAGGCCCTTTCTGTTGACCAATGCTGGCTGCAAGCATTACAGTTTTCAGTGCATCTCATTGATTTGCTGAGCATACTTCTCAGATGGAATGGTTTTACTGGGATTCAGAAACCTGTAGTGGATCAGACTGGCAGTAGATCACCAAACAGTGACCATGACCTTTTTTTGGTGCAAGTTTGGCTTTGGGAAGTGCTTTGGAGGTTCTTCTCAGTCCAACCACTGAGCTGGTCATCACCGGTTGTCATAGAAAATCCACTTTTCGCCGCGTGTCACAATACAATCGAGAAATGGTTTGTTGTTGTTGCATAGGAGAAGACGACACTTCAAAATGATGATTTTTTTTATTATCGGTCAGTTCATGAGGCACCTACTTCTAGAGCTTTTTCACCTTTCCAATTTGCTTCAAATGCTGAATGACCATAGAATGGTCGACGTTGAATTCTTCAGCAACTTCTCATGTAGTTGTAAGAGGATCAGCTTCAATGACTGCTCTCAATTGGTCATTGTCAATTTCCGATGGCCAGCCACTATGTTCCTCATGTTCAAGGCTCTTGTCTCCTTTGCAAAACTTCTTGAACCACTACTGCACTGTACATTTGTTAGCAGTTCCTGGGCCAAATGTGTTGCTGATTTTGCAGGTTGTCTCTGCTTCTTTACAACCCATTTTGAACTCGAATAAGAAAATTATTTGAACTTGCCTTTTAGTCTAACATAATTTCCATAATCTAAAATAGATATAAAATAAACAGCAAGGAATAAGTCAGTAGTAAAAAAACCTTAAAGCAAGAAAAGTGCATTAAAATTATGTACAACATAACTACATTTCTTTAAGAATGTATTCCAATACCAAGCAGCAAATTTCAACACTGCAAAAACTGCAATTACTTTTGCCTCAACCTAGTAACTTCATTTTCTTCTTCACTAGAAGAACTTGTGTCCACTTGTCAAGGAGTTACTACAAACCAATTGCTCATCCTCCTCAGTTTCTTTTTGACAACCTTTTCCAATTTCACAACCACTACAACAGGAATTTGTCTTTTTCTTTTTCTCATTTATCAAATATATTCCATTTCGATGCTTCGAACCAACTAACCCACATTTCCTTCTAGTGTCACAATCATTTCTAAGAGAGAAAAACAACTCCACATAAGGTACTTCATCCCACTTTTCTAACTTTCTACAAAACAACATTAATTATAATATTGTGTTATATTGCAAAGACCTATTTTCTGGCCATTTTTCTTCATCTTCCAATTTATAAGCAGCCCACCATTGATTACAATATCTTTTCAATTTATCCTTGCTTAGGGGGTCCCCTCCAAATTTTCTCAAATATTTTAAAATACATCCCAAGTGAGAACAAGGGGGTATTTCCTGTGAAGTAGCTGAACCCATATCAGTACTGAAAAGAAATTCTTAACCCCTCTGCTCCAACCCTCAGTTGGTGTCCTGGTTTTGTTAAAAACAAGTTTCTCTTTTAGTGAATTTGCCTGCCAACTAAAGCCTTCATATTAGCTGCATTTTTCTGAAAAGCCAGATACATGTTTTGGTAGACAATGCAATGGTATGCTAGGTCATTGATAAGAATGGATGAGAATGGATGCACATCTCGTGAGAGGGGCAACGAGAAACAGGTGACCAAAAAACTGACCAACTGAACTATTCCATCCAATTCACATCATACTTCATATAAAAGTGGGAGATCACGAGGATCTTGCCCTTTTTCCTTATGGTCGACATTAGGAGAGGACCTTGCTAGTCGTCCCTGTGAACTGAAGCCTAGTGACAGAGTGAATCCAGTTCCAGTTGGCTGCAGAGTCCAATCCAGGACTTCGGGTGCTGGCCCTGCAGTTGCTGAGACTTTCAAGATTGGTTTTGTATATTTTGTATTATTTTCCCTATTCTTATTAGTAGCATTAGTAAAACATCTTTAACTTTTCCAACTCTCTTCTCTCTGTTCTTTTTTTCCCTCCCAGTCACCTGTCCTTAGTGGGAAGGGGGGAGAGGGAGGGGCTGAAGAGGGAAGTGGGAGGAGAGAGGGGTTAACAATATATCTGCCACGGTTTTATTGTCACCCCGCAATCAAAACCTTGACAATTGGCAAAGGGCCTCTCCCTTTGTCATGCATCTACATCTAGATGCATCTTGTGTCAAATGTCGGCTGCTTCCCAATGTAACTTACTAACCCTCCCCTTCTCTTACCTCTTTAAAAATACCTCTATAATGTATTGCACCATTGTGTCGCTTACCGCCCGATGGTTGGAGAGGAGCCAGTGGAGGTCCTGATCAATAGGTCAATGCATGTTGGAGTCCTGCTCGGTCCATGTCTCCTTCTGTCAGAAGCAGTAAGACAGTCCAGGCAAAACCATTACGACTGTCCCACCTGGGTTACCAGAAAATGTTGTCCCAAAAGGTGGGATGTATTAGATGTATTCCTGGGGTGTATTAGAAGGGGGGTGGTTAGTAGGTCCAGAGAGGTTCTCCTTCCCCTCTACTCTGCCCTGGTGAGTCCACATCTGGAATATTGTGTCCAGTTCTGGGCCCCTCAGTTCAAGAATGACAGGGAACTGCTGGAGAGAGTCCAGTGGAGGGCAACAAAGATGATTAAGGGAGTGGAGCATCTCCCTTATGAGGAAAGGCTGAGGGAGCTGGGTCTCTTTAGCTTGGAGGAGACTGAGGGGTGATCTCATTAATGTTTATAAATATGTAAAGGGTGAGTGTCACGAGGATGGAGCCAGGTTCTTCTCTGCAACATCCAGTGCTAGGACAAGGGGTAATGGGTTCAAACTGGAACACAAGAGGTTCCACTTAAATTTGAGAAGAAACTTCTTCTCAGTAAGGGTAACAGAACACTGGAACAGGCTGCCCAGGAGAGTTGTGGAGTCTCCTACTCTGGAGACATTCAAAACCTACCTGGACACCTTCCTGTGTAACCTCAAATAGGTGTTCCTGCTCTGGCAGGGAGATTGGACCAGATGATCTTTCGAGTTCCCTTCCAATCCCTAACATTCTGTGATTCTGTGATTCTGTGATTGTTACCTGGTGTGCAGATACCAATTTATACATGGGGTCAAGGTATTTCCTTTATTTACAGTTCTGCACAGAAAAAGGTGCTAGGCAATCTTTCTCAAAGCTAGCACACTAGAAGTAGGCTGAGCTATGTATTTATACATTTCAACTTTTAACTTTTAACTATTCCTAACATCTTCTGCATATTTATGCCTACTCAGAGTTCATTGGTCTAAACTTTGCTCTCTTTGGTTTAAAGGTACAGTCCACTTTTATTCTTCTATGCATGCTCAGTGAATAGTGGGCTTTTCTGAGTTGGGGGCGTTTTTTGAGTCAGAGGTCAAGATCTTCCCCTGCTACCTTTACTTTTCCCCTAGTTCCTATAGCCTTTGTTTTGATCTTGGTAATTTCCCATCCTTTGGCCACCAAAACTTTGAATTCCTCATTTATCTTCCTTTTTATTCTTCACGGGAGAGTTAAATTTCAACCAAAAGGTTCAACCAAGTGAGCATCTCCACATAATACTAATCCCAAGGTCTAGGCAATCATAGAGCAGCAAAACTGATTCAAATTACTTATTCAACTATACCAAAATTCAAGATCTAAGACATCACACCCATGAGCAAAAAAAGAAATAGCTACCTAGCCGAGAGTGAGAGTGCCCATTCTTCCTCCTCCATCACCATGTGGGCATCCCCTGTATCATACCAGGAAGCATGAAAGCATCAGCAGTCCAGCTGCTGCTGGATCTGCTTCAAATGCTTTTTGGGTAAGCTAATGTTTTATATGCTTCAGCTTGGAGGTTTGGTCTATACCATTTAAATAAGCTAGTGGATCTGACAAAACTGCCAGAAAAAAAGATGATGGCTGCAAGAGACAGCAATTTGCAGATGATAATGGCTGCCTAATGGTCCTTCAGCTCTTCCTGGCCACCTGTCCTGCCTAAGTGGTGCTCTCACCCAGCATATATCAGGCCTTAGCATGAACTGCGTTAGCCAAAATCTAAGCAGGAGTTGAGTGAGCAGTCGCACTCCACCAAATACGTTTGGCATAGACCAAACATCTAGCAAACTCATTGCTTTGGTGAGTGGAGGAGGTACTGTTCCTCCTCTTGCCTCACTGAGGGTGAGGGTAGGGGAAAGTTTTGAGCGCTTAAACTGAAGTCTGGCTTCACAGTTTGTAATTGAGTAACAACTGATGGTACACACTTTCAACACGGCGAGATAAGTGCTAAATATGGATATACAAGCATACTAATAACAAAATAAAATAGAATACAATCCTACAATTATCATAGTATGTAACATAAGATGCAATATGCCAGTTGCAGATGGTGCATTAAAATGTCATGCCAGTGATGACTAGCAGATTGTTCAATTTCTGTTGCAATTCTGATAATTCATTCTTAGGCAGGAGCAATCATTTTGTTCCTGTTGTTCCACAGAACATCACAAAGTGACACCATACATGTACAACTCTGCGATTGTCATACACTGAGTCTAAAACAAGTATCTGAGGATATATTACTGGAACATGGGTCTTATATTACTAAATGCTCAAGGCAGCACCATTCATGGTTTCTCCATTGTTCACATCCAGAAGTATCAATTAGATTGCCTTGGTTATCTATCAGTTTGCTTCCTTGAACTGGTGCCCATATTCTGTTAGCTACAACTATGGGAAACAGGCTATACTGGTAAATCACAAAATCACAGAATGGTTAAGGTTGAAAGGGACCTCTGGAGATCATCTAGTCCAACCCACCTACTAAAGCAGGTACACCAAGAGAAGATGGCACAGGAATGCATCTCTCGTTATTTTATTAAACTGCGTTTATCTCAATCCAAGTTTCTCCCTTCCCTTTTGACTCCCTGGTTGGGGGGGGGGGTGGGGGGGGTGGGGGTGAGCGAGCAGCTATCATGGTTGTATTGCTAGCTCGAGTTAAAACATGACAGGCTTTTGTGGTGCCCAACATGAGGCTCAAAAACTGCTAAAATTTGGCACTAAAAAGAGGTAAAATTTAGAGATGTTGGTGTTCTTACTGCTGTGATGCAGATTCAATTTTTTTGGCATGGTGCCAACTCATAGGGTTAAGATACAGGTCTGTGTACTTTGGACATCATCTAGTAGTATTAAAGCAGTTTGAATTATATTGGTTTAAAGATGCTGTGACATAAGTTGTATCAGCTGCTCTCTACAATGTGTTCTGCAGAACCTTATTTGTGCTGAGCATATTTCACTATTAGGTTCGTGCATTCTATTACATCTGGAAACTGGATGATGATGATGATGTTTCTGTGTGTTTTGGCACTGTTGTATTTAGAGAAACCACTATTATATCTAGAGAAACCTCCAGTAGAGATTAAAGAGAAATACATCTATGTGTTTTCCAATTGGATGAGCCAATCTATAGAAAAGCTAACTAACTATACCTTTCCTTTTACATTAGGACAGATTACAGATGTTTTTGAGAGTTTTGAATATCCTTGGAGCTTTGACCATACTTTATTGGTATTGTCAGGTCTGCTGAATGTGTGTCAGTTGATGCCAGTGATAAGAGAGATGATGTTTAATAGGAGGATTGCATCTATTCTAACTCCTGAGACTTATGTTCCATCTTCTCAAGCCTCAGCAACAGGCATGGTTATGGTTGCTGTCTGCCCCAAATGGGGGAAGGCAACTAAAACAGCTCCAACTCCTACACAGAGCAAGGCAGTGAAGGCTATAATAGCTACATTACCCACTACCCCACCCCAACTACTGCTTCTCCAGCCTCAAAGATTGACAAGGCAGCTCCAGCTCCTACACAGAGCGAAGCCGCCAAGGCCGTTACCTCCCTGACCGCAGACACTGTTGCTTCTCCAGCCTCATAGACCGACAACGCAGCTATTGCACCCCCCAACACTGTGCACTGCTACTGCTACTGCTGTAACCACAACAGCCACTGTAATTATGCCAATGTTGGTGACAGTCATTTAGACTCTGGAAATACATCAAGAGATTGTGAGCCCATATCGGCATCAGTTGCCAGTTGTAAGAAAGTCACAAGAAAGACTACTCATGCTACAGATGATGGCAAAGGGCCAACACCAACCCAAGGGTCAGTGTCATCAGCACAAGGAGGAGAGGAAATGACTCAATCCTTTTCTCCAAGTGAGCTGAGAGATATGTGAAAAGATTTTAGTCATCATGAAGGAGAGAATGTTGTAACCTGGTTGCTCTGATGCTGGGATAACGGAGCTGAGAGTATGGAACTAGAAGGTGGGGAATCCAGGCAGTTGGGATCTCTGTCAAGGGATTCCACCCTTGATAGGGCAATTTCAAGAGAGAACATCTCCACCACCCTCTGGATCCGACTCCTGACAGCTATGAAAGATTGTATATGTAAACCAGGGAAATGGAATACTATGGAGAGAAGTATCCAGTTCCTGAGAGAAATAGCTGTGCGGGAGATCATCTATTTTGAGCCAAACAGCCAAGAGGGGACAGACCCAGACAGAATCAATCGTACACGACCTTTGTGGCGCAGGTTTGTATGAAGCGCACCACCTGCATATGCTAAAGTCATTCACAGCAATGATCTGGTCAGCTGGAGGCAGACAAAGCATTTCTGATGTGATTAAGCAGCTTTGGGACTTTGAGGACAGCCTTGCTGGCTCTCTACAGGCTTGTGTCTCGACCATGGAGAATCTGTGTGAAAAATCTGATGACCAGTTTGAAAAGCTGTTGCAGGAAATCAAAGAACTCAGAGAAGACAGGTTCCATTCACCACTTGCACATTTCAGCTATTAGGAGAAGGCATTTCCAATCTCAAGAGAGAGGACAGAGGCAGCCCAAAAAAGAGGTTCACTGAGGTTCTTCCTCTGTGAGCAGGGAGAAAACATGAGAAGGTGGCATAGAAGGCCTACCTCAGAACTTCAGGAATGAGTACATCAGTTAAAAGGAAAAATGCAAGGGCGAAAAATCATGGACTCCACACAATCCAATATGAATTCAAGAGAAGCCATTTATTACAGAGACAAACCTCCTTATATATGCCGTTATTTCCTGATCACGCGTCCACACTCCAAGCATGCATTAGCTGATTGGATATTGTCCATGTTCACGGGCTGTCCACGCGCCCGAGTCTCACTGCTAATAGGTCTGTTGATTTACACCACGTTGGGGCCTTGTTATTTCAGAGTTGCTTCTCTCCCATGGCAGGTCCTGTTCACAGCCTTGAAATTCCTGGCTGGTTCAGTAACAAATCTCCATCTAACAGCAACCCCTCCACAACTCAGCCTCAAGAAAATCCCTCAAATCTCCCACAGAAAAACTCCTAGGAATATGGCTGATCCAATTTACAAAAGGAGCAGAAGAGATTCTGATCCTCTTGAAGGAACCTCTAATTTGTACACAGAGACTGTGCATAACACACATTAGAGGGGTCCTGCGTCCAGCCAGGCCGAGGAAAGGAACAACAGAGTTTATTGGACTGTGCAGATACAATGGCCTGGTACAACACGCCTCAAGGAGTACAAACCTTTGGTGGACACTGGTGCTCAGTGCACGATAATCCCCTCAAACTATAAAGGAACACAATCCATCAGTATTTCTGGAGTGACTGGGGGATCCCAGGAACTGACTGTTGTAGAGGCTGAAATGAGCCTAACTGGAAAAAACTGGCAAAAGCATCCCATTGTGACTGTCTCACATGCTCCATGCATCCTTGGAATAGACTGCCTCAGGAGAGGGTATTTTAAGGACCCAAAAGGGTATCAGTATGCATTTGGCATAGCAGCCATAGACACTGAGAATATGAAACAGCTGTCGACTTTGCCTGGTCTCTCAGAGGACCTTTCTGTTGTAGGACTGCTGATGGTTGACGACCAACAGGTGCCAATTGCTACCATGACGGTGCATCACCGGCAATATCGCACAAATAGAGACTCTTTGATTCCTATCCAGAAGCTGATCCGTCAACTGGAAAGCCAGGGTGTGATCAGTAAGACTCGCTCACCTTTTAATAGCCCAATTTGGCCAGTGCGTAAGTCTAGTGACAAGTGGAGACTAACTGTAGACTATCGTGGCCTGAATGAAGTTATGCTCAAGTGGAAGAGAAGAGTATATAGATCATGGAAGGAGGGGCTGACCACTTGGGGAGAATATAAGGCTGTTGTCAGAGGGTGTAGGGAGGCAACTAGGAAAACTAAGGCCTCCTTAGAATTAAACCTTGTGAGAGGGGTCAAGGACAACGGGAAGAGCTTTTTCAAATACGTGGCAGATAAAACTAACACCAGAACCAATGTAGGTAAACTGATGAATGAGGTGGGTGCCCTGGTGACAGAAGATACAGAGAAGGCACAGTTACTGAATGCCTTCTTTGTCTCTGTCTACTCTGCCAGAGGCTGTCCTGAGGAGCCCCGTACTGCTGAGGCCCCAGAGGAAGTCAGGACAATGGAGGAGTTTGCCTCGTTTGATGAGGACTGGGTTAGGGAGCAGTTATGCAATCTGGACATCCATAAATCCATGGGTCCGGATGGGATGCATCCGTGGGTGCTGAGGGAGCTGGCTGAGGTCATTGCTGGACCGCTCTCCATCATCTTTGCTAGGTCTTGGGTAACAGGAGAGGTGCCTGAGGACTGCAGGAAAGCAGATGTCACTCCAGTGTTCAAAAAGGGCAAGAAGGAGGACCTGGGTAACTATAGACCAGTCAACCTCACCTCCATCCCTGGGAAACTGATGGAACTACTTATCCTTGGTATCATCTCAAAGCATATCAGAGATAATAGGGTCATTAGGGGCAGTCAACATGGCTTCAGCAAAGGGAAGTTGTGCTTGACCAACCTCATTGACTTTTATGAGGACCTAACAAGATGGATGGATGATGGCAGAGAGGTGGACGTGGTCTACCTTGACTGGAATAAGGCATTTGACACAGTCTCCCACAGTATCCTCACAGCTAAATTGAGGGAGTGCAGTCTGGATGATCGGGTAGTGAGGTGGACTGTGAAGTGGCTGAAGGGAAGAAGCCAGAGAGTCATGGTCAATGGGGTGGAGTCTAGTTGGAGGCCTGTATCTAGTGAAGTGCCTCAGGGGTCAGTACTGGGGCCTGTATTATTCAATATATTCATCAACGATTTGGAGGAGGGAATAGAGTGTACTATCAGCAAGTTTGCTGATGACACCAAGCTGGGAGGAGTCACTGACACACCAGAAGGCCGCACCGCCATCCAGCGAGACCTGGACAGGCTGGAGAGTTGGGCAGGGAAAAATTTAATGAAATATAACAAGAGCAAGTCTTGCATCTGGGTAGGAACAACCCAACTACATTCCATGTAGTTACCAATGATTTAACTTCTTTATCTCCATTGCTGAATTTATCCCATAATTTCTGCCCTATATCGTCCCAAAGTTCAAGTTTAAGTTTTGAGTCACTAAAGCTCATAACAGTCTTTTCAGATTTTAGTTGCTTCAGTGTAGTAATCATCAGTTTCCAGGAGGTTACAAGGCCGAGAATATCTTTTTCACTGCGACTAATTGCCTTCCACAACACAGTTCCCACTTTTTCCCAAATCTCTGTTTGAAAAGCTCCTAACTGATCAGCAGGAAACCCATTGCCTCTGCACCAGATTAATAGTCTTTTGAGGTTACTCTCCTCATACTTCACCCCTCTCTTAGAATATGCGAGAGGAGCCGCAGTATTTCTTCTTCTTCTTTAAAAATATTCTGCCCCATCTCCTCTCGCCCCCAGCTGTTCACCTCTTTGGGTGTCTGTTGCAATGATATCAGATCCTTTATCCCTCCTCTGTTGCTTCTGTAGCGATCAATCAGGAGTCACGCTGCCTGCAGACTGCGTCCCGGTCACAGTCCGGCCGCGCCGTTCCAGCTGGGGCTCTCTCCCCGCAGTGGTCATCCCCCTTCCGTAAATTCTCCTTATGGATCATGTTGGGGTCACCACTTGCGAGGGCGAAAAATCATGGACTCCACACAATCCAATATGAATTCAAGCGAAGCCATTTATTACAGAAACAAGCCTCCTTATATATGCAGTTATTTCCTGATCACGCGTCCACACTCCAAGCATGCATTAGTTGATTGGATATTGTCCATATTCACGAGCTGTCCATGCGCCCAAGTCACTGCTAATAGGTCTGTTGATTTACATCTTCTTGAGGCCCTGTTATTGTAGAACTGCCTCACTCCCACAGCAGGTCTTGTTTTCAGCTTTCGAGCTGACCTTGAAATTCCTTTGAGCCTGGTTAGTTCAGAAATAATTCTCCATCTAATAGAAACCCATCCACACAACAACCTCAAGAAAATCCCTCACATCTCTCACAGGTAATTGCTCCATAATACCATACACCATACTAACAGTATTCAGTAAGTACCTTTCAGGTCAATGAAGAATGAACTTCAACAAAACTGAAGAAAGCCCAGCAATCATGAAACCAGAGCTGTCTTCAACAACTGGCATCCAGCCACCTCCTCAGGGTTGACACCTTTGACCTGCAAACCACAGGCATGAACTACATCAGATACACAAGCTATGAGTTCCAGATGTAGCATGCCACAATGCAACACTCCAACATGGCACTCCATCTTTCTTGCCCCAGGAGACCATCTTGACAGACAGAATACAAAGTCACAGACTAAGTGGACTTAATGAACATTTTAGAGGGATGAGATGATGCTGTGGACTAAGGGAATAATATCTATGTGCACATATATATATAAAGTTGTAGTAATTAACTGAAATGTATTGGTAAGTCTAAGACCTGAGCATGACAGAAAAGGTATAGAATAAGGGGTGGAATATACTGAATCTCTCGCTGCCAGGAGTGTGACAGTCTGGGGCACTCTCGGTTCTCTCTGGACCACACGATTTGGTGCTATTGTGTTTAGGGAGTGAGCTGCTGTCCGGGACAGGGGGAGGTTTTGGCGCAGACTGTGGTCGGGAGGAGGCGAGCTGCAGCCACATGGTGAGAGATTGTGTTGTGTATCCATCGCTTTGTGTGTTCTTTCACTATTGTCATTGTTATTGTTGTGGGTTTTGTTTTGCTTTGTTTTGTTTTGTTTTCTCTGTTCCGTTAAACTGTCCTCATCCCATCCCACAAGTTTTGCCTTTTGTTTCCTGATTCTCCTCCTCATCCTACCAGGGCAGGGAAGGGGTGAGTAAGTGGCACATGGTTTTAGTTGCTGGCTGGGGGTGGAACTGGGGCTAAACTGCGACACTGCAAATTTTGTTTACCTGGACTTTAATAAAGCTTTTAACACTTTCCCACAGCATTCTCCTGGAGAAACTGTCTGGTCATGGCTTGGATGGGCATATTCTTCTCTGGATAAAAATCTGGTTGGATGGCTGGGCCCAATGAGTTGTGGTAAATGGAGTTAAATCCAGTTGGTGGCCAGTCACAAGTGGTAATCCCCAGGGCTCAATATTGGGGCCAGTTCTGTTTAATATCTTTATCAGTGATCTGGATGAGGGGATTGAGTGCACTCTAAGTAAGTTTGCAGACGCCACCAAGTTGGGTGGTGTCACATACATACCTTGACTCAGATTCGCTGATCCCCTTGGTTGGAATATACTCAATACCTGAAGTCCATAAACAAAGGCTTTTATTTTGTGGCTCAGCTCACATGGCAAATAATTTGCTAATAGAAAGATTTACAATGCTTGTGGGGTTTATACTTTACATGACTTATTACTTATTAAAAATAAAAGCAAAAGAATAAAGAGAGAGGGAGAAAAAGAGATATCACCACTCTCAGATCCCACAATGTGTATGATGGGTGAAATAGTCCTCTGGTTCTCAGATTCCACTATGAGAATGATGGGCAAAGTAGTCCTCCAGTGGTGGGTGCGCTGCCAGTGCTTGTATATGTCAAGTTCTTGCTTCCGGATTGCTTGCTTACATAATCCTTGATCTTCTGCACAGATGCCACTGTGGGTGTTGGTCGCAAAAAGTGGAAGGGTCAGTACTGTTGAGGGTGCACTTGGTCTCTTCATCCAGGTCACTGATGAACAAGTGGAACAGGACTGGACCCATTGCTATCATGGAGACGTGGTGGGACAGCTCACATGACTGGAATGTTGTCATGAAGGGCTATGTACTTTTCAGGAAAGACAGGCCAGCAAGGCGAGGTGGAGGAGTTGCACTTTATGTGAGAGAGCAACTTGAATGTCTTGAACTCTGCCTGAGGGGGGTTGACGAGTGAGTTGAATCCCTATGGGTAAAAATTAAGGGACAAGCTAATAAGGGTGATACTGTTGTGGGTGTTTACTACAAGCCACCTGATCAGGAAGAGGAAGTTTTCTACAGACAGCTGGAAGTAGCCTCACAAACACATGCCCTGGTTCTCATGTGTCCTGGTTTTGTTAAAAACAAGTTTCTCTTTTAGTGAATTTGCCTGTCAGCTAAAGCTTTCATATCAGCTGCATTTTCCTGGAAAACCAGATACATTTTTGGTAGACATAGCAATGGAATGCGAGGTTATTGATAAAGAACAGATTCACATCTCACGAGAGGGGCAATGAGAAACAGGTGACCAAGAAACTGACCAATGGAGTATAACATTCCATTCACGTGAATACTTCATATAAAAGTGGGAGATCACAAGGATCTCATCCCTTTTTCCTTATGGCCGGCATTAGGAGAGGACCTTGCTAGTCGTCCCTGCGAACTGAGGCCTAGTGACAGACTGAATCCAGTTCCGGTTGGCTGCAGAGTCCAATCCAGGAATTCAGGTGCCAAAGCAGTTGCTGGGACTCTCAAGATTGGTTTTGTGTAATTTGTACTATTTTTCTCTATTTTTATTAGTAGCATTAGTAAAACATTTTTAATTTTTCCAACTCTCTTCTCTCTGTCCTTTTTTCCCCTCCCAATCACCTGTACTTAGTGGGAAGGGGGGAGAGAGAGGGGCTGAAGGGAGAAGGGGGGGAGAGGGGGTTAACAATACATCTGCCACGGTTTTATTGCCACCCCGCAATCAAAACCTCAACATCATGGGAGACTTCAATCACCCTGACATCTGCTGGGTAGGCAACACAGCTAAGCATGCCCAGTCCAGGAGTTTCCTACAGATCCTGGTGGGATCAAACTCTGGCTGCCTGGGGGCAAGACCACCACCAGCAAGAAAGAAGATCAAGGGATTCCTGTCTCCTCCCCTTCCCTGACTGAAGAAGGCAGGTCAAGGGAAAGGGGTGAAGAGAAACAAGTCCACACTAAGGTTGGCAGGAGAAACATCCCCCTACCCAACCCACCTTCCCAGGTGCCTCTGTCCAACAGGCAAGAGGCTCAGGATGTGGAACGCAGCAACTTCAGGAACTAGGAGAAATGGCAGCAAGTTCCTGTCTGGTGCAGAATGAGGAGGGTTCCTACTGTGACCACCCCATCCTCCCAGGTTCTCTTGTAAAACAGGTATGAGGCCTTGTAAGTGGAACCAAACAACAACATCGAGGGAGTCAGTTCCACTGAGTTGGACGTGCTGCAGAGAATAAGTCACCCTGCATCCTCCATCAAAACAGCTCCCACAAAGAAAAAAAGGCAGGTTGTGGTTGTAGGAGACTCCCTTCTAAAGGGAACAAAAGGCTGTATATGCAGGCCAGACCCACTTCTTAGGGAAGTCTGATGCCTCCCTGGGGCCAGGGTTAAAGATGTTAGAAGGAAACTTCCTGTCCTGGTTAGGACCTCAGACTACTACCCACTAATAATTTTTCAGGTGGGCAATAATGAAAGTGAAAAGGGAAAGCTAAAGATGATCAAGAGAGACTTCAGGGCCTTGGGACAACTGGTCAAGGGATCAGGAGCACAAGTAGTGTTCTCCTCTATCCCCACAGCTGCATTGTATGATGAGGAAAGATGCAGGAAGACCCAGCAGATCAATACCTGGCTGCAGGACTGGTGTCACTGGCAGAATTTTGGGATTTTTGATCATGAATCAGCTTACATGGCACCTGGCCTGCTAGCAACAAATGGGATGCACCTGTCTCAAAAGCAGAAAAGGATCTTGGGGCAGGAGTTAGAAGGACTTATTGAGAGGACTGTAAACAAGATTTGAAGGGGGAGGAAACCAGGTGTGGCAGAGGCACACCCAAGGGTGACATGCCGGTATCTGAGGGTAGTACTAGCGAGGCCCTTCAGTGTGCCAACCCAGTGGAATCAATGACTCAGCTGAAGTGCATCAATACAAATGCATGCAGCATGAGCAACAAACAGAAGGAGCTGGAAGCCCTTGGGAGTCAGAAAAACTGTGATATAATTGCCATCACATGTGGAGAGTCTCTGGCTGTGTGCTGTGAACAAGCCAGGGCTTGATGCGGCTGTGCTACACGGAAGGATTTCCCTGAGACACCAGAGACAAAAGGAAAGTAAACAGAAGCTGCTCTGCCCTCGACCCAGGCTGCAGGAGGGGCGTTGCCGCTACGCATGAACAGTCTGTGAGCAGTGCCCTGCAGCCAATCGCCATAGTGGGGGGGGATGAGTGACTGTGAGTGTAACCAATTGTAGCCTGCACTTGCCGCATGGCCTTTTGGTATAGAGTATATAAGGCTTGGAAAAACGTGGTCTCGGGGACATTGATATTCAGTGTTGTTTAAGAGTTCATTAAAGAGTACGGATGGTAAATTCACATTGAATTAGACTCCTTACTCTCGCCCGGCCCGCCCGTTCGATCAAAGAGCTTATGCCGGCGTCTGGATTCGTCGAATTTACTACCACTACAAATGGTAGCAGAGGATGGTTCGTTAGCAAAGCATAACGCTCCGGATCTACATATGGTAGCAGAAGGATGGATCGTTAGCAAAGCATAACGCTCCGGATCGAAATTACTGCGGTAAGCAGCGTTCATAAAAAACGGAGCCAAGCCGGGGTGTGGGATAGTGTGCTTAGTCCGATATCAAAAGACGGGCACCTGTCGAGCTGGCCACTCGCATCCTACGTTAAGACCGCGCTGATAAGATAATGGATATTGAAACAGCCGCGGCACTGCTGACGACTATTCTCTCTAAGAGAGGTATTGAATCGTCACAGGAAAAGCTAATCACATTGATTTTTTTAGCTCAGAAGTGGGGACACTTTGGAGAAGTTCCACTTTTGTTTTCCCCAACGGAATGGAGATCAGTGGGGGACACTATGTGGGACAAAACTATCAGAGAGGAAGAAGAGAAAGAAATTAAAGCTGTGAGAGAATTGTGGAAAACCGTATTAGAATCATTAGAAGTTATGAAATCGGAACAGCGTGCCGCCCTAAGAGCCGCGGAGGCGCTTGTCCCAGAACAAACCTGGACTGATAAAACTTGTCCAAAAGAAAAGAGGGGCCTGTGGGCTACTCTGTGGGGTCTGCCTGCCGTTCGGGGTGGTCGCGGGGTCCCGGCTCAGCCAATACTTTCACAATCCGATCTGCAACGCGGATTAGAAACTGCGCGGCTCGTAAACAAAGAACCGGAAGTTTCCCCCTCCGAGTCTCTGGGGCAATGTGCCAAGAAGGCGGAAGTGCAACTGGTCGACTGTCCGGATGTGGGAGGCCCTGAGTGCCGCCCTCCTCCTACCGCTCCGCCTCTGCCCTGCCCCGAGCCGGACGCCCCCCCTCCCTCCGAGAAAAACGTGGGGGCCCGGCCCGGCCCGGCCGCGGCGCCGTCGCCGGGGCCGGGGCCGCCTCAAACTTTGCCTCCGCAAGCACCCGCGGAAGTTTTTTGTGAGCCTCCTCCTACATCATTGGGCTCACCCCAAGCAGTAGAGCAGTTACTGCAAGTTATTACCAACAAGCTTGAACAACTTAAGAGTGTCAAATGTAGAGAAAAATAAGGAACAAATTGAGTTTCAAAAACCGGCTTGCCCTTCACAAACAATGCAATCAAAGGTGCCTATAGATTCTACTGACCAACCACAGCTCCGACGTGGCAGATGGTCAGGGGTCATCAAAGATGCCATCCTAGAAGGTGATTGGTCTCCAGCAAAATTAGCCCTACCGGTAATTCAAAATATGAACACTCAGACAACGGTATGGGAACCACACAATTGGAAAATTTTGCAGCAAGCAAAACAAACAACCACAAGCTATGGTATACGTTCAGCAGCTACCGGACACAAAGAACATCTCCGAACCTGTATCACAATCAGTGACCAACCGTGAACCAGGCTTCTTTCACCTCAACAAGCCAAGCACCGCAGGAAGCCTCGGAGTTGATGTGGAGACAGCAGTAGATATAACATTGACCAATACTGCAATTCATAGAATACCAACTAATGCTAAAGGACCTTTATTTCGACAAGATAGTCTCATTGGAGGCCTATTGATTGGCCGTTCTTCTGCTAGTATCAAAGGTCTTATAGTAATACCAGGTATAATTGATGCAGATTTCACAGGAACTGTTCAAATCCTGGCCTACACTCTGCATCCGCCAATTTTTATTCCTTCTGGGAGTAGAATAGCTCAGGTAGTAGCACTGGAAAACTGCCTACCAATGCTTCCAGGAGTTCCTCCAGCATCCTCAACACAAAGGCATGATAAAGGATTTGGATCGACAGGTCCTGCAGTTTGCTTCACCTCATCAATGACTCAGCGTCCCATGTTACGTGTGCAACTATTTCAGTCTGATTCTACTGTTGTTGTAGAGGTAAATGCAATGCTTGATACTGGAGCTGATGTCTCCATCATTAGTCAATTCAAATGGCCACGAAATTGGAAACTTCAAAAATCAATCTCTTCCACTGTAGCTGGAGTAGGGGGTCAAACTACTCCAAATATAAGTGTTGATCCCATTTCGATTAGTTTCCCTGAAGGTCAATGTGTTACCCTTAGGGTGTATGTAATGGAATTGCCAAGCAGCCTTGAGGCGCTTATTGGCCGTGATGTCTTGGGGCAACTTGGTGCTGTGTTAACTACTTTGCCTTTTCCTTAGTGGTCACTGGAAAGCAGTTGCCCAACCTTCCATTGACCTGGTTAACAGATAGCCCAGTTTGGGTTGACCAGTGGCCATTAACAGAAGAGTGACTGCAAAAGGCACGTGAATTAGTAGAAGAGCAATTAGTTGCAGGCCATATCAAGCCTTCTACTAGTCCATGGAATACCCCAATTTTTGTAATACCAAAAAAGAGTGGAAAGTGGCGATTATTACATGACTTGCGAAAGGTAAATGATCAAATGCAAGCCATGGGTGCTTTACAGCCTGGATTACCATCACCTGTAATGTTACCAGAAAATTGGCATATTCTAATTATAGATTTAAAGGATTGTTTCTTTACCATTCCTTTTCATGAACAAGATACACAGCGTTTTGCATTTACACTGCCTTCAGTAAACAAAGCGGAACCAGCTAAAAGGTATGAGTGGGTAGTGCTACCGCAAGGTATGAAAAATTCTCCTACACTGTGCCAAATGTATGTTGCATGGGCACTTCAACCTATTCGTGCATCATGGAAACAAACAATTATTTATCATTATATGGATGATATTCTGTTCTGTCAACAAGCTGAGTTCACAGAAAGTTCCATAGTCCAAATTACGATCAAACTCAAAGAAAAGGGGTTGGTCATAGCTCCAGAGAAAGTTCAGAAGTCTGCACCTTGGAAATACCTTGGTTGGTCCATTTGTGATGCACAGATTCGTCCACAAAAAATTGAATTACATACTGATTTACAAACATTAAATGATGTCCAAAAATTGTTAGGGGACATACAATGGATTAGAAATTGCGTCGGCATTACTAACAATGATATAGCACCTCTTACTTCGCTTCTAAAAGGAGGTGATCCAGCTAAGAAAATAAGCTTAGAGTCCGTGCATCTCAAATGTCTTTCTGATATTATACAAAAAGTACAGACAAATTGGTCTAGCCGAAGACTTTCTGATCGACCAATTTCCCTCCTTATTAGCAATCTAGAACATCCGTGTGCAATCATCTGCCAGTGGCAAAACAAAAACGGGGAATTCCCCATAGATGTTGCTACAGATTCTTCCTTTTGTGCCACTGTCAGATTGAAAACAGAAAATGATTTGCGATTATTAGAGTGGATTTTTCTCAGTGTCCAACCAAAATTCAGTATTCAAACGAGACCAGAAGCAATTGGAGAATTGATTCGAAAAGGAAGATCTCGAATATTAGAAATTAGCGGTCAGGAACCAGATGACATCAGTATTCCGATAAATGGAGCCGATTTAGAATGGTGGCTGAGACATTCGATGCCTATACAGAATGCATTATTAGGATTTATAGGCAAGGTACATTCACGACAACCAAAAGGTAAACTATGGCAATTCCTTAGAACAAATCAGTGGTTAGAGAGAAGCAAAGTAAAAGCAAAACCTGTTGAAGGCCTTACAGTATATACAGATGCAGGAAAACGAAGACACCAGGCAGCATGTGTCTGGCAAGAGAATAGTCAATGGAAACAGCATTTAATTGAAGGTTCAAAAGAGGATTCATTGCAGACTTTAGAGCTCACGGCAGTAATATGGGCCTTAAATAATTGGCTGAAATCTGCTTTAAATGTTGTCACAGATTCTTTGTATGTAGCAGGTGTAATACCCAGAATGGAAAATGCCCTGTTAAGACAATCGAATAATCCTCGATTAGGAAAATTGTTTGTACAATTGAGAGCTATTTTAAATCAAAGAAAAGAACCCTGTTGTGTGATTCACATCCGCAGTCATCAATGGAATCTTGGTCTAGGTGAAGGAAATCAAATTGCAGATAGTTTAGTAAGTTCAGTACAGCACATGCCTCCAACAGATAAATTCCAACAAGCGAGACAAAGTCATGAGAGCTTTCATCAGAATGCCAGAGGTCTCCAAAGACAATTTGATTTAACTTTAAATGAAGCAAGAAGTATTGTACAGGCATGTCCTCAGTGTGGAAGCCAGATGTTAGGTATAGGAATCGGTGTCAATCCTCGAGGTTTAAAAGCCTTAGAAGTATGGCAAATGGATGTGACACATGTGCCAGAATTCGGAAAACTTAAATATGTGCATGTCACAATCGATACTTTTCCAAAAATGATATGGGCTACTGCTTTACCAGGAGAAAAAGCACTACATGTATGTAAACATCTTACAGCTTGTTTTGCTGTAATGGGTGTCCCAGAAAAGATTAAGACAGACAATGGCCCTGCCTATGTTAGCCAGAAAGTTAGAACTTTTCTAATGAAATGGGGAGTGAAACACGTTACAGGTATACCTCATTCCCCAACAGGCCAAGGAATCATCGAGAGAGCACATCAAATGATTAAAGGGTATTTGAGCAAACAGAAGCAGGAAGAGTTAGATTGTCAACAGCGTTTAGCAAAGGTGTTGTTTACCTTGAATTATTTATGTCTAACTGGAGACCATGAGGAGCCTCCTGTGATCATTCATCATTATCAGATCAGACTAGGAAGGAAAAACACTTTACCGGAATTCATGGTGAGATATCGTGATCCCACCACTGGATTGTGGAAGGGACCAGTACCTGTTATTTTTAATGGTAGAGGGTATATGTGTCTCTCCACAGATCAAGGTCCATTGTGGGTTCCAAGCCGAGCAGTAAAGCCGGAGTTGAAACAAACTCAACCAAGTCAACTCCCTGCAGCAGAACCCTCGGAGGTCACAGAGTGAGGTGTAACCTTTGCATTGATTTAGCTGTGACATGTATGCGTACTATAGTTATATAAGTAGATCTTTAAACACCACTACCTCTTGAGTAAGTTTATCAACACCCAGCACATCGTTTGTTATAAGTTGAGTATCTTTAAACCAAAGTTCTTGGAATTTGTTTAATCAATCCATTGCGATATTTAAACGGCAATGGAATACCTCAGGTTTATTGCAAAGTGCACTGTTTACGTTGATTGTTGTTGTTATTTATATGTTATGTATAAGTTGTTTTTTATCACATATCAAAAAAGGATTAGAACACACAGCTAATCAATCCTGGCTTGTCCAAAAAGAAAAAAAAAAGGAGGAATTGTGGAGAGTCTCTGGCTGTGTGCTGTGAACAAGCCAGGGCTTGATGCGGCTGTGCTACACGGAAGGATTTCCCTGAGACACCAGAGACAAAAGGAAAGTAAACAGAAGCTGCTCTGCCCTCGACCCAGGCTGCAGGAGGGGCGTTGCCGCTACGCATGAACAGTCTGTGAGCAGTGCCCTGCAGCCAATCGCCATAGTGGGGGGGGATGAGTGACTGTGAGTGTAACCAATTGTAGCCTGCACTTGCCGCATGGCCTTTTGGTATAGAGTATATAAGGCTTGGAAAAACGTGGTCTCGGGGACATTGATATTCAGTGTTGTTTAAGAGTTCATTAAAGAGTACGGATGGTAAATTCACATTGAATTAGACTCCTTACTCTCGCCCGGCCCGCCCGTTCGATCAAAGAGCTTATGCCGGCGTCTGGATTCGTCGAATTTACTACCACTACAATCACAGAAACATGGTGGGATGATTCTCATAATTGGAGCGCTGCAATGGATGGCTATAAACTCTTCAGAAGGGATAGGCAAGGAAGGAGAGGAGGTGGGGTAGCGATGTATGTTAGGGAGGTTTTTGATTGTCTGGAACTTGAGGAGGGTGGTGATAGGGTTGAGTGTCTGTGGGTGAGAATCAAGGGGAAGGGCAACAAGGCAGACATCCTGGTGGGGGTCTGTTACAGATCACTCAGCCAGGATGTAGAGGCAGATGAAATATTTTGCAGGCAGCATGGAGGACAACTTCCTAACACAGCTGGTTAGTGAGCCTACCAGGGAAGGAGTCCCACTGGATCTGATGTTTGTAAATAGAGAAGGACTCATGGGCAACGTGTCGGTTGGAGGTCGCCTTGGGTATAGTGATCATGAAATGATTGAGTTTACTATCCTTGGAGAAGTTAGAAGGGTGGTCAGCAGAACTGCTACTTTGGACTTCCAAAGGGCAGACTTTGATGTGTTCAGAAGGCTGGTTGGCAGAGTCCCTTGGGAGATAGTCCTGAAGGACAAAGGAGTCCAGAAAGGCTGGTCTCTCTTCAAGAAGGTAATCTTATGCGGCAATGAGGAACGACGCACACGGAGATGCAGACAAAGACACACACACAGGCAGAGGTTGTGTTCAGGAGGGAGCACAGAGCCAGGCAGAACAGAGAGAGCTGAGTCAGGCTAAGGCCCTCTTTATTAATCATCCACAATTTATAGGTTTACAGATATGGGCCTGGACTAAGAAGTTAGACAGGATGTTTTTTCAATAATTGTTATTCCAAACATACCACACTCGTGTTGCGTCTGTTTTCAGTCACGTTCCCACAAATTCACAGACCAGGCCCAACATCATTCACACGTCACATATACTTGGGGGTGGTTTTCCTGCCTGAGATACCATTCTCAAGAGCCTGGGCTATCACTCCTTACAATTATGAAAAACATACTTCAGTACAACTCGTCCAAGGCCCTTTATATTTTGACTAATTCCTGTGATTTATTCATGTTAGTATTATTTCTTTTTTGACCGTCTGGATGGTCATGTTAGTATCCATCTTCCTTTATCACACGTCTTGCTATTCCCACAATCTCAGAGGTGCAGGAGCAGGTTGTCCCTGTGTGCCAGAAGGCAAGCCGGCAGGGAAGAAGGCCAGCCTGACTGAATAGACAGCTGCAACTGGAACTTAGGAAGAAAAAGAATATTTATAACCTTTGGAAGGAGGGGCAGGCCACTCAAGAAGAATACAAGAATTCTGTGAGGTTATGCAGGGAGAAAATCAGAAGGGCCAAAGCCCAACTAGAGCTGAGCCTGGCTAGGACTGTGAAAGGCAAGAAGAAATGTTTCTATAAATACATTAGCAACAGGAGGAGGGCTAAGGAAAATCTCCATCCCCTGATAGATGCAGAGGGAAACATAGTGACAGAGGATGAGGGAAAGGCTGAGGTACTAAATGCCTTCTTCGCCTCAGTCTTTAATAGTCAGAACAGTTGTGCTCCAGGTACTCAGCCCCCTGAGCCAGAAGACAGGGATGGGGAGCAGAATGAAGCCCAAATAATCAAAGGGGAAATGGTTAGCGACCTGCTACACAACTTGGACACTCACAAGTCTATGGGGCCAGATGGGATACACCCAAGGGTGCTGAGGGAGCTGGCGGAGGTGATCACTGAGCCACTTTCCATTATCTATAAGCTAACTTTCAGCTATCTATCTATCTTGGCTAACTGGGGAGGTCCCAGTTGACTGGAAGTTGGCTAATGTGACATCCATCTACAAGAAGGACTGGAAGGAGGATCCAGGGAACTAAGACCTGTCAATCTAACCTTGGTGCCGGGCAAGGTAATGGAGTGAATGATCTTAAGTAACATCACACAGCACTTAGAAGAGAAACATTTGATCAGGCCCAGTCAACATGGGTTTATGAAAGGCAGGTCCTGTTTGACCAACTTGATCTCCTTCTGTGACAAGGTGATCCAACTAGTAGATGAGGGAAAGGCTGTGGATCACAGAATCACAGAATGATAGGGATTGGAAGGGACCTCAAAAGATCATCTAGTCCAATCCCCCTGCCACAGCAGGAACACCTAGATGAGGTTGCACAGGAAGGTGTCCAGGCGGGTTTTGAATGTCTCCAGAGAAGGAGACTCCACAACCTCCCTGGGCAGCCTGTTCCAGTTCTCTGTCACCCTCACTGAGAAGAAGTTTCTTCTCAAATTTAAATGGAACCTCCTGTGTTCCAGTTTATACCCATTGCCCCTTATCTTATCATTGGTTGTCACAGAGAAGAGCCTGGCTCCATCCTCGTGACACTCACCCTTTAGATATCTGTAAACATTAATGAGGTCACCCCTCAGTCTCCTCCAAGCTAGAGAGACCCAGCTCCCTCAGCCTTTCCTCATAAGGGAGATGCTCCACTCCCTTAATCATCTTTGTGGCTCTGCACTGGACTCTCTCCAGCAGTTCCCTGTCCTTCTTGAACTGAGGAGTCCAGAAATAGACACAATATTCCAGATGTGGTCTCACCAGGGCAGAGTAGAGGGGAAGGAGAACCTCTCTGGACCTACTAGCCACCCCCCTCTAATACATCCCAGGATGCCATTGGTCTTCTTGGCCACAAGGGCACAGTGCTGGCTCATGGTTATCCTGCTGTCTACCAGAGCCCCCAGGTCCCTTTCCCCTAAGCTGCTCTCTTAACAGGTCAGTCCCCAGCTTATACCCGAACCTGGGGTTGTTCCTGCTCAGATTCAATACTCTACACTTTCCCTTGCTATATTTCATTAAATTTTTCCCCGCTCAACTCTCCAGCCTGTTATGTACTTAGACTTCATTAAAGCCTTTGACACCGTATCCCACAGCATTCTCCTGGAGAAGCTGGCAGCTCATGGCCTGGATGGGAGTACTCGGTGATGGATAAAGAACTGGCTGGAGGGCCAGGCCCAAAGAGTCGTGGTGAACTGAACCAAATTCAGTCGGCCACAAGTGGTGTTCCCCAGGGCTCAGTATTGGAGCCAGTTCTGTTTAATCTCTTTATCAATGATCTGGATGAGGGGATTGAGCGCACCCTCAGTAAGTTTGCAGATGACACCAAACTGGGTAGCAGTGTTGATCTGCTGGAGGGTAGGAAGGCCATACAGAGGGATCTGGACCAGCTGGATTGTTGGGCTGAAGCCAATTGTATATAGTTCAACAAGGCCAAAGGCTGGGTCCTGCACTTGAGTCATAACAACCCCAGGCAGCACTACAGGCTCAGGGAAGAGTGGCTGGAAAGCTGCCTGGCAGAAAAGGATCTGGGGGTGTTGATTGACAGCCGGCTGAATGTGAGCTAGCAGTGTGCCCAGGTGGCCAAAAAGGCCAACAGCATCCCGGCTTGTATCAGGAATAGTGTGGCCAGCAGAACTAGAGAAGCGATTGTGCCACTATACTCAGCAATGCTGAGGCCCTACCTTGAGTATTGTGTTCTCTTTTGGGCCCCTCATCATAAGAAGGACATTGAGGTACTAGAGAGAGTGCAGAGGAGGGCGAAGAAGCTGGTGAGGGGCCTGGAGCATAGGTGATATGAGGAGCAGTTGAGGGAACTGGGGCTGTTTAACCTTGAGAAAAGGAGGCTGAGGGGAGACCTTGTCGCTGTCTACAACTACCTGAAAGGAAGTTGTAGTATGGAGGGTGTTAGTCTCTTCTCCCAAGTAGCAAGTGATAGGATAAGAGGAAATGGCCTCAAGTTGCACTGGAGGAGGTTTTATTGGATATTAGGAAAAAATTCTTCACGGAAAGGGTTGTGAAGCATTGGAACAGGCTGCCCAGGGAAGTGGTGGAGTCACCATCCCTGGAGGTGTTTAAATGGCATATAGATGAGGTTTTTAGGGACATGGTTTAGTGCTAGAGTTAGGTTATGGTTGGACTCAGTGATCCTGAGGGTCTCTTCCAACATAAATGATTCTGTGATTCTATGATTCTATGATCATTGGTGACAACCTTTTGACACAGATGGTGGAGGAGGCAACGAGGAGAGGTGTGCTGCTGGACCTTGTCCTGACAAACCAAGAAGAAATGGTTGGAGATGTCACGGTTGGGGGCAGCCTCAGCTGCAGCAATGATGAGATGGTGGAGTTCAGGATCCTGCGTGGATGTCAAGGTTTAAGGCACTGGCAACAATAAACCATGGCAGACACTCTCTGTTACCTCCTCACCCTCCATCCACCCTCTCCTTTAGATCGGAAAGATAATAAGGAAGATAAGAAGGAAGGAAGAGAGATTTAGACTTCAAGTTGGAAGGTTTTAAAGGGTTTTAGTAATGCTACTAATAAATAGAAAATATATACAAAATATACAAAACCAGTCTTGAATGCTTGATATGGAGTTGGCGTCACTCCTGCAGTGGTTGAGCTGGGTGGGTGTAGCTGATGTGGCTCCAGCAGCTGTAGGGCAGGCACCCGGAAGTCATGGGTGGAACTTCACAGCAAACTGGAAACTGGATTTCAGGGATGCAGGTCCTGAGGCCTTCCAGATTGCAGGCAGACAGACAGGGTGCTCTTCAGATGCCGACCATGGTCGAAGAGCACTAGACCCTTGTGATCACTCTCTTATATAGGGGTATGACGATTATGGGATGGAATACTCAGTTGGTCAGTTTTAGTCACCTGTTCCGTCTGCCCCTCCTTCCAAATATGTCCTGTTAGCAGTTAACCTTGGTTACCATAGTAATATATCTAAACACGAGCTTTTTCAGCATTCCATTGGTCCTCTTATCAGCACCAAGCACAGTATCCAAGAAAAATATGCAGGCACTTAGAAGGCACTTAGCTGAGAGGAAATTCACTAAAAGAGAACTGGTCTTGCTTTTAACAAAACCAGGATGGTGGAGGAAGCAGTAAAATAAGTAGGACTAAAACCTTGGACTTCAGCAGGGCGAACTTTGGTGTCTTCAAGGTTCTACTTGGAAGAATACCATGGGATAGGGCTATAGAAGGTCAGGGGGTACAAGAAAGCTGGCTAAATAGTCAAACATTGCTTCCTCCAAGGCCAATACTGATGCATCCCTATACGGAAAAATCAAGTAAAGGGAGTAAAAAGCCAGCATGGATGAGTAAGGAACTCCAGTCAAAATTCAGGTGGAAGAAGGATGTTTATGACATGTGGAGAAAGGGACAGACCACCTGGGAGGAAGACAAAGAAGATGTTAGAGTATGCAGGGATGCAGTGAGGAAGGCCAAGCTCCACTTGGAAGCAAATCTGACCAGGGAGGTCAAAGACAACAAGAAGGGCTTCTTCAAGTATATCAGCAGCAAAAGGAAGGTTAGAGAAAATGTAGGTCTGCAGCTGAATGAGGAGGATGTACTGGTGATGGATAATACAGAGAAGGCAAAGTTACTGAATGCCTCCTTCGCTTCCTTCTTTACTGCTAAAACTGGCCCTCAGGTATTCCAGACCCTAGAGACAGAAGAGCAAGTCAGGCAAAAGGAAGACTTTTCCTTGATTGAGGAAGAACAGGTTAGAGATTGTCTACACAAACTGGACATCCCCAAATCCATGGGCCCCGATTGGTTGCACCCATGAGTGCTGAGAGAGTTGGCAGATGTTACTGCAAAGCCACTTTTCATCATCTTTGAAAGGTCTTGGAGAACAGGAGAGGTGCCTGAGGACTGTAGGAAAGCCAATGTCACTCCAGTCTTCAAAAACAGCAAGAAGGATGACTGAGAAAACTACAGGCCAGTCAGCCTCACGTCCATCCCTGGAAAGGTGATGGAACAGCTCATTCTGGATGTCATCTCCAAGCTCGTGGAGGAAAAGAAGGTTATCAGGAGTAGTCAGTATGGGTTCACCAAAGGGAAATCATGTTTGACCAACCTGATAGCCTGTGAAATGGATCACGAACTGGCTGGATGGCAGAGCTCAGAGGGTTGTGATCAGTGGTGGACTCTATACTTGCCCTTGTTATATTTCATTAAATTTTTCCTTGCCCAACTCTCCAGCCTGTACAGGTCTCCCTGGATAGCAGCACAGTCTTCTGGCATGTCAGCCACTCCTCCCAGTTTGGTGTCATTGGCAAACTTGCTGACAGTGTACTCTATTCCCTCATCCAAGTCATTGACAAATATATTGAATAGTACTGGTCCCGGTACTGACCCTTGAGGCACTCCACTAGATACAGTCCTCCAACTAGACTCTGTCCCACAGACCACGACTCTCTGGCTTCTTTCCTTCAGCTAGTTCACAGTCCACCTCAGTACCTGATTGTCCAGACCACACTTCCTCAGTTTAGCAGCAAGGATGCTGTGGAAGACTGTGTCAAATGCTTTACTAAAATCAAGGTAGACCACATCCACAGCTTTGCCATCATCTATCCACCTCGTTATGTCCTCATAAAAGGCTATGAGTTTGGTTAAGCATGACTTGCCCTTGGTGTAGCCATGCTGACTGCCCCTAATGACACTCTTATCCTTGATATGCCTTGAGATGGCACCAAGGATAAGTTGTTCCATTGCCTTCCCAAGGATGGAGGTGAGGCTGACTGGTCTGTAGTTTCCTGGGTCCTCCTTCTTGCCCTTTTTGAAGACTGGAGTGACATTTGCTTTCCTCCAGTCTTCAAGCACCTCTCCTGTCTCCCATGACTTAGCAAAGATGACGGAGAGTGGCCTAGCAATAACTTCAGCCAGCTCCCTCAGTATCCACTGGTGCATCCCATCCGGACCCATGGATTTATGGATATCCAGATTGCTTAATTGCTCCCTAACCCAGTCCTCATCAATCAAGGTAGACTCCTCCATTGTCCTGCCTTCCTCTGGGGCCTCAGGGGTACGGGGCTCCTCAGGACAGCCTCTGGCAGAGTAGACAGAGACAAAGAAGGCATTCAGTAACTCTGCCTTCTCTGTATCTTCTGTCACCAGGGCAACCACTCCATTCATCAGTGGGCCTACATTGCCTCTGGTGTTAGTTTTATCTGCCACGTATTTGAAAAAGATCTTTCTGCTGTCCTTGACCCCTCTCACAAGGTTTAATTCTAAGGAGGCCTCAGTTTTCCTAGTTGCCTCCCTACATCCTCTGACAACAGCCTTATATTCTTCCCAAGTGGCCAGCCCCTCCTTCCATGATCTGTAAACTCTCCTCTTTCACTTGAGCTTGCCCAACAGTTCCCTGTTTAACCATGCAGGTCTTCTGGCTCCCTTCCTTGACTTCCTATGTGTCGGGATGCTCTGCTCTTGAGCTTGGAAGAAGCAGCCCCTGATTGCTAGCCCACTATCTTGGGCCCCTTTACCTTCAAGTACCCTTGCCCACAGGATTTCCCCTAGCAATTGTTTTAAAAGGCCAAAGTTGGCCCTGCTGAAATCCAGGGTTGCAATTCTGCTTGGTATTCTGTTCCTGCCACACAAGATCCTGAACTCCATCATCTCATGCTTGCTGCAACCAAGGCAGCCCTCAACCTTTACTGCTTCAACCAGACCCTCCTTGTTAGTGAGGATGAGATCCAGCAGTGCTCCTCTCCTAGTGTGCTCATCCACCATTTGCATCAGGAAGTTATCGTCAATGCACTGGAGGAACTTCCTGCGCTGTGGATGTCTGGCTGAGTAGTCCTTCCAGCAAACAGCAGGGTAGTTAAAATCCCCCACAACAACCATGGCCTGTGACTGTGGGGCTGCTCCCAGCTGCCTGTAGAAGGCCTTGTCAATTTCTTCACCCTGATCTGGTGGCCTATAATAGACACCCACAACAGTATCACCCCTGCCAGCCTGCCCCTTAATTCTCACCCACGGACTCTCAACTTGCTCCTCATCTGCCCCTGGACAGTACTCAATACATTGTAGTTGCTCTCTCACGTAAAGAGCAACTCTACCACCTTGCCTGGCTGTCCTGTCTTTCCTGGGGAGGACATAACCATCCATGACCATATTCCAGTCATGTGAGCTGTCCCACCATGTCCCTGTGATTGCCACCAGATCATAATCTCCTGCCCGAACACAGGTTTCTAACTCCTCCTACTTATTTCCCATGCTGTGTGTATTGGTGCACAGGCATTTCAGGGAGTGAGCTGAGTACACCGATTTCACCCAAGGGGAGTGGGAGGCCTCCCGGTCTTTATCAATACTAGAGTGCTGCCCCACTGGTGCAAGCCCAGCTACAACCCCATCCTCCTTCGAATCTAGTTTAAAGCTCTCCAAATGAGCCCTGTTAATTCCTTTCCCAGCATCCTTTTGCCCCTGTGAGATAAACCTATCCCACGTATCACTGTCTGGACTGGTGTCTTATAAAACCAGCCATTATCAAAGAATCCAAAGCCTTGCCTGTAGCACCAGTCTTGTAGCAAATAATTTATGGACTGAATTTTTCTATTCCATCGCATGTCATCACCCAAAAATGGAAGGAGGAAAGAGAAAAATCACTTGTGCCCCAGACGCTTTCACCAACCTTCCCAAGGTCTTGAAATCTTTCTTCATTCCCCTCAGACTACGGGATGCAGCTTCCTCCCCACCTGTCTGGAAGATCAGCAGTGGTTAGTAGTCTGGTGGGTGCATCAGGTTGGGGAGTGTCCTGGTGATATCCCCGATTCGGGCACCAGGTAGACGACAGACTTCCCTATGATGAGGGTCAACTACGCATATTGGGCCCTCTGTTCCTCTCAGAAGGGAATCGCCTACTACAATTACCCTTCTTTCTTTCTTATCAGAGGCAATCTTGAGGCGTGGAGTCAACCACCTCTTCCTATGTGACCTCGTAGGCAGGCCTTGCACCACATCCTCACATACCTCTTCTTCAAGATCCAGGGCCCTATTACAGAGGGGCACCTGGGGAAGCAAAGCAGGTAGGGAGGGGGGTTGCCTGCGGCGCCTAACTGGAACTAGCTTCCAACCCTCCTCATCTTTTTGGTCCCCTGCCTCTGCCCAAGAGCAACAGGGCAGGGGCTGTCTTGGGTCTTCCCCCCTCTGCCCGACAGGGCATGGGTCCATCACCTTTTGGGGGGTATCTCTCTGGGACCTTTCTGACTAGAATGCCAGGGATTTACTCCACCAGTCGATCTCCTTTTCACACTCCCTGATGGTCCTCAGTGTGTTAAACCTCCTCCTTAAGTTTCACCACCATGCTGAGCAGATCTTCTACCTGCTCACACCTCACGTAGGTGGAATGCTGGCCTCTCTCCCCCAGCAGCAGCAGGCTCTGGCACTCCCTGCGGCTGAACACCTGTAGAGACACGGTTTGGGGCAGACCCTCTGTATGGGTTGCCACAGTCTTTTTGTGACAAGCTCTCTGTCTGGAAGAGACCATGATCAGCAGTAGTCTGGGACACTGGCAATAGGTGAGATGGTCTAACAAGCAAGGAGGGACAAAACCTCTGTACCCCGCTGCACGAGCTACCACACCCACTGCTACAGCACATTGTGGGTGGTACTCACACGCTTCACACGCTCGTCACCCCTCCCAGTACCTGGTGGACAGTGACGGGTCACTGCCCTCTCTGAGGCTTTTTCAAGGCGAGGGGTGGGGGTGTGATCGCCATCACCGTGGTAATGCCCACGCCATGTCAGCCGCTCTTGCAAGAGTTGCCAGGTGCTTCTGGGTTGCAAAATCAAAACCCAAAAACCAAAAATCTCCCTGTACCACGGGATCTGCCGACATGGCTCCAGCTGAGTTGGCTCCAATCAGCCGACATCGGGGACTGAGTGCTAGTTTTGAGTTTCAACCGATTTTAAATCTCTGGCTGTCACCGTGGTAACACCCACGCCACATCAGCCGCTCTCACAAGGGCTGCCAGATGCTTCCAGGTCGCAAAATCAAAACCTAAAAACTGAAAAAACCCCTGTACCACGGGATCTGCCAACGTAGCTCCGGCTGATCTGTCTCTGATCAGCTGACCTCAGGGACTGAGTCTGTAATCTGTTTGTTCTTTCCACTCTCCCTTTATCTTAAGGGATAGTAGGGGACGTGAAATATTCCTTTGCCTTTTGCCAATTCCTGAACCACCCTGACAGTGAAGTGGATACCGTTATCTGATTGGATGGATTGGGGTTTTGGCAGATAACTAAACCATAGCTTCAAGCCTTTCACTGTGTTATCCCCAGTTACTCTCACAGTGGCTGCAGCTTGGGTAACTCCTGACACCACTTCCACCCCAACAAGAACGTACTGCTTCCCATCTGTCACCATTTATTGCAAGGCAACAATAAACCCTGGACGATGCTCTCTGTAAACTCCCCGCCCTCCCCACTCAGAAGGGTAATAGGAGGAAAAGGGAGAGAGACTTATGAGCTGGAAAAGTTTAAAAAGATTTACTAATGCTACTAATAAATAGAGAAAATAATACAAAATAATCAAAACCAATCTTGAATTCCCCGGTGTAGTGCAGCAGCGGCCCATGGCAGAGCTGGTGTTGCTCCAGCAGCTGCAGGGCAGGCACCCAGAAGTCCTGGGCCGGACTCCACAGTAAACCGGAACTGGATTCAGGGATGTAGGGCCTGGAATTAGGCCTCGGATCACAAGCAGAACTGGCAGGGTCCTCTTCAGAGGGCTTCAGTAAGGCTTTTGACACTGACTCTCACAACCTACTCATAGGCAAGCTCAAGAAGTGTGGATTGGATGAATGCATGGTGATATGGTGTTGTGTATTGATGAGGATCATGGTTAATAACATTGTGGTGAAACCAGTTCAGCCAGGAGATGACACATTCAGAGCAAGGGGAACTGTGATCTACATATCAACGAGGAGCTAACGAGCCACAGATCAGGCTAGCTGACCGCCCAGAGATGGAGGATGTGCTAGAGGGCACATAGCCCCATCTCCTGATATGCCCAGCTCTGCAAACAAAGGGGAAAAGTTGAGACCCTTTTAACGTGGCCCAGGACTTGTCCAGACTTGTCCCTCTTTCGCAATCACCACTTCCCCCCCTCCCCACCCCCCCCACCCCCCCCCCCCCGACTTTCCTCTACTCTGGGAGCTATAAAAAGCTCATCTAAAACATCACAGGTAGGGCCTACCAGTCTCACCGAAGGGAATACCAGCTTGGCCTCACCAAGAGAATACCAGCACCCTGAGGACCCTCACTCTGAACCAGACATAGGAGGATGTTGCGCTCCTGACCCCAGCATCCTCGCCATGGAACATCGAGGCTACACAACATCGTACAAGTCCTGTCATCCACGCTGTGGGGCTGTAAGAGACTGGATCCCTCTCTTTCTTTCTTTCTTTCTTTCTTTCTTTCTTTCTTTCTTTCGCTCCTTTTTTCTATACCCCCATTTCTTTGTCTCTCCTTCAGTATATATATTACTCTCTTTCTCTCTCCTTTATACCTTAGTTTTCCTTCCCTCTCTACCACTCTCTTTCTCCCTTTCCCTTTTGAACATATAAGGATAACACCATCTTTAAGCTCTGCTGTTGATTTCTGGTTAAATTTCATATTATAGCTACTGATGGTTGCCAATATATCGCTCGTAGTAGGATTTTTGCTGTTAATGTGTTGATAAGTTCTGTTATACTTTTGCCAAGTCACCATTCACTGTAACCAATATTCCAACAAGTACTTTTAGTAAAACTCACAATTGAATTGGACCCTGGAGGTGATTTTCTGTCATTCACTTCACATAACTGCACAGAATTAACCCAGAGTTAACTCACACCTGGTCTCATCTCTTGAGTCAGGGCGCGTGTCACGTCTAGAGTTAACTCATCCCTCATCCCATCTGTTGGGGCGGGACAGATGGATCATGAACTGGTTGGATGGCAGAGCTCAGAGGGTTGTGATCAATGGCGCAGAGCCTGGTTGGAGGCCTCTAGTTAGTGAGGTTCCCCAGGGGTCAGTGTTAGGTCCAGTCCTATTCAACCTTTTCATCAGTGACCTGGATGAAAAGACTGAGTGCACCCTCAACAAGTTTGCTGATGAAAAAAACTGGGAGGAAGGGTTGACACACCAGAAGGCTGTGCTGCCATTCAGCGAGACCTGGACAGACTGGAGGACTGGGCAGGGAAGAACCTAATGAAATTCACCAAGGGCAAGTGTAGGGTCCTGCACCTGGGGAGGAATAACCCCAGGCATCAGTGTAGGTTAGGGGTGCACCTGCTGGAAAACAACACTGCAGATAAGAACAACAACAGGTTGACCATGAGTCAACAATGTGCCCTTGTGGCCAAGAAGGCAAATGGTATCCTGGGGTGCATTAAAAAGAGTGTGACCATCAGGTCAGGGAGATAATCCTACCCCTCTACTCTGCCTTATTTAGGCTACAGGGAAGGAGACTCCACAACCTCCCTGGGCAGCCTGTTCCAGTGCTCTGTAACCCTCACTGAGAAGAAGATTCTTCTCAAATTTAAGTGGAACCTCTTGTGTTCCATCTTGATCCCATTACTCCTTGTCCTATCATTGTTTGCCACTGAGAAGAGCCTGGCTCCATCCTCATGGCACTCACCCTTTATATATTTATAAACATTATTAAGGTCACCCCTCAGTCTCCTCTTCTCCAAACTAAAGAGACCCAGCTCCCTCAGCCTTTCTTCATAAGTACTACCTCTATGCAACCCACAGCTTCAATTTCCAAACCACCAATCTGTTTGGTGTTGCCACTCATATGACTTAGCCAGGTCTCATCAGTTTGGTCACCTGCTTTTTTATTTTAAAAAGTTTTCTTTTTCCAAGGGGCAGCTTTCTACAGATCACAACACACCTGAAATTCCCAAATGAAGCTCTGGTAACTGCTGCGAAACTCAAAAACTGCTCCACTTGGTACCTTTACAGTCCCACATGTTTCAGAACTGGGAAAAACAGCACTGTCACCACACAAGACAAAACCAGAAAGCTAGATGCTTATGCCACAGCTGAATTTGAAAGTTTAATTCAGCAGAGAAGAGGAACCAGGAAGAAAAGATGGAAAGTTAAGGAAGGCAATAAAAAAAGAAGCCCTACAGCAGTAGTACAAGAGATTTCTTTGCTGCTGCTGAGACTGCAAGCACTGGAGATGGGTTCATCAAATAATCACCTGTTGTCCTGGTTACGTTAAAAAAAAAGTTTCTCTTTTAGTGAATGCCCTGGTTTTGTTAAAAAACAAGTTTCTCTTTTAGTGAATTTGCCTGTCCGCTAAAGCCTTCATATTAGCTGCATTTTCCTGGAGAACCAGATACATGTTTTGGTAAACATAGCCATGGAATGCAAAGTTATTGATAAGCACGGATGGACATCTCGCGAAAGGGGCAATGAGAAACAGGTGACCAAGAAACTGACCAACTGAGTATAACATTCCATTCACGTGAATACTTCATATAAAAGTGGGAGATCACGAGGATCTCGTCCCTTTTCCCTTTTCCTTTTTCCCATCTGCTTATGGCCGACATTAGGAGAGGACCTTGCTAGTCGTCCCTGTGAACTGAGGCCTAGTGAGAGGCTGAATCCAGCTCCAGGTTGGCTACAGAGTGTAATCCAGGACTTTGGGTGCTGGTTCTGCAGTTGCTGAGACTTTCAAGATTGGTTTTGTATATTTTGTATTATTTTCTCTATTCTTATTAGTAGCATTAGTAAAACATTTTTAATTTTTCCAACTCTCTTCTCTCTGTCCTTCTTTCCCTCCCAATCGCCTGTCCTTAGTGGGAAGGGGGGAGAGGGAGGGGCAAAAGGGGGAAGTTGGGGGGGGAGAGGAGGTTAACAATACCTCTGCCAGGGTTTTATTGTCACCCCACAATCTTAACCCTCGACAGTGAATTTGGCCTGTCAGCTAAAGCCTTCATATTAGCTGCATTTTCCTGGAGAACCAGATACATGTTTTGGTAAACATAGCAATGGAATGCAAGGTTGTTGATAAGGACAGATTCACATCTCACGAGAGGGGCAACGAGAAACAGGTGACCAAGAAACCAACCGAGTATAACATTCCATTCACGTGAATACTTCATATAAAAGTGGGAGATCACAAGGATCTCGTCCCTTTTGCTTATGGCCGACATTAGGAGAGGACCTTGTGAATCGTCCCTCCGAATTGAGGCCTAGTGAGAGACTGAATCCAGCTCCGGTTGGCTGCAGGGTCCAATCCAGGACTTTGGGTGCCGGCTCTGCAGTTGCTGAGACTTTCAAGATTGGTTTTGTATATTTTATATTATTTTCTCTATTCTTATTAATAGCATTAGTAAAACATTTTTAATTTTTCCAACTCTCTTCTCTCTGTCCTTAGTGGGAAGGGGGGAGAGGGAGGGGTTGAAGGGGGAAGGGGGGGAGAGGGGGTTAACAATACGTCTGCCACAGTTTTATTGTCACCCCGCAATCAGAACCCTCGACACCTGTAAAATGTGTATTTTTCATAAAAGATGCTGAACCTGACAGCTGGAAATGGACACTTCTCAGGAAGGGCCTAAGATGAGAAAGCACTCTCCACCCCCAGGAGAATCAGACAAGACCACACACTCAGTGGACACGGAGGCTTTGGGTGACTTCTTATGATGCGGAGTCACTCCCTGTGAACCAATATAGGAAGCTCCCATCTTCTCATTTTTCTTCACTGACTATTTTGAACATAGTAATGATGAGGGAAGAGGCAGTGTGCAAAGGCTGGGCCATAGAAAATGCTGACACAGAAGTCTGCCTCTTTCTCCCTCTAGGTACTGCTCATCCCTTTGACTGCCAGCTCTGAAGGCAGGGATCACACTGATAAGTAAGCAAGCTGCTACACAGAGAGAGTTCCTTCCATAAATGTAGGAAACAATGACATTGTCTGAATGTTGCCCTGTGAGACTGTCACCCTGGTGTAACTAGATATCCTGCTTCAACAGCCAGTTTGGCTTCATTTTCTGCCAGTAGCCTTGTTGCTGAGGGCTCACCTGAGAGCATCTATAATTGCATACTTTTTTCTTGTCTCTCTCTTGGGGGCATAAAACCAGAATTATTATCTCAGTTTCAGTCCTGAAATAGTGATGGCACAAAGCACCCTTAAGGGAGTACCTCAGGCAGGGAAGTCACCAGTGGTTGAGCTGGCACCATTGCCCCACAAACCAGCCATAACTATACCTGGCTGCTCAGAGGGAGGGCTGTTCCAGACAGCACTGCCACCACAAGGTTTCATGTGCAAAAAGGGGCCCACTGGCATGGGCTGCCATACCTGCTGGTGCAGGTGGACAAGGCTGATAACAGGTTGGTAAAAGTGATCACAAACTCCAGCACCTCCCCTGCCAGGAACACAGGCCCACGGTCCATCTTGGCCAACACCTCAGTCATGGCTTGGACAGCTCTGCTTGCACACCTGCCAAAAAAAAACCCAACAGTGGGCATGGAGAGAGGACTGAGTGCTGTGACAGTAGGGGAATGGCAACATCCAGGCGGGGCACATGCGCTCTCTTTAGGGCTCTGCTTGGCAGCACTCAGTCTGATGCCCTGGAGATTGTGGGCTGCGGCAGGTGTTGGGGCTGGCAGGGCAGGAGGAGAGGTGCAGACAGGTTTCCACAGAGGTGGCTGGTGCGCCCTGGGAGGGTGTTACAGCACAAATCCAGAATGTCTGGGTGATGTTTGGACAGGTTTTAATTCTGCTGCCAATTTGAAGGGAAAAAAATGCCCTCTGGCCCTGGCAGGGCTTTTAGTGTTGCAGAACACAAAGACTTTCTCCTGGTTATTTTGCAGCCTTGGGAAAGCTGTTAATAGCCAGCAATTGGACATCGAGCATCTTCTCCTCTTGGCCTGTGCCATGTGGGGAGAAGCTGTCAGGGGAAGTTTGCTATTGAGACAGCAAAAGAGCTCGAGCAGTGACTATAAATCTCAAACCTCTCCTGCTGTGTGCTCCTGGAATAAATGCTTTTTTAAATCCCTCCGTCTGATACCTAAAATCAGCAATTAGTAATAAAATAAGTCTATACAAATAAGGGTTGTAGATTTTACTAAGTTAATAAGAATAAGGTTCACAGATGTTAGGTGTTAGGCATCAAGTCACAAGAATGGTATTTGTTAAGATAAGCAGGGGAAGGTTAGGAGACAATGCCCTTGCTCTCAGAAGATAAGGTGGTGACACCAGTGCAAGCAGGTTACAAGCCAAATAACAAAGGCATGTAATACATATGCAAAGGATTTCCAAGAAATGTAATGAATATGTATGATCTGGATGGATATAACCTGTGCCTGGAACTTCTTCTGCCCCCCTCCCCGAGGATGGATCCCCTGGAGTTGGCGGCACGCCAATAAAGGATGCTTGCTTTTAAACCCACAAATTTTGGTTTTAGAAGTTTTTTTACGTGGCCGATTTGCAGTATCAATCATGTCCTTTCCAAGGAGCCAGGATGCCCTGCTGGCCTGTGCTGCAGCTGCTCTGCCTGGGTATCTTTTTTCTCTGATACTAGGTTTAAAGAAAATAATAAAAATATCATTTCCTTGAGACAGAGAGCAAGCATGCTGCCATAAACCTCGCCTCAGCAGTGTAAAGCCGGGGCTGTCTCAGCTAGGAGAAGAACACTTGCAGCAGATGTAGCTTGAAGATAGCAGCAGGCCCTGATTCAGGGCGGTCATGCAGGACAAGCAGGTTCTCTTTATGCCCTGGACCTCTGCAGGCAAAATGTCCTTAAACAGTCAAACATGAAGGTGAGTACATAGGAACAGAGAGCAGTCTGCATTTGTGTCCTATGACTGCATCCCAGAAAATATCATCCCAAGAGGGCTTCGGAGACCTTAAAAGTTGGTGAATAAAGTGAATGTCTGGTTATCACACAGCCAAAAAGGTAAGAGTGGGTTGTTTTTGCTGGGGAAGTGTGTGTAGGAGCAGGGCTTGTTGTGGAAGAGTCTCTCCCCTTTGATGCCCCCATCCCCATTAAACTAGGGCTACATGTCCTGAGGTAATAGTACTCACTGCCCACTGCCTGGCCTTTGCATCCTGTGAGCTGCTGGAGCAGAACAGGCTGTGGGCTCCCAGCTGGGGTGGCTTTCTCCTCTCAGTGATATAGCATTAGTGCTCACGGGTAGCTCAGGGATGTTCCCCACCACAGGAGCTCATGTGCCCACCTGGCACTGTGGAGCCATCACTTGGGTCTTGCCTGTTTGTTTGCTCAGGGGAGTTCAGCAGCTACTTCTAATCTGGTAGCTGGTTTCTGTATGCTAATTGTCTCCAGATGGAAGATTTAACTTGGGGTGGTTCATTAGCAAAAGCCAGTCCCTTATGAGTGCTGACCTGGGACCTCAGCCTTGCTCCTCTTGCCTGGAGTGGTGCTGGCACACCCAGGTGTGGGTGTGCCCCTGTTTGAGTGTCTCTTGATTCTGAGGCCTTTGGGTGAGAAATTATCTGATGGGCAGTGCCTGGCTGCACAGCTGGTGTGAAAGCAGAGGTGAGTCTCTGGGATCCTGCCAGCTGCAGACAGCAGGCATCACTTCCTACAGGGCAAGGCTGCCCCGTGTGATCTTCTCCTGGGGATGTAGCACTGGGATGTGGCAGGGCTGTGTGTGGCAATGGAGACATGGAGGTGGAAGAGCAAGGCTCACATCCCCAGAGCAGTGTATGGCTTCTCCCAGCTTGTGCCTCCGTTCTGAGACTTACCTTAGCAGGATGTGCCCTACCAGGCATGGTGGTGGGGATACCGCAAAATTGGCAAATTGAAGAAACTTCTAAAACCAGGGTTTAAGGTTTAAAAAGCAAGCATTCCATTTAATGACTGACGTGCGTCACTCAGGCACTCTCACAGGATAGCTCTGTCTAGTGAGGGCCCCGAACAATTCCCTGACACAGGTTTTATCCACATGGAACATACATATTCATTACATTTCCAGGAAATCCTTTGCATATGCATTATATTCCTTTGTTATTCGGCTTGTAACCGCAAAACCAGTATGAACCGATCCTTATGCTGGTCTCACCACCTTATCTTCTGAGAACAAGGGCATTGTCTCCTAACCTTCTCCTGCTTACCTCAACAAATTCCATCCTTGTGACTTAACACCTAATAAGTGCTTAAAACCTAGCATCTGTGAAGCTTATTCTTATTAAACTTCATAAGTGCCTAAAATCTATGACCCTGTCGTGGTTTAACAAGCCAAAATTGGAAGGTCCCAACTTCCCTTAAGTCTGAAGCATGACGCTAATGGGATGGAATACTCTTATTGATCAGTCTGGATGTCAGTCAAGCTCTGCCCCATCTCTGCCCCTCTTCCTCGCTGTCTCACACCTGTAAGCAAGGCACTCAGAATGTCCTTGGCTCTCAGACCAGAGCAATTACAAACATTATCTCTGTGCTGGGGTGTTATCTGCTTGTTCTCAAACTGAGTTTAAATAATGAGCATTCTAGCTATGAAAAAGAAAGATTTCTAATTGCACGGAGAAAATTAACCCATTTTCAGTCAAACCAGCATAGACCCTTATTCTTATTAACTTATTTTATTACTAATTGCTGATTTTAGGTCCTTGTGTGTGTGTGTTGCTGCTTCTCAGTGGGGGTGGCTGGGAAAGCTCCCTGCATGAGCTGGGAGTCCTGCTCTTGGGTATTGGAGTGCTCTGTTTTCACACTGTGCCCTTGCAAGCAGCCCTGTGCTGCCTGAGCTGTGCCTACTCACGTCTTCTGATACACACTGCAGATGGATAGCAGGGGATGTCACCCCTCACACCCTGGGACATAGGTCACTTTTGTACATTTATACAAGAGGGGCAGCTGCAATGTGTGCCAGTCAGACCCTGCTGTGCAGTGATGCCAGCTTCTGTCATCTTTCATACCTCTCCTTCCCTTGCTTGCAGATACTTCAGGTGGTGGTACAAGAAGACCCACAAAGAGAAGAAATCTGCCTTCATTGACCTCTTATGTGCTGTTCCTCTAAAGCAAATTTACAGTCAGCCTCCATTTTGGGCACTGGGGTGATGCAGAAGGCAATGCCAGCATATGCTGGCTGGTAAGGGATTTATGTGGGGCCATCAAGGTGCTAGAGGGGGAGACTGGATCGAGTTACTTCTGGGGGGCAGGTGTGAGGGTGAAAAATCATGGACTCCACACAATCCAACGTGAATTCAAGAAAGGCCATTTATTACAGAAACAAGCCTCCTTATATATGCAGTTATTTCCTGATCACGCGTCCACGCTCCAAGCATGCATTAGCTGATTGGATATTGTCTATGTTCAAGAGTTGTCCACGCGCCCAAGTCTCACTGCTAATAGATGTGTTGACTGACGTCGTGTTTTCAGCTTTCCGACGTGGCCTTGAAATTCCTTAGGGCCTGACAAGTTTAATAACAAATCGCCATCTAATAGAAACCCATCCACACATTAACTTCAAGAAAATCCCTCAAATCTCCCACAATTCCCCCTTTTTGTTTTTGAACCAGCCAGGCCTTGTTTACAACACGCTGAATCATCTTTGAAATACACTGCAGCATACAATCACATGATTAACAACATAATTACAATTACATACAATGCAGTTGAGCATAATTTAACAAGATCAAACAACTACCCACCTATTCCCAAGCTTTTAAACCATTTGTCAAACCCTAATTCTACTATGACAATCTTAGTAACATGCTGTTTTAGTTTGTCTAAAGTACTATGAATAGATTCAGAAGGATCAGACAAGTTAATACAACACATTCCAATTCTTCACAACCATGATCTAGTGTTAAAAGTAAAAGATCTATAACTGTGTGATTTTGTAGAGTAGCATGCCTAATACCATCAACATCTACTATTAATTGAGTTAGTATCTCAGAAGTTAGATTAGCCTGTTTAAAAGACCAATAACTTAACTTTGATATGTCTCCTAAAGCTTTACCAGCTGCTAGACTAGGGAGAAGGAGTGCAGTAGATACTATGGTAGGAATGTCTCATAATTCTACCTCATTTTTGCATTGACTATCCAAGCGTAATATCGCCCTTTCGGCTCTCCTGCTGTTTGTTCAAATTGCCGTTCTCCACAGAAGGTACACCACCTGCTTGCTAATAGGCTTCTAGACCACCAGGTCTGTGAGCATCTATAACACTGAATTAGGATCCATGATTTACATCTGAAACAGTCCTCACAACTTATCTCCCTCCTGTCCATCGGCATCCGTTGAATCTTTGTTGAATTCACTTCAATCCTCGGCCTGTAATGACACAAGCATAACCTTTTCCCCAGGTTATCAATTGATGTGGCCTTTTCCATTTACCATTAACTAGTGATTTGACCATAACTAATGCAGGTTCTTTCTGATTTAGCATGTTTTTGGGTCATACTTGCAAAGTGTTTCATCACAGGGCAAATTTGGGCTGCACCACTTAGATATAAGTGATTCATCACATACAATGCTTTTGACAACTGGGTTTGTGGTGTTTTCCTTACTTCTCCCCCTTTTCGTTTAAAAAAAAATACAGTTCAGAATCAGATACGTGCGTTGGATCTTGACTACGTACTCAAAATCACAAATCAAATTTAGAGGTTCCTCCTTAAAAAGCTCTAAGTAATGTAAAGTTGTGCCAAGTTCTGCTAATTGGGTTGAACCTTCAATAATTTTTACAGAATGATGACAATTGTTATCTTCACGCCAGACCACTTCAGCTTTATGAAACTTCCCAGAACCATCAACAAAAACTGTGCAAGCATGTAGGATCAGACCAAATACAAGGATGGTCTGTGACCTGATGTTAAAGACTTGCACGTTCTGCAGTAATTTACATTTAGGCATGCCAAAAGCTGTGCTGTTAAGAAAATCAGCTAGTGCAATTTACAAGGACATAGACTGCAAAAATAAAAAAATCAAAATTAGATTTCACAAATGGTACATATATGACAAAAGGATCATGGCCTATTAAGACTTAAATTCATTCCCTGCATTTCTTGATCAGAGTAACAATTGGTATATCAGTGTGTTAGCAATATCATCATACTGTCTCACAATAGCCACAGGTTGTTTCTATGTTGTACCTATAAATAGACAGATCTGCAAGTCCAATCAAATGCAGTTACCTTGTAAGGTTGTCATAAATTTATTCCTCAAAGTTTCTAACTCCATTTTGGCTGTCATATTTATTGGATATTGTTTTCCCTTACCGGATCGAAGTCCTGTTTCAGTTCTATCAGTGTAGTATTTGATTTATCGAAACATTGGCTGTTAATACTAGTGGAAATACAGCATTCGAAATTTCCTTGGAGATTTCTCACTTGAAGCAAGCAGATCTGCACCGTCCAAGCAGCTTCTTGTAGGACATGCAACTAAACAGAATTCTCAGAAAACGTTATTTGAGCTTACAATTTACTTAACAAATCTTGACCCAAGAGAGGTATAGGGCTTTCCGGCAAATACAAGAATTCATATGGTACAACTTTGTTCCAAATTTAACATTCCATTGGTCTCAAAAAACGGCCTTTCTTTCATTCTCTCCCACGACCTCAAAAACTAGCACGGTGAATTTACTAAGAAGTCTCTTCCAACTAGTTACCACACAATAAGTCTATTAAAATAAAATTTTGGTTTAATTTCCCAGCTTCATTAGAACTATGGATCCACTGGCTTAATTTACATTTAAAATTTACAGATGTCAAAAAACAGTGTATTAAACATCAATCCATTATTCAATTTTCCTAGATCCAAATCAGTTCATATTCTAGCAACTTTTAAATGCAACTTCATACAATACCAAGTTCACATCCATCATAGCATTTAGGTGTTTTGGTTTTTTTGTTGTTTGTTTTATTTTGTTTTGTTTTTTTCAATGCGAATTAGAGTTTAACAACTTAAATTCTTTTCTGGTCTCAAAATTACTAGATAAAAATATAAGCAATTACTCTAATGCGTAAGGATGCATCCTAAGGGAGAGCAAGGTGGAATTTTAGCAGTGGAACCGGTTCCCATTTTGTAATTATCTCCCCAAACAAAATTATTTTGGTACCAAACATAAATATGCAAATTAAAATACTGAGCTCAGATATGAAAATCAAAGACCAAGTTCAAATATGCAGATAGATCACAGTTACACTTATTCGAGACAATATTTCAGTTTTTGCATAGTACCTTTGGACTGGTTACTGCTCAGCCAGGCAGAGGTACCGCTGGGTATCCCTGAAAAAACAGGTCAGTGCCTGCTGGAGCCCCATCGGCACCTGCCCCCCCGCCCCCGCAGCAAGCTGGACTGGGCAAGGCTTTTAATAGTGTCTCATCTGGGGTGCTACAACTGTTATCCCAAAACCAGGATTCTTTACATGATGTGCATACAAAAGAGCCAAATACAGCACATCGAGATGAGACACAGCCTATCACAGAGTTGCACAAGTCTGGATATTGGAATAAAGCTAGAATGCTAGAAAGAAAAGTAACAGCTACTACACACAAAATTTTACCATCACATTCACACAGTAAAGAACTAAATTACTCATGATCTTCTGTAATATCACAAAATGCACATTTTGAGTCCATGAATTCTCATGGACTATAAACTTACTGTACCATGTAACAGACAAAGACCTATTAAACTGTAATATGCTTAAACAGATACCTACAAAGAAAACAGGTTAATAAGGAAAGCATCTTGCAGACTTCAAGTTTTCTGACCTGTGCGTTGTCAGTTAATTCTCAGCTTGTTCAAGTTCAAACCGTTCTGCCTGTAAAACTGTCTGAAATGGTTTAATGATCTCTTGTAGAGATTTATTTTGTCCTGCTCTTCTCACCTTAAAAACAACATTAATTGCAACAAGGTGTTATACTTCAAGATTCTGTTCTCTGGACACTTTTCCCAATAATTTAACTTATACCACAGCCACCATTAATTACAATATTTCACAAGATCTTCCTTCCTCATATTTCCAAGTGCTTTCCTATGTTTTAAAACACCTCCCAATACCAATTTCTTAGGAACACGACTGAAAACAGTCATTCCTGACCCCATCTCGAAAGTAAAAACCATGAGAAGAGGGAGGGGGGGCGGGGAAAGCACAGGGCTGCTTGCAGCATGAGTGGGAAAAGTGGGGAGAAAGTTTTACGATGTACTTATACCACAAAGAAACAATTCTAACAACAATCAGTAAAACAATTAACTCACATTCCTGACAAACTGCTTGATTTTCAGAGAGGCAATACACAGAAGCACGTAATATGTACTGTAAAACTCGCAGATAACACCTTGATAGCAAACAGTAGCGTTCTCTATTGCTAATTTCAACACCAGCGCTTCCTTAGCTTCTAAGTTTTCAACTTGCTTATTGATGGCCTCTTGAAGATGGTCAATAAATTGCATGTAATTCTCATTGGGATCCTGATAACAGTTGTAAATTATTTGGCTGCTTTGTTGGTTTCAGGCACCTCTATCATAGCTTGATATGCAAGGTCTGTTGACTGCCTCAGGATTTCAGAAACTAATAGTGCCTGTAAATTGTGGTGTGTCAATTAGTGTCTGTTCCAAGAGTTGTGGAATACCCGCCCCTTTCAAGGAGTCCCCATCATTCCATCCTGAATGATCTATAGCAATTACATTGCATAGGTCAAATTTTGCTTGAGTCTTTCATGGTTTTTATCTGATCTCGGGGCAACATGTACACATACTGCTTTTCCTTTTAACGTTTCAAGAAAATGCTGCAAACCCTCATCTTCATCCAAGTCATCAAATAATGTGGACTTGAACAGTGCTGCAGAATCATTAGTAACAGAGGGGTTTGGAACAGTACACATTCTCACCAATACTTTCTAGCATCATAATTATTCGTATTACCTGAGTCCCCAGGAGCACCCCCTTTCCTGTCACAATCAGCATGACTGCATTGCCGACTGTTGGATTCACTCGCTATTAGCTGATCTAATTTGTCACACAGTTCTTTTGTGCATTTTTTATGCAGTGACTCCTGCTCTCTCATCGAAGTTGGAGGGTTACAAGGCAGTAAAGGCAGATACAAATTGGTAAAAGGACTGAGAGTACACTTGTTGACGACCTTAGCATTCTCAGCTTTCACAGGTTCTTTGGGCAAGTTGTCTGACTCCAGTCCTCTGGACTTGTTTTTCTCACCAGGGTTGAGCAATGGTACAGGAGGCCACCCGCTCGGCATTTTTCCTCCCCCCGCCCCAGACTGCTGAGCTATCGGGGGTGCCAAAGCTACAGCAGGGGATGGAATAGGGAGGGTATCAAAGACACGAACCGGGTAAACTTCATAGCGACTTTCAGGATACTTATCAGGCTGCAACGCTGCAAAAATTCTGGCAGCAGCAGACTGTTCAGCCTTAAGATCTTTTAAGGTGGTAATTATAAGCTTCCATGTAGTTGCTAATGATTTAGCTTCTTTATCTCCATTGCTGAATTTATCCCATAATTTCTGCCCTATATCGTCCCAAAGTTCAATTTAAGTTTTGAGTCACTAATGCTCATAACAGTCTTTTCAGGTTTTAATTGCTTCAGTGTAGTAATCATCAGTTTCCAGGAGGTTACAAGGCCGAGAATATCTTTTTCACTGCGACTAATTGCCTTCCACAACACAGTTCCCACTTTTTCCCAAGTCTCTGTTTGAAAAACTCCTAACAGATCAGCAGGAAACTCATTGCCTCTGCACCAGATTAATAGTCTTTTGAGGTTACTCTCCTCATACTTCACCCCTCTCTTAGAGAGAATATGGGGGGGAACCGCAGTATTTCTTCTTCTTTAAAAATATTCCACCCCATCTCCTCTCGCCCCCAGCTGTTCACCTCTTTGGGTGTCTGTTGCAACAATATCAGATCCTTTATCCCTCCTCTGTTGCTTCTGTAGCGATCAGTCAGGAGTCATGCAGCCCGCAGACTACTGTCTGCCGGTTGCTGAAATCTTAAGCTGTTTGTTGTAAAGTTCTGCTCATATTCCTCAAACTTGTATCTACTTAATGAAAACAAAAGAAGCTACAGACCATCATGGACACCTGCAAGATAAGGCCTGTTTTGCAGTTTTTGCTGGGAAGAAATAAGATTCATTCAGACAAAATAACACCTTCAAGGCTGACACGAAGCGGCTATGGACTAGAAACAACGTCTTCAGCTAAACAATACAAAAGCCTCTCTGAACTCCTTGAAAGGATCCAACAAGAAGCAAAAAGATCCCAGATTCAAATATTGCTATTGGAGTGAATCATGGTGTGAGGGGCAGGTAAATAGTCTGTAAGGGTATAATTACCCAGGGATTTCAATGCTTGTCTGGGACCTCTGCGAAGGCACCCAGCTCGAGCCAACCCTGCTGCTGTACTACTCCATTAAATTATTTATTTATGCAAACTTTGACGCCTGAGAGCTTGCTTCAAGTCACACTTTAAGTGATCTAAACACTGCTCTGTGGCAAACAGGACCCTACATCACTCATCCATGACACTACTAAGAAGAAAAGATTCTAATTGCATGGAAAATTACCTTAATTTCAGCTAACCCAGCACAATGGTCTTCACCATGGGCTGCAGGGGAATTTCTGCTCTGGCACCTGGGGCACCTCCCCCCCCTCCTTCTTCACTGACTGCAGGGTTGTTTTTCTCACATATTCTCACTCCTTTCTCCCAGCAGTTTTTACCCTTAAATGTTATCACAGAGGTGCTACCACCACTGCTGATCGACTCAGCTTTGGCCAGCAGAGGGTCCATCTTGGAGCTGGCTGGCACTGGCTGTGTCGAACATGAGGGAAGCTTCTGGTATCTTCTCACAGAAGCCACACCTACAGCCTCCTCACTAGTAAAACCTTGCCATGCAAACTCACTACACTCATTAGGAAAGAAAACAAACAGACATGTCAAACAAGGGCTCAATGCCCTTTGCATGGACTCCTCTAACGTGAACTCACTAATTCGTCACTTCATCAACTCACAAAGCTTCTAACTCACAAGTTCCTTAATCCCGAACTCACATCTCCTAACTTTGGTGCCCATAAGCACCCCAGGCAGGCACCCATGTGTGCAGGGAGAGGCACAAAGGGCTTCAAGTGGGTGCTGCCTGGGGGCTGCAGGGCTGCCAGAGGAAGAGGCTGTCGGATGGGGCAGGGATTTTGGGGTAGCAAGCACACAGTGCCCTGGGCAAGTGTCAGGGCTTGTCCACCATTCTCTTCCTCTTGCAGGGTGCCCCTACCTGCCCTTCCCCAGTCTTCCTCTCTCTCCTTTCCTGCTGGGCTCTGGGGCTGCTCTCAGGCCTTCCAGCTCCTGAGGAGTGCATAGACCAGAACCTGTCCAGTGTATGCCCCAACTGGCTGAGGTGTCTGGTGGTTCAGCTTTTGATCAAAAGCCACCCCTCCACTCTCATCCTCATCCCCACATCCTCATTCTCACCACTGCACCCTCATCCTGCACCCTCACCCCTGAATCCTCAGGACTCGTTCTCAACCTCACCCTCCCCAAACGCTTGCTGTGGCTGTCACCAGTAGCATGAGTGAGTCCCCACCTCAGCGCTTCCCTTGAAAACCACTTCTCCAAACGGTCTATGAAGTTAAAGCCTCGAGAGCCCAGTGGGAGCAGGAGGATGAGGCTGGGAACCCTGGCAGGGGAGTTCACAGGGGATGAAGGGCTACTGAGAATCATGGGATCTTGGCATGGGGTAATGCTCATATAGGGGATCAGTCAGCCACTCTCCGGATGGAGAAGGAGTGTCTGTTGCAGGGGTTCTTGCAGCAGCTCCAGCAGGGTCAGATGAGACTCCCCGAAACACTCCGTGTTCAGCTCTTGTCCGGCTGTTGGCCATGCTCCAGTGCAGGCATGATCCATCATTACTGCTTGTCTCAGCTACATGGGAAACAGAACTTACATGTCTTAACTTCATGCAGAAGACTGTCCTACATGACCAATTCTGCAATGACTGTTCCTAGCAACTGTTTACAAATGTCTCAACACTGAACATCTCAGTGCCCGGTGTCTCAGTGCTCAATATCTGTCTCAATCCAGCTGTTGTCTCACCTAAGCAGATGGAGCTGGAGAGTTCCCAGGTCACCCAGGGACTCCATGGCTGGTTGGCACCATCACACTGCATTGATGACAGAAGAATAAATCTGATTTTTCAAGGATGTAACTTCACTTATAAATGAAGTCACGTAGTTCCTGCCCCCTCTGCTATGTCTGCATGGTCATCACTCCCACCAGCCCCCTGGTCAGGACCACACACCCTGCTCTGCTCCTCTGCCTCTCTCCTTGGCCCAGCTCTGGCTGCAGCCTTGTCAAGCATGGACCATCATGCTGTGAGGATGGAGGAGCTCCTCAGCCAGGTCCCCAGACATTCCTGGGACTGACCGGGAGCCGGGACACCCTCCCACAAAGCCAGGCAGTAGCCATTTTGGCAGCAAGCTTCCACTCCTGAGGATAATGGGCAGGCTTAGCATCACTCTCCTCACCCTGACCACAGTCTCCCTCAGTGTTGCATTGCAACCATAGGTAAGCTTTGGTGCCAGGTCTGGGCTGACACATTGCATGGAGGCAGACAGCAGGGACGTAGCTCCCAGGGGTGCCTGCTCCTGCTGCCCTGCCTGCAGGACAGGTGCTTTTCCTTTCCCAGCCTTCCTGTGATGTCCCCAGAGCTCCACAGCCTTCCCTGTGGTGTCCTTGATGCTCCCCCATCACCAACCCCAGATTTGTATGGCTGGTGGCTCCTCCCAACTTCTGGATCTTGTCTGAGCAGGTTCTGCCCACGATGAGGTGAGGTAGAGCTGGATGCAGGCTCAGTTGGGCTCATCCCCCCATACCCTGCATATCCCATGCCCATCCAATGCTGCATCCCTAGTCCCAGTGAGGCAGGAAGCTAATGGATGATCACAAGTGGTGTTTCCCAGGGCTCAGTGTTGGGGCCAGTTCTGTTTATATCTTTATCAGTGATATGGACAACGGATTGAGTGCACCCTCAGTAAATTTGCAGATGACACCAAGTTGAGTGGGAGTGCTGAACTGGTTGAGGATAGGAAGGCTCTACAGAAGGATCTGGACCAGCTAGATCATTGGGCTGAGAGTGACTGTATGAGGTTCAACAAGGCCAAGTGCCGGGTCCTGCACTTGGGTCACAACAACCCCATACAATGCTACAGGTTTGAGGAAGAGTGTCTGGAAAGCTACCTGTCAGAAAAGGATCTGAGGGTGTTGATTGACAGCCAGCTGAACATGAACCAGCAGTGTGCTCAGGTGGCCAAAAAGACCAACAGCATCCTGGATTGTATCAGGTATAGTGCAGCTAGCAGGACTAGGGAAGTGATTGTCCCTCTGTATTCAGTGCTGGTGAGGCCCCACCTTGAATATTGTGTTCTATTTTGGGCCCCTCACTACAGGAAAGACATTGAGGTGCTAGAGAGAGTTCAGAGAAGGGCAATGAAGCTGGTGAGGGGTCTAGAGAAAATGTCTTATGAGGAGCGGCTGAGGGAACTGGGGCTGTTTAGTCTGGAGAAAAGGAGGCTGAGGGGAGACCTTATTGCTCTCTGCAACTATCTGAAAGGAGGTTGTAGCATGGAGGGTGTTGGTCTCTTCTCCCAAGTAGCAAGTGATAGGTTGAGAGGAAATGGCCTCAAGTTGTGCCAGGGGAGGTTCAGGTTGGATATTAGGAAAAATTTCTTTAAGAAAGGGGTTGTGAAGCACTGGAACAGGCTTCCGTTTAGCCAGCACTGCTGATAAATAATTGATAAACTGATAAATAATTATGCTATATCCTGGAACCTGTGCAATTAGTTGAGTCGTGTTTAACATATATCTTGAGATTGTTAGATAAAGTGTCCTTTAGTTGAACTTTGCTCATTATAAGCTCATTACAATACTAAAAATCACACCCCAAGGAGGAAAAACACAGACTGCTTTTCCCAACATACTCTTCATTCACATCACAGGGACTTTATCCCCCTCCACAGTGTGTGGAGGCTTCAACTGGGCAGGATCAGCTCGATTGGTAGATCCCTTGGTGTTAACCAACCAAGTGACTTTCGCCAAATTTGAATCCCAATTTCTAAAAGTTCCACCACCCATTGCTCTTAGTGTAGTTTTTAACAGTCCATTGTACTGTTTGATTTTTCCAGCAGCTGGTACATGGTAGGGGTTGTGATATATCCACTGAATGCCGTGCTCTTTGGCCCAAGTGTCTATGAGTTTGTTCCAGAAATGAGTTCTGTTGTCTGACTCAGTTCTCTTTGGGGTGCCATATTGCCATAGGACATGCTTTTCAAGGCCCAGGATGGTGTTCTGGGCAGTGGCATGGGGCGCGGTGTATGTTTCCAGCCATCTAGTGGTTGCTTCCACCATCATAAGCACATAACGCTTGCCATGTCGGGTTTGTGGGAGTGTAATACAGTCAATCTGCCAGGCTGTGGCAGTTACACATTCCCCTGAGATTCAGAGCCTTCAATGGGGCAGCTGATGGCTCTTTTAGCACCTTTTGTGCCCCACTGTGCCTGCCTCCACATACACACCTAGGGTGGCACAAAGGTGCTGATAGTCACATCCTCCCCTACTCCGGGGCAGGGTGACTTCACTTCCACCAGCTGGTGGGACAGGAGGGGTGGGACTCTCTGTCAATTGACAGGCTCCTTAATGGGACCCTGAGTCAATTGACAGGGTTGTTAGCAGAGGAAGTGCCCAGAGTAGCTGCAAAGCTTCTGGACTATGTTGTAATGCCCACAGCCAGATCTGACCAGACTATAAAAATGGGGTTCCCACCAAAGGCCCCTTTTGGAGTGGTCTTCTCGGAGCAGTGGGTCTGTGAACTAGAGCCCTCTCCTTAGACTGGAACACTGTTTAAGGAGACTTCCCAGGACTGAGAGTACCTCACCTCATTGTTTGGGTGAGTGGTTATTTACTGGGTTTATCCTTGAATGAGTCTTTGCCTAACCAGGCAAGTGAGAGTCCTCACCTAGCCCAGGCAAGTGATTATTTCTTGTGGGTACTCTTGAGTCAGAGGGCTCTGGTTTTGTTTCTTGTGAGTGTGTGCATGCATGCTATGGATCCTCATTATTCTTATTTTGCTGTACCCCAATAATCTACTCAACTGATATCCGAACCTGTATTTTACGTTGTCGGAGTGCTAACTAATTGTATAAACCCTGTTTCTGGTTAGCTGATTGGTTGCACTTTTCCGGCTAGAATAAAGTCTGTTTTGGAACTTGTTCCCTGCCTAAAACTGATTTTGGGGTGCCTCTGTGACACAGGCTTCCCCATATTTATACTTCAGCCATTGCCCCCGAACCACATAGGCTTTAACTGCTTGGCTTGCTTGATTGTAGAGCATGTTTCACAATTGTGAATAATCTGCACAATAGTGTCCATGGTCATTCTACCCCTCAATCATGAGCCTACCTATATATTGTGTCTCTTCCCTGATGACCTGAGGCATCATGGGCCCACTGAGCTATGAATAATTAACCTTTGTGTTGCCAGTCCAGATCTACCTGAGACACCTTAATCTTGGCAACTCAATCCATCTGATGGTTGTTTTGATGTTGTTCAGTGAACCGACTTCTAGGCACATGGCTGTCTATGTGGTACACTTTTACAGGCAGGTTCTCTAGCCGGGCAGCAATATCTCACCACAATTCAGCAGCCCAGATGAGTTTGCCTCTGCGCTGTCAGTTGTTCCTCTTCCATTGCTGCAACCACCTCCACAGGACATTTGCCCCCATCCATGAATCAGCATAGAGATAAAGCACTGGCCACTTTACTCATTCAGCAATGCCCAAAGCCAGCTGTATTGCTTTTACCTCTGCAAACTGACTCGATTCACCTTGTCCCTTAGTGGCCTCTGCAACTTGCCGCATGAGACTCCACACAGCAGATTTCCACATCTGATGCTTTCCCACAATAAGACATGACCCATCAGTAAACAAGGCATAACGCTACTCATCCTCGAGTAGCTTATTATATGATGGGGCCTCTTCAGCACATGTCACCTTCCCTTCTGGCAATACTCCAAAATCCTTACCCTCTGGCCAGTCCATGATCACCTCTAAGATCCCCGGGTGATCAAGGTTCCCCATTTAAGCCCATTGCGTGATCAATGAAACTCACTTACTCCATGTGGCGTCAGTTGCATGATGAGTAGAGGAGACTTTTCCTGTGAACATCCAGCCCTATACTGGCAATCGAGGTGCCAGGAGGAGCTGTGCTTCAGTGCCAATCACTTCATAAGCAGCTCGAACCCCTTTGCATGCTGCTAACATCTCCTTTTCAGTTGGAGTGTAGCGGGCCTTGGAACCTCTGTATCCCTCCGACTCCAAAATCCCAGGGGTCAACCTCGAGTCTCCTCTGGTGCTTTCTGCCAAAGGCTCCAGGTGGGGCCATTCTCCCCAGCTGCAGTGTAGAGCACATTTTTAACATTTTGTCCTGCCCGAACTGGCCCAAGAGCCATGGCATGGGCTATCTCCCGCTTAATTTGTTCAAAGGTCTGCTGCTGCTTAGGGCCCTACTCAAAGCCATTCTTCTTCCAGGTTACCTGATAGAGAGGGCTTATGATCTGACTGTATTTTGGAATGTGCGTTTTCCAAAATCCCACAACCCCCATGAAAGTCTGTGTTTCCTTTTTACTAGTCGGTGCAGAAATAGAAGCTATTTTGTTGACCATATCCATTGGAATTTGATGACGTCCGTACTGCCATCTTACTCCTAAAAACTGGATCTCCCATGCAGGTCACTTGACCTTACTTTGTTTTATAGCAAAACCAGCTTGCAGGAGAATCTGAATTATCCTCTCACCTTTCTCAAAAACCTCTGCTGCTGTGTCACCCCACATGATGATGTCATCAATGTACTGCAGGTGTTCCGGAGCTTTGCCCTGCTCCAGTGCAGCCTGGATCAGTTCATGGCAAATGGTGAAGTTGTGCTTCCACCCCTGGGGCAGTCGAATCCAGGTGTACCGGATGCCTCTCCAGGTGAAGGCAAACTGTGGCCTGCACTCTGCTGCCAGAGGAATAGAGAAAAATGCATTAACAGTGTCAATTGTAGCATACCATTTGACTGCCTTCGACTCCATATTGTAGCTCTAGCATGTCCAGCACAGCAGCACTCAATGGTGGCATGACTTCATTCAGGCCACTATAGTCCACTGTTAGTCTCTACTCTCCACTGGGCTTCCTCACTGTCCATATGGGACTGTTAAAGGGTGAGTGAGTCTTACTGATCACTCTTTGGCTCTCCAGTTGACGAATCAGGTTATGGACAGGAATCAAAGAATCTCGGTCAGTGCTATATTGCTGCCAGTGCACTGTCATGGTAGCAATTGGCACCCGCTGGTCATCAACCTTCAGCAATCCTACAACAGAAGGGTCCTCTGAGAGAGGCCAGGCAAGGTAGACAGCTGTCTAATGTCCTCTGTCTCCACAGAGGCTATGCTAAAAACCCACCTGTACCCCTTCAGGTTCTTAAAATACACTCTTCTGAGGTAGTCTATACCAAGAATGCATGGAACATCTGGGCCAGTCACAATGGGGTGCTTTTGCCAGTCCTTTCCAGTCATGCTCACCTCAGCATCTCATACAGTTAGCTGTTGGTATCCCCCAGTCACCCCAGAAATGCTGATGGGTTCTATCCCTTCATAGTTTGATGGAATCAGAGTACATTGGGCCCCGGTGTCCACCAGAGCCCTGTACTCCTGTGGTTCTGATGTTCCAGGCCACTGAATCCACACAGTCCAATAAACTCTGTTATCACTCTCCTCCACTTGGCTGGAGGCCGCGTCCCCTAGTCCCAGTCATGGTACTCATTGCTTCCTCCTTGTAAGAATGAATCAGAAGTGCCTTTCAAGAGGGTCAGAGGCAAGGTCAGCTCTTCTAGTCTGTCTGGGGAACTGCCTGCTGGAAACTGGGGCAGCATTTTTCCTGGCGTAATGTCCTCTTGTGGTTGTCTCCCCTTTTAACTCATGTACCCATGCCTCTAGGACTGAGGTAGGTTGTCCATCCCACCTCCTCACGTCCTCTACGTTGTCGCGCAGTAAAAACCACAGGGTGCCCCATTTTGAATACCCTCTGTATTCTCTCTCTTAATTGGAGAAACGCTCATTCTGAGTAGCTGAAACCCAAGGCCATGCAGGTGGGGAGCGAAACTTGTCTTCAAAATGCTGGAACTCTTGGGACAATTTTTCAGCTAGCACATTGGGCAGTTTCTCCACAGACAAGATGGAAGCCTGTAGGGAGGAGGATAGACTTCCCTCATACTGCTGGAGCTGACCAGCCAACTGATACACCGTTTGTCCCTCGCCTTCTTTCCATGACATTACTGCCAATGAGCTGGCATGGGATGATGGTGTACTTCACAGAAACCTCCACCACATGGGTTGCATGCACTGGATCTCATCGGTATCAGTGAGTGGATCGTCATTATTGGTGTTATTATAAATCACCTCCAGAACAGCTAGCTCCCTCAGGTACTGGATACCTTTCTCCATGGTGGTCCACTTGCCTGGGTGACAGGTAACATCTTCCTTGAAGGGATACCTTTCCTTCACACCTGACAGAAGTCACCTCCAGAGGCTGAGGGTTTGTGTCTTCCTTCCAATCGCCTTGTCAATGCCCTAGACAGGGATCCTAATTGCTTAGCTTCCCTGCCTTCTAATTACATGCTACTTGCCCCATTATCCCTGCATCGGAGCAACCAAGCAACAACGTGTTCACCATCCCAGCAGTTGAAATCCTTTCACATATCTCGCAACTCACCCAGGGATAGCAATTGGGTGACTATCTCTGGTTCTGCCTCCTCCTCCTTTTCCTGTTCTTGTGATGGGCCTGGGTCATCAATTTCCCTCACTAAGCAAACTGATTTCTTTGTGTAGTTCTTCTTCTGGAGAGGACCAACAGGTTGGTTCTCTGATTCAGTTGCAGCACCTGCCACATGGGTCTGAGTAGCCACAGTGCCCGTTGCCTGGCTTTGAGTAGCCACAGTGCCTGTCACTGGCGTCTGAGCAGCCACAGCATCTGGCACAAGGGCAGGAGCAGACGCAGTGCCTGTGGGTTTGTTACCACCCCCTTTGCCCTGGGGGCACTGCATGATGTTGAGCAGTGTTTAATAGATAATGGCCAGGGCCCAATACAGCACAGTAAGTTGTGCCTCTTTAGAATAACTAGAGCATCTCCCTTTTACATATTCTGTCACCTCACCAAGGTCCTGCAGTTGTTCAGGAGTGAAACTCCAGACTGTCAAAGGTGAGAAATTCTCCAGATATCTGCCCATGTTTTCCCACACACCATTCCACCCATGCTCATCCGCCCTTGGGGCAAATCTATGGGTGATATTCCCAGTATATCCTTTTGTAACCCTGTATATGACCTGGCACACATTCAGAAGACATTACAGGAAGATCAGGCTATCTTGAGTATCCCCAGGGTGTCCAAAATCCTCAGAAACTGTTGGACCCAAGCTGGAGGAGAAAAAAGAAGTGAAGAGATGAGGGAAGATTTCACCTCCCTCCGTCTTCTCCATAGACTGGGTGCAATTACTAATCAATTCTGAGAGGTGGCACCTGAGATATGGAAAAATCAAAAATATCTTATAAAAATACCAATATAGCTGTGTAAGGAAGGAAATCACAATCTCATAGGTTGATATCATACAGGACAGCGTTATGATAAACCAAATCCTTTTGTCAGATGTTACCAACAGCACTCCAGGGAACATACGGGGCATGTAGGAATTCAAGTGGCACAGCCACGTGGACAAACAAAGAAACATCATGACCACTTAACTAATAGTGTGAGCTCTAACACACTCCAGTCAGCTCTGTGTTTTTTGGGTTTTTTTGGTGTTTTTTTGTTTGTTGTAGGAAACAATTATTTTGCAAATATAATAGGCTCAGGCAGGATCTCTCAGCAAAGCAATCTTTTTAATAACGATATTGCAAGACGGGATGTTCTACCTGAAGGTAGGCACACATAATAGGGCAAAAAACCCCTGCTTATATCCCCCCAAAATCCCAACCACAATTTCCCTCCCCTGTTCCCCATTGGTTGGGTACTTCATTGTTTACAGACTACCCCGAGGCTTGCCTCAGTTTACATACAATACCCTTCCCCCTAAATTAACTTGTAAATACAGGTATCAGTATGTATACAGGTATCAGTATATATTCCGGGAAGAGACTGTGTTTTACATTAAGGATTCATAGTCTGATGTCTCTCGGTCCTTCTCCCCTGCTGGGGTCAGGTGCCAGGTCCTCAGTTATGTAAAAACAACAGTTCTTCATTAAATGTTCCTTACATTTGTTTTTGGATTTTTTTGTTTTGGTTTGGTTTTGTTGTTTTTTGGGTTTTTTTAATCCCAAACTTTTTTATTCTTTCTCCTGCCTGGCTCGCCAAAAAGGACTGTTGTAGGTTAGCCCCACCTCCCCCTCAGCCGGCAGCTGCTAAAACTACGTGCCACTTCCTCCCCCGCCTCCAGTGGGATGGAGAGGAGAATTAAAAGGAAAAAAAAAAATTAAAAAAAGGCAAAAACTCATGGGTTAGGATAAAAAACAATTTAATGGGGCAGCAAGGAGAAAACAAGGGAGGACAAACAAACAGTAACAGCAGTGACAAAGGAACCTACAAAGACGGTGGGCACACAGTGCTGCGTGACCACCCTCCCCCACTGTATACGCCTTTCCCACCTGGCTGCTCACCACTGTAACAGTCAGCGCTGAAACCACCACTGCTTTCCCCCTCCCTTGTCCCCAATCCCCATTTGCATCCTGAATACCAAGAGAGAGACACGTGGTCCCCGCTGGAACTACGTGATCCCTGCTGGAGCTCTGCCACTCCCTGGCTCACCCCCTCCCCGAAACAGAACCCCCCCAAGAGACAGAGACCGGATATGGTATAGAATACCCAGATATCCTGGCAGCGTGGAAATTAACTCCATCCTGACTGACCCTGCACAAAAGGTAATATCATTGTAAGTTTTGCTGCTAAAGTCTTGTTAAATTTTGTGATATAATAATATACTTTTGCCAAGTCACTAATCACTGTAATTTGAATCCTACCATGGGTCATGTCCGCAGGTCATCTCATAGGAACTCTGCTTCCCCCAGAGGGTGGGCAGAAATGTCTTCACATGCAAATGCACCCTGAAAGATTCTGCCGATCTAGTCTCCATCCTGTGAGGATGCAGCTTTGCCCACCTTGTAATGGTGTGCTTTGTCTGCAAGCTGCCCCAGCAAGGCAAGCAAAATCACCCACTCACATAAAAAAAAAAAAAAAATCATGTCAGCTGTGGTTGTCTTTTTTAAAAAACTGCTCTCACTCCCCCTCTGCAGCAGCTTCTATCCCCACAGGTCCCCCTGCAGAGAGGAGGACTCATTGCTATCTACTGACCACAACTTCCCTTCCCCAGGGACATGTGGATACCCCCCCAATTACCCTCGTTCAGCTCCCTGGGCTCACTTCCCACTTTATCCTAATCCAAACTTCCATCCTGTACCATTGCTCCACACCTGCCCACCGGTGGCAGAGGTGACATCGGCATCCCAAATCCAGCTTCCTGCCCTGTGGTGCCTTCATACCCATCCCCACCAGATGCCTTTCCAGCCCCAGGACTCCCTGTAGAGTTAGGTGATGGAGGCAATGGCATCGATAGATGTGAGATGTTGGTAAAGCACTTCCTTCGTGCTGTACAACATGCTAAGTAAAACATGCAGTCAAAGCCCCCATCCCATCCATTCCATCTCTCTGGGTTACAATCAGGGATTCTATGCTTCTCTGCCACTGCATTTTGGCAGTGCTTCTCAATCTGCTTCTGTGGACATCTGTCAAGCTTGTGCTTTTGACACAAGGTTTTTGGCAGGTCCATGGGTGAACCCAAAGCCTCTTGCAGAAGCATTATAAATATAACCCAGCACCAGGGGTGCCAACACACAAGCCATACAGTCTATCCAGCCTGGCCCAGCCTCAGTGAGGCCAGTGCATGCCACCATGTGTGACATGGAACAGTGTCTGCCACATCCCTGGCACCTCAAACAGGGCAGATTGTCCCTGCCAAACAGTGCAGAAAGGCAGGGGCTGGTGTTAGGCCAAAAGGATGGAGCATGACATCCAGGGCAAGGGCAAGAGAGCCCTAAGGGCAGAATTCTCAGGTCACTGTGAAAAGCTTGTGAGTTTGGGACTGTGTAAAAGGCAACAAGGAGAAGTAATGTGTTACAAGAGGAGTGGTTTCTGCTCACCCCAGCCTTCAGGGCCACCTGGACTGGAGGGAGAGGCACTGAGCAGCAGCAGCAGTGGGGCCCTGGGGTGTGCTGGGGCTCATTACAGGTGCTGAGTGGCACGGGCAGTGGTACTTAACACCCTGATGTGGGGCTCCACCACACTTAGTACACAGACCACAGCCTTGGTGCCATCCAGTGCCCCAGACACTGACATCCCAGAGATGGCATGTATTTAGGCACTTGAATTCCACCTGAATTTTCAGTAGCCCACAGCCCCATGCCTGCTCTAGGCACTGCAGGGAGCAGAACAACAGCTCAGGCACACAGTGACAGTGCACTCCCTGTTGTGTACATCCAAAGCCCCCAAGAGCAGTGATGCAAACACAAGGAAGGCTAGTGTAACGTGCGGAAACAACTTTACGACCTATAAGGCCATAAAACTTTACAACCTGCAGGGTTATAAAGATGGTATGTTTATTCAGCACCGGGCACAAGAGGAATATTTCCTCTAATCTCGCGTGCCTTCTAACAATATGAGGTGTGTTTAAATACAGCAAGGCATTACATATTCATGGTAACCCCAGGAACGCCTATACATATTGTCACGGAGGCACCCCAAGATTAGTTTAAGGGACAACAGGGTCCAAAACACTTTTATTAAACTGGTCAGAAACAGGGTTTTAGCACTCCAAAAGCTGACAGGCAAATTCACTAAAAGAGAAACTTGTTTTTAACAAAACCAGGACATTCCACCCCTTATACCATGCCATTCACGACATACTTAGACCTTTTCAATACAATATAATTAATCACTACTACTATATATACACACACATGTACATATATACACAGAAGTAATCCATCATTCTCTTAGTCTGTGGACCATCCTCTGAAAAGTTCATTAAGTTTATTTATCACAACAGTCTCCCAGGGCAGGAAAAATGGTACATCTAGTGCATCTCATGACCACTGCTTGTGGGTCAAAGACATCAACTTTGAAAAACTTGTCAGGCGCCACTCGAAGAAACTAGCTCTGGTGTCATCACCACTGTCTTGATCTGAAAGACACTTATTAAACACTGTTAGTAGGGCAATTCACATCATGCAGTCCAGTATTGAATATTTTCACCTAAAATCAAATCCCCTTGAGGAACTTCTCCATCCTTAAGCATCACTCACCAGATGCTGCCAGGTCCCTGGGCAAAAACAGTCCCACAAATGGGCTTGCCTTTGTCTGAGGCAGGAGTAAACCAGACTGCCTTTCCTAACATATTTTTAATGTGTACTACAGGGTCTTTATCTCCTTCTACAGTACATAGAATTTCTGATTGAGCAGGTCCAGCTCGATTAGTTGATCCTCTAGTGTTGACCAACCAAGTAACTTTTGCTAAATGTGAATCCCAGTTTTTAAAGGTTCTACCACCCAATGCCTTGGTGTAGTTTTTAACAGACCATTGTGCCTTTCAATTTTCCCAGAGGCTGGTGCATGATATGGACTATGACATACCCATTCAATACCATGTTCTTTGGCCCGATTGTCTATAATACTTTTTTTAAAATGAGTGCCACTGTCTGATTCAATTCTTTCTGGTGTACCATGTCGCCAAAGGACTTGCTTTTCAAGGCCCAAGATAGTATTTTGGGCTATAGCATGAGGTACGGCATACATTTCCAACCATCCAGTGGTTGCTTCCACCATTGTAAGTACATAGCGCTTACCTTGACGTGTTTGTGGAAGTACAATATAATCAATCTGCCAAGCCTCTCCATACTTATACTTTAACCATCGCCCCCATACCATACAGGCTTTAACCGTTTAGCTCGTTTGATTTCGGTGCAATAGTGTCCATAGTTAAGTCCATCCCACGATCGCGAGACCATTTATATATTGCATCTCTGCCTTGATGCCCTGAAGTATCATGGGCCCACTGAAATAGGAAAAGTTCACCTTTATGTTGCCAGTCCAAGTCCACCTCAGCTATTTTAATCTTGGCAGCTTGATCCACTTGTTGGTTGTTGCGATGTTCCTCGGTGGCTCGACTTTTAGGCACATGAGCATCTACATGATGAACTTTTACAGACAGGCTCTCTAACCGGGCAGCAATGTCTTGCCACAGTGTGGAAGCCCAAATGGGTTTGCCTCTGCACTGCTAGCCACTTTTCTTCCATTGCTGCAGCCACCTCCACAAGGCATTTACTACCACCCACGAGTCAGTATAGAGAGAAAGTATTGGCCACTTCTCTAGTTCAGCCATGTCCAAAGCCAGCTGGATGGCTTTCACTTCTGCAAACTGACTGGATTCACCTTGTCCTTCAGGGGCTTCTGTAACTCGTCGTGTGGGACTCCACACAGCAGCTTTCCACCTTTTATGTTTTCCTACAAGACAACAGGACCCATCTATGAACAGTGCATACTGCTTATGAGTTTCTGAAAAGTATTATACGGTGGTGTTGGAACGATAAAGGACTCAGCACTCCGATTCAATGTGAATCACGCAAAAGCCATTTATTACAGAAGCATGTCTCCTTATATACGCAACTGTTCTCTAATCACGAATCCACGCTCCAAGCATGGATTCGCTAAATGAGTATCATGGGCAGTCCACACGCTGGAGCCCCACCGATGATAGGTCCGATGACTCACGCCATGCTGAGGCCCTGTTAATGAAGAAACGCCCCTCTTTCTCACAGCAGATTCTGTTCTCAGCTTCTCGAAGTGGCCTTGAGATTCCTTTGGGCCTGACTAATTCAACAACATATCTCCTTCTAACGAAACCCCTTCACACGGTGGTGCTTCTTCAGCACGTGTTACTTCCTCTTCATCTGGCGACATCCCAAAGTCTTTACTTTTCGACCAATCTGTAATCACTTATAAGATCCCTGGGCGATTGAGACTTCCAAATAGAGTTTGTTGCATGATCAATGCAATTCACTTACTCCACGCAGCATCGGTTGCATGATGCATAGAGGGAACTGTCCCTTTGAAAATCCAGCTCAGCAACAGTAGTCGAGGTGCTAGGAGGAGCTGTGCTTCAGTACCGATCACTTCTGAAGCAGCTTGACCTCCTTCATATGCTGCTAGTATCTCTTTTTCCATTGGAGTATACTTGGCCCCAGATCCTTTGTATCCTCGACTCCAAAAACCTAAGGGTCGGCCACGGGTTTCTCCTGGTGCTTTCTGCCAGAGGGTCCAGATAGGACCATTATCTCCGGCTGCAGTGTAGAGCCCATTTTTAACAGCTAGTCCAGTCCGAACTGATCCGAGGGCCACCACATGAGTTATCTCACGCTTAATTTGTTCAAAGGCTTGTCGTTGTTCTGGGCCCCACTCAAACTGTTTCTTTTTACGAGTCACTCGATAGAGAGGGCTCACAATGTGGCTGTAGTCAGGAATATGCATTCTCCAAAAACCTACAACGCCCAAGAAAGTCTGTGTCTCCTTTTTATTAGTAGGTGGAGACATTGCTGCAATTTTGTTGATCACATCCATTGGGATCTGACGACGGCCATCTTGCCATTTTATTCCTAAAAACTGGATCTCTCGTGCAGGTCCCTTGACCCTGCTTCATTTTATGGCAAAACCAGCATCCAAAAGAATCTGAATTATTCTCTCACCTTTCTCGAAAACTTCTTTCGCTGTGTCGCCCCATATGATGATGTCATCAATATATTGCAAGTGTTCTGGAGCTTTACGTTGTTCCAGCGTGTTCTGGATCAGTCCACAGCAGGTGGTAGGACTGTGTTTCCACCCCTGGGGTAAGCGATTCCACGTGTACTGGATGCCCCTCCAGGTGAAAGCAAACTGTGGCTTGCACTCTGCTGCTAAAGGAATAGAGAAAAATGCATTAGCAATGTCAATTGTAGCATACCACTTGGCTGCCTTTGACTCCAGTTCAAATTGCACTTCTAGTATGTCAGGCATGGAAGCACTCAATGGTGGCATAACTTCATTCAGGCCATGATAGTCTACAGTTAGTCTCCACTCGTCACTAGACTGGCCAGATTGGGCCATTAAAAGGTGAGCGAGTCTTACTGATCACACCCTGGCTTTCCAGTTGACGGATCAACCTCTGGATAGGAATCAAAGAATCTCGATTGGTGCGATATTGCCTGCGATGCACCGTCGTGGTAGCAATTGGCACCTGCTGATCATCAACCATCAGCAGTCCTACAACAGAAGGGTCATCTGAAAGACCAGGCAAATCAGACAGCTGTTCAATTTTCTCAGTGTCCACAGCTGCTATACCAAATGCCCACCTATACCCTTTTGGGTCCTTAAAATACCCTCTCCTGAGGTAGTCTATGCCAAGGATGCACGGAGCATCTGGACCAGTCATAAGGGGATGCTTTTGCCAGTTTTTTCCAGTTAGGCTCATTTCAGCCTCTACAACAGTCAGTTCCTGGGATCCCCCAGTCACTCCAACAATATTAATGGATTGCGTTCCTGTGGCAGAATGCAAACTCCCCTCTCTCCCCCTCCCTCCTTTGATATGGAAGGAGTAGACACATCTCCCTCTCTCTCTGCTGTTTGAGGCTAACAGCTTCTTTTGTTTGGCCCCAGAGCACCCTGGCCAGGGCCGTTAGGAGAAGGGAGTGCTGAGGTGCCAGAGAGCCGCTAGGCGCCTGCGACCAGTGTGGGGGATGTTTGGAGGCTTCAGGGGCACTCCACAGACAGGGTGGGGGTGCAGAGAAGCTTCTGTAATGCCCACAGTCAGATCTGATCAGGTTATAAAAAACGGGACTCTCGTCGAGATGTGTGGTCTTGCGCACGATCTCTTGGAGTTACGAGCTTAGCCACTGCCGCTAGGAGCCACGGCCCCCCCTCCCCGGGACAGAGACTCTGCTGACCTTGCCACCAAGTGTGTAAGTAAAATTAACCCTCACAGGATTGCGAGTGTATCTACTTTCTGCGCACATTTGCACGTGTATTTATACTTTCTGTGCACATTTGCACACGTACTTTCCATGCTCAATACGAGCACGTGTATAAATTAATGCTCGCATAATCGCGAGTGTATTTTCCTCCCGTGCTTCCACATAAGCACGTGTAATATTCCGTGCACATTTGCACGTGCATTTCTCCTCACAGGATTGCGAGTGTACTATAAATTTACCCTTGCCGAATCGCGAGTGTACACTTCCCATACTCCATACGAGTATGTGTATCCCTTTAAAATAATCCCACACCATGTTCAGGCAAATGTGTAGTCTTCCTGGACTCAGGAGTGGCTCCGGCATTGTTTTTGGTGAAGCCATGTGTATGGACACTGTGGACCTCCTGTTGTATTAGTTGCTGCCCCTTAATAATTTTCCTCAACTAATATCTGAACCTGTATTTAAGTCACCTTTGGAGTGCTAAAACCCTGTTTCTCACCAGTTTAATAAAAGCTGTTTTGGACCCTCTTGTCCCTTAAACTAACCTCGGGGTGCCTCCGTGACAGTTCCTTTATAATTAGAAGGAATGATTGTGCACTGAGCACCAGTGTCCACTAAAGCTTTGTACTCCTGGGGGTGTGTTGTACCAGGCCATCGTATTTGTACAGTCCAATAAACTCTGTTATCCCTTTCCTTCACCTGGTTGGAGGCAGGGCACTGCAAGGGCGAAAAATCATGGACTCCACACAATCCAATACGAATTCAAGTGAAGCCCTTTATTACAGAAACAAACCTCCTTATATATGCAGTTATTTCCTGATCACATGTCCATGCTCCAAGCATGCATTAGCTAATTGGATATTGTCTATGTTCATGAGCTGTCCACACGCCCGAGTCTCACTGCTAATAGGTCTGTTGATTTACATCTTGTTGAGGCTCTGTTATTGTAGAACTGCCTCACTCCCACAACAGGTCCTGTTTTCAGCTTTCCTTGAAATTCCTTTAGACCTGGCTAGTTCAGTAACAAATCTCCATCTAATAGAAATCTATACACACATTAACTTCAAGAAAATCCCTCAAACCTCCCCCTTTTTGTTTTTGAACCAACCAGGCCTTGTTTACAATGCACTGAATCATCTTTGAAATACACTGCAGCATAGAATAGATGATTAACAACAATGATTACAGTTACATATAACGTAGCTAAGCCTTATATAATAAGATCAAACAACTACCCACCTATTTCCAAGCTTTTAAACCATTTGTCAAACCCTACTTCTACTATGACAATCTTATTAATGTGCTGTTTTAGTTTGTCTAAAATACTATGAACAGATTCAGAAGGATCAGACAAGTTAATACAACACATTCCCCAAAAGGTGATGAACCCCTTGCCCTGTCGGGCAAAGGGAGAAGACCTGAGACAGTCCCTGCCCTGTCACTGTCAGGCAGAGGTAGGGGACAGAAAAGATGATGAGGGTTGGAAGCTAGTTCCAGTTAGGGGCTGTGGGCAACCCCCCTCCCTACCTGCTTTGCTTCCCCAGGTGCCCCTCTGTAATAGGTTTGAGGCCCTGGATCTTGAAGAGGAGATATGTGAGGATGTGGTGCAAGGCTCATTTGAGGTCACATCGAAAGAGACAGTTGACCCCACACCTCAAGACCGCCTCAGATAAGAAAGAAAGAAGGGTAACTGTAGTAGGCAATGCCCTTCTGAGAGGGACAGAGGGCCCAATCTGCAGAGTTGACCCTCATCGTAGGGAAGTGTGCAGTCTACCTGGAGCCCAGATCAGGGACATCACCAGGATGCTCCCCAACCTGGTGCACCCGACAGACTACTACCCACTGCTGATCTTCCAGACAGATGGGGAGGAAGCTGCATTCTGCAGTCTGACGGGAATGAAAAAAAGATTTCAAGGCCTTGGGACAGATGGTAAAAGAATTTGGGGCTCGAGTGATTTTCTCTGCCCTCCTTCCAGTTTTGGGTGATGATGTGGTCGGGAATAGAAAAATCCAGTCTCTAAACAATTGGCTACAGGACTGGTGCTACAGGCAGGGCTTTGGGTACTTTGATAACAGCTGGTTTCACAAGACACCAGTCCAGACAGCAATACACGGGAAAGGTTTATCTCGCAGGGGCAAAAGGATGCTGGGACAGGAATTAGCAGGGCTCATTTGGGGAGCTTTAAACTAGATTTGAAGGGGGATGGGGTGGTAGCTGGGCTTGCATGCGTAGGGCATCACTCTAGAGTTCATGAGGGCTGGGAGGCCCCCCATACCCCTGAGGTGAAATCGGTGTGCTCAACTCACTCTCTGAAATGCCTGTACACCAATGCGGGCAGCATGGGGAATAAGCAGGAGGAGTTAGAAACCTGTGTTAGGGCAGGAGATTATGATCTGGTGACAATTACAGAGACATGGTGGGACAGCACACATGACTGGAATGTGGTCATGGATGGCTATGTCCTTTTCAGGAAAGACAGACCAGCCAGGCGTGGTGGTGGAGTTGCTCTTTATGTGAGAGAGCAACTACAATTTATTAAGTATTGTCCAGGCATGGATGAGGAGCAAGTTGAGAGTCTGTGGGGGAAAGTTAAGGGGCAGGCTGGCAAGGGTGACGCTATTGTGGGCATCTACTACAGACCACCAGATCAGGGTGAGGAAGTTGATGAGGCCTTCTACAGACAGCTGAGAGCAGCCTCGCAATCACAGGCCCTGGTTGTGGTGGGGGATTTTAACTTCCCTGATGTTTGCTGGAAGGACTACTCAGCTGGCCAGCCACAGTCTAGGAGGTTCCTCCAGTGCCTTGATGATAACTTTCTGATGCAAAGGGTGGAGGAGCCAACAAGAAGAGGTGCATTGCTGGACCTTATCATCACTAACAAGGAGGGTCTGGTTGAAGCGGTAAAGGTTGAGGGCTGCCTTGGTTGCAGCGACCATGAGATGGTGGAATTCAGGATCTCATGTGACAGGAGCAGGATAGCAAGCAGAACTGCAACCTTGGATTTCAGAAAGGTAAACTTTGGCCTTTTCAGGCAATCGCTAAGGGAAATCCCATGGGCAAGGCTGCTTGAAAGTAAAGGGGACCAAGACAGTTGGTTAGCGTTCAGGGACTGTTTCTACCGGGCACAAGATCAGAGCATCCCGACACATACGAAGTCAAGGAAGGGAGCCAGTAGACCTGCGTGGTTAAACAGGGAGCTGCTGGGTAAGCTCAAGTGGAAGAGAAGAGTTTACAGATCGTGGAAGGAGGGGCTGGCCACTTGGGGAGAATATAAGGCTGTTGTCAGAGGGTGTAGGGAGGTAACTAGGAAAGCTAAGGCCTCCTTAGAATTCCACCTGGTGAGAGGGGTCAAGGACAACAGGAAGAGTTTTTTCAAATACGTGACAGATAAAACTAACACCAGAGGCAATGTAGGCCCACTGATGAATGAGGTGGGTGCCCTGGTGACAGAAGACACAGAGAAGGCAGAATTACTGAATGCCTTCTTTCTCTCTGTCTACTCTACTGGAGGCTGTCCTGGGGAGCCCTGTACCCCTGAGACCCCAGGTGAAGCCAGGTCAGTGGAGGAGTTTGCTTTAGTCGATGAGGACTGGGTTAGGGAGCTATTAAATAGTCTGGACATCCATAAATCCATGGGTCCAGATGGGATGCATCTGCGGGTACTGAGGGAGCTGGCTGAAGTCATTGCTGGACCGCTCTCCATCATCTTTGCCAAGTCTTGGGAAACGGGAGAGGTGCCCGAGGATTGGAGGAAAGCAAATGTCACTCCAGTCTTCAAAAAGGGCAAGAAGGAGGACCCGGGTAATTATAGACCGGTCAGCCTCACCTCTGTCCCTGGGAAAGTAATGGAACAGCTTGTCCTTGATGTCATCTCAAGGCATATCAGGGATAAGAGGGTCATTAGGGGCAGTCAGCATGGCTTTACCAAGGGTAAGTCATGCTTGACCAACCTCATAGCCTTTTATGAGAATGTAACAAGGTGGATGGATGATGGCAGGGCGGTGGATGTGGTCTACCTTGACTTCAGTAAAGCCTTTGACACAGTCTCCCATAGCATCCTCACAGCTAAATTGAGGAGGTGTGGTCTGGACAATAGAGTAGTGAGGTGGGTTGCAAACTGGCTTAAGGAGAGAAGCCAGAGAGTGGTGGTCAATGGTGCGGAGTCTAGTTGGAGGCCAGTATCTAGTGGAGTGCCTCAGGGGTCAGTACTGGGGCCAATATTATTCAATATATTCATTAACGATTTGCACGAGGGAATTGAGTGTACTAGCAGCAAGTTTGCTGATGACACTAAGCTGGGAGGAGTGGCTGACACGCGAGAAGGCTGTGCTGCCATCCAGTGGGACCTGGACAGGCTGGAGAGTTGGGCGGGGAATAACCTGGTGAAATTTAGCAAGGGAAAGTGTAGAGTCCTGCATCTGGGCAGGAACAACCCCAGGTTCCAGTATAGGTTGGGAAATTACATATTAGAGAGCAGTGTAGGGGAAAGGGACCTGGGCGTCCTGGTGGACAGCAGGATGACCATGAGCCAGCACTGTGCCCTTGTGGCCAGGAAGGCCAATGGCATCCTGGGGTGTATTAGAAGGGGAGTGGTTAATAGGTCCAGAGAGGTTCTCCTTCCCCTCTACTCTGCCCTGGTGAGACCCCGTCTGGAATACTGTGTCCAGTTTTGGGCCCCTCAGTTCAAGAAGGACAGGGGACTGCTGGAGAGAGTCTAGTGCAGGGCAACAAAATGATCAAGGGAGTGGAGCATCTCCCTTATGAGGAAAGGCTGAGGGAGCTGGGTCTCTTCAGCTTGGAGAAGAGGAGACTGAGGGGTGACCTTATTAATGTTTACAAATATATAAAGGGTGAGTGTCACAAGGATGGAGCCAGGCTCTTCTCTGTGACATCCAGCGGTAGGACAAGGGGTAAGTGGTTCAAACTGGAACACAAGAGGTTCCACTTAAATTTGAGAAGAAACTTCTTCCCAGTGAGGGTAACAGAACACTGGAATAGGCTGCCCAGGAGGGTTGTGGAGTCTCCTACTCTGGAGGCATTTTAAACCTGCCTGGACGCCTTCCTGTGTAACCTCAAATAGGTGTTCCTGCTCCGGCAGGGGGATTGGACTAGATGATCTTTTGAGGTCCCTTCCAATCCCTAACATTCTGTGTGATTCTGTGTTAACTAGTTGCAAAGGACTTCTTAGAAAATTTACCGTGCTAGTTCTTGGGGTCATGGGAAAAAAAAGAAAGGCCATTTTTAAAATCCAATGGAATGCCAATTTTGGAACAAAGTTTTAACAGATGTATTTGTGTGTTTGCCAGAAAGCCCTATACCTCTCTTGGGTCAAGATTTGTTAAGTAAACTGTAAGCTCAAATAATGTTTTCTGAGAAGAAATGTTGAAGAGAAGAAATGTTCTGACAATTCTGTTTAGTTGCATGTCCCATAAGAAGGTGCTTGGAAGGTACAGATCTGCTTGCTGCAAGCAAGAAATCTCCAAGGAAATTTTGGATGCTGTATTTCCACTAGTATTGGCAGCTGAAGTATTGATAAAACCAGTACTACACTGAGACAGAACTGAAAGAGGACTTTGAGCCGTTAAGGAAAAACAATGTCCAGTAAATACAAAACCCAAAATGGGGTTAGAGACTTTGATGAACAAGTTTATGACCACCTTACAGGCTGACTGCATTTGATTACACTTGCAGATTTGTCTATTTATAGCTACAACACAGAGGCAACCTGTGGCTATTGTAGGACAATATGATGAGAAAGCAAACAGATTGATATACTTGGAATGTGGGTTTTTTTGCCCAATTGTTTCTGTAAAACTATTATTCAGCCTCTAGAATTGATTATTACTCTGATCCATATGCGTGTCTGTATGCGTTGTTCTCATCACCGCATACAATAATGCTTTAAATCAGGTGTTCCATTTCTCTTGTCAAGGAATTAAACAAGTCATTCAGCCAGGCATTATCACTAGATTGTTTCCCTTGATGCATTAGTACCGAATATGTTATATGTCATCTTCTATTCTGGCTAGTTTATCAGCTATGCTAAAGCAGCACATGCCTTCAAAATTGAAGCAGCTTTTACAACCATTACCTACTCAGAAAAAACAGCAATAAGAAACATTAATATCAAAATCCCTTAGCATAGTATAATTCTGTAATACAGCTACCAGGGTTGACATGCTAATAAAACACATTTTTAAAATATCTGCAGCCATTAGTCTTCCCTTAATATAAAAGGCAGATGAGTTATTTACAGTAGAGACCAACCAAATCTAAGTATTTACATATTGGTCTTGCAGAAACATATCCAGGGCATATGCTTTTAGTACAAGATAGCAAAGCACGATGAGCCAACCTGTGGTAGGTGAAGAAAACAGGGGTGTCATCACCTTCCAGTAATACATATATGTTGTTCCAGCTTCTGCAGCTAATGTTACTCTGGGTCTGATAACCTGACATGAGGTGATTATCCACACAGTTTGGAGACATCTGGCTTGTACTTTTTCAAATTGAACTTCAATACAATATGTCTTGTTCTCAACATCAATAACACTGTTCCAATGCTGTCTCCTTGAGATAAGGTACAGGTATTCATCGTAGATACCCCAAATAAAAGAACTCGAAAATCTGATATTAGCAAAGGATGTAAAATAAGAGGAGAAGTCAGGGTACAGAACCATACAGCATTGTCTGGAGTTATTATATGAATTTTTACATCTAGATTAATAGGCTGCAGTCCCATGAGGGGTTCAGAAGGATCCACCATAGCCGTACATACCCTTGAGTCTTCTGGTTCTCATCTTGGGAGGCCGCTAAGGAATATTTGTTGCTGCTGTGGTTGGCCTGGCTTGTTCCCTAGTTGGATGTGATGGCATGAGCATTACCACTTAGGACCCCACTCCGCAAGCTCTTCAGTTTAAAGCCCTCCTCACCAAGTTGGCCAGCTTACTGCCTAAGATTCCCTTGCCTCTTTCAGACAGATGGATTCCATCCCTCCCTAACAGGTTATAGTCATAAAAGAATGTCCCATTGTCATAAAAGTCAAAACCCTCACAAGGGCACCAGCCTCAAAGCCAGGAGTTAATGTGCATTATGCATTTATTTCTGGCTACCCCCTTTCATCCAACTACAGAATGGAGGAAAAGGTAACTTGGGCACCAATATTTTTCACTTGTGCCCCTAGGGCTTTATAGTCTTCCTTGATTCTGCCCAGGCTCTGGCTTGCAGTGTCATTTGTCCCCCCATGAAAGAGCAGCAGTGGATAGCAGTCTGTGCTCTTGACAAGTTGTGGAACCCTCTCAGCAACATCTTGGATCTTAGCTCCCAGAAGGCAGTATACCTCTTGTGACTCCCGGTCAGGATGGCAGATGTGCGCTTCAGTGCCCTTTAACAGAGTCACCCACCACAAACACTCTTAGTTTCTTTTTATGGTATCCACTGTGTGCTACCGGTACAGTTTCTTCTTGCAGACCTTGCTCATTGATGCCTATAGCTGTTAAAGCTTCATATCTGTTTTCAGTTGTGATGCTGGAGGGTGGAGACTGAGATGGAGCCCTGCTTTAGTGGGTCACCAGGGTCCAAGGTGCCTCATTCTCAGTGATGTCCACTACATTCTCAGTGATGTCTGCTACAGGAGCATGGTTCTGTAACCACCTATCTATCACCATCTCACCTCCTCTAATACTGCACAGCCTTTTAACTGTTTGTTGCAACTCAACCACCTGACATAGCAGATCATCAGCCTGTGCACACCTTGTGCAGGTATTTACCTTTTCTCCAGGAATAGGGTCTGGGTACTCATTGCAACATACCACCTGTACTGAAGTCTCCTTCCTTACTGGTTCTGTCTGGGTGGAAGCATGAGACATCTCAGGGGCTTTCCCTGCAAGCGCACTGTTTTTAACTCTGAGGCGAGTGCACACCATTATGGCAGAGACCTAGAGCACAAGTACTACCTTGGGTTGTGGACCTACAAGTAGCCTGCAGCGCACTTCCTGCATGCCCTGACTGCAAACCCCCACACCCCTGTTTGCTTGCCCTGATCGCTTGTGCTCCTTAGAACCATTTAAATCTCTCACGGTTGCTCCACTTGCTTGCACGAATGCCACCACAGACTTCTCCTCAGAACTTTTCCCGTGTGACCATGGAGAAGTCATGAGGAGATGGGATGGAAAACCTACCTCAGTCCTAGAGGCACGTGTACATGAGTTGCAAGGAAAGACAACCACAAGAAGGGATTCTGCCAGGAAAAATGCTACTCCAGTTTCCAGTGGGCAGTCCCCCAGAGTAGAAGGGCTGATCTTACTTCTGAACCTCTTGAAGGGGCTTCTGATTCATTCTTGCAAAAAGGAAGCAGTGAGTACCATGACCAGGACTAGAGGGGCCCTGCCTCCAGCCAGGTGGAGGAGAGGGACAAGCTGTGTGGATTCAATGTCCTGGAACGTCAGACTCACAAGAGTACAAGGCTCAAGTGAACACCAGGACCCAATGTACTCTAATTCCATCAACCAATGAAGGGACAGAACCCATCAGTATTTCTGGAGTGACTGGAGGATGCCAACAGGTGACTGTACTGGAGGCTGAAGTGAGTCTAACTGGGAAGGACTGGCAAAAACACTCCATTGTGACTGGTTCAGTTGCTCCGTGTATTCTTGGTATAGACTACCTCAGAAGAGGATATTTTAAGGACCCAAAAGGGTACCGGTGGGCCTTTGGAATAGCAGCCGTGGAGACAGGACATGAAACAGCTATCTACCTTGCCCTGTCTCTCGGAAGACCCTTGTCTTGTAGGATTGCTGAGGGTCAAAGAACAGCAGGTGCCAATTGCTACCATGATGGTGCACCAGTGCCAGTATCACACTAACCAAGACTCTCTGATTCCCATCCATAAGTGGATTTGTTAACTAGAGAGCCAAGGAGTGATCAGTAAGACTCACACAGTCTTCAACAGTCTCATATGGCCAGTGCAAAAGTCCAATGGAGAGTGGAGACTAACGGTAGACTATCATGGCCTGAATTAATTCACGCCACCATTAAGTGCTGCTGTGCTAGAGCTGCAATATGAACTGGAGTCAAAGGCAACCAAGTGGTATGCCACAATTGACATTGCTAATGCATTTTTCTCTATTCCTTTGGCAGCAGAGTGCAGGCCAGTTTGCTTTCAGTTGGAGGGGCGTCCAGGACACCTGGAATCAACTGCTCCAGGAGTAGAAGCACAGCCCTACCATTTGTCATGGACTGATCCAGACTGCACTGGAACAGGGCAAAGCTCTGGAACACCTGCAATACATTGACAATGTCATCGTGTGGGGCAACACAGCAGAAGAATTTTTTGAGAAAGGGGAAAGAATGATCCAAATTTTTCTGAAAACCAGTTTTGCTATAAAGCAAAGTAAGGTCAATGATCTGGATGGGAGATCCAGTTTTTAGGAGTAAGATGGCAAGATTGACGTCATCAGATCCAAATGGATGTGATCAACAGCTATGTCTCCACCAACTAACAAAAAGGATAGACAGACTTCCTTGGGGGTTATGGGTTTTTGGATAATGCAAATTCCAGACTACGGTCAGATCGTTAGCACTCTTTATCAAGTGACCTGGAAGAAGAATGATTTTGAGTGGGACCCTGAGCAACAGCAAGCCTTTGAACAAATTAAGTGGGAGACAGTCCATGCTGTGGCTCTTGGGCCAGTCCAGGCAGGACAAGATGTTAAAAATATGCTCTTCACTTGGTGTGCATACAAAAGAGCCAAATCTAGCACATAGAGATGAGACAGAGCCTATCACAGAGTTGTGCAAGTCTGGATATTGGAATAAAGCTAGCATGCTAGAAAGAAAAGTAACAACTGTCACACACAAAATCTTATCATCACATTCACGCAGTAAAGAACTCAGGGTCTTCTGTATAATCACAAAATGCACATATTGAGTCAATGGATTCTCATGATTTAGCAGTCTGTGAACTTACTGTACCATGTAACAGACACTTATTTAAACTGTAATGTGCTTAAACAGATACCTACAAAAAAACAGGTTAATAAGGAACAGTATCTCGCAGAGTTCAGCAAGTTTTCTATGACTTGTGTGTTATCAGTTAATTCTCTCTCAGCTTGTTGAAGTTTAAACCATTCTGCCTGTAAAACTGTCTGAAATGATTCAATGATCTCTTGTAGAGTTTTATTTTTGTCCTGCTTTTCTCACTTTAGAAACAACAAAGTGTTATACTTAAAGATTCTATTCTCCGGACACTTTCCCAATCCCCACAATCTTAACCCTCGACAGTCAGTTTCTTGGTCACCTGTTTCTCGTTGCCCCTCTCGCCAGATGTGAATCTGTCCTTATCAATAACCTCGTATTCTATTGCTATGTTTACCAAAACATGTATCTAGTTCCCCAGTGTCGAGGGTTTAGACTGCGGGGTGACAATAAAACCCTGGCAGATGTATTGTTAACCTCCTCTCCTCCCCCGACTTCCCCCTTTTGCCCCTCCTCCTCCCCCCTTCCCACTAAGGACAGGTGATCGGGAGGAAAAGAAGGACAGAGAGAGAAGAGTTGGAAAAAATTAAAAATGTTTTACTAATGTTACTAATAAGAATAGAGAAAATAATACAAAATATACAAAACCAATCTTGAAAGTCTCAGCAACTGCAGAGCCAGCACCCAAAGTCCTGGATTGGACTCTGCAGCCAACCGGAGCTGGATTCAGTCTCACTAGGCCTCAGTTTGCAGGGACAACTAGCAAGGTCCTCTCCTAATGTCAGCCATAAGTAGAAGGGACAAAAAAGGCAAAAAGGGAAAGGGACGAGATCCTCATGATCTCCCACTTCTATATGAAGTATTCACATGAATGGAATGTTATACACAGTTGGTCAGTTTCTTGGTCACCAGTTTCTCGTTGCCCCTCTCACGAGATGTCCATCCATGCTTATCAATAACTTTGCATTCCATGGCTATGTTTACCAAAACATGTATCTGGTTCTCCAGGAAAATGCAGCTAATATGAAGGCTTTAGGGGACAGGCAAATTCACTAAAAGAGAAACTTGTTTTTAACAAAACCAGGACATTCTACCCCTTATAATATGCCATTCACGGAAATACTTAAACCTCATTAATACAATCTATCAATACAATCTAATGAATCACTACTACTATATATATATATATATATATATATACACGCAAATGTACATATATACACAGGAGTAATTAATCTTAATCAGTGAAACATCCTTTGAAAAGTTCATTAAGCTCATTTTGTCACAAAAGTCTCCCAGGGAAGGAAAGATGGTACAAGTGCATCTCATGACCACTGTTTGTGGGTTAAAGACATCAACTTCGAAAAACTTGTCAGGCGCCACTCGAAGAAGGTAGCTCTGGTTTCATCACCATTGTCTTGATCTGAAAGACACTTATTAAACATTGTTAGTGCGGTAATTCACATCATACAGTTCAGCATTGCATATTTTCACCTAAAATCAAATCCCCTTGAGGTACACACCGAACTTCTCCATCCTTAAGCATCACCCACCAGGTGCTGCCAGGTCCCTGGGCAAAAACAATCCCACGAATGGGCTTGCCTTTGCCTGAGGCAGGAGTAACCCAGACTGCCTTTCCTAACATATTTTTAATGTGTACTACAGGGACTTTCTCTCCTTCCAGAGTACGAAGAATTTCTGATTGAGCAGGCCCGGCTCGATTGGTTTATCCTCTAGTGTTGACCAACCAAGTGGCTTTTGCTAAATGTGAATCCCAGTTTTTAAAGGTTCCACCACCAAGAAGTGCCTTTAGTGTAGTTTTTAACAAACCATTGTACCTTTCAATTTTCCTAGAGGCTGGTGCATGATATGGAATCTGATATACCCACTCAATACCATGTTCTTTGGCCCAATTGTCTATAATACTGTTTTTGAAATGAGTACCATTGTCTGATTCAATTCTTTCTGGCGTACCATGACACCAAAAGACTTGCTTTTCAAGGCCCAAGATAGTATTTTGGGCTGTAGCATGAGGTACGGCATATGTTTCCAACCATCCAGTGGCTGCTTCCACCATTGTAAGTACATAACGCTTACCTTGACGTGTTTGTGGAAGTGTAATATAATCAATCTGCCAAGCTTCTCCATACTTATACTTTAACCATCACCTCCCATACCATACAGGCTTTAACCGTTTCACTTGTTTGATTTCAGCACAAGTTTCACATTCATGAATAACCTGTGAAATAGTGTCCATAGTTAAGTCCACCCCACCATCACGCTCCCATTTCTGTGTTGCATCTCTACCTTGATGCCCTGAAGCATCATGGGCCCATCGAGCTAAGAAAAGTTCACCTTTACGTTGCCAGTCCAAGTCCACCTCAGTTACTTGAATCTTGGCAGTTTGATCTGCTTGTTGGTTGTTTAGATGTTCCTCAGTGGCTCGACTTTAGGCACATGAGCATCTACATGACGAACTTTGGCAGGCAGGCTCTCTAGCTGAGCAGCAATGTCTTGCCACAGTGTGGCAGTCCAAATGGGTTTACCTCTGCGCTGCCAGTTGCTTTTCTTCCATTGCTGTAGCCACCCCCACAAGGCATTTGCTACCATCCATGAGTCAGTATAGAGATGAAGTACTGGCCACTTCTCTCGTTCAGCAATGTCCAAAGCCAGCTGGATGGCTTTCACTTCTGCAAATTGACTAGATTCACCTTGTCCTTCAGTGGCTTCTGTAACTTGTCGTGTGGGACTCCACATAGCAGCTTTCCACCTTCGATGTTTTCCTACAAGACGACAGGATCCATCTGTGAACAGTGCATACTGCTTATCAGTCTCTGAAAGTGTATTATATGGTGGTGCTTCTCCAGCACATGTTACTTCCTCCTCATCTGGAGACATCCCAAAGTCTTTGCTTTCTGGCCAGTCTGTAATCACTTCTAAGATCCCTGGGCGATTGGGATTTCCAGTTCAAGCTCGTTGCGTGATCAGTGCAATCCATTTACTCCATGTAACTTCGGTTGCATGATGTGTAGACGGAACCGTCCCTTTGAACATCCAGCTCAGCACCGGCAGTTGAATTGCTAGGAGTTGTGCTTCAGTACCGATAACTTCTGAAGCAGCTCGAACTCCTTCATATGCTGCTAGTATCTCTTTTCCAGTTGGAGTATAGCTGGCCTCAGATCCTTTGTATCCTCGACTCCAAAAACTTAAGGGTCGGCCTCGTGTTTCTCCTGGTGCTTTCTGCCAGAGGTTCCAGGTAGGACCATTATCTCCGGCTGCGGTGTAGAGCACATTTTTAACATCTAGTCCAGTCCGAACTGGTCCAAGGGCCACCGCATGAGTTATCTCACACTTAATTTGTTCAAAGGCTTGTAGTTTTTCCTGGCCCCACTCAAATTGGAGGGCTCACAATGTGACTGTAGTCAGGAATATGCATTCTCCAAAAACCTACAATGCCCAGGAAAGTCTGTGTCTCCTTTTTATTAGTAGGTGGAGACATTGCTGCAATTTTGTTGATCACATCCATTGGGATCTGACGACGGCCATCTTGCCATTTTATTCCTAAAAACTGGATCTCTCGTGCAGGTCCCTTGACCTTGCTTCGTTTTATGGCAAAACCAGCATCCAAAAGAATCTGAATTATTCTCTCACCTTTCTCGAAGACTTCTTTCGCTGTGTTGCCCCATGCAATGATGTCATCAATATATTGCAAGTGTTCTGGAGCTTTACCTTGTTCCAGCGTGTTCTGGATCAGACCATGGCAGATGGTAGGACTGTGTTTCCACCCCTGGGGCAAGCAATTCCATGTATACTGGATGCCCCTCCAGGTGAAAGCAAACTGCGGCCTGCACTCTGCTGCTACAGGAATAGAGAAAAATGCATTAGCAATGTCAATTGTAGCATACCATTTAGCTGCCTTTGACTCCAGTTCAAATTGCAGTTCTAGCATGTCAGGCACAGAAGCACTCAGTGGTGGCGTAACTTCATTCAGGCCACGACAGTCTACAGTTAGTCTCCACTCATCACTAGATTTACGCACTGGCCAAATTGGGCTGTTAAAAGATGAGCGAGTCTTACTGATCACACCCTGGCTTTCCAATTGATGTATCAACCTCTGGATAGGAATCTCGATTGGTGCGATACTGCCTGCAATGCACCGTCGTGGTAGCAATTGGCACCTGCTGATCGTCAACCATCAGCAGTCCTACAACAGAAGGGTCATCTGAAAGACCAGGCAAATCAGACAGCTGTTCAATTTTCTCAGTGTCCACAGCTGCTATACCAAATGCCCACCTATACCTTTTTGAGTCCTTAAAATACCCTCTCCTGAGGTAGTCTATACCAAGGATGCACGGAGCATCTGGACCAGTCACAATGGGATGCTTTTGCCAGTTTTTCCAGTTTAGGCTCATTTCAGCCTCTACAACAGTCAGTTCCTGGGATCCCTCAGTCACTCCAACAATATTGATGGATTGCGTTCCTTTATAATTAGAAGGAATTATTGTGCACTGAGAACTAATGTCCACTAAAGCTTTGTACTCCTGGGGGTGTGTTATACCAGGCCAGCGTATTTGTACAGTTCAATAGACTCTGTTATCCCTTTCTTCCACCTGGTTGGAGGCAGGGCACCTCTAATTCCTGTTTTGCACAGTCTCTGGGTGTGAATTAGAGGTCCCTTCAAGAGCATCAGAATCTTTTCTGCCCCTTTTTGTAAACTGGAGCAGCCATTTTCCTAGGAGTTTTTCCTTTTAACTGATGTACTCGTTCTTGAATTTCTGAGGTAGGCCTTCTATGCCACCTACTCATGTTTTCTCCCTGCTCACGTAGGAAGAACCACAGTGAACCTCTTTTTGTGGACTGCCTCTGTCTTCTCTCTTGAGATTGAAAAGTCCTTCTCCTAATAGTTGAAACATAGGTTCATACAAGTCATTAATGGCACCTGTCTTCTCTGAGTTCTTTGATCTCTTGCAACAGCTTTTCAAACCGGTCATCAAATTTTTCACACAATTTCTCCACAGCAGAGACACAAGCCCATAGAGAACCAGCAAGGTTGTTCCCAAAGTCCCAGAGCTACTCAATCACATGAGAAATCCTTTGATTACCTTCAGCTGACCAGAGCATTGCTGCCAATGACTTAGCATATGCAGGTGGTGCACTTTGTACAAATCTGCGCCACAGAGGTCTTGTACAAATAATTCTATCTGGGTCTGTCCCATCTTTGGTCCAAAAGAGATGATCTCTCACACAGCTAATTCTCTCAGGAACTGGATACCTCCCTCCATAGTGTTCCATTTCCCTAATGTGCATATACAATCTTCCTTGTAGGGAAATCTTACTTTCATAGCTGCCAGGAGTCGGGTCCAGAGGGTAGTGGCGTTAGGCTCTCTTGAAATTGCCCTATCAATGGTGGAATCTTTTGACAGACATCCCAGCTGCCTAGCTTCACCACCTTCCAATTCAATTGTTTCTTCCGCATTATCCCAGCATCGGAGCAGCCAGGTTACAATATTCTCGCTTTCACGATGACTGAAGTCTTTCGCAGATCTCTAAGCTCACCTGGAGAAAAGGACCAAGTGGTGGTCACTTCATCTCCTCCCTGCGCTGGTGATGCCCCTTGGGTTGATGTTGGCCCTGTGGCCCCTGTGCCATCACCTGCTGCACAAGGAGTCTTTCTAGTGACTTTCTTACAACTGGCAACTGATGCTGATATGGGCTCACCATCATCTGATTCATTTCCAGAGTATGAATGACTGTCACTGGCATGGGCATAATCATAGTGATTGTTATGGTTACAGCAGCAACAGTGCCCAGTGTGTGAGGAAGGAGGGGCTGCCTTGTTAGGCTTTGAGGCTGGAGAAGTAACATTATCTGCAGCGATCTTGGCAGAGGAGCTATGCGGATGAGATGGAGCTTGGGCCTGCGAAGCAGCAGTGTCTGTGATGGGGGGGAGCAGTGGCTGCAGCAGCAGCTTTCACTGTTTTGTTTTTTCTCCAGTGGCTAGGAGTGTTTTTTGCTAAAGCTTCCGAAGACACACCGCATATCTCAGGACTAAAAAGAGACGCAAAACTCCTATTGAACCTCATTTCTCTTAACAGTAACACAAACTGACACACATTCAGCAAACCAAATAACACCATCACAGTTCTATCAAAGCTCCAAGGATATTCAAAGCTCTCTAAAACATTTGTAAACTCTCCTAGCAAGAAAGCAAAAGTATTGTTAGTCAGCATTTCTAAAGATTCGCTTGACCAATTAGCAAACACATAGCTGTTTTTTGCTTTATCTCTCCTGGAGGTTTTTCAAGGTAAAGCAGAAACGAGTAGAAATTCATTAGCGGTTGCGGTATAATGAAATAAACCAGTGCCAAACCACACAGTATCATCATAACTATCGTCCAGTTTCTTGTTGTTATATAATTAATACTTCGATTCAGAAAGAATGCCCAGCACAAGTATGGTATCACCGAACACAATGTAGAAAATAACTGATATATCTTATTCCACAACGTTTTTAAACCAGTGTAATTCACTCTGCCTTAATACCACTAGATAATGTCTGAAGCACACAGACTCGCGAGTCTCACAACTCTCTGAGTTAGCACCATGCCAAGAAAATTGAAAGGTATGTCAGAGCAGTAGAAAAGCCAAAAATCTCCAAATTTACCCCTTTCTCTTGCCCCATGTTGGGCACCAATTATCTGTTGAGGGTTTAGATTGCGGGATGACAATAAAACTCTGGGAGAGGTATTGTTAACCTACTCTCCTCCCCCCACTTCCCCCTTTCTCCCCTCCCTCTCCCCCCTTCCCACTAAGGACAGGTGATCGGGAGGAAAAGAAGGACAGAGAGAAGAGAGTTGGAAAAATTAAAGATGTTTTACTAATGCTACTAATAAGAATAGAGAAAATAATACAAAATATACAAAACCAATCTTGAAAGTCTCAGCAACTGCAGAGTCGGCACCCAAAGTCCTGGATTGGACTCTGTTGGATTCAGTCTCTCACTAGGCCTCAGTTCGCAGGGACAACTAGCAAGGTCCTCTTCTGATGTCGGCTATAAGGAAAAAGGAAAAGAAGGAAAAAAAGACGTGATCCTCGTGATCTCCCACTTTTTTATGAAATATTCACGTGAATGGGATGTTATACACCGTTGGTCAGTTCCTTGGTCACCTGTTTCTCGTTGCCCCTCTCGCGAGATATGCATCAGTTGTTATCATAACTTTGCATTCCATTGCTATGTTTACCAAAATATGTATCTGGTTTTCCAGGAAACTGCAGCTGATATGAAGGCTTTAGCTGACAGGCAAATTCACTAAAAGGAAACTTGTTTTTTAACTAAACCAGGACAAGTATGCCGAGATGAGACACAGCTCAGCACAGAGTTGCGCAAGTCTGGATGCTGGAATAAAGCTAGCATGCTAGAAAGAAAAGTAATAGCTATCACACGCAAAATCTTATCATCACATTCACGCAGCAAAGAGCTAAATTATGCATAGTCTTCTGTATTATCACAAAATGTACATTTTGAGTCCATGGATTCTCTTGATTTAACAGTCTATGAACTTACTGTACCATATAACAGGCAAAGAATTATGAAACTGTAATACATTTAAATAGATACCTACATAGAAAGCAGGTACATAATGAAAAGCATCTTGCAGACTTCTGCATCTTTTCTGTAACTCCTGTGTTATCAAACTCTCTCTCAGCTTGTTGAAGTTCAAACCGTTCCACCTGTAAAACTGTCTGAAATGATTCAATGATCTCTTGTAAAGATTTATTTTTGTCTTGTTCTTCTCTCTTTAAGAACAATATTAATTGCAACGAAGTGTTGTACTTCAAGATTCCATTCTCCAGACACTTTTCCCAATCATCTAACTTATACAGCAGCCACCATTAATTACATTAATTTCACAAGATCTTCCTTCCTCATATTTCCAAGTGCTTTCCTATGTTTTAAAACACCTCCCAATACCGATTTCTTAGGAACACAACTGAAAACAGTCATTTCCGACCCCATCTCATAAGTAAAAACCATGAGAAGAGGGAGGGAGGAGGGGGAAATACAGAGCTGCTTGCAGCGCAAGTGGGAAAAGCGGGGAGAAGGTTTATGGTGCACTTACAGAAACCATACCACAAAGAAAGAAATGTAACAACATCCAGTAAAACAATAAACTCACATTCCTGACAACCTGCTTGATTTTCAGAGAGGCAATACACAGCAGCATGTAATATGTACTGTAAAACTCACAGATAACACATTGATAGCAAACATTAGTGTTCTCTACTGCTAATTTGAACACTAGTGCGTCCTTAGCTTCTAAGTTTTCAACCTGCTTATTGATGGCCTCTTGAAGATGGTCAATAAATTGCATGTAATTCTCATTGGGACCCTGATTAATAGTTGTAAATTATTTGGCTGCTATGTTGGTTTCAGGCACCTCTATCATAGCTTGATATGCAAGGTCTGTTGACTGCCTCAGGATTTCAGAAACTAATAGCGCCTGTAATTCTGGTGTGCCAATTAGTGTATCTTCTAAGAGTTGGGGGATACCCGCCCATTTCAATGAATCCCCATCGTTCCGTCCTAAATGATCTATAGCTGTTACATTGCATACGTCAAATTTTGCTTTGAGTCTTTCATGGTTTTTATCTGATCTCGGGGAAACACGTACATATACTCCTTTTCCTTTTAACTTTTAAAGCAAATGCTGCAGACCCTCATCCTCATCCGAGTCATCAGATAACGCGGACTTGAACGGTGCTGGAGAATCATCAGTAACAGGGGGGTTCAGGGTTTGGAACAGTGCACTTTTTTTTTTTTCCAAATCTAGTCCAGGGAAGCCACCCCTCTCTACTGTCTCTGCGTGTTCCTGTTGCTCTTTTAATCCTCTCAAAGTCTCCAGCAACAAGTGCCATGTTGTTAACAGTTCAGTTGTTTCTTTGGATCTTTCAGTACTGCTTTGCCCCATAGTAACATCCTTCGTAAAGTCAATTCCAGAAGGCTAATACCCTGCTTCTTCAGAAGCAATTTCCATGTAGATAATATAATACCCTCTTCTTTAGATAAGTTCCACCCCCTCCCCATTCCCGGTAGCTCACCAGCTCTTGGCGTGGTGTCTTTTCAAGGATCTGGATCTTCAGCTGTACCGGGCTCTGTCTCCCCAGTTTGTCTTTGGCTGTCACAGCTTCACCGTTGTCTCTTCTTCATGCGAAATCCTCTTCATGCAGGATCACGTTGGGGTCACCATATGTCTTGGTTGAGACGGACAAATGACATAGACCAAGTTCTTCCAGGATGAAAGTAGTAGATACCATTTATTGCCACAAGTGCATTTTCATGCAATTTTAACAATTCGTGTGTCTCTTCACTATTGGTTACAAGTTACAGCAGTAACATCTCATTGACTAATTTTGCTATCATCAATGTTACTCTTTTACTCCCTTCTCTCTCACAGGTACATCCTTAACATCTCCAGATATTCCTTTACTCCCATCTTTCTCACGGGTAGGCCTTCATATCTTCAAGGCTAATTTCTGTTCCCATGCCCTCCGTCAGGGAATCCATGGACCCACCGTAGTCCCCAACTTTGTTACCTCACTATCAAAAAATTTATTGTTGCTTCTCTCTTACGAGTGAAGTGCATCCCTCTCACTCCATCCACAATAGTCATCTCTCTTGAGCAGGGTAACCAGAGCTAACAAAATTACTACTGGGTGGAGTATCCCGTAGTGGTTGGTGACCACCCAAAAAAGTTTCCCACCATTAGGGTTCTCCATCCTTTTTTACCCTTTCTGTGATGCGATGTATTTCTTCCACATCATGATGGATGGTAATTAGGGTCTTTTGTACATTGTTTCAGACATTTTCTAACAGTTGATACAAGTCATTATGTCTTTGTAGTTTCCTCACCAATGCAGGATTCATTCTAATGGGGATAGGAAGTAGGAACTAAGGTATAATTGGACTGTAACAGTTGATAAGACATAATGGAAACTGGATAACTGAAACCACATCCTACAATGTCAGCAAAGCCACAAGCACAAGTATTTTAATGATTATTTGTCTCTACAGTGATGTTATCTATGGATAAAAAATCGCAAAGGGTTCTTATACAAACACATCCCTTTCCAATATATAGGAGTAGAGTTCCAGGGGGTTTTCAGGAGTTTAGATACCTGCCCCATAAAAATCTATGAACTACCTCCCCTTTAGTCCTGTTAACTTTGTACTACAGTGGGTTACCCATCGATTTTATACTTAGTCATGCTGCAGTGGTCATCATGGTTAAAAGCACCAAGAGTAGTGAGATTTACCACTTAGTCTTTTCAGTGTATGGATTCTTCCAAATATAGTCATTCGTTAGCTGGTTGGCTATTCATGACCTGCTTGACATGAGAATGGTGTATCCAATTTTCTCTTCCTAAAACTTAAAATAAGAAAACAACAACAAAATAAGAACATAGTAGGACAATATATGGCCACTCCCTTCGAGGTTATAATTTGGATTTTTGTGAAAACACCTTAATTAACACTTCTTCCCCAGGCTTTCTGCCACGTAACTATATTTCAAGTGGTGTGGGTTGATACCACTGAGCATACTTCTTTTTCCTTCAACGTCTTGTTGCATATATAAAACATACTGGATCAACCATTCATTTAAGAGTTTAGTCCTAGTGGGACAAAAGTCCCAGATACAGCTAAATGTCTGCTAAACACTGTTTCTGCTAGTGACAACCCTAGAGGTTGTTGAGGGGTATTTCTAATATCACAGTATCACAGTATCACAGTATGTTTGGGATTGGAAGGGACCTCGAAAGATCATATAGTCCAATCCCCCTGCTGGAGCAGGAACGCCTAGGTGAGGTCGCACAGGAACATGTCCAGGCGGGCCTTGAATGTCTTCTCAAATTTAAGTGGAACTTCTTGTGTTCCAGCTTGATCCCATTACTCCTTGTCCTATCATTGTTTGCCACTGAGAAGAGCCTGGCTCCATTCTCACGGCACTCACCCTTTATATATTTATAAACATTAATAAAGTCACCCCTCAGTCTCCTCTTCTCCAAACTAAAGAGACCCAGCTCTCTCAGCCTTTCTTCATAAGGGAGGTGCTCCACTCCCTTAATCATCTTTGTTGCCCTACGCTGGACCCTCTCCAGCAGTTCCCTGTCCTTCTTGAACTGAGGGGCCCAGAACTGGACACAATATTCCAGATGGGGTCTCACCAGGGCGGAGTAGAGGGGAAGGAGGACCTCTCTCGATCTACTGACCACTCCCCTTGTAATACACCCCAGGATGCCATTGGCCTTCCTGGCCACAAGGGCACAGTGCTGGCTCATGGTCATCCTGCTGTCCACCAGGACCCCCAGGTCCCTTTCCCCTACACTGCTCTCTAATATGTAATTTCCCAACCTATACTGGAACCTGGACTTGTTCCTGCCCAGATGCAGGACTCTACACTTTCCCTTGTTAAATTTCATCAGGTTATTCCCCGCCCAACTCTCCAGCCTGTCCAGATCCCGCTGGATGGCAGCACAGCCTTCTGGCGTGTCAGCCACTCCTCCCAGCTTAGTGTCATCAGCAAACTTGCTGATAGTACACTCAATTCCCTCGTCCAAATCGTTAATGAATATATTGAATAATATTGGCCCCAGTACTGACCCCTGAGGCACTCCACTAGATACTGGCCTCCAACTAGACTCCGCACCATTGACCACCACTCTCTGGCTTCTCTCTTTAAGCCAGTTTGCAACCCACCTCACTACTCTAGTGTCTAGACCACACCTCCTCAATTTAGCTGTGAGGATGCTGTGAGAGACTGTGTCAAAGGCTTTACTGAAGTCAGGGTAGACCACATCCACCGCTCTGCCATCATCCATCCACCTTGTTACATTCTCATAAAAGGCTATGAGGTTGGTCAAGCATGACCTACCCTTGGTAAAGCCGTGCTGACTGCCCCTAATGACCCTCTTATCCCTGATATGCCTTGAGATGACACCAAGGACAAGCTGTTCCATTACTTTCCCAGGGACAGAGGTGAGGCTGACCGGTCTATAATTACCCGGGTCCTCCTTCTTGCCCTTTTTGAAGACTGGAGTGACACTTGCTTTCCTCCAATCCTCGGGCACCTCACCCGTTTCCCAAGACTTGGCAAAAATGATGGAGAGCGGTCCAGCAATTACTTCAGCCAGCTCCCTCAGCACCCGCGGATGCATCCCATCTGGACCCATGGATTTATGGATGTCCAGACTATTTAATTGCTCCCTAACCCAGTCCTCATCGACTAAAGCAAACTCCTCCATTGACCTGGCTTCATCCGGGGTCTCAGGGGTACAGGGTCCCCCACGACAGCCTCCAGCGGAGTAGACAGAGACAAAGAAGGCATTCAGTAATTCTGCCTTCTCTGTATCTTCTGCCACCAGGGCACCCACTCCATTCATCAGTGGGCCTACATTGTCTCTGGTATTAGTTTTATCTGCTATGTATTTGAAAAAGTTCTTTTTGCTGTTCTTGACCCCTCTCGCCAGCTGTAATTCTAAGGAGGCCTTGGCTATCCTAGCTGTCTTCCTACGTCCTCTAACAGCGGCCTTTATTCCCATAGCACTATTTTTAAAAACTTTATCTATTTCAAACCCACTTGGCTACATGTTCAAGCCATTTTATTTTTAGGAGTCCTGTTCATTCTTTCTACCTGTTCTGAGGACTGCAGATGATATGGAACATGTAACTGTCACTGTATATCTAAAATTTTATAAGTGTTGTTTAGTACAGTATACTGCTGTGATTTCCCTTGAAAGCTTAATAGCTTCAAACAACATTTGGATTCCAGTTCCTTCAGAAATATTTATTTTCTGCTGTGTTAAGGAATCCTATTCTTTCCATAGCATACTTGTTGCATGACACAATCTGAAGGCATATTTAAAGTCGGTATAAATACTTACCCGCTGATTGGGCACTCACTGGGAGTTGTAGAGGTTCTTCTTCAAGTACTTTCTCACCATTGCATAGCCCGTGTGTCATTTTCCAATCACATAGTATGAAAATCCATTAGTGAAAACGGTTAGATTCAAGTTCTCTAGAGGTTGATCCTATAGATCATAAAATCATAGAATAGTTTAGATTGGAAAGGACCATCAAAGGTCATCTAGTCCAACCCTACTGCAAGAACATCTTCAACTAGATCAAGTTACTCAGAGCCCTGTCCAGCCCAGCCTTGAATGTCTCCAGGGATGGGGCACCTACCGCCTCTCTGGGTAACCCGTTCCAGTGTTTTACCACCCCCATTGTAAAAAAATTCTTCCTCATGTCTAGCCTGAATCTCCCCTTCTTTAGTTTAAAACCATTACCCTTTGTCTTATTGTAACAGGCCGCTTTTAAGTACTGAAAGGCCTCAATAAGGTCTCCCTGGAGCCTTCTCTTTTCGAGGCTGAACAACCCCATCTCTCTCAACCTGTTCTCATAGGAGAGGTGTTCCATCCCTCTGATCATTTTTGTGGCCCTCCTCTGGACCCTCTCCAACAGGTCCATATCTTTCCTGTAATAAGTAATGATGCAGTACTTGAGGTGGGGTCTCACCAGAGCAGAGGGACAGAATCATCTCCCTCAACCTGCTGGCCACGCTTCTTTTGATGCAGTCCAAGATACAATAGCCCTTCTGGGCTGCAAGTGCACATTGCTGGCTCATGTCCAATCTTTCATCCACCAGTACCCCCAAGTCCTTCTCTGCAGGGCTGCTCTCAATCCCTTCATTCATCAACCTGTATTGATACCGGGGGTTGCCCTGACCCAGGTACATGACCTTGCACTTAGCCTTGTTGAACCTCATGAGGTTTGCATGGGCCCACTTCTGAAGCTTGCCCAGGTCCCTGTAGATGGCATCCCATCCCTCAGGTGTGTCAACGGCACCACTCAGCTTGGTGTACTCCACAAACTTGCCGAGGCTGCATGCAATCCCGCTGTCTATGTCACTGATGAAGATATTAAATAGTACTGGTCCCAGTACAGACTTGTAACCAGTGTCCATCCAGACACTGAGCCATTAACCACTACCCCCTGGATGTGAATATCCAGTCAACTCCTCATCCACTGAACAGTTCACCCATCAAATCCATATCTCTCCAATTTAGAGGGAAGGATGTTGTGTGGGACCATGTCAAAGGCTTTACAGAAGTCAAGATAAATGACATCCATAGCCCTTCCTTTGTCCACTGATGTACTCACTCCATCAAGGTCAATAGGTTGATCAGGCAGGACTTGTGTCACTGTTTACTGCAGGGCAACAAAGTGTGGCAGATGCTCTCTATTAACCCCTGCCCTCCCCACTAAGGAAGAGGAAGAAAAGGGAGAGAGACAAGTTGGAAAGTTTAAAAAAAAAAAAAAAGCTTTACTAACAATAAACACAAGTAGTGTTCTCCTCTGTCCACCCAGTTGCACGGAATCATGAGGGAATCACAGAATGGTTGGAGTTGGAAGGGACCTCTGGAGATTGTCTAGTCCAACCCATCTGCTAAAGCAGGTTCACCTAGAGCAGATCACACAGAAATGCGTCCAGGTGGTTTTTTAATGTCTCCAGAGGAGACTCCACAACCTCTCTGGACAGCCTGTTCCAGTGCTCTGTGACCCTCAAAGTAAATAAGTTTCTCTTCATGTTTACATGGAACCTCCAATGCTTCAGCCTCTGCCCATTGCCCCTCATCCTATTCTTGGGAACCACTGAAAAGAGTCTGGTCCCATCCTCTTGATACCCATCCTTGGGATATTTACAAGCACAGAAGATACAAAAAGACCCAGCAGATCATTACCTGTCTGCAGGACTGGTGTCAGGAGTAAAAATTTGGGCTTTTTGATCATGTTTATATGACACCTAGCCTGCTGGAGACAAATAGGTTGCACCTGTCTCAAAGGGGGAAAGGATCCTTGGACAGGAGTTAGCAGGGCTCATTGAAAGAGCTTTAACCTAGATTTGAAGGGGGAAGGGGAGAAAGCCAAGTACAGTAGAGACAAACCCAATGTTTGAGGGATTGGGTGCTAGCAAGGCCCTTCTGTCTGCCATCTCAGTGGAGGTTTGCAAATGGAGAGCAGTGTGGCAGAAAAGACACGAGGGTTATTGATGTGTTAGTGTTCCTAAAAACTGGATCTCTCGTGCAGGTCCCTTGACCTTGCTTCATTTTATGGCAAAACCAGCATCCAAAAGAATATGAATTATTCATACACCTTTCTCAAAGACTTCTTTCTCTGTGTCGCCCCATACAATGATGTCGTCAATATATTGCAAGTGTTCTGGAGCTTTACCTTGTTCCAGCGTGGTCTGGATCAGTCCATAGCAGATGGTAGGACTGTGTTTCCATCCCTGGGGCAAGCGACTCCATGTGTACTGGATGCCCCTCCAGGTGAAAGCAAACTGCGGCTTGCACTCTGCTGCTAAGGGAATAGAGAAAAATGCATTAGCAATGTCAATTATGTCATACCACTTAGCTGCCTTTGACTCCAGTTCAAATTGAAGTTCTAACATGTCAGGCACAGCAGCACTCAATGGTGGCGTAACTTCATTCAGGCCACGATAGTCTACAGTTAGTCTCCACTCTCCACTAGACTTACGCATTGGCCAAATTGGGCTGTTAAAAAGTGAGTGAATCTTACTGATCACACCCTGGCTCGTCAGTTGACGAATCAACTTCTGGATAGGAATCAAAGAGTCTCGATTGGTGCGATATTGCCGGCGATGCACCGTCGTGGTAGCAATTGGCACCTGCTGATCGTCAAACATCAGCAGTCCTACAGCAGAAGGGTCCTCTGAGAGACCAGGCAAAGTAGACAGCTGTTCAATATTCTCAGTGTCCACAGCTGCTATACCAAATGCCCACCAATACCCTTTTGGGTCCTTAAAATACCCTCTCCTGAGGTAGTCTATGCCAAGGATACATGGAGCATCTGGACCAGTCACAATGGGATGCTTTTGCCAGTTTTTTCCACTTAGGTTCATTTCAGCCTCTACTGCAGTCAGTTCCTGGGATCCCTCAGTCACTCCAGAAATACTGATGGATTGTGTTCCTTTACAGTTTGAGGGGATTATCATGCATTGAGCACCAGTGTCTACCAAAGCTTTGTACTCTTGGGGTTCTGTTGTACCAGGCCATTGTATCTGCACAGTCCAATAAACTCTGTTGTCCCTTTCCTCCGCTTGGCTGGAGGCAGGACCCCTCTAATTTGTGTTATGCACAGTCTCTGGGTATGAATTAGAGGTTCCTTCAAGAGGATCAGAATCTCTTCTACCCCTTCTGGAAACTGGAGCAGCCATTTTCCTAGTATTTTTCCCTTTTAACCCACGTACTTATTCCTGAAGTTCTGAGGTAGGTCTTCCATCCCATCTCCTCATGTTTTCTCCCTGGTCACGTATGAAAAACCACAGTGTGCCTCTTTTTGTGTATTTCTTCTGTCCTCTCTCTTGAGACTGAAAACACCTTCTCCTAATAGTTGAAACATAGGTTTGTACAGGTTGTGAATGGAACTTGTCTTCTCTGAGTGCTATGATTTCGTTCAACAGCTTTTCAAACCAGTCATCAGATTTTTCACACAGTTTCTCCACAGTCAAGGCACAACCTCATAAAGAGCTAGCAAGGCTGTCCTCAAAGTCCTGAAGCTGCTTAATCACTTCAGCAATGTTTTGTTGAGCTGCAGCTGACCAGATCATTGATGCCAATGACTTAGCATATGCCAGTGGTGCGCTTTGTACAAACCTGTGTCACAAAGGTCGTGTACAAAGGATTCTTTCTGGGTCTGTCCCCTTTTGGCTGTTTGGCTCAAAATAGATCTCCCACACAGCTAATTCTCTCAGGAACTGGATACGTCTCTCCCATAGTATACCATTTCCCTGGATTACATATAACATCTTCCTTAAAGGGAAACCTTGCCTTCATGGCTGTCAGGAGTCTACTCCAGAGGGTGGAGGGGTCATTCTCTCTTGAAATTGCCCTATCAAGGGTGGCATCCCTTGACAGAGATCCCAGCTGCTTGACTTTCCCACCTTCTAGTTCCAGACCATCAGCTCCATTATCCCAGCACTGGAGTAGCCAGGTTACAACATTCTCGCCTTCATGACAACTGAAGTCTTTTCGCATATCTTTCTGCTCACTTGGAGAAAAGGATTGATTGGTCACTTCCTCTCCTCCTTGTGTTGATGAGGATGCCTCTTGGGGTGATTATGCCCCTTGGCCATCATCTGCAGCATGAGCAGTCCTTCTTGCGACTCTCTTAACACCAGCAACTGATGCCAACATGGGCTCACCATATCTCGATTTATTTCCAGAAAATTACTGTCACCAGTATTGACATAATTACAGTGGCTGTTGTGGTTGCAGCAGCAGCAGTGCACAGTGTGGGGGGGTAGAGTAGCTGCCTTGTCAGTCTTTGAGACTGGAGAAGCGGCAGTCGGGGGGGTTTACAGCCTTAGCTGCTTTGCTCTGTGTAGGAGCTGGAGATGCTTTGTCACTTGCTGAGGCTGTCAGGGGGGTTACGGGTACTGTAACGGTAGCTTTCGCTGCCTTGCTCCATTTGGGGCGGGCAGCAGCCATAGCCATGCCTGTTGCCGAGGCTTGAGCAAACACAACATAAGTCTCAGGAGTTAGAAAAAATGCAATCCTCTTATTTAACCTCATCTCTCTTATCACTAGCATGAACTGACACACATTCAGCAAACCTGACAATACCAACAAAGTACGGTCAAAACTCCAAGGATATTCAAAGCTCTCAAAAACATCTGTAATCTGTCCTAACGTAAAAGGAAAGGTATTATTAGTCAGTTTTTCTATAGATTGGCTTATCGAATTGAAACAAAGGTAGGTATATTTCTCTTTAATCTCTACTGGAAGTTTCTCTAGATACAACAGTAATGAATATCAATTCATTATCGGCTGGAGTATAATAAAATAAACCAGTGCCAAACCACAAAGTAAAATCATCACCACCATCCAGTTTCCAGATGTAATAGAATGCACAAAACTATTAGTGAAATATGACCAGCACAAATAAGGTAGTGCAGAACACAGTGTAGAGACTAATTGATACAACTTATGCCACAGCATCTTTAAACCAATGTAATTCAATCTACTTTAATACTACTAGATGATGTCTAAAGCACACAGACCTGTGAACATCTCAACCCTATGAGCTGGCACCATGCCAAAAAATTGAATCTGCGCCACAGTATTAAAAACACCAAAATCTCCACATTTTGCCCCTTTTTAGTGTCAAATTTTAGCGTTTTCAAGCCCCACATGGGGGCCAATAGATCTGGCATAATTTACTACAGGGCATCAGTAAACCACAGTAGATGCTCTCTGTTACCCCCAACCCTCCCCAACAAGGAAAGGCAATAGGAGGAAAAGGGAGAGAGACTTGCATGTTGGAAAAAGTTAAAAAATCTTTACTAATGCTACTAATAAATAAAGAAAACAATTCAAAATGTACAAATTCAATCCTGAATGTCCCAGGGCGGCGCAGTGCTGCCCATGGCGGAGCCAGCATTGCTCCAGCAGCTACAGAGAAGGCACCTGGAAAGTCCTGGTCTGGACTCCACAGCAAACAGGAACTGGAGGCCTCCCATACCCCTAGGGTGAAATCGGTGTGCTCAATTCAGTCTCTGAAATGCCTGTATACCGATGCGTGCAGTATGGGGAATAAGCAGGATGAGTTAGAAACCTGTGGTTGGGCAGGAGACTATGACCTGGTGGCAATTATGGAGACATGGTGGGACAGCACACATGACTGCAATGTGGTCATGGATGGCTATGTCCTTTTCAGGAAAGACAGGCCAGTCAGGCGTGGTGGTGGAGTTGCTCTTTACGTGAGAGAGCAACTACAGTGTATTGAGTATTGTCCGGGCACGGATGAGGGGCGAGTTGAGAGTCTATGGGTGAAAATTAAGGGGCAGGATGGCAGGGGTGATACTGTTGTGGGTGTCTATTACAGGCCACCAGATCAGGGTGAGGAAGTTGATGAGGCCTTCTACAGGTAGCTGAGAGCAGCCTCACAATCACAGGCCCTGGTTGTGGTGGGGGATTTTAACTTCCCTGATGTTTGCTGGAAGGACCATTCAGCCAGCCAGACACAGTCCAGGAGGTTCCTCCAGCGCACTGATGATAACTTCCTCATGCAGATGGTGGAGGAGCCAACTAGGAGAGATGCATGCTGGATCTCATCCTCACTAACAAGGAGGGTCTGGTCGAAGCAGTAAAGGTTGAGGGCTGCCTGGGTTGCAGCAACCATGAAATGGTAGAGTTCAGGATCTTGTGTGGCAGGAACAGAATAGCAAGCAGAATTGCAACCCTGGACTTCAGCAGGGCAAACTTGGGCCTTTTCAAGCAATTGCTAGGGGAAATCCCATGGGCAAGGCTGCTTGAAGGTAAAGGGTCCCAAGATAGTTGATTAGTGTTCAGGGACTGCTTCTACTGGGCTCAAGGTCAGAGCATCCCGACACGTAGGAAGTCAAGGAAGGGAGCATGGTTAAACAGGGAGCTGCTGGGTAAGCCCAAGTGGAAGAGGAGAGTTTATAGATCATGGAAGGAGGGGCTGGCCACTTGGGGAGAATATAAGGCTGTTGTCAGAGGGTATAGGGAGGCAACTAGGAAAGCTAAGGCCTCAGAATTAAACCTGGCGAGAGGGGTCAAAGACAACAGAAAGAGTTTTTTCAAATATGTGGCAGATAGATAAAACTAACACCAGAGGCAACGTAGGCTCACTGATGAACGAGGTGGGTGCCCTGGTGACAGAAGATACAGAGAAGGCAGAGTTACTGAATGCCTTCTTTGTCTCTGTCTACTCTGCCAGAGACTGTCATGGAGGAACCCCAAAGTTAGTTAGGGGACAACAGGGTCCAAAACAATCTTTTATTCAGTAAAATTGTTCAGGAGATTGACCGGTGAAAGATGGGGTTTTAGCTCTCCAAACTGACTGGAATACAGGTTCGGATATCAGTTGAGTAAATTATTAAGGGGCAGCAACTAATACAACAGGAGGTCCACAGTGTGCATGCACGTGGCTTCACCAACAACAATGCCAGAGCCGTCCCTGAGTCCGGGAAGAGTACACACTTGCCTGAACACACGTGGGATTATTTTAAAGGGATACACGTACTCGTATTGAGTACAAACGTGTACACTCCCGATTCTGCGAGGATTACTTTATAATACACTCGCAATCCCGCAAGGAGAAATACACTTGCAAATGTGCACGGAATATTACACATGCTTATGTGGAAGCACAGGAGGAAAACACACTCGCGATTATGCGAGGAAATAATTTATACACGCCATGGAAGCAGGGGCTGGCCACTTGGGAGGAATATAAGGCTGCTGTTAGAGGATGTAGGAAGGCAGCTAGGATAACCAAGGCCTCCTTAGAATTAAACCTGGTGAAAGGGGTCAAGGACAGCAAAAAGAGCGTTTTCAAATACATAGCAGATAAAACTAATACTACAGGCAATGTAGGCCCACTGATGAATGGGGTGGGTGCCCTGGTGACAGAAGATACAGAGAAGGCAGAATTACTGAATGCCTTCTTTGTCTCTGTCTACTCTGTCGGAGGCTGTCCTGGGGAGCCCTGTACCTCTGAGACCCCGGATGAAGCCAGGTCAATGGAGGAGTTTGCTTTAGTTGATGAGGACTGGGTTAGGGAGCTATTAAATAGTCTGGACATCCATAAATCCATGTGTCCAGATGGGATGCATCCGTGGGTGCTGAGGGAGCTGGCTGAAGTAATTGCTGGACCGCTCTCCATCATCTTTGCCAAGTCTTGGGAAACGAGAGAGGTGCCCGAGGATTGGAGGAAAGCAAATGTCACTCCAGTCTTCAAAAAGGGCAAGAAGGAGGACCCGGGTAATTATAGACCGGTCAGCCTCACCTCCATCCCTGGGAGAGTAATGGAACAGCTTGTCCTTGATGCCATCTCAAGGCATATCAAGGATAAGAGGGTTATTAGGGGCAGTCAGCATGGCTTTACCAAGGGTAAGTCATGCTTGACCAACCTCACAGCCTTTTATGAGAATGTAACAAGGTGGATGGATGATGGCAGAGTGGTGGATGTGGTCTACCTTGACTTCAGCAAAGAGTTTGATACAGTCTCTCACAGCATCCTCACAGCTAAATTGAGGAGGTGTGGTCTGGACAATAGAGTAGTGAGATGAATTGCAAACTGGCTTAAGGAGAGAAGCCAGAGAGTGGTGGTCAATGGTGCGGAGTCTAGTTGGAGGCCAGTATCTAGTGGAGTGCCTCAGGGGTCAGTATTGGGGCCAGTATTATTCAATATATTCATTAACAATTTAGATGAGAGAATTGAGTGTACTATCAGCAGGTTTGCTGATGACACTAAGCTGGGAGGAGTGGCTGACACACCAGAAGGCTGTGCTGCCATCCAGCGCTGTAGAGGGGTTGCTGTTAGATGGAGATTTGTTACCGAACCAGCCAGGAATTTCAAGGCTGGAAACAGGACCTGCCGTGGGAGAGAAGCATCTTCGAAATAACAAGGCCCCAACATGGTGTAAATCAACAGACCTGTCAGCAGTGAGACTTCAGCACGTGGACAGCTCGTGAACATAGATGATATCCAATTAGCAAATGCATGCTTGGAGCGTGGACGCATGATCAGAGAATAGTTGCATATATAAGGAGGTTTGTTTCTGTAATAAATGGCTTTGTGTGATTCACATTGAATCAGAATGCTGAGTCCTTTATCGTTCCAAAAAATGGTGACCCCGACGTGATACTCTGAATGGCGTCTCACTACAATCAGGGAAAAGCCTGGAGCGGCCCAGCCGGAGGCGGTTCACCTGGACTGGAGACTGGACAGAGGCGTACGGATGTCCCGGGGATAAATTCGTCGACGGATCACCGGAAAAGGTGAGCGGCTGAGGGCAGGAGGAGGGAAGAGTGAAGTTATGGAGCAAAATGTATTTTCTGAAGAACAAGCCGTAGTTAAGCTCCTCCTGCATATTCTTTCTGTGAGAGGACTTAAATAGGAAGAAAGTAACATACGTAGACCGTTAGTTTGGTGTAGAATTAACAGCTACCTGGGAGAAACCGAGAAGGCTTTTAAACTTGAACTTTGGGACGATATAAGGCAGAAATTATGGAATAAGGTCAGCAATGGAGATGTTAAAGAAGCTAAATCATTAGTAACTACATGGAAGCTTATAAAAGATTTTAAGGCTGAACGGTCTGCTGCTGCTGGAGTTTTTGTAGCGTTGCAGCCTGATAAGAATCCTGAAAGTCGTTGTGAAGCTTACCCGGTTCGTGTCTTTGATACCTTCTCTACTCCATCCCCTGCTGTGCTTTCAACACCTCTGATTGTTCAGCAGTCCGGGGCGGGGGGGAGGAAAAATGCCGAGCGGGTGTCCTCCTACAACTATTAGCAAACCCTGATGAGAACAGCAAGTCAAAAGGATTGGAATCAGACAACTTGCCCAAAGAACCTGTGAAAGCTGAGAATGCTAAAGTTGTAAACAAGTCTTTTTACCAATTTGTATCTGCTTTTACCACCTTTTAACTCTCCAACTTCCATGAGAGAGCAGAAGGAGTCGCCGGATAAGAACTGGGCAAAAGAACTGTGTGAAATATCAGATCAGGTATTAGCGAATGAATCCAACAGTCATCAATGCGGTCATGCTGATTGTGTCGGGAAAGGGGATGCGCTTGGGAACTCAGGTTATATGAATAATTATGATGCTAGAAAGTATTGGAGAGAATGTGCACTGTTCTGACCGTTCAAGTCCGTGTTACCTGATGACTCGGAAGAGGATGAGGGTTTGCAGCATTTTCTTGGAAAGTTAAAGGAGTATGTGTGTGAGTTGCTCTGAAATCAGATAAGAACCATGAAAGACTCAAGCAAAAGTAGACCTATGCAATATAACAGCTATAGATCATTTAGGACAGAACGATGGGGATTAATTGAAAGGGGCAGGTATCCCCCAACTCTTGGAACAGACACTAATTAGAGGCACCACAATTGGAGGCGCAATTAGTTTCTGAAATCCTGAGGCAGTCAGCAGACCTTGCATATCAAGCTATGAGAGAGGTGCCTGAAACCAACAAAGCAGCCAAATTATTTGCAACTATTAATCAGGGTCCCAATGAGAATTACATGCAATTTATTGACCACCTTCAAGAGGCCATCAATAAGCAGGTTGAAAACTTAGAAGCTAAGGAAGCACTGGTGTTGAAATTAGCAGTAGAGAACACTAATGTTTGCTATCAGCATGTTATTTGCGAGTTTCACAGTACATATTATGTGCTCCTGTGTATTGCCTCTCTGAAAATCAAGCAGCTTGTCAGGAATGCGAGTTAATTTTTTTATTAGTTGTTTTTAAGTCCGCCGTAAAACCTTCTCCCTGCTTTTCCCACTCACGCTGCAAGCAGCCCAGTGTTTACCCCCCTCCCTCCCTCTTCTCAAGGTTTTTACTTGCAAGATGGGGTCAGGAATGATTGTTTTCAGTTGTGTTCCTAAAAAATTGGTATCGGGAGGTGTTTTAAAACATAGGAAAGCACTCGGACAAGAAATCATTAAATCTTTTCAGACGGTTTTACAGGCGGGGCGATTTGAACTTCAACAAGCTGAGAGAGAATTAACTGATAACACACAGGTCAGAAAACTTGTTAAAGTCTGCAAGATGCTTTCCTTATTAACCTGTTTTCTTTGTGGGTATCTGTTTAAGCATGTTGCAATTTTGGTAGGCCTTTGTTATATGGTACGATAAGTTCACAGTCTGTTAAATCATGAGAATCCGTTGACTCAAAATGTGCATTTTGTGATAATACAGAAGATCATGAGTAATTTAGTTCTTTACTGCGTGAATGTGATGGTAAAATTTTGTGTGTAGTAGCTGTAATTTTTCTTTCTAGCACGCTAGCTTTATTCCAGTATCCAGAATTGCGTAACCCTGTGATAGGCTGTGTCTCATCTCGATGTGCTGGATTTGTATGCACACAATTGATAGGATTTACAGGTACGGGCCTGGACTAAGGTGTTTACAAAAGGTGTTTTTCCACTAATTGCTATTAAAACCACACTCAACTCATGTGAAGTTTGTCTCACTTGTTTTTCCATTCATTCACAGACCAGGCCCAAGGACACATCCCATGCACTTGGGGGCGGTTATCCGGCCCGAGATACCATTCTCGCGAGTCTGGGCTATAATTTTTTACAATTATGAGAAACATACTTCAAAATAATCTGTCCAAGGCCCTTTATATATTATTATGTCAGTATTATGTCTTTGACCGTCCAGATGGTCATTTTAGTATTGATCTTCCTTTATCATCCAGATGGCTGGAACCGCACATCTTGCTTTCCCACGTTTTACTTTCCAACACTGATCTTGAGCCTTGTAGAAGCAGTCCCTGAACACTAACCAACTATCTTGGGCCCCTTTACCTTCAAGCAGCCTTGCCCATGGGATTTCCCCTAGCAATTGCTTGAAAAGGCCCAAGTTTGCCCTGCTAAATTCCAGGGTTGTAATTCTGCTTGCTATTCTTTTCCTGACACACAAGATCCTGAACTCCACCATTTCACGGTCTCTGCAACCCAGGCAGCCCTCAACCTTCACCGCTTCAACCAGACCCTCCTTGTTAGTGAGGATGAGATCCAGCAGTGCACCTCTCCTGGTTGGCTCCTCCACCATTTGCAACAGAAAGTTATCATCAAGGCACTGGAGGAACCTCCTAGACTGTGGCTGGCTGGCTGAGTAATCCTTCCAGCAAACAGCAGGGTAGTTAAAATCCCCCACCACAACCAGGGCCTGTGATTGTGAGGCTGCTCTCAGCTACCTGTAGAAGGCCTCATCAACTTCCTCACCCTGATCTGGTGGCCTGTAATAGACACCTACAACAGTATCACCCCTGCCCACCTGCCCCTTAATTTTCACCCATAGACTCTCAACTCACTCCTCATCCATGCCTGGACAGTACTCAAAACATTGTAGTTGCTCTCTCACGTAAAGAGCAACTCCACCACCACGCCTGGCTGGCCTGTCTTTCCTGAAAAGGACATAGCCATCCATGACCACATTCCAGTCATGTGAACTGTCCCACCACGTCTCCATAATTGCCGCCAGGTCATAATCTCCTGCCTGAACACAGGTTTCTAACTCCTGCTTATTCCCCATGCTGTGCACAGGCATTTCAGAGAGCGAGCTGTGTACACCGATTTCACCCTAGGGGGGTGGGAGGCCTCCCAGCCTTCACCAACTCTAGAGTGCTGCCCCACTGATGCAAGCCCAGCTACAACCCCATTCCCCTTCGAGTGTAGGTTAAAGCTCTCCAAATGAGTCCTGCTAATTCCCGTCCCAGCATCCTTTTGCCCCTGGGAGATAAACCTTTCCCGTGTATCGCTGTCTGGACTGGTGTCTTGTGAAACCAGCCGTTATCAAAGAAACCAAAGCCCTGCCTGTAACACCAGTTTTGTAGCCAGTTGTTTATGGACTGAATTTTTCTATTCCATTCCATGTCATCACCCAAAACTGGAAGGAGGAAAGAGAAAAATCACTTGAGCCCCAGACTCTTTTACCATCCATCCCAAGGCCTTGAAATCTTTCTTTATTCCCCTCAGACTGCAGGATGCAGCTTCCTCCCCACCTGTCTGGAAGATCAGCAGTGGCTAGTAGTCTGTTGGGTGCACCAGGTTGGGGAGAGTCCTATTGATGTCCCTGATCCAGGCTCCAGGTAGAATACAAACTTCCCTACGATGAGGGTCAACTCTGCATATTGGGTCCTCCGTCCCTCTCAGAAGGGCATTGCCTACTAGAATTACCCTTCTTTCTTTCTTATTGGAGGCCGTCTTGAGGCATGGAGTCAACTGCCTCTTTCTATGTGACCTTGTAGGCGGGCCTTCCACCACATCCTCACCTACCTCTTCTTCAAGATCTAGGCCTCAAACCTATTACGGAGGGGCACCTGGGGAAGCAAAGCAGGTAGGGAGGGGGGTTGCCTGCGGCGCCTAACTGGAACTAGCTTCCAACCCTCCTCATCTTTTTGGTGCTCTACCTCTGCCCAACAGCAACAGGGCAGGGGCTGTCTTGGGTCTTCCCCCTCTTCCCGACAGGGCAGGGGGTCCATCACCTTCTGAGGGGGAACCCCCTGAAGCCTCTCTGAGTGGCACACCAGGGAGTTACTCCACCAGTCGATCTCCTTTTCACACTCCCTGATGGACCTCAGCATCACGACCTCTTCCTTAAGTTTTGTGACCATGATGAGCAGATCTTGCATCTGCTCACACCTCACGCAGGTAGAATGTTGGCTGTCCTCCCCCGGCAGCAGTAGGCTCTGGCATTCCCTGCAACCGGAAACCTGAACAGCCACGGTTCGGAGCAGGCAGTCAGTCTGAATTGCTACAGTCTTTTTGAGACAAGTTCTCTTTCTGGAGGTCACCATGGTCGGCAGCGGTCTGGGACAGTGGCAATAAGTGAGAGGGTCTAACAAGCAAAAAGTGACAACCTGTGCACCCTAGTGCATGAGTTATACACGCGCTGCTGCAGCACAGTGTGGGTGTTACTCACCCGCGTCACAAGCTGGTTGCCCCTCCTAGTGCCTGGCGAGCAGTGATGCCTTATTGCCCTCCCAGAGGCTTTTTCAAGGCAAGGGGCGGGGGTGTGATCGCCCTCACCGTGGTAACGCCCACTCCACATCACCTGCTCTTGCAAGGGCTGCCGGGAGCTTCTGGGTCTCTCGAGAACGAAAGTGCCCAACTCAGAGAAAAAAAAAAGGCTTCTCTGTACCTCGAAGATTTTGCTTAATTGGGACCCGCTGAGCTGGTACTGATCAGCTGATCTCAGGAACTGGATGGATATCTATAAACTCTTCAGAAGGGATAGGCAAGGAAGGAGAAGAGGTGGAATAGCCCTGTATGTTTGAGAGCATTTTGACTGTCTAGAGCTTGATGGTGGTGATGATAGGGTTGAGTGTTTATGGGTAAGAATCAGAAAACCAGCAAGGCAGATATTGTGATGGGAGTATGTTACAGATCACCCAACTAGCAAAAAGAGGCAAATAAAATATTCTGCAGGCAGATGGGAGAAGTCTCATGATCGCTAACCCTAGTTCTCATGAGGGACTTCAACTTACCAAATGTCTGCTGGAAATATAACACAGCAGAGAGAAAACAGTCTTGGAGGCTCCTGGAGACAACTTCCTGACACTGTTGGTCAGTGAGCCAACCAGGGAAGGTGCCCCACTGGACCTGTTTGTGAACAGAGAAGGACTTGTGGGTGATGTGATGGTTGGAGGTTTTGTTGGGCACAGCAATCATGAAATGATCGAGTTTTCCATTTTTGGAAAAGGAGGGGGATTCATAGAACTGCTACCTTGGACTTCCAAAGGGCAGACTTTGATCTGTTTAGGAGGCTGGGTGACAGAGTCCCTTGGGAGGCAGTCCAGAAGGACAAAGGAGTCCAGGAAGGCTGAACATTCTTCAAGAAGGAAATCTTAAAGGTGCAGGAGAAGGCTGTCCCAAAAGACGAGCCGGCAGGGAAAAAGACTGGCCTGGTTGAACAGAGAGCTTTGGCTGGAACTCAAGAAAAAATAAAAACGGAGAATTTATGACCTTTGGAAGAAGGCACAGGCAACTCAGGAGGACTACAAGGATATTGTGAGGCTATGCAGGGAGAAAATTAGAAGGGCTGAAGCCCAACTAGAGCTGAGTCTGACCACTGCTATCCTGACAACAAAAAATGTTTCTATAAATACCTGAGCAACAAAAGGAGGGCTAAGGAGAATCTCCACCCTCCGGTGGATGTGGGGGGAAACATAGTAACAGAGGACGAGGGAAAAGCTGAGGTACTAAATGCCTTCTTTGCCTCAGTGTCTAATAGTAAAATCATTTGTGTTCCAGGTACTCAGTCCCCTCAGCTGGAAGACAGGGATATGGAGCAGAATGAAGGGGTAATGGTTAGTTACTTGCTACACCACTTAGACATGCACAAGTCTGTGGGGCTGGATGGGATCCACCCAAGGATACTGAGGGAGCTGGTAGAGATGCTCACTGAGCCACTTTTAATCCTTTGTCAGCAGTCCTGTCTAACCGGGGAGATCCCAGTTGATTGAAAGTTGGAAAATGTGACTCCCATCTACAAGAAGGGCTGAAAGGAGGATCCAGGGAATTACAGGTCTGTCAGTCTGACCTTGGTGCCAGGGAAAGTCATGGAACAGATCATCCTGAGTGCCATCATGCTGCACATACAAGACAACCAAGCGATCAGACCCAGTCAGCATGGGTTTATGAAAGGCAGGTCCTGCTTGACCAACCTGTTCTCCTTCTATGGCAAGGTGACCCACTTAGTGGATGAGGGAAAGGCTGTGGATGTTGTCTACCTAGACTTCAGTAAAGCCTTTGACACTGTTTCCCACAGCATTCTCCTGGAGAATCTCCTGGAGTCTTCTCATGGCTTGGACAGGCATATTCTTTGCTGGGTAAAGAACTGGCTGGATGGCTGGGCCCAAAAAGTTGTGGTAAATGGAGTCAAATCCAGTTGGCGGCTACTCATGAGTGGTGTTCCCCAGGGCTCAGTGTTGGGGCCAGTTCTGTTTAATCTCTTTATCAATTATCTCGATGAGGGGATTGAGTGCACCCTCATTAAGTTTGCAGATGACACCAAATTGGGTGGGAGTGTTGATCTACTTGAGGGTAGGAAGGCTCAACAGAGGGATCTGGACCAGCTGGATTAATGAACTGAGGCCAATTGTATGAGGTTTAACAAGGCCAAGTGCCTGGTCCTGCACTTGGGTCACAACAACCCCATGTGATGCTACAGGCTCAGGGAAGAGTGGCTGGAAAACTGCCTGGCAGAGAGTGATCTGAGGGTGTTGATCAACAGCCGATTGAATATGAGCTATCAGTGTGCTCAGGTGGCCAAAAAGGCCAACAGCATCCTGGCTTGTATCAAGAACACTGTGGCCAGCAGGACTAAGGAAGTGATTGTCCCTTTGTACTGGGCACTGGTGAGGCCACACCTTGAATACTGCATTCATTATTGGGCCCCTCACTACAAAGAAGACATTGAGGTACTGGAGAGAGTTCAGAGGAGGGTGACAAAGCTGGTGAAGTGCCTAGAGAACAAGTCTTATGAGCAGAGGCTGAGGGAACTGGGGTTGTTTAACCTGGAGAAAAGGAGGCTGAGAGGAGACCTTATCACACTCTACAACTACCTGAAAGAAGGTTGTAGCATGGAGGGTGTTGGTGTCTTCTCCCAAGTAGCAAGTAATAGGACAAGAGTGAATGGTCTCAAGTTGCACTAGGGGAGGTTTAGATTGGATATTAAGAAATATTCTTTCATGGAAAGAGTTGTGAAGCACTGGAACAGGCTGCTCAGGGAAGTGGTAGAGTCACCATCCCTGGAGGCGTTTAAAAGATGTGTAGATGAGGTTCTTAGGGACATGGTTTAGTGCCAGTGTTAGGTTAAAAGTTGGACTCAGTCTTGAGGGTCTCTTCCAACCAAAATGATTCTATGAATATTAATAATTAGAGAAAATAATGCAAAATATAGAAAACCAATGCTGAATTTCCCAGCGGCCTGCAGGTGGCTGGCGTCATGCCAGCCAGTGCTGGGCAAACATTGGGGAGTCCTGGACTGGACTTGGCAGTAGACAGGAACTAGATTCAGAGATTCACAGACTGGAATCAGGATCAGGATTGCAGGCAGGAGAACAGGCAGGGTCCTCTACAGATGTGTCACGGTCCATTCGGTGACGGACTCATGATGGTTCGTTTACCTTGATCTCGAAGTGCAAAATTAAGGCAACCAAAATGCCAAGGGGTTATAATTCAATCAAACAGTGTTACTTTATTAATTTGCCCATAAAGCGGCACGCAATAGAGAGAGAGAGAGTAAGAAAAAGAAAAGGGAAAAGAAATGGGGAAAAGTAAAGATGAGAAATGAGGTTGCGTTTATCACCAGTCCAGTTTCAGAAGCATCCCTCTGGTCTCCGGTCCTGTGGAGTCCTGCCGGTCCTCCGTCATGGTTCGGGATCCTCTGGCGGGAAGATCTTCAACGGTGTCCATTCGGGAGTCATCTCTTATGCTTCTTCACCCCTCCTCGCTCCCATTGTTTGAGGCCAATCTCCGCCTTGATTTCGCAATCCAGGCTTGTACTGCGCAGCCTCGAAAGATTCATGCTTTCTTTTGCCAACGCTTACGTGTCCAGCATTCAGGGATCTTTCTCTGGTCCATTGGGTGACCTCAGGACCCTTGGCGAGCTTCTGGGCATACTCCTTTTTGTTGACCATTGTTTGGGGGAGCAGGTGGGGGACACATGTAACTGAGGCTGCAGGTGAGAACACATCTTCTGGACGGCAGCTATTGTCCCTGGGTCGAAGAGACCCCTCATAACAATAACTTTCAGGAGGTGGGGGCTGGTTTGGCTGAAGCAGCAGGCGAAGTCCACACAACAACCATTGTAAGCAGCAGTCCCCCTGTATCGGAGAAACCAGTGCAACACAATGCTTCTCGGGCCTCTCTCCAAGTCATTGTCCATGCATTCTTTCTGTCAGGGCCTCAGTTCTCTAAGTTCTTGATGGCGATGTTCAGGCAAATACTGCTCCATCTTCGGACCAACTCTCACAAGATGCCACATGGATGAAGACAGCCAGTCCTTTGTCATCTTCCACCTTTAAACTGAGTATGTCATGGATGGCATGGAATACCTAGTTGGTCAATTTGGGTCACTTGTTCTGTCTGCCTCTCCCTACATTTATTTGTCATAAGTTTATCAGCAGCCTTGGCTGCTATAGCAATAAAAGATAAACCTGGGTCTTTTCTGCATACCATTCCTACAATTAGCTCAGTAAAACTGGAAATATCAGCTGTTATCAGCTCCAGAGCAAACACTGTCCTAAAAACATGCAACCAACTTCATAAAAATGCAGTTACTTAGAAGAACCTAGCTGAAAGGAAAATTCACTAACCAAAACCAGGACAACTTGCCCTTGTTGAAGCCATGCTGGGTGTCTTGAATCAGATCCCTGTCCTCCATGTGCCTTAGCATAGCTACTAGGAAGATCTGTTCCATGATCTTCCAGGGCACAGAGGTGAGGCTGACAGGTCAGTAGTTTCTGGGGTCCTCCTTTCTACCCTTTTTAAAAATGAGTGCTGTTTCCCTTTTTCCAGTCTCCAGGGACTTCACCTGACTGCCATGACTTCTCACATATCATGGAGAGTGGCTTGGCAACTACATCAGCCAATTCCTTCAGGACTCTGGGATGCATCTCATTGCAAGGGTGAAAAATCATGGACTCCACACAAAACAATATGAATTCAAGCAAAGCCATTTATTACAGAAACAAGTCTCCTTATATATGCAGTTATTTCCTGATCACGCATCCACATTCCAAGCATGCATTAGCTGATTGGATATTGTCCATGTTCACAAGCTGTCTACGTGCCCGAGTCTCACTGCTAATAGGACTGTTGATTTATGTCGTGTTTTCAGCTTTCCGAGGTGACCTTGAAATTCCTTTGGGCCTGGCTAGTTTAATAACAAATCTCCATCTCATAGAAACCCATCCATACATTAACTTCAAGAAAATCCCTCAAATCTCCCACATGAAAGTGTTAATATATCTATATGAATCCTGTTTTTCACAATGAGGTGCAAAACAGGACTTATCTTGCAGGTTGTGTCTATGGTTTGCAGCCATTTTGTTTTCAAAGATAGAATGCAAGTAGATAAAATTTTGGTAAAATATGAGCAGAACTTTACAACATACAGTTTAAGATTTCAGCAAATTTAGCTTACTAAGTAACGTGAAACAGACAGTATATTAAAAATCACATAATTTAATAATTCTAAGTGATTAATTCTATCTGAAATGCACTTACTTAAGCTAAATGATTAATATAAAACTTGGGCTCATCTATTGATCTGTGATTAGTAAAAGATCATTGCCATACAGACATGTCTAGTAGAGAGAGCTCAATGTAGGCTCACCCAGGCTGTCATATTTATGGAATAAAGTGATTGACTCATAGTCAAACGGGAAAGGTATGCATGAGACTCCTTGCACCCACAACTTATCGGTGTTCAGTGTGTTGTTCTGCTTCCTTGTGAGTTTCCTAAAAGGAGTTATTGGGTTGGCTACTGTTCAGGCCTTTACCTCATTTGGAGCCTGTAGCAAACTGCTGCTGGTTTGGTTGGGGGAGGAGTCAAGTGCATCCATCACAGAATTATTATTGTTGCTACCCACTGGCATGCATCCTCTGAAAGAATGAGTAGTCCACCACTGAGAGGGCGAAAAATCATGCACTCCACACAATCCAATATGAATTCAAGTGAAGCCATTTATTACAGAAACAAACCTCCTTATATATGCAGTTATTTCCTGATTACACATCCATGCTCCAAGCATGCATTAGCTGATTGGATATCATCTATGTTCACAAGCTGTCCACGCGCCCGAGTCTCACTGCTAATAGGTCTGTTGGTTTATGTTGTGTTTTCAGCTTTCCAAGGTGGCCTTGAAATTCTTTTGGGCCTGGCTAGTTTAATAACAAATATCCATTCTATAGAAACCCATCCACACAGTAACTTCAAGAAAATCCCTCATATCTCCCACACGCCACTTCAGGTCATGCACAGCCAACCCTGAAGACCTCATATTCAGCACAAGATATGCTATTCACTATCCCAAGCAGCTATACGAAAGAATGGGAGACTAAAGCTGTCCAGGGAATGGAGGCTGAAAAGATCAGTAACTTCAGTCTCACATGCACTAATCACAAAATTGGTTGGCCACAGGGGTTGACTACAGCACTGAAAGAGATGAAGACAGTTAGGTACCTCTGTGTACCCTGTGAAACACTGGTCTGAGAGCGTATAACCCACGCTGCCTTGCTGCCTGCAGTATCAGATCATTCCAGGAAGAAGCTTGCCCCTGGAATACTGGGGCTCCATATCACATCTTACAAGGTCTGTTTTTTCAGTAGTTATTTACTAGCCTTGTTATCTGGTACTAGTTTCGCCAGCAGAGTAGAATTCCACCTTACATTATGTTATCTTCACTGCAGCTTGAATCTCCAACATCCACTGTTGCACAGACAACAAATGCCTTCTCCATCAAATCCAACTGCGTGTGGTTTTTAAACAATCAAGATCCTCTTGACCCAGAAGAGAATGCAGGGGATACCGTTAACTGTGATGTTAAGACTGTAGTGGTTGTGGGTAAACAGCCTTCAGGGTCCTCTTTCCAGCTGTTCTTTCCTGCTGACAACATGACTGACCACATAAAAGATCATCATCAAGGGATGGGTATTTCAGGAATGTCACCATTTACTGCAGGGCAACAATAAAACATGGCAGATGCTGTTAACCCCCTGCCCCCCCACTAAGGAAAAGTAATAAGAGGAAAAGGGAGAGAGACAAATTGGAAAAGTTAAAAATGCTCTACTAATGGTACTAATAAGTAGAGAAAATAATACAAAATCAATCTTGACTTTCCCAGTGTAGCACGGCTGGCCCGCAGTGGAGTTGGCATTGCTCCAGCGGTTGCAGGGCAGCTACCTGGAAGTCCTGGGCTGGACTCAGCAGTAAACCAGAACTGGATTAAGGGATGCAGTGAAACAAAGAAATAAACTTATCAGCAAAGTCAATTATACTGTTAAGCAGGCATTCTTTATTGACAGAACTGGGACTGGATGCTGTTGCACTGCTTATATTCACACAATTATTACATATTCATTACAATTTTTGGGAATTTTTAACATGCTATCATCTATACTAAGAAATAATTGCATAATCATTAGGTTAGTATGAAGTTATTTATTTCACAGTCTTTGCTGCCATGTAGCGTCGTTTACAGTTACTGCTGCCTCTTTCAGGGGGGCTTCTGAGGGTCCACTGATTGACCTCTCCACATTGGCAGTTCTTCATGGAAGTGCAATTGGTACACACTTACAGAAGTAATTGATTACTTTTTTACTTACAATATATCTACTGATTACTAGTCAAACATAAGCTAAGCACTCTGCTTCTAAACAATGTATTACTTAATCTTCTGTCTCCAGCTTGTCATGCAGGAGGATCTAAAATTTGAAAATTATCCTCTTGTTTTGCAGGTGATTAGAAAGCATTTATCATGTCAATTGATTAATGATGGGTGTGTCTTTTATAACTTAATCACAGTATACATTAATTTAGCAGCTTCTCTTCAGCAGGGCCTGGAACTAGGCCAAAGATCACAGGCAGAACAGGCAGGGTCCTCTTCAGATGCCGGCCATGGCTGAAGAGAGCGAGACCCTCGTGATCTCGCACTTTTATGTGGTGTATGACGTGTATGGGATTGAATACTTAGTTGGTCAGTTTTGGTCACCTGTTCTGTCTTCCCCTCCTTGCAAATACACCCCTATAATTTACAGGACATGCAAAATTTATCAGTAACCTTGGCTGCCATAGCAATAAGTCTAAACCTGTGTCTCTTCTGCATACCATTGCTACTGTTATCAGCTCCAGAGTGAACAGTGTCTGAAAAAACATGCAGCCAACATCAGAGAAGTGCAGTTACTTAGAAGAACTAAGCTGAAAGGAAAATTCACTAAAAGAGAACTGATCTTATGCAACGATGAGAATGATGCATACAGACATGCATATGGAAAAGCAAACAGAAATGCAGACACAGAGTTCTTGTTAGCAGCAAGAACAGACCCAGGCAGAGCTGAGCCGAGCTGAGCTGAGCCTTCTTTAATTAGCCTTTCTCCATTTATAGCTTTACAGATACGGGCCTGGACCAAGAGATTAAACAGGATGTTTTTTTCAAAAAATGTTATTCCAAACACAGGCTCAGACCCAACACTCACATGCCATACATCCTGGGGATGGTGTTTTGGCCCGAGATATCATTCTTACTGGTCTGGGATATCACTCCTTCACAAACACACAATCCTGTGTAACTTGTCAAGGCCACCTTTTTTTTTACTGATTGCTGTGATTTAATCATGTTAGTATTAGTCTACTTTGGCGGTTCAGATGGTCATGTTAGTATTGATCTTCCTTTATCATCCAGGTGGCTGGAGCCATATGTCCTGCCATTCCCAGTCTTGTTTTAAACAAAACCAGGACATTCCACCCCTTATTCCATACCATTTACATCATACCCAAATCACTACTGCTTTTTACCTGTCTTCAAATGTATATACACACACATATCACTAGTTCATGATTCATCTTTCTTCACAAAAAGTTTGTTAAGATCATTTAGTTCATGGCTGCAGGTCTCTGTCACAGTAGTCTCTCTAGGCAGGAGAGATGGTGTATAATCTGGTGCACTTCATGCCCAGGAACTGCAGCTTAGGGATGTCAGTCTTGAGGAAGTTACTGAACGCCACTCAGTGAAGCTAGCTCAGGTTTCATCAACACTGCATCAACCTAAAAGATAGTTACTAAACACTTAGTATCATGCAGCAATTAACATCATACAGTTTGAAACTGAGTATTCTCACCCAGAATCAAATCTCCTTGAGGTATACATTAGACTTCACCATCCTTCAGCATCACCCACCAAGTACATCCAGGCCCTTGAGCAAAAACAATCCCACAGATGGGTTTGCCTTTGCCTAAAGAAAGAATAACCCAGACAGCTTTTCCTAACATATTCCTTCCATGCACCACAGGGACTTTATCCCCTTCTACTGTGTGTAAAAGGTCTGACTAAGCAGGGCCAGCTCGACTGATTGATACCGTGGTGTTAACTAACCAGGTGGCTTGTGCTAAATGCTTATCCCAGTTTTTAAAAGTTCCACCTCCAATTGCCTTCAGGGTAGTTTTTAACAAGCCATTGTATTGCTCAATCTTCCCAGAGGATGGTGCATGATAGGTGTCACGGAGGCACCCCGAGGCTAGTTTAAGGGACAACAGGGTCCAAAACAACTTTTATTAAACCAGTGAGAAACAGGGTTTTAGCACTCCAAAAGTGACTTAAATATAGGTTCGGATATCAGTTGAGGAAAATTATTAAGGGGCAGCAACTAGTACAACAGGCGGTCCACAGAGTGCATGCACATGGCTTCACCCAAAACAATGTCGGAGCCGCCCCTGAGTCCCAGAGGAGTACACACTTGCCTGAACACGATGCGGGATTATTCTTAAAGAGATACAGGTACAGAAAGTGTACGCTCGCAATTCCGCGAGGGTAAATTTATAATACACTCGCAATCCTGCGAGGGTTAATTTACTTACACATGCGAATGTGCACGGAATACTACACGTGCTTATGTGGAAGCACGGGAGGAAAATACACTCGCGACTGTGCGAGGAATTAATTTAAAGTACGCGTGCAAATGTGCACGGAAAGTTACTCATGCTTGTATTAAACGTGGAAAGTTACTCATGCATATGTGCACGGAAAGGATAAATACACTCGCGACTGTGCGAGGAAATAATTTTATACGTGCTTGTATTAAGCATGGGAAGTTACACGTGCATATGTGCACGGAAAGTATAAATATACTCGCAATCCTGTGAGAAGTTTTACTCACACACGTGGCGGCAAGGCAAGCAGAGTCTCCATCCCGAGGAGGGGGGCTCTCGGCCGCGGCATCTCGCTCGTGCTCCGAGAGACCCGCGACAATGGGCGAAGTCTCGACGAGAGTCCCGGTTTTTATAGGCTGATCAGACCTGACTGTAGGCATTCTAGAAGTTTCTCTGCACCCCCACACCGGCTGTGGGGTGCCCCTGAAGCCTCCAAACATCCTCCACACTGGCCGCAGGTGCCCAGCGGCTCACTGGCACCTCGGCACTCCCTTCTCCTAATGGCCCTGGCCAGAGTGCTCCGGGACCAAAGAAAAGAAGCTGTTAGCCTCAAGTAGCAGAGAGAGAGGGAGATGTGCCTACTCCTTCCATACTGAAGGGGGGGGGGTTAGGGGGGGTTTGCATTCTGCCACAATAGGAAATATGATATACTCATTCAATGCCATGCTCTTTGGCCCAGTTGTTTATGAGACTGTTTTTAAAATGAGTCCCATTGTCTGACTCGATTCTTTCTGGAGTGCTATGTCACCACAGGACTTGCTTTTCAAGGCCCAGGATAGTGTTCCAGGCAGTGGCATGAGACACAGGATATGTTTCCAGCCATCCTGCAGTTGCTTCCACCATTGTGAGGACATAGTGCTTGCCCTGGCAGGTTTGAGGGAGTATAATATAGTCAATCTGCCAGGCCTCCCCATATTTATTTTTCAACCACTGCCCCCCATACCACACAGGTTTTAACCTTTTGGCCTGCTTGATTGCAGCACATGTTTCACAATCATGGATAACCTGTCTATGGTTAAGTCAGTCCACCTCTCGGTCATGAGCCCATCTATTCTTGCATCCCTTCCTTGATGACCTGAAGCAGCATGGGCCCACTGAGCTAGAAGAAGTTCACCTTTACATTGCCAGTCAAAATCCACCTCAGCTACCTTAATCTTAGCAGCCTGATCCACTTGCTGATTGTTTTGGTGTTCCTCAGTGGCTCAACTTTTAGGCACATAAACATCTACATGATGTACTTTTACAGTCAGGTTCTCTAGCCAAGCACCAATGTCCTGCCACAAGGAGGCAACCCAAATAGGTTGGTCTCTGTGCTACCAGTTATTTTACTTCCACTGCTTTAACCACCCCCACAGGGCATTTGCTACCATCCATGAGTCAATGTAGAGATAAAGTACTGGCCACTTTTCTCTTTCAGCAATGTCTAACGCCAGCTGTATGGCTTTTACCTCTACAAACTGGCTTGATTCACCTTGTCCCTCATCAGCCTCTGTGACTTGTGTAGAACTCCATAGAGCAGCTTTCCACTTTCGATGTTTTCCTACAAGACAACAGGATCCGTCAGTGAACAGGGCATACTGCTTTTCATTATCTGGTAATTCATTATATGGTGAGGCTTCTTCAGCACACATCACCTCTTCTTCTGGTAACATTGCAAAATCTCTGCCTTCTGGCCAGTTTGTGATCATTTCTAAGATCCCTGGGCAATTAGATTTTCCTCTTTGAGCCTGCTGTGTGATTAATGCAACCCACTTACTCCATGTAACACTGGTTGTATGATGAGTGGAAGGAATCTTACCCTTGAACATCCAGCTCAGTACTGGTAATTGGGGTGCCAGGATGAGCTGTGATTCAGTACCAACCACTTCTGAAGGAGCTCAGACCCCTTCATATGCTGCCGGTATCTCTTTTTCAGTTGGAGTATAGTTGGCCTCCGAGCCTTTATATCCTCTACTCCAAAACCCTAGAGGTCAACCTCAAGTCTCACCTGGTGCCTTTTGCCAGAGGCTCCAGGTGGGACCATTGTCCCCAGCTGCAGTATAGAGCACATTCTTAATATCTTGTCCTGTCTGGACTGGTCCAAGGGCGACTGCATGTACAATCTCTTGTTTAATTTGTTCAAAGGCTTGTCGTTGCTCAGGACCGCATAGAAAATCATGTTTCTTTCGAGTCACTTGGTAGAGAGGGCACACAATCTGGATGTAGTCCAGCATATGCATTTTCCAGAAACCCACAACACCTAAGATAGCCTGTGTTTCCTTTTTGTTAGCTGGTGGGGACATAGCTGTTATTTTGTTAATCACCTCTATCGGGATCTGGCGACGCCCATCTTGCCATTTAATTCCCAGAAACTGAATCTCTTGGGCAAGCTTCTTGACCTTACCTCTCTTTATGGCGAAACCAGCTTTCAAAAGAATTTGAATTATTCTCTCACCTTTCTTGAAGACTTCTGCTGCTGTGTCACCCCATACAATGATGTCATCAATGAACTGCAGGTGTTCCAGAGCTTTACTTGGTTCCAGTGCAGTCTGGATCAGTCCATGGCAGACAGTAGGGCTATGCTTCCACCCCTGCAGCACTCGATTCCAAGTGTACTGGATACCCCTCTAGATAAAGGCAAACTGTGGCCTGCATTCTGCTGCCAAAGGAATAGAGAAAAATGCATTAGCAATGTCAATTGTAGCATACCACTTGGTTGCCTTTGACTCCAGTTTATATTGCAGTTCTAACATGTGCGGCATGGCAGCACTTAACAGTGGTGTAACTTCATTTAGGCCATGAGAGTCTACTATTAGTCTACATTCTCCACTAGGCTTTGGCACTGGCCATATAGGACTGTTGAAAGGTGAGTCTTACTGGTCACTCCTGGATTCTCTAGTTGTCAAATCAGTTTATGAATGGGGATCAGGGAATCTTGATTGGTGCGATATTGTTGTCTGTGCACCATCGTGGTAGCAATCGGCACCTGTTGCTCTTTGACCTTAAGCAGTCCTACAACAGAAGGGTTGTCTGAGAGATCAGACAAGGTAGACAGCTGTTTAATGTCCTCAGTCTCTACAGCTGCTATACTAAAGGCCTATCGATACCCTTTTGGATCCTTAAAATACCCTCTCATGAGGTAAGCTATACCAAGAATGCATGGAGCATCTAGGCCAGTCAGAATAGGGTGCCTTTCCCACTCATTTCCAGTTAGGTTCACTTCAGCCTCTAACACAGTCAATTCTTTGTTTCCCCCAGTCGCTCCAACAATACCGATAGATTCTGACCCTTTATGATTTGATGGCATCATTGTTCACTGTGCGCCAGTGTCTACCAGGGCTTTATACTCATGTGGTTCTGACATACCAGGCCATCGAATCCACACAGTCAAACTCGGTTGCCATTGTCCCTCTCCTCCACCTGGCTAGGGGCAGGGTCCCCCTAATTCTCTTTGATTGACTCTGGTAGGGAGACACAAGAATCCCATCTACCTTGGCTGGAAAGCTGCTCACTGGAAACCAGAGCAACTTTTCTCTTGGGAGCTTTCTTTTTCAACTCACGTACTCATGCCTCTAGGTCAGCAGTGGAATTACTCATATATTCCCCCTGGTCACACAGGAAAAAACATAATTCACCTTGTGATGTGTTCCATTTCTCTCGAGCTGGTCCTGCAGAAGGGCATCTTCTCCTAATAACTGTGACTTGCACCCGTGCAGGTAACAAGTAGAATCTATGCTCCCTCTTGGACAGTTTGTCACACAGTTTCTCCACAGCTGAGACACAGGCTTGCAGGGGAGGTGTGCTGGTTTTGTTAAAAACAAGTTTCTCTTTTAGTGAATTTGCCTGTCAGCTAAAGCCTTCATGTTAGCTGCATTTTCCTGGAGAACCCAACACATGTTTTAGTTAAACCTAGCAATGGAATGCAAGCTTATTGATAAGCACGGATGGACATCTCGCGAGAGTGGCAACAAGAAAACTGATGACCGAGAGACTGACCAATGGTGTATAACATTCCATTCACGTGAATACTTCATATAAAAGTGGAAGATCACGAGGATCTCGTCCCTTTGCCTTTTCCCTTTTTTCCTCATGGCTGACATTAGGAGAGGACCTTGCTGGTCGTCCCTGCGAACTGAGGCCTAGTGAGAGACTGAATCCAGCTCCGGTTGGCTACAGAGTCTAATCCAGGACTTTGGGTGCTGGCTCTGCAGTTGCTGAGACTTACAAGATTGGTTTTGTATATTTTGTATTATTTTCTCTATTCTTATTAGTAGCGTTAGTAAAACATCTTTAACTTTTCCAACTCTCTTCTCTCTGTCCTTCTTTCCCTCCCGATCGCCTGTCCTGAGTGGGAAGGGGGGAGAGGGAGGGGCAAAAGGGGGAAGTGGGGGGGAGAGGAGGTTAACAATACATCTGCCAGGGTTTGATTGTCACCCCGCAATCTTAACCCTCGACAATCGTCCCAAAGTTCAAGTTTAAGTTTTGAGTCACTAATGCTCGTAACAGTCTTTTCAGGTTTTAATTGCTTCACTGCAGTAATTATCAGTTTCCAGGTGGTTACAAGGCCAAGAAAATATTTTTCACTGTGACTGATTGTCTTCCACAACACAGTTCCCACTTTTTCCCAAGTCTCTATTTGAAAAACTCATAACAGGTCAGCAGGAAACCCACTGCCTCTGCACCAAATTAATAGTCTTTTGAGGTTACTCTCCTCATACTTCACCCCTCTCTTAGAGAGAATATGCGAGAGGAGTCGCAGTATTTCTTCTTCTTCTTTAAAAATATTCTGCCCCATCTCCTCTTGCCCCCATCTACTCACCTCTTTGGGTGTCCGTTGCAACGATATTGGATCCTTTATCCCTCCTCTGTCGCTTCTGTAGTGATCAATCAGGAGTCACACAGCCCGCAGACTGTGTCCCGGTCACGGTCCAGCCAAGTTGTTCCAGCTGGGGCTCGCTCCCTGCAGCAGTCGTCCCCCTTCTGTAAATTCTCCTTATGGATCACGTTGGGGTCACCAATTGCTAGGGGAAATCCCATGGGCAAGACTGCTTGAAGGAAAAGGGACCCAAGAGAGCTGGATCGCATTCAGAGATTGCTTCTTCCATGCTCAGGATCAGAGCATCCCCACACGCAGGAAGTCGAGGAAGGGAGCCAGGAGGCCTGTGTGGTTGAATAGGGATCTGTTGGGTATGCTCAAGCAGAAGAGGAGAGTTTACAGGTCATGGAAGCAGGGACTGGCCACTTGGGAGGAATATAAGGCTGCTGTTAGAGGATGTAGGAAGGTAGCTAAGACAGCCAAGACCTCCTTAGAATTACAGCTGGTGAGAGGGGTCAAGAACAGCAAAAAGAACTTTTTCAAATACATAGCAGATAAAACTAATACCAGAGACAATGTAGGCCCACTGATGAATGGAGTGGGTGCCCTGGTGGCAGAAGATACAGAGAAGGCAGAATTACTGAATGCCTTCTTTGTCTCTGTCTACTCTGCTGGAGGCTGTCCTGGGGAGCCCCATACCCCTGAGACCCCGGATGAAGCCAGGTCAATGGAGGAGTTTGCTTTAGTCGATGAGGACTGGGTTAGGGAGCTATTAAATAGTCTGGACATCCATAAATCCATGGGTCCAGATGGGATGCATCCGCGGGTGCTGAGGGAGCTGGCTGAAGTCATTGCTAGACCGCTCTCCATCATTTTTGCCAAGTCTTGGGAAACGGGAGAGGTGCCCGAGGATTGGAGGAAAGCAAATGTCACTCCAGTCTTCAAAAAGGGCAAGAAGGAGGACCCGGGTAATTATAGACCGGTCAGCCTCACCTCTGTCCCAGGGAAAGTAATGGAACAGTTTGTCCTTGGTGTCATCTCAAGGCACATCAGGGATAAGAGGGTCATTAGGGGCAGTCAGCATGGCTTTACCAAGGGTAGGTCATGCTTGACCAATCTCATAGCCTTTTATGAGAATTTAACAAGGTGGATGGATGATGGCAGAGCGGTGGATGTGGTCTACCCTGACTTCAGTAAAGCCTTTGACACAGTCTCTCACAGCATCCTCACAGCTAAATTGAGGAGGTGTGGTCTAGACAATAGAGTAGTGAGGTGGGTTAAAGAGAGAAGCCAGAGAGTGGTGGTCAATGGTGCGGAGTCTAGTTGGAGGCCAGTATCTAGTGGAGTGCCTCAGGGGTCAGTACTGGGGCCAATATTATTCAATATATTCATTAACGATTTGCACGAGGGAATTGAGTGTACTATCAGCAAGTTTGCTGATGACACTAAGCTGGGCGGAGTGGCTGACACGCCAGAAGGCTGTGCTGCCATCCAGCGGGATCTGGACAGGTTGGAGAGTTGAGCAGGGAATAACCTGATGAAATTTAACAAGGGAAAGTGTAGAGTCCTGCATCTGGGCAGGAACAACCCCAGGTTCCAGTATAGGTTGGGAAATTACATATTAGAGAGCAGTGTAGGGGAAAGGGACCTGGGGGTCCTGGTGGACAACAGGATGACCATGAGCCAGCACTGTGCCCTTGTGGCCAGGAAGGCCAATGGCATCCTGGGGTGTATTACAAGGGGAGTGGTCAGTAGATCGAGAGAGGTCCTCCTTCCCCTCTACTCCGCCCTGGTGAGACCCCATCTGGAATATTGTGTCCAGTTCTGGGCCCCTCAGTTCAAGAAGGACAGGGAACTGCTGGAGAGGGTCCAGCGTAGGGCAACAAAGATGATTAAGGGAGTGGAGCATCTCCCTTATGAAGAAAGGCTGAGGGAGCTGGGTCTCTTCAGTTTGGAGAAGAGGAGACTGAGGGGTGACCTTATTAATGTTTATAAATATATAAAGGGTGAGTGCCATGAGGATGGAACCAGGCTCTTCTTGGTGGCAAACAACGATAGGACAAGGAGTAATGGGATCAAGCTGGAACACAAGAGGTTCCACTTAAATTTGAGAAAAAACTTCTTCTCAGTGAGGGTGACAGAGCACTGGAACAGGCTACCCAGGGAGGTTGTGGAGTCTCCTTCCCTGGAGACATTCAAGGTCTACCTGGACATGTTCCTGTGCGACCTCACCTAGGCGTTCCTGCTCCAGCAGGAGGATTGGACTAGATGATCTTTTGAGGTCCCTTCCCATCCCAAACATACTGTGATACTGTGAAAACACACCCTAATACTGATTTGTTAAGAACACCACTGGGAACAGACGTTCCTGAGCCTATCTTCTAAGTAAAAACCATGAGAAGGGGTAAGAGGAGAGGGAAGCACAGAGCGGCGTACAGCGTAAGTGGGAGAAGGGGGGAAGAAGCCTTACAGTGTTTTTACACAAACAACACCATAAAGAGAGAGTTGTAACAACAACCAATAAAACAATTTACTTACATTCCTGACAAGTTGTTTGATTTTCAGAAAGGCAATACACAGAAACACGTAATATGTGCTATAAAACTTGCAGATATAGCTTATGTACAGGGGAAGCAGCTTGTCCCATACTAACTCAGTCCCACAGCTCTCTCATTCAGTGAGGACTGCTTATCCCTGTTATACCCAGGGATGTGTGGCCACAAAAATTTACTCACCCACTGGATTGCATGGTTACCGCCATACACACTCTGCTAGATGAAGAGCCTCACAGGGGTCAGACACTCACACGGGTCACCATTTGCGGCGATGAGGAACAATGCATACAGACGCAGACAGAGATGCACAGATACAAGGCCAAGCTGAGCCAGGCTGAGATCACTTTTATTAACAGTTCTCAATTTATAGATTTACAGATATGGGCCTGGACCAAGAGATCTCCTTAAGTATGAAGCATGACGCTAATGGGATGGAATACTCTTACTGATCAGTCTGGATGTCAGTCAAGCTCTGCCCCATCCGTACCCCCCTTCCTTGATGCCTCACACCTGTGGGTAGAGCACTCAGGTGTCCTTGGCTCTCCGACCAGAGCAATTAAAAACATAAACTCTGTGCTAGGGTGTTATCTCTTGTTCTCAAACTAAGTTCAAATGATGAGCGTGCTAGCTATGAAAAAGAAAGATTTCTAACTGCATGAAGAAAAATAACCCATTTTCAGTCAAACCACCACAAGTGGCAAGCACCATCTCTGTACTACTCCCATGTTGCCTGACCTTACTTCCCCTGACCATGTAATTTCTTTTTTTGCTGTATTTCAAGAAGAAGATCCCTGCTCAACCAAGCTGGCTTTTTGCCTCACCTGCTAGATATTTGGAGTTTTGGAAAGTACTTGGAAATACAAGGAAGGAGGATCTTGCGAAATATTGTAATCAATGGTGTCCGCTGTGTAAGTTAGATGACTAGAAGAAGTGGCCAGAGAATGGAACCTTGAAGTATAATACTTTGTTACAATGTATGTTGTTTTTAAAGTGAGAAGAGCAGGACAAAAAATAAATCTTTGCAAGAGATCATTAAATCGTTGCAGACAGTTTTACAGGTGGAATGGTTTGACCTTCAACAAGCTGGGAGAGAACTAACTGATAACACACAAGTCACAGAGAACTTGCAGAACACTCTGTGAGATGCTTTTCGTTATTAACCTGTTTTCTTTGTAGGTATCTGTTTAAGCACATTACAGTTTCATAAGTCTTTGCCAGTTATATGGTACAGTAAGTTCACAGACTGCTAAATCACGAGAATCCGTGGATTCAAAATGTACATTTTGTGATGATATGAAGACCATGAGTAATTCAGTTCTTTACCACGTGAATGTGATTATAAGATTTTGTGCGTGGTAGCTGATACTTTTATTTCTAGCATGCTAGCTTTATTCTGGTATCCAGACTTGCGCAACTCTCTGATAGGCTGTGTCTCATCTCGGTGTACTAAATTTGGCTCTTTTGTATGCGCACCAGGTAAAGAATCCTGTTTTTGGGATAACAGTTGTAGCACGCTAGATGAGACACTAATAAAAGCCTTGCCCAGTTCAATTTGCTAGGGCACCAGGGGGGGCAGGTGCCAATGGGGCTCCACCGTGCACTGACCTGTTTTGTCAGGGAGACCCAGCGATACCTCTACCTGGCTGAGCAGTAAGCAGATCAAAGGTGCAATGCTAAAATTTGGTTCAGGTACTAAAGTACCACCTTGCTCCCCATTAGGATGCATCCTTACACATTAGAGTAGATTTGTGGGGGAATCCTCTAAGAAAAGAAAGTTTGAAACAATATTGTATTCACGTGTGGCTTGAATGTGGGATTCTGGGTTATAGTGCTGTATTGCAATTACTGTTGTTCTGCAGATCTTTGGAAAAAATGGGATGAAGTACAGTACTGTAAGTTAATTTCCTCTTATTTTTATCTAACAATTTTGAGACGAGAAAAGAATTTAAGTTGTTAAACTCTGATTCACATTGAATTTACATGCTAGCTGCAGATATGGGAAAGAAAAGTAAATGCTATGATGGATGTGAACCTGGGAGAGGTTGTATTTAAAAGTTGGTAGAATATTAACTCATTCGGATCTAGGAAATTGAAAATAATGGATTGGTGGTTAATAAGCTGTTTATTGACACCTGTAAGAAATTGCAAAAGGTAAATGGGGCTGAGGAATGTAACTATTGCTCACCTAATAGGAACTGCATATAAAGTGTACTATGGCTGGAATGATATGGTAAAATAAAAAAGCAAAATATCCCAGGCCTGTGGTGTACAGCTTGAACATACATTTCAGGCCTGTGTCAAGCTGCAAGATAAACTCAGCTCATTGTAACTGAGGAGTCTGCTAGGGCCTGGCAACTCCCACTTGGTACCAGTGATTATACCACCTGCATGTCCTTGCCTGTATCTAAACTGCAGCGAGAAGAGAAATAAAATTAAAAAAAAATTAAAAAAAATAAAAAAAAAGGAAAAATCTATCTGCCCACTGCTAAAGCGGCGAAAGAGGGGCTTTAGTCCACCCCCCAGCAATGTTGCTGTTGGAGAACTGTAATTCTGAATGAAGGAGTCTGAGGGTGAAATTTAAAGGCATCCCCAGTGGATCCGTAGTTCTGATAAAGCTGGGAAATTAAACCAAAAATCTCTTAATAGACTTATTCTGTGCTAAATGGTTGTAAGAGACTTCTTCTGCTAGTTATGGAGGTCATGGGAAAGAAAGAAAGAAACCGCGACATATGGTGACTCCAACGTGATCCTGCATGAAGAGGATTTCGCATGAAGAAGAGACAGAGGTGAAGCTGTGACAGCCGAAGACGAACGAGATGTGGAGACGGAGCCCAGTACAGCTGATAGAGTAGCAGGGGGGAGCTGCCAAAGATCCGGATCCTTGAAAAGACACAACACCAAGAGTAGGTGAGCTGCTGGGAACAGGAGGGGGAACTTATATTATCTACATGAAAGTTGCTTCTGAAGAAGGAGGGTATTAGCCTTCTGGAATTGACTTTACGAAGGATGTTACTATGCGGCAAAGCACTACCCAAAGATGGAAAGAAACAACTGTTAACGCCATGGCACTTGTTGCTAGAGACTTTGAGAGGATTAAATGAGCAATGGGACATTGGCTTTCCCACAAAGATTTCTCAAATATCAGGCTAAATCATCGTCACTAACATTGTCAATCCAGCTTCTTTCCTCAGTGGTTACATTGGAAAACCAGTTCATCATAATTGCCTGGAAACCATCGAAGCAACATACTCCAGCCGACCAGATCTAAAGGGCAATCCTATGGAGAAAACTGAGAACTGCTTTATGTACGACAGCAGCAATATCCTGAACGGTGAAAGGCATGCTGGTTATGCTAGAACTACTAGTCATGAAGTGATGGAATCTGGACCTCTGCCTAAAATACTTCAGCACAAAAGGCAGAAATAATCGCCCTTACTTGTGCTCTGGAACTAGCTGAAGGTAAAACTGTGAACTTTTATGCAGACTCTAAGTATGCTTTCAGGGTTGTGCATGCGCACGGAACAATTTGGAAAGAAAAAGGACTCTTGAACTCTCAAGGCAAACATATCAAACATGCAGAAGAAATACTGGCAGCTCAACTTCCTAAGAAGGTGGCAATCATGCATATCAAGGCGCACCAGAAAGTGAGCTCGGAATTGGAAAGAGGAAATGAGCTGGTGGACAGAGAGGCAAAACTGGTGCCTAAGCAAAAGATAAAAGTAGAAAGTGCCCTAGTCCCCGACGGGCAGGTTATTTTAGAAGGTAAGCCAGAATATACTAAGGAAGGCCAGAAACTTATTATAGATTTAGAGGAATCATATAATGAGGAAGGGTGGGCTCACACCCCACAAGGGAAAACTTATTGTTACCTCCTATTTAGTTTGGCCTTTAGTAGCAGAAGCATTATATAAACATATGCAATAATGGCAAATTGATTTTTCGGAACTCCCAAGAAAAGGGGGGTGCCGATATTTGTTGGTACTGATACCTTTTCAAGTTGGTCAGAAGCACTCCCTACCAGAACAGCAAAAGCTCGGCAGGTAACTAAAACATTAGTACAAGAAATAATACCAAGGTTTGGAGTTCCAGCTGATATATCCTCTGATAAAGGGCCACATTTTATTTCAAAAATTGTACAGCAAATCAGTCAGCACTTGGGAATAGTGTCTGAATCAAAGACTGCTGCTACTGTTGTTGGAGTGCCGTTTAAACCATTTTAGCATTAACTTAACAATATGTTCTTCATATTTTATTCTCTGCTTTTGTAAAATTCACAAAAATAGTTTCACTATAGCTTCTTCTTCTGCAGACAAATTAGATCCCATATTTAACTATCCAGCCGCTCACCTGTATTCGTGAGACGGTGATTGCCCAGGCGTGTTTCTCGATCAGTCCAGCTGTCGAGATGATCGTTCGGCTGGAGTCCCTCCAGACGCTCGCTTCAGTGTTTCTGTGACCCTATCACGTTGGGGTCACCATTTGAGGGATTGACGACACGGACTCCTGGTGCAGGTGAACCAAAAGACCCTTTATTTAGGCAAGGCACTTACATTTATAGCTGGTAGCTATCGTACACACATTTAACTTTCTGTTTCGATTGGTTTATGCTAGCTGTTCATGCACTTAAAGCTATCTCGCAATTGGTTTATTTAATCTTGCACACGCTCTGGCAGTTTGGCTAACACACTGTAAATTGTTGGAGCGAATAAAGGACTCAGCATTCTGATTCAATATGTGAATCATGCAAAGCTGATTTATTACAGAAACAAGCCTTTTTATATATGCAGTTATTTTCTGATCACGCGTCCACGCTCCAAGCATGCATTAACTGATTGGATATCATCTATGTTCACGAACTGTCCATGCGTCTGAGTCTCACTGCTGATAGGTCTGTTGATTTACGTCGTGTTGCTGCCTTGTAGCTGCTGAATTGTTTTGCTTCTACAGCAGATCCTGTTTTCAGTTTTCCAAGGTGGCCTTGAAATTCCTTTGGGCCTGTCTAGTTCAATAACAAATCTCCGTCTAATAGAAACCCATCCACAGTAAATATCATGCTGACAGTGTTTCATCGACCTCCTCTTATCTTGTAGAAAATCATCCTGGTTCCTCATTCTATTTTAGTCAAGGACGTTCCAATAACTCAAGGTGACTGTCTGTAAGATATTCCACAAAGAAGGGCTTCTTCAAGTACATCAAGAGCAAAAGGAAGGCTAGAGAAAATGTAGGTCCAGTGCTGAGTGAGGTGGGTGCCCTGGTGATAGAGGATACAGAGAAGGCAGAATTACTGAATATTGCCTTTGCTTCCATCTTTACTGCTAAGACAAGCCCTCAGGAATCCCAGACCCTGGAGGTAAGAGAGAAAGACTGGAGAAAAGAAAACTTTCCCTTGGTTGAAGAGGATCAGGTTAGAGATTGTTAGGCAAACTGGACACCCACAAATCCATGGCCTCTGATGGGACGCACCCATGAGTGCTGAGAGAGCTGGAAGATGTTATTGCTAAGCCACTCTCCATCATCTTGGAAACGTCATGGATGAGAGGTGCCTGAGGACTAGAAGAAGGCCAACATCACTCCGGTCTTCAAAAAGGGCAAGAAGGAGGACCCAGGAAACTACAGACCAGTCAGCCTCACCTCCATCCCTAGAAAGGTGATGGAACAACTCATTCTGGACATCATCCCCAAGCATGTGGAGGAAAAGAAGGTTATCAGGAGTAGTCAGCATGGGTTCACCAAAGGGAAATCATGTTTGACCAACCTGATAGCCTTTTATGATGGTATGACTGGCTGGGTAGATGAGGGAAGAGCAGTGGATGTTGTCTACCGTGACTTGAGCAAGGCTTTTGACACTGTCTCTCACAACATCCTCATAGATAAGCTCAGGAAGTGTAGGTTGGATGAGTGCGCGGTGAGATGGATCAAGAACTGGCTGTATGGCAGAGCTCAGAGGGTTGTGATCAATGGTGCAGAGTCTAGTTGGAGGTCTGTAGTTAGTGGGGTTCCCCAGGGGTTAGTACTGGGTCCAGTCTTGTTCAACCTGTTCATCAGTGACCTGGATGAAAAGACTGAGTGTACCCTCAGCAAGTTTGCTGATGATACAAAACTGGGAGGAGTGTTTGATACACCAGAAGGCTGTGCTGCCATTCAGTGAGATCTGGACAGGCTGGAGAACTGGGCAGAGAAGAACCTAATGAAGTTGAACAAGTGTAGGTTCTTGTATCTGGGGAGGAATAACCCCAGGCACCATACAGGTTAGGGGTTGATGTGTGGGAAAGCAGCATTGCAGAGAAGAACCTGGGAGTCCTGGTCAACAACAGGTTGATCAAGAATCAGCGATGTGCCCTTGTGGCCAAGAAAGCCAATGGTATCCTGGGGTGCATTGGGAAGAGTGTGGCCAGCAGGTCAAGGGAGGTTATCCTCCCTCTCTGCTCTGCCCTGGTGAGGCCGCATCTGGAGTACTGTGTCCAGTTCTGGGCTCCCCAGTTTAAGAAGGACAAGGAATTACTGAAGGGAGTCCAGCAGAGGGCTCCAACTATGACTGGAGCATCTTTCTTATGAAGAGAGACTGAGAGAGCTGGGTCTGTTCAGCCTGGAGAAGGCTGAGAAGGGATCTTAGTTATGCTTATAAATATCTCAAGGTTGGGTGTCAAGAAAATGAGATTAGACCCTTGTCAGTGGTGCCTAACAATAGGATGAGGGGCAATGGGCACAGACTGAAACATAGGAGGTTCCATATGAATATGGGAAGAAACTTCTTTACTTTGAGGGTGACAGAGCACTGGAACAGGCTGCCCAGAGAGGTTGTGCAGTCTCCTTCCTTGGAGACATTAAAAACCCACCTGAACGCATTTCTGTGTGATCTGCTCTAGGTGAACCTGCTTTAGCAGGTGGGTTACACTAGATGATCTCCAGAGGTCCCCTCCAACCCCAACCATTCGGTGACTCTGTAAATTTTTGGTTTTTACTGTAAGAACAATCATCCACTGGAACAGCCTCCCCAGGGACATGGTAGAGTCCCCATCGCTGGAGGTTTTCAAGATGCCTTTAGATAGGGTGCTAGATAATCTCATCTGTGCTCCTGTTCTCACAAAAGGTTGGAGCAGATGTTCTTTCCAGGTCCCTTCCCACCTGGGCTGCTCTAGGACTCTACGATTCTTCATTGGATCATTGTTTAACAGCCCTTCACTCTCTCTGGTTTGGAGCCCAGTATCAGCAACAATGTCTGCGAGGCAAGACAAATTCCACCAGGCACCACAGACTTCTAAAACCTATGATAATCATCCAATCACCCAGTCTCTCTGAATGTATAAGTCATACTTTCCTTCTTCAGAATTCCCCTGCCCCCAGAAGAAGGAACACCTTCTAGATACCTTAGGGAGTTTACACTGACAAAACAATAGATCGCTACCTGGCTCAGTCAGTCAGCAAGCAAACACTGCACCAGTGTAATTTCAAGGAAACGTCATTGTCACGGAGGGACCCCGAAGTTAGTTTTAGGCGGACAACCAGGTCCAAAACGGGCTTTTATTCTGTCCGGGAAAGTCCGGGAAAACAACCAATTAGAAACGGGGTTTATACAATCAGTCACTCCGGTAACATAAAATACAGATTCGGATATCAACTTTGAGGAAATTATTGGGGTACAGCAAATAAGAATAATGGAGATCCACAGTGTGTATACACGTGGCTCACCAAAAACAATGCCAGAGCCGTCCCTGACTCCAGGAAAAAAATACACCCACGTGTTTAGGGAGAAATTATATTAAGGATATACGCTTGCCTGAATCTGGCAAGGAATTATTAAAGAAAATACACGTGCTTATATTTAAGCATGGAATACACTCACGTGTCTAGTGAGGAAAACATCCACCCAAGTGGCGAGGAATTATTTAATACACTCGCTTATCTGGTGAGGAAATATCTAAGTTATCACTCACCCACACGTGGAGACGAGGCAGTCCCATTTTTCTTTCGGGAGGTTACCTTAGACGGTATCCCAGTCCCGGGAAGGTTCTCGGCGGCAGCATTTGGCCCGCGCTCCAAGAGGACCACACAAAAGGCAGCCTCGGCGGACCCCATTTATAGCCGTGTCAGATCTGGCTGTGGGCAGTCTAGAAGCTTCGCGGCTTCTCTGCACCCCCCTACTGTGGCTACGTGCACCTCTGCACCCCCCTACTGTGGCTACATGAGCCCCCTCCTCTCTCCTAATGACTCTGGCCTGGGTCTCCCAATAAGGACCATTAACTTGCCCCATTGAAGGAGAGGAGGGAGGTGTGCACACATGCAGCTGCCACATCAGTTCTCAGCGAGGGGGGGGGAGGGGGGAGAGGTAGGGGGACAGTGTACTGCCACAGTCATGTGTCAGTTTCCACCTACTTCAGGTAAATAATTTCCATCTCCTCCCCGGGAAGATGAAAGATAAGTGAAGCCCTCAGCTTACTTAACACGCCTGTGTCACCAAACTTCACCTGATGGCTTGGGGATATAGAAGAGAAGAAGATGCCTTCCAGCGGGCATCTCAGATGCCTCAGTAATATAGTGAAGGATTGCCCTGCTTTGCCATGCACATCTCCCTTTTTTAATAGCTGTTAAAGATTAAATTTGCCGTCTCGTGATGTACTTCTGATTTGCTCTCACAGCATGAAGACGGTCTCTCCAACCACCCCCACCTCCACCATCCAGTGAGCTGGGGGTGGGCAAGAGGTTGGGAGGGGACAGAGCCAGGACAACTGACCCAAACTGACAGAAGAGATATTCCACTCTGTCAGAGAAGCACCAGAACTGCCATTCGGACCAATTGTTTTCTCCTACCATATCCCTCCTCACCAGAAAAGGGATACCAGAACCATAGAATAGAATAATATAAAAATAGAATCACTTTGGTTAGAAGAGATCCTTCAAGGTCATTGAGTCCAACCATAACCTAACTCTAGCACTAAACCATGTCCCTAAGAACCTCATCTATATGCCATTTAAACACCTCCAGGGATGGTGACTCCACCACTTCCCTGGGCAGCCTGTTCCAATGCCTGACAACCCTTTCCGTGAAGAATTTTTTCCTAATATCCAGTCTAAACCTCCCCTGGCACAACTTGAGACCGTTTCCTCTTGTCCTATCACTTGCTACTTGGGAGAAGAGACCAACACCCTCCATGCTACAACCTCCTTTCAGATAGTTGTAGACAGCACTGAAGTCTCCCCTCAGCCTTCTTTTCTCGAGGCTAAACAGCCCCAGTTCCCTCAACCACTCCTCATAAGACTTGTGCTCCAGGCCCCTCACCAGCTTCATCGTCCTCCTCTGCACTCTCTCTAGTATTTCAATGTCTTTCTTATAATGAGGGGCCCAAAACTGAACACAGCATTCAAGATGGGGTCTCACCAGCGCCAAGTACAGTGGAACAATCACTTCCCTAGTCCTGCTGGCCACACTATGCCTGATACAATCCAGGATGCTGTTGGCCTTTTTGGCCACCTGGGCACACTGCTGGCTCATATTCAGCTGGCTGTCAATCAACACCCCCAGATCCTTTTCTGCTAGGCAGCTTTCCAGCCGCTGTTCCCCGAGCCTGTAGTGCTGCCTGGGGTTGTTGTCACCCAAGTGCAGGACCCAGGACTTGCCCTTGTTAAACCTCGTACAATTGGCCTGAGCCCAACAATCCAGCCGGTCCAGATCCCTCTGTATAGCCTTCTGACCCTCAAGCAGATCAACACTCCTACTGAACTTAGTGTCGTCTGCAAACTTACTAAGGGTGCACTCAATCCGTGGCGATGAGAACGACGCATACAGAGATGCATAGACAGAGACGCACAGACACAGAGTTCTTGTTGGCAGCGAGAGCAGAACCAGGCAGAGCAGACCTGAGCTGGCCTGAGCCTTCTTTAATTAGCCTTTCTCCATTTATAGCTTTAAAGATATGGGCCTGGACCAAGAGGTTAAACAGAACGTTTTTTTCAAAAAATGTTATTCCAAACACACACGCCCAGGCCCAACACTCACACGCCATACATCCTAAGGGCGGTGTTCTGGCCTGAGATATCATTCTCACTGTTTTGACTGATTGCTGTGATTTAATCTTGTTAGTAGTATTTCTTCTTTGACGCTCTGGATGGTCATGTTAGTATTGATCTTCCTTTATCATACAAGTGGCTGGACCTGCATGTCCTGCCGTTCCCACACAATCCCCTCATCTGGATCATCGATAAAGATATTAAACAGAACTGGCCCCAATACTGAGCCCTGAGGAACACCACTCATGACCGGCTGCCAACTGGATTTGGCTCCATTCACAACTCTTTGGGCCCAGCCATCCAGCAAGTTCTTTATCCATCAAAGAGTACACCCATCCAGGCCATGAGCTGTCAGCTTCTCCAGGAGAATGCCGTGGGATACAGTGTCAAAGGCCTTACTGAAGTCTAAGTACACAATATCCACAGCCTTTCCCTCATCTACAAGGTGGGTCACCTTGTCATAGAAGGAGATCAGGTTGCCTGCCTTTCATAAACCCATGCTGACTGGGACTGATCGCTTGGTTGTCTCGTATGTGCTGTGTGATGGCATTTAGGATGATCTGCTCCCTGACCTTCCCCGGCACTGAGGTCAGACTGGCAGGCCTGTAATTCCCTGGATCTTCCTTTCGGCCCTTCTTGTAGATGGGCATCATGTTTGCCAACTTCCAGTAAACTGGGACCTCCCCAGTTAGCCAACATTGCTGATAGATAATGGAAAGTGGCTTAGTGATAACCTCCGCCAGTTCCCTCAGCACCCTTGGGTGTATCCCATCCGGCCCCATAGACTTTTGGGTGTCCAAGTGGTGTAGCAGGTTGCTAAGCATTTCCCTTTGGATTATTGGGGCTTCATTCTGCTCCCCATCCCTGTCTTCTGGCTCAGGGGGCTGGGTACCTGGAGCACAACTGGTCTTACTATTAAAGACTAAGGCAAAGAAGATATTTAGTACATCAGCCTTTCCCTCATCTTCTGTCACTGTTTCCCCTCACATCCATCAGGAGATGGAGATTCTCCTTAGCCTTTCTTTTGTTGCTGATATATTTATAGAAACATTTCTTGTTGCCTTTTACAACAGTGGCTGGGATTAAGTTCTAGTTGGGCTTTGGTCCTTCTAATTTTCTCCCTGCATAACCTCACAGAGTTCTTGTATTCCTCTTGAGTCACCTGCCCCTCCTTCCAAAGGTTATAAATTTTCTTTTTATTCCTAAGTTCCAGACACAGCTCTCTATTCAGCCAGGCCAGCCTTCTTCCCCGCCAGCTCGCTTTTGGGCACATGGGGACAGCCTGCTCCTGTGCCTCTAAGATTACCTTATTGAAGAGAGACCAGCCTTCCTGGACTCCTTTGTCCTTCAGGACTGCCTCCCAAGGGACTCTGCCAACCAGCCTCCTAAACAGATCAAAGTCTCCCCTTCGGAAGTCCAAAGTAGCAGTTCTGCTGACCACCCTCCTTACTTCTCCAAGAACAGAAAACTCAATCGTTTCATGATCACTATGCCCAAGGTGACCTCCAACCAACACATTGCCCACAAGTCCTTCTCTATTTACAAACAACAGATCCAGCGGGGTACCTTCCCCAGTAGGTTCGCTGACCAGCTGTGTCAAGGAGTTGTCCTCCATACACTCCAGGAGCCTCCTAGACTACTTCCTCTCTGCTGTGTTTTATTTCCAGCAGACATTCGGTAGGTTTAAGTCCCCCACAAAAACAAGGGCTAGCGATTGGGAGACTTCTCCCAGCTGCCTGCAAAATATTTCATCTGCCTCTTCATCCTGGTTGGGTGGTCTGTAACAGACTCCTACCAGGATATCTGCCTTGTTGCTCTTCCCCTTGATTCTCACCCATAGACACTCAACCCTATCATCACCCTCATCATGCTCCAGACTATCATAACACCCCCTGACATACATGGCTACCCCACCTCCTCTCCTTCCTTGCCTATCTCTTCTGAAGATTTTATAACCATCTAATGCAGCACTCCAGTTGTCAGAATCATCCCACCATGTTTCTGAGATGGCTACTATATCATAGCTTTTCTGCCTCACAATGGCTTCCCACCCCTCCTGTTTGTTGCCCATGCTGTGTGCATTCATACAGATGCACTTCAGCTGGGCCATTAATCCCGCCACCTTTTTCTGGTGAGAAGCCCTAAATTCCTTGGTGGCCATCCTCAAGTGCTTCCACGATTTCTGACAGATCATTAACCCTTGTGTTTATCCTACTGCGTGGCTCTCCATTCCCTACCTCCACTGGGATGGCAGTCTGAAGGGCCTCGCTAGCACCCCTTCCCTCAAATGCTGGCATGCCGCCCTTGGGTATGCTTCTGCCACATCTGGTTTCCTCCCCTCCCCGCTTCAAATCTAGTTTAAAGTCCTCTCAATGAGTCCTGCTAACTCCTGCCCCAGGATCCTTTTCCCTTTTTGAGACAGGTGTGTCATATTTCTTGCTAGCAGACCAGGTGCCGTGTAACCCAGCCCATGATCAAAACCAAAAAATTCTGCCAGTGACACCAGTCCCACAGCCAGGTACTGATCTGGCGGTCTTCCTGCATCTTTCCTCCTGAAACCCTGCAACTGTGGGGACAGAGGGGACACTACTTGTGCTCCTGACCCTTTGATCAGTCATCCCAAGATCCTGAAGTCTCTCTTGATTGCCTTTCGTTTTCCCTTTTCACTTACATCATTGCCTACCTGAAAAATTATTAGGGGATAATAGTCTGAGAGCCTAACATGGGCAGGAAGTTTACTTTTTATGTCTTTAACGCTGGCCCCAGGGAGGCATCAGACTTCCCGAAGAAGTGGGTCTAGCCTGCATATAGGGCCTTCTGTTCCCTTTAGAAGGGAGTCTCCCACGAACACAACCCACCTTTTTTCCTTTGTGGGAGCTGTTTTGATGGAGGGCACAGAATGACTTATCCTCTGCGGCACTTCCAACTTAGCGGAACCGCCTCCCTCAATGTTGTTGCTTGGTTCCACTTGCAAGGCCTCATACCTGTTTTGCGAGGGAACCTGGGAAGGTGGGGTGGTCACAAAAGGGACCCTCCTCCTTCTACGCCGAGCAGGAACACGCTGCCATTGCCCCCTATCCCTCGTGTCACTGCATTCCACATCCAGAGCCTCATGCCTGTTGAACGGAGGCACCCGGGAGGGTGGGGTGGGTAAGGGGGTGTTTCTCCTGCCAACCCAAGTGTGGACTTTATTCCATTCATCCCTTTCCCTTGCCCTGATTTTTTCAGTCAGGCAAGGGGAGGATACAGGAATCCCTTGATCTTCATTTCTTGCTGGTGGTCTTATCTGTCTGTGGGTGACCAAAGCTTGATCCCACAGGTCGATTTCCTTTACCAGCTCCCTGATACTTCTCGACCTTTCTAACTCCTCTTTCAGTTCTACTACCAGGCTGAGGAGGTCATCCAACTTCTCACACCTCACACAAATGTTTTCTCTACTGCCACTCTATACCAGTGAAAGGCTCTGGCATACTCTGCAGACTGAGGTCTGGGTGGCTGCATGTTCCCATGGCAGCTCTGTCTGGGTTGTTACCTCTATGTTGTTGAGTGCAGAGTACTTACCTTTGCCCCGAGTGGGTACCATAGTTGGCTCCTTCTGCGAGGGTGACGAAAACCAATTGAGGTAATCACTTGAGCCAGCAAAGCTTCCTCACCCTACCCACTCACCCTTCAGCGCAAACTGCCACACTAACTGCCTCACCCCTGTTTGCTGGCCTTGTTTGCTACGCTCCCTAGGAGGCCATTTGAATCTTCCTTGGTTGCTCCTGGCAATGCCCCCTCTGCATCAGCCCCTCTCACAAGATCAGCTGGTTCACAGCAATTCTCTCAGCATGACCACAGTTTTGCCCGGCTACAGGATTCCCTCCTCATCTCCTCAATCCATGCCTAGGCTCAGCTCTTAACATAGCCACTGCTGCGCTCTTCGTTTCACCACGTTAAAATATCTGGCAGTTTCTCTGTAGCCGTTGCTGTGCTTGTTGCACGTCGCTGACTGAGAGGCCATAAAACACAGCCATTGATAAAGCACTCCAACAGGAGTTGGATGCTTCCAACACATTGCACTGTGCCGAAACCACCCTTGTATGGCACACCTGTAGCGTCACATATGGTATTTTCTACCGTTTTAGCAGCAGCCTACACTGGTGTGCTGGTTTGACTGAAAGTGAGTTAATTTTTTCATGCAGTTAGAATTTTTTTTCATAGCTAGCACGGTCATCATTTAGATTTAATTGGAGAACAAGAAGATAACAGCCTGGGACAGAGTAAATGGTTTTAATTGCTCTGGTCCGAGAGCCAAGAACAGTTCCGAGTGCTCTGCCCACAGGCATGAGGCAGCTAGTAAGGGGGGCATAGATGGGGCAGACCATGACCGACATCCAGACTGATCAATAAGAATATTCCACGCCATTAGCATCATGCTTCATACTTAAGGAGAGTCAAGATCTTGCAGCTAGCTCTTTGTCAGAGCCGGGCCAGAGACCCGTTTGGGAGAGTTCTGTTCAGGACTTTATTTTGGCCTCTGGCCATCCTGCCATTTTGCACAGGCCTCTGGACCTTACAGTCTTTTTCTCTCTTCTCTCTCTCTTTTATTTTAGATTCTATTTTCCATTTTCTATATATGACTATTAGTACATTGGTGTTATTTTATTAAACTGTGTTTGTTTATCTCAATCCAAGTTTCTCCCTTCCCTTTTGATTCTCTCACGCATGCAGGATGGGGGGAAGTGAGCGAGCAGCTATGGTGGTTATATTGCTAGCTTGATTTAAACCATGACAGCTGGCTTCAAGTACATTTGCATACTACTTCCAAAAAGCAAAGAGTTTGCTTCCTACAAGATGCAGGAGACTATTGCTAAGCAGTTCCAGCATCACGTTTCAAATGACTGGGCAAATCATTATCTATCTATAGAACACTGTTAACGGACTGAAATGTTCCACATACTTAAGCTCAGGGGAGACACCATTTTAACTCATACAACTATTTCCCTCAGTAAAAACGCACAAGACAGAGATGATATCCCCATGCTAAATCTTTATTGTGCAACCGCTGCTCAAAGCTTTTAGTACTTTCCACAGACACACATCACACAAAATCAGACATCAACTGTGTCGAGATTGACGGGCAACAAACAAAATCCATTCAGTGGCCACTCGTACACATGCAGCAACTCCCGCGGTGCAAAAATCTTAGCCAGGCGGCCAGCCCAACTCACAACCACCTAGAATAGGTAGATGTACGCGACAGACAGACTGCCCACACTCAGGCCCTTCATCCACAACCATCCGGAATCCATTGGTCAGGCCCAGGTGAGCAGCACGCTTCTTGCCCACAATCATTAAATGCCTAAGAAGCTGGAGAAGGAAGTACAGAACCATAAATAAATAAAATAAAAAGCCACACGCAAAGAGGAGAAAGGGCACGAAGGGAAGGAATGAGAACAGATAACCACACAGAGAAACCAGTTAGCCCATTCCTACCAATTCAACCATTGCGCTTCAAATTACTGTCTGTCCACCCACCTGCAACTGACATTTTCCAAGCAAAGCTACAAAGACCGATTATGCACACCACTGTGGGGGAAAAACAGAGCTATGCCATTTTCTTCAGGCTAGACACTAGCAGGCTGCATAACAGTCACAAAAGCTAAGTTTGTCTCTGGGTTAAAGCCCCCATTATAACTTCAGGCAACATAAGCAATTCTGGTGCAAAATAAACTTTAGGCTGCCTTTTGCATGGGTTTACAGAGTCTTTGAACTTGACTTTCATAGCTAAAAAAAAAACATCCAGCACCTCTCAGCCAGTTTTGCCCTTCCTCACCCCTGACCTACCAAAGACCCCAAGCCATTTTCTCCGTATTAGAAAAAGTACTACTAGTAGTAGTACTCTTACTCTATAAACCATGACAAAAGGCATCAGACTGCGCTCCGAAACAACGCTGCATTTTGCACCAGAAGTACATACTCAGAGGTGAGCATTGCTTTATATCACTGCTTTTAGTCAAAAAGCTCAATTGCATTGCAAGCTAGAGGCAAGAAACTATAGCGTCAGAAAACCCAAAATAGCCTGTTGTGCCCTATCAAGAAGAAAAGAGGGGATAGGAAAGAGTCTAATAAATTAGGAACTATTTACAGGTACAGTTTAGCATACAAAAAGCTTCCACAGTACTTACAGAGTCACCAGAATCTTCTGCTTCAGATAACCTGATAATTGGTTCCTTAGGCATGGCTAGAAAAAGTGTCCAAGCTTGGGGTGAAAGACCATGGAACGCAAGGCACTGGAGGAAGAGTAAACAGTTAAAATGTAATTGGCTTCAGAGAAAGGTAATAGCTTAAGCAAATCAATATGCCGCACTGGACTTGTACAGCAGCAGATTACCAGATAGCCCAAACGTTGATTTTTCTTATGTGACATTAATACTTTCTATATGCATAATAAAACACATTTACAGAGTCCCCTCTAGAAGTGGGATTCAGCATGCAAGACAATGGGGGCAAGGAAATGGGCCAGTCCTTCAGATTAGCAACCTCCACTATGTTTTCATTTGGGTTGATTGTTTCTTAAGCAGCTTTTCTATTCAATGCGGTCCACGCAGAGGCAGGAGACAAATGGCTTAACTCAATCAGCAAATAATTTAGCAAAGTGGAAGATCAGCGGCCACTCATTTTCCATGGTACAGGGGGAGCTCAAGTATGGAATGAAAGCATAATCGCAGAAAAAATAATAAGAAAAATAAGAAAAGCTGTAATTCTTTGCTTTAATAATCCAGTTTTGGGCTTCAGAACCAAAGCCTAGCACATCAGAGCTGTGAAATCTCTATAATACTATTATGAGGCACATCAAGCCCTGCATTTCTCTGTTGGAAAGTAAAATGTGGGAAAGCAAGATGTGCGGTTCCAGTCATCTGGATGATAAAGGAAGATCAATACTAACATGACCATCTGGACAGTCGAAGACATAATACTAACATAATAGCATATAAAGGGCCTTGGACAGATTACTTTGAAGTACGTTTCTCGTAATTGTAAAAAGTTATAGCCCAGACTCGTGACAATGGTATCTCGGGCCAGATAACCGCCCCCAAGTGCATGGGATGTGTGAATGTCCTTGGGCCGGGTCTGTGAATGAGTGGAACAACAAGTGAGACAAACATCACATGAGTTTAGTGTGTTCTTAATAACAATTAGTGGAAAAGCACCTTTTTGTAAACATCTTAGTCCAGGCCTGTACCTGTAAATCCTATAAATTGTCAATGGTGAATAAAGAAGGCAGCCTAGGCCTAGGTCAGCTCTCTGCTTGGCCAGGCTCTGCGCTCCTTCCTGAACAAGATCTCTGCCTCTGCGTGAATTTCTGTCTGCGTCCTGGTACGTGTCGTTCCTAATCGACGCATTTCTCCTATGTGGAACCAACTCATTACGGTTGTGAAAAATATGATAATGATTTGTGCTAAGTGGAAAATTCTGCTAAGCTGCAGAAATGACTCTTGTTGACCAAATAAGGCATGGCACCTGTTTAATTTGGAAAGATTGTTACAGTTGGTCGTTGGGCAAACTGTTGTGAGGGGGGACACTGAGGAAGAAGGAACTCTTCAGCCACCAATGAGAAAGAGAGAAGACCCCTAGTGACAACCAACCACGGAGTCTGAGTGCAAGAAGGACTAGCCGAGGCAATAAAAAGAGTTCATCAGAAACCTAAGGCATGCATGTTGGCAGAGCGCAGACTCCCCATGCACCCAGTGCTGTTTTGCTTATGCTTTAATGAACACGTTTTTAATGAGTTGTATTAAACGTTGTTATTCATGAGGAAAAAGCGTGAGTTATTTCAACTGGTGACCTCGATGTGACAACCTTGGATAGCTCTGTGTTACCCCAGGTTCAAGGGGGGCGCCTCACTTTAATAGTGGCTCTTGGACTCGGGTGTGCGAAGAGCTACCAACGTTATTCAAAATTAAAGCATAAGCAAAAGAATTGAGCTCCCTCCCTCCGAATTACAGCAGTACACCCGTAATTCAAGGTGCACGAAGACCCCGGCAGAAACAGCGGACTGTAAGCACTGCCGGGTTGGGTGGTCTAAATGGTGCTGAATGTGTGAGACATTAATGCAGTTATGAAGCGAGTGCGGAGTCCTTCTAGGTGCGGTTCCAACACCCCGCGAGGGGCTTGGCCACCGAAGGGACGAAGCGAAAGGACAAAGGAGTGAAAGAGCACCATTTGGGATGGGCCAGGGAAAGAGTAAATCCTTAAGTTCTCCTTTCTGGGATCCCCTAGAGGGATCCCAAGAGAAGTTTACGGGATCTCCAGAGAGATCCCAAGCGGGACTAAATCCCAAGAGGTCAAGAGGGAGCGACCTTCCAGGTATACCCCCAGACAGTCCCCTGGGGATGATGTTAGAGTCCTGGAGAATCCCAGGTCTTCAGGACCCTAGAAAGGGTGGTCCCAAGAGGTCGAGAGGGAGCGACCTTCCAGGTATGCCCCCAGACAGTCCCCTGGGGATGATGTTAGAATTCTGGAAAGATGAGGAAAGTACAAGGGAAAAAAGTAAAGAAAAGATGATCCAATATTGTATGGTTGAATGGGCCAAAGAAGAAATTAGGCCAGAGCATTTATTTTGGCCCATTTTTGGATAATTTGACGATTGGATGTGTCAAGCTTTAAATTTATATGTAAACAGAAAGGAGTCTTTTAGTCAAGAAGAGAGTGATTATGTTTCATGCTGGAAAGGAAGTTTGAGAACTGTAGGAATATATGTATTTGAGAAAAAGGATAAACGTACTCGGGAGTGGACCCCCCAGTTTGTAGCAAAATCCTGAGGAGATATAAGAAAGAAACTAGAAAAACTCGAAGAGATGAGGAGAAACAAAGAGCAAAGGAAAAAATCTTAGTAGCCGCAGTAAGGGAGAGTCAAAAGAAAGAAAAAAAAAAACAAAAAAAAAAAAACAAAAAAAAAAAACCTGCCCTCGTAGTGGAAGCAAAGGGAGAACCCTTTAAAGTTCCCATACTGGATAATGTGGAAATTGAATCTGAAAAAAGAATTTACCCAGAGGCTGAAAATAATCTATTGGGGAGAGATTTAATTGTGGCATCAGGCATGACTATAGAAATTGAACAGGGAACATTAAAAGTAAAACTTTATGTGTTAACACCGCAGGACAAAGTTAAAATCAACCATATATATTGATTCAAAGTATGCTTACATAGTAGTTCACACATTTGGGAAAATTTGGAAAGAGAGAGGGTTAATAAATACCCAAGGAAAGGAATTAGTACATCAAGAACTAGTGGTTAGAGTTTTATAGGTCCTTAGAGGATCATCAGCAGTAGCAGTAGTCCATGTAAAAGGACATCAGAGAGGAACCAGGTTTAAAATTAGAGGAAACAACTTGGTGAATCATGAAGCTAAACAGGCAGCAATGTTATCTTTAAAACCTATTGTCCTACAACCTCTAAGAGACAAACAAACAAAAAGGCAGAGAAAAAGTTCACTATAAAAGAAAAAGCAAAATTAGAGAATATAGGTGCAGAATTCAAGAATGGGGGATGGTTTTTTTTTTTACCAGATAGTAGAGAGATGGTCCCCAAAAATTAAGTTAGGGGAATTCTAAATTTACTACATCAGAAAACTCATTGGGGAAACAGAGCTCTCTGTGATCAGTTTTTGAAGTGTTTTGGATGTTTTGGGATATTTGAAATAGCTAAACAAATTACGTATGGGTGCTTGACTTGTCAAAAAGTAAATAAAGTAAGTATGAGAAAATCACCCGCAGGGGGAAGAAAAACAGCATAGATCTTTTGAAAGGATTCAAGTGGATTATACTGAATTGCCCAAAGTGGGAATATATAAATACTTATTGGTTATAATAGACTAACTAACGCACTGGGTGGAAGCCTTTCCTGCCATGAGAGCAACCGCCTAATTTGTAGAAAACTTGCTGAACTCTGCGAGATACTGTTCCTTATTAACCTGTTTTCTTTGTAGGTATCTGTTTAAGCACATTACAGTTTAAATAAGTGCCTGTTACATGGTACAGTAAGTTCACAGACTGCTAAATCATGAGAATCCATTGACTGAATATGTACATTTTGTGATTATACAGAAGATTTTGTGATTATACAGAAGACCGTGAGCTCTTTACTGCGTGAATGTGATGATAATATTTTGTGTGTGACAGCTGTTACTTTTCTTTCTAGCATGCTAGCTTTATTCCAGTATCCAGACTTGTGCAACTCTGTGATAGGCTGTGTCTCATCTCAATGTGCTGGATTTGGCTCTTTTGTATGCACACCAAGTAAAGAATCCTGGTTTTGGAATAACAGTTGTAGCACACCAGGTGAGACACTAATAAAAGCCTTGCCCAGTCCAGCTTGTTGCGGTGGTGGGGGGGCGGGTGCCGACTGGGCTCCAGCGCGCACTGACCTGTTTTGTCAGGGAGACCCAGAGGCACCTCTACCTGGCTGAGCAGTAAGCAGTTCAAAGGTGCAATGCAAAAACTGAGATATTGTCTTGAATATGTGTAACTGTGATCTATCTGCATATTTGACCTTGGTATTTGGTTTTCATATCTGAGTTCAGCATTTTAATTTGCATATTTATATTCGGTACCAAAAGAATTTTGTTTGGGGAGATAATTATAAAATGGGAACCGATTCCGCTACTAAAATACCACCTTGCTCCCCTCTTAGGATGCATCCTTATACATTAGAGTAATTGCTCTTATTGCTATTTAATAAAGTTGAGACCAGAAAAGAAGTGAGGTTGTTAAACTCTGATTCGCATTGAATTTGTGTGTTTGTTGGAGGAATGGGAAAGAAAACTAAATGTGGAGGGGTTTGGTTAGATGGAGATATGTTGTTGAATTAGTCAGGCCCAAAGGAATCTCAAGGCCACTTTGAGAAGCTGAGAACAGAATCTGCTGTGAGAAAGAGAGAGGGGCGTTTCTTCATTAACAGGGCCTCAGCATGGCGTGAGTCATCGGACCTATCATCGGTGGGGCTCCAGCGTGTGGACTGCCCATGATACTCATTTAGCGAATCCATGCTGGGAGCGTGGATGCATGATTAGAGAATAGTTGCGTATATAAGGAGGCTTGTTTCTGTAATAAATGGCTTTGCGTGATTCACATTGAATCGGAATGCTGAGTCCTTTATCGCTCCAACAAATGGTGACCCCGACGTGATACTCCAAACGGCGTCTCACTAAGATCGGGGAAAAGCCTGGAGCGGCCCAGCCGGAGGCGGATCAGCTGGACTGAGAACCGGGCGGAGGCGTACGGACATTCCGCAGATAAATTTGTTGAAGAAGTCCCCGGAAAAGGTGAGCAGCTGGGAGCAGGAGGAGGGAAGAGTGAAGCTATGGGGCAAAATATATCCTCTGAGGAAGAAGTCATAGTTAAACTCCTCCTGCATATTCTCTCTATGAGAGGACTTAAATATGAAGAAAGTAACATACGTAGACTGTTGGTTCGGTGTAGAACTAACGGCTACCCGACAGAAGCTGAGAAGGTTTTTAAAATTGAACTTTGGGATGATATAGGGCAGAAATTATGGGATAAGGTTAGCAATGGAGATAAAGAAGCTAAATCATTAGCGACTACATGGAAGCTTATAATTTCCACCTTAAAAGAATTTAAGGCTGAACGGGCTGCGGTTACCAGAATTTTTGCAGCATTGCAGCTTGATAAGAACTCTAAAAATAATTGTGAAGCTTACCCGGTTCCTGTCTTTGATACCTTCTCTACTCCATCCCCTGCTGTGCTTTTGGCACCCCCGATACCTCAGCAGTCCGGGGTGGGGGGAGGAAAAATGCCGAGCGGGTGTCCTCCTACACTATTAGCAAACCCTGATGAGAACAGCAAGTCAAAAGGATTGGAATCAGACAACTTGCCCAAAGAACCTGTGAAAGCTGAGAATGCTAAAGTTGTAAACAAGCCCTTTTATCAATTTGTATCTGCTTTTACCACCTTTTAACCCTCCAACTTCCATGAGAGAGCAGAAGGAGTCGCCGGATAAGAATTGGGCAAAAGAACTGTGTGAAAGATCAGATCAACTATTAGCGAGTGAATCCAACAGTCAGCAATATCAAGCTATGAGAGAGGTGCCTGAAACCAACAAAGCAGCCAAATCATTTGCAACTATTAATCAGGGTCCCAATGAGAATTACATGCAATTTATTGACCACCTTCAAGAGGCCATCAATAAGGAGGTTGAAAACTTGGAAGTTAAGGAAGCACTGGTGTTGAAATTAGCAGTAGAGAATGCTAACGTTTGCTATCAGCATGTTATTTGCGGGTTTTACAGTACATATTATGTGCTCCTGTGTACTGTCTCTCTGAAAATCAAGCAACTTGTCAGGAATGTGAGTTAATTGTTTTACTAGTTGTTCTTAAGTGCACCGTGAAACCTTCTCCCCGCTTTTCCCACTCACGCTGCAAGCAGCCCTGTGCTTCCCCCCCCCCCCCACCCCTCAAAGTTTTTACTTGCAAGATGGGGTCAGGAATGATTGTTTTCAGTTGTGTTCCTAAAAAATCAGCATTGGGAGGTGTTTTAAAACATAAGAAAGCACTCGGACAAGAAATCATTAAATCTTTTCAGACAGTTTTACAGGCGGGGCGATTTGAACTTCAACAAGCTGAGAGAGAATTAACTGATAACACACAGGTCAGAAAACTTGTTAAAGTCTGCAAGATGCTTTCCTTATTAACCTGTTTTCTTTGTGGGTATCTGTTTAAGCATGTTGCAATTTTGGTAGGCCTTTGTTATATGGTACGATAAGTTCACAGTCTGTTAAATCATGAGAATCCGTTGACTCAAAATGTGCATTTTGTGATAATACAGAAGATCATGAGTAATTTAGTTCTTTACTGCATGAATGCGATGGTAAAATTTTGTGTGTAGTAGCTGTTATTTTTCTTTCTAGCACGCTAGCTTTATTTCGGTATCCAGACTTGCGCAACTCTGTGATGGGCTGTGTCACATCTCGATGTGCTGGATTTGGCTCTTTTGTATGCACATCAAGTAAAGAATCCTGGTTTTGGGATAACAGTTGTAGCACACCAGATGAGACACTGATAAAAACCTTGCCCGGTCCAGCTTGCTGCGGTGGCGGGGGGGCGGGTGCCGGTTGGGCTCCAGCACACACTGACCTGTTTTGTCAGGGAGACCCAGCGGTACCTCTGCCTGGCTGAGCAGTAAGCAGTTCAAAGGTGCAATGCAAAAATTGAGAGATTGTCTTAAATTAGTGTAACTGTGATCCATCTGCATATTTGAACTTGGTATTTGGTTTTCATATCTGAGTTCAGTATTTTAATTTGCATATTTGTATTTGGTACCATGACAATTTTGTTTGGGGAAATAATTACAAAATGGGAACCGGTTCCACTGCTAAAATTTCACTGCTAAAATTCTACCTTGCTCCCCCTTAGGATGCATCCTTGCGCATTAGAGTAATTGCTTATATTGTTAGCTAATAATTTTGAGACCAGAAAAGAATTTAAATTATTAAACTCTGCTTTGCAAAAAAAAAAAAAAAGAAAAAAAAAAAAGAAACAAAAAAAAGAAACAAACACCTAAATGCTATGATGGATGTGAACTTGGTATTGTATGAAGTTGTATTTAAAAGTTGCTGGAATGTGAACTGATTTGGATCTAGGAAAATGGAATAATGGATTGATGTTTAATATACTGTATTTTGACATCTTTAAATTGTGAAAGGTAAATGGGGCTGAGGAATGTAACAACTGTTGAGCTAATTGGAATCGTGTATAAAACTCAGCTCATTGTAACCGAGGAGTTTGCCAGAGCCTCCCACTTCGTACCAGCGATTACGCCAGCTGCGTGGCCATGACTATATCTGAACTGCAGCAAGAAGAGAAAGAAGAAAAAAAAAAGGAAAAACCTGTTTGCCCGCTGCTAAGCGGAGAAAGGGAGGCTTTACTCCCCCCCGCTCTGTCTTTCTTCTCTCTCTGGAGTATTGTCATCCATCCTTATTGTGGCACTGTGTTGCTTCTTGGCTTTGAATCAGGGGTTGTTGGTGATGTTTCTTTTTGCTTCTGTCTTGTTTCCTAGGTTTTGGCACATATGGGGAAAGAGCTCATAATTTTACCTCCCTACTGAAGTCATTCTTTTCACACTGGTCAGCTTTGGGGAGGTCAGAGTGCTCAGTGCTTCTCTGGGTCAGACTGGTACTGATTTGGGTGTGGAGTGCAGCCAGGTTGGTTTGATGTGGAGTTGGAACTGATTTGTTTTCATGCTGGGCTGGAGATCCTGCCAATCCCAGATGGGGGCGAGAGGGAGGTTTTATTCCCCCCCGCGCCCCTCCCCTAAGCAATGTTACTGCTAGAGAACTGTAATACTGCATGAAGGAGTCTGAGGGTTGAAATTTAAAGGCATTACCAATGGGTCCATAGTTCTAATGAAGCTCAGAAATTAAACAAAAAAAATTTTTTAATAGACTTATTCTGTGGTAACTGGTTGTAAGAGACTTCTTAGTAAATTCACCATGCTAGTTTTTGAGGTCATGGGAGAGAACGAAAGAAAGGCTGTTTTTTGAGACCAATAGAATGCCAAATTTGGAACAAAGTTTTAATACATGAATTCTTGTAGTTGCCAGAAAGTCCTATACCTCTCTTGGGTCAGGATTTGTTAAGTAAATTGCAAGCTCAAATAACGTTTTCTGAGAATTCTGTTTAGTTGCATGGCCTACAAGAAGCTGCTTGGATGGTGCAGATCTGCTTGCTGCAAGTGAGAAATCTCCAAGGAAATTTCAAATGCTGTATTTCCACTAGTATTAACAGCCAATGTTTCGATAAAGCAAATACTACACTGATAGAACTGAAACAGGACTTCGATCCGGTAAGGGAAAACAATATCCAATAAATATGGCAGCCAAAATGGAGTTGGAAACTTTGAGGAATAAATTTATGACAACCTTACAGGCTGACTGCATTCGATTGGACTTGCAGATTTGTCTATTTATAGCTACAACATAGAAACAACCTGTGGCTATTGTGGGACAGTATGATGAGAATGCAAACAGACTGATATACTTGGAATGGATTTTTTTGCCCAATTCTTTTCCTAAAACTATTACTGAGCCCCTGGAATTGATTGTTACTCTGATCAAAAAAGGCAGAGAATGGATTCAGGCTTTAGTAGGCCGTGATCCATCTGTCATATATGTACCTTTTGCGAAAGCAGATTTTGATTGTTTTTATTCACAATCTCTGTCCTTGCAAATTGCGCTAGCAGATTTTCTTAACAGCATAGGTTTTGGCATGCCTAAATGTAAACTGCTTCAAAATCTGTGTGTCTTTGATATCAGACCAGAGACCGTACTTGTATTCGGTCCTATCCCAAATGCTCGCACAGTTTTTGTTGATGGTTCAGGGAAGTGTCATGAAGCTGTAGTGGTCTGGCGTGAAGATAGCGATTGGCATCATTCTGTTACAATTGTTGAAGGCTCAACCCAATTAGTGGAACTTGGTGCAGTTTTGCATGCCTTAGAGCTTTTTAGGGAGGAACCTCTAAATTTGGTTTGTGATTCTGAGTACGTAGTCAAGGTCCTACAGCGCATCCCCTCCACTTAAAGAAATCTCGCAACAGCAACTTTTTGATATGTTTTTATCATTGCAAACTGCATTACAGCTTTGCAAACACCCACTGTTTGTTACTCATATACGCTCTCATACAACTTTACCAGGTCCCATAACTGAAGGTAATGCAGTTGCGGATTCTTATACTGTAGCTACAGTCCGTTTCCAGTCTGCCAGGGCTTCACATGATTTCTTCCATCAGAATGCTGCTGCCTTAAAAAAGATGTTTGGTCTCACTCTCGAGCAAGCGATAGACATAGTGCGCTCTTGCCCGGAATGTCAAGGTCTGATTACAAGCTCGCCCTCCCTTGGAGTCAACCCTCGCGGACTCTCAGCTAATGACATTTGGCAGTCTGATGTTACACGTTTCATCTTTTGGCCATTTGAGTATGAGAAAATCACCCACAGGGGGAAGAAAAACAGCATAGATCTTTTGAAGGGATTCAAGTGGATTATACTGAATTGTCCCAAGTGGGAATATATAAATACTTATTGGTTATAATAGACTAACTAACGCGCTGGGTGGAAGCCTTTCCTGCCACGAGAGCAACTGCCTAATTTGTAGTTAAAAGGTTATTGGAACAGGTTATTCCGAGATTTGGCCAGTAACAAAAAAATTAATTCCTGCTCTGTTTTACAAAGTGGTATTCTCAACATTGGCTACATCCATTGCTAAAAGCGATAACACCTCTGAGGTTAAGGGTTGTCATCATTGCAATCGGTTTCTTCTTTGTTAGCTAGCCAAGGTCTCACCCACTTTGCTGGGATCCACGAATTTTTATGGTTACCTGTAGAAACACAAGCATATCCCCTTCCCCAGGTTATTAATGACATAGGACCTTCCCATTGTTGTGTTGTCACATTAAACACACTAACCTTAGGTCCATTTTCGGAAAAATCTTTGACATTTATGATATGGTGCATAACAACAGGTTCCATTTCAATCTCACTTTTAGGATTAAGCCAGTTCAGCACATACAATGCCTTCATCAATACCTCCTCTGGACTCACACCAATTCCCCCTTGTTTTTTCAAAACAGACAAAAGATTTTTCAGAGTGCGGTGTGCACGCTCAATAATTGCCTGGCCAGTAGAATTATAAGGGACTCCGAACAGGTGTTGTACTTTCCACTGGGCGAGGAAGGTTGCAAGTGTATCAGAACGGTATGCGGGACCATCATCTGTTTTGATCTGTGTAGGAACACCCATGACAGCAAAAGCTTGTAATAAATGACGCTTTACCACTTTTGCATTTGCTGAGGTCAAAGCTGTAGCCCACAGCAGTCCTGAACAGGTATCTATGGACACATGAATGTACTTTTGTCAGCCAAACAGTGCAAATTCAGTAATATCAGTTTGCCATAACTGGCCTGGCTGCTTGCAGCGCGAGTGGGAAAAGTGGGGAGAAAGTTTTACGGTGTACTTATACCACAAAGAAACAATTCTAACAACAACCAGTGAAACAATTAAATCACATTCCTGACAAGCTGCTTGATTTTCAGAGGGGCAATACACAGATGCATATAATATGTACTGTAAAACTCACAAATAACACGTTGAAAGTAAACATTAGCATTCTCTACTTCTAATTTCAACACCAGTGCTTCCTTAGCTTCTAGGTTTTCAACCTGCTTATTGATGACGTCTTGAAGATGGTCAATAAATTGCATGTAATTCTCACTGGGACCCTGATAGTAGTTATAAAAGATTTGGCTGCTATGTTGGTTTCAGACACATCTATCATAGCTTGATATGCAAGGTCTGTTGACTGCCTCAGGATTTCAGAAACTAATAGCGCCTGTAATTGTGGTGTGTCAATTAGTGTCTGTTCCAAGAGCTGGGATACCTGCCCCTTTCAACGAGTCCCCATCATTCCATCCTAAATGATCTATAGCTGTTACATTGCATAGGTCTAATTTTGCTTGAGTCTTTCATAGTTTTTATCTGATCTTGGGGCAACATGTACACATACTCTTTTTCCTGTTAACTTTTGAAGAAAATGCTGCAAACCCCCATCCTCATCCGAGTCATCAGATAACGCAGAATTGAACGGTGCTGGAGAATCTGATATCCTTGAATAATTCCTTGCTGGGTCAGGCAAGTGCAAGCCCCTTGCCGAACCCAGGCAAGTGTAAGTTCCTGCCTAATTCAGACAAGTGTAGTCCTTGTAAGCTTAAATAACGTTTTCTGAGAATTCTGTTTAGTTGCATGTCCCACGAAAAGATACTTGGAAGCTGCAGATCTGCTTGCTGCAAGCAGGAAATCTCCAAGGAAATTTTGGATGTTATATTTCCACTAGTATTGGCAGCTGAAGTATCGGTAAAGCCAACACTACACTGATAGAACTGAAACAGGACTTTGATCCGGTAAGGGAAAACAATATCCAATAAACATGAAAGCCAAAATGGGGTTGGAGACTTCGATGAAAAAATTTATGACAACCTTACAGGCTGACTGCATTCGATTGGACTTGCAGATTTGTCTATTTATAGCTACAGCATAGAAACAACCTCTCTTTGGTTTCCTTAAATGCGATGGAGGAAAAACAAGCGTCTGGTCAGCCCTTGTGGTCCTTTTTAGAATATACCACAATAGGAAGCATGTTCTGCGAACCCCCGTTCCGCCCTCAATGGATCTTGTGGGTGCAGCAGACCCAGGTTCTGGTAGATTTTAAGTTCATCTGTCAGAACATTAAGGGCCTCCATATGCTGTGAGGTCCATTTCCATTTTCTGTTTTTCAAAATCAGGTCTGTCACGGAGGGACCCCTAAGTCAGTTTTAGGGGAGGCAAACAAGGTCCAAAACAGACTTTTATTTTGACCGGAAGAGTCTGGCAAGTCCACCGACTAGAAACGGGGTTTATACAATTAGTTAGCACTCCGGTAACATAAAATACAGGTTTGGATATCAGTTGAGGAAATTATTGGGGTACAGCAAATAAGAATAATGGAGATCCAGTGTGTGCATGCACACACTCACAGCAAACAAAGCCAGAGACGTCTCTGACTCCAGGTTACTACACTTTCTTCTATTAGCAAGGACTACGCTTGCCTGAATTAGGCAGGGACTTACACTTGCCTGGGTTCAGCAAGGGGCTTACACTTGCCTGACCCGGCAAGGAATTATTCAAGGATATCAGTCCAACTGTTGAGATGATCGTTTGACTGGAGTCCCTCCGGACGCTCGCTTCAACATTTCTTCAACCCTATCACATCGGGGTTACCATTTGAGGGATTGACGACATGGACTCCTGGTGCAGGTGAACCAAGAGACCCTTTATTTTGGCAAGGCATTTACATTTATAGCTAGTAGCTGATGTACACATGTTTAACTTTCTGTTTTTATTGACTTATGCTAGCTGTTCACGCGCTTAAAGTTATCTTGCGATTGGTTTACTTAACCTTGCACGCGCTCTGGCAGTTTGGCTAACACATTGTAAATATCTTTTACTGTACAAAAACATTCTGGTTTCTCATTCTATTTTGGTCAAGGTCGTTCCAGTAACTCAAGGTGACTGTCTGTAAGATATTCCACAAGTGGGAAAGGAACAGGACCTTTTAGAGATAGGAAAGTCGGGAAATAGCTGGGGAGCCAATCACTTTAAGGGGGGGAATTGCAAGAGAAAAAGCCTTCTTTCTTGCAACAAGAGGTTCTTGTGAGAAAAAGGTACTAGTCTCCATTTTTTTCCCTGGTAGACTCCTCCGTTACAATGAGCTAAGTTTATCTTGCAGCTTGACACAGGCCTGAAATTTATGTTCAAGCTGTACAGCACAGGCCTGGGATATTTTGCTTTTTTTTTTTCCATTTCATTCCAGTCATAATACACTTTATATGCAGTGCCGATTAGCCCAGCAACAGCTGATCTATGCTGACATCCTCCCCCCCCCAAACAGACCTCCCAAGGACTGATAGAGCTGTCTATACCTTGGGTTGCATGGAGCTCCAGAACCTGAAGTCCCCCAGCACCTGAAGGCAGCAGTGGATGCCATAGCTGGAAGCATGCCCAGCTGGAAGATCTCCTTGGACAAGTAACTATGTTACAAGAGGAGCTCGAGATGCAGTATGGTATCTGGGAAGGCAAGCAGGAGATGGATGTGTGGTATTGTACGCTGTACCAGGCTGAGCGACAGCCTGCCTTAACGCTGTGTGAGAGGAAGGTAAGCCTGAATCCAGCCTCAAGCTGACTGATACAAGTAACTCACGAGATGAAGGAGACTGGACACTTGCTTGTACTCGGGGTAGGAGGAAGACTCCCCCCGCTCCACCCCCCCATCTCCTGAAGCATCCCTACATAACAGAGAGGATGCTCTGGAGTTGGAGGCTGAAGAGCATGTGAGCAACGGACAGGATTCAGGACAAGGCAACCATGCAAAGCTGACCCAACCACCCACTCGCATTAGAACCAGCACCACCAGAAAAGCATGTCAGGTATTAGTAATTGGAGATTCCCTACCGAGAGGCACCAAAGCACCAATTTGCCATCCGGATGATTTCTCTAGAGAAGTCTGCTGCCTACCAGGAGCTTGCATTTGTGGCGTCACCGAGAGGCTGTTGAGCCTGGTGAACCCTACGGATTATCATCTGCTTGTACTATTCCATGTAGGGTCTGACGAGGCAACTTAGAAGCCTGCCAAGAGACTATGAGTCCCTCAGAGCAATGTTAAAATGATCAGGAGCGTGGGTGGTGGTCTCCTCTATCCTCCCAACCAGAGGAAGGGGTCTGGGAAGGAGGAGATTAATTGAATGGGTGAATGCCTGGCTGTGTAGCTGGTGCCATAGTCAAGGTTTATGCTTCTATGATCATGGATCTACCTTTGAGAAACCAGGTCTGTTGGGAGCTTATGGGATTCAGCTGACCAAGCGAGGCAAGAAGGTCTTCACCAACAAGCTGGCAGGGCTTTAAACTGGACTCAGCAGGGGAAGGGGATGGAGTTTTGAGCAACAGGGAAGAGCCAGGGGCTGCTGATGCATTAGGAATCAACAGGGGAGCACCTGAGAAATGCCGCAAAGGAACTGGGGTTTGGTCCTCCAAAAAAGCAACACGGTCGACAGCCCATCTGAAGTTCCTCTACACCAATGTGTGCAGCATGGGTAACAAACAGGAGGAGTTGGAAACCACTGTGCAGCTGGAAAGCTATGGCCTAATGGCTGTCACTGAAACTTGGTGGGATGACTCATGCGACTGGAGCACTGCAATTGATGGCTATAAACTGTTTGGAAGGAGGGAGAGGTGGAGAGGTTGCCCTCTATGTAAAAAAAAAAAAAAAAAGATTTGGATGGCATAGAGCTGTCTTTGAAAGACAGCAATGAACAGCTTGAGAACTTATGGGTGAAAATTAGAGGCCAAGCCAACAAAGGAAACCTTGTGGTTGGTATCCACTGCAGGCTGCCCAATGAAGGGGAGGATGTCGACGAAGTGTTCTTACTTTAGCCTTCAACCACTGTTCCCGCATCCATGATCTGGATGATGGGTAGACAGAGCGTACCCTTAGCAAGTTTGCTGATGATACAAAACTGAGAGTAGACAGGCTGGAGAAATGGGCAGGCAGGAGCCTGGTGCAGTTCAGTAAGGGAAAGTACAAAGTCCTGCACCTGGGGAGGAACAACCCCATGCACCAGTATATGCTGGAAGCTGACTGGCTGGAAAGCAGCTTTGTAGAAGAGGACGAGGGGGGCTCCTGGTGGACAGCAAGACAAACGTGAGCTGACAATGCGCCCTTGCAGCAAAGAAGGCTAAGGATATCCTTAGCCCAATACAGAGGAAAGCAGGGTTTATATAGGTTATGATACAGTTGTGTAGAAAAATCAAATTGCTTGCTATCCCCCAGGCTGCAGGGCACAGCAACACTGTTAATTGCCTCTCTCTTAAAAATGTATGTTTCTTTTCACAAAACCTTGGGAAAGAAAAGGCAAGGTGTCTGCCTCCACAACCATCTATCTTTTCTGCCCAAAGTATCAAAAACTAGATGTTTAAGGCATAACATCATTCTTTGTTTTAATTGGGATGGGGGAAGTGCTTTGAGGTTGTCACAGCATATTAAAGAAATGCTCTTGACCGTAGGTTTCCTGTAGCATAGTCTCAGATGTCTGTGCTTAAAAAAAATAATTTAATTTAAAAAATTAGAAATAAATTGAAAGGTACAGCAAAGAAACAGTCTGAACTAAGTGCCTCTCAAGGGGAGGGACCCTGAGACAAAAGAGGTTTGGGCTTTTAAACCCTCACAATCTGTGCACCTGCTCTTCACACTGTCCTTCACACAATTTTCAGTCCAGTGGTAATTCTGAGGCTTCTTTGTTTCTTATTGGATTCTCTTTTCCAGGCAGTTTTTTTACTGTTCTTGATGGTTTTCAGCCTCTGCTGACAGTGTTGCCTCTTTGTCTCCTGATACAGGTCTTCATGCCCCGCCCCCCCATCATCAAGCAACCAGGTTAAGATAAGTTCACAGTCAGAGGCCTGGAATTCCAACAGGCCTGGCCACTCACACCAAGTTTGGCTACTCATGCTAAAACAGGTTATTCAAACAAAATAATACAGCTAAAATAATAGAATGCAATTAAAAAGTTAGTTTGATTTAACTTATTCTACAACACTGCAATAGCTCCTACTACCCACCAAGCCCCTAGGAATTTAATTTCCTGCCCGGGACCTTGGCATTTGGAAGGCTGAATATCCAATTCGGTTTTTGTCAATAGGTTCCAGATACTCTCTGCTACTTGTCCAACCTGTTCCTTATTGTCTCTGCCCACCAAGATGTCATCTAGATATTGATCTATGTGAATGCCCAAGGGCACTTTCACAGGACTGCAGCCAGGGCATTGTGAGTAACAGTAGGAGAGTGTACCTTGTAGAAGTCAATTAAAGACTTATTGTCTCCCCAGGTAAAAGCAAATTGGGGTTTGTCCTCCTCCCTTAGGGGAACCATGAAAAACATATATTTGACACCTAAAGTGCCCATCCACAGATGGGCTGCTGCTTGTCTTGCAGTTACCACTGATGTCTGGGACGGCAGCCATTAAGGGTGGGATGTTACTATTCAGTTTTTAATAATCAATAGTTAAACACCACTGCTCATTGGGTTTGTGAACTGGACAAACCACAGAATTATAGGGAAAACGAGTTTGGCTGAAAAAGATTGTTAACAACCTCCGTACTGTAAGGAGCCATTGAAGGAGGAATGTTGTTTTTGCAACTGGGGATCTGAGGCCTGACAGCGGGTGGGGACTGAGGGATATCTGGCTATCAGATCTTGAATGTAAAACAAAGTCTCCTTGCACTGGGGAAGGTTAGCCAGAGAACCAAGAAACCATACTATAAATGGAAATAAATAAGGGGAGGGGGTTGTTAGAATTAGATTAGTGAGATAGGTAAACTGAGGTAGGGCATCCAGGAAGCATCGGGTAGTCTGTAAACCCTGCAGGATTTAGGTCTAGGCAGGATCTCTCAGCAAAGCATATTTTATTAACAATTTTGCAAGACCTAGTGTTCTACCTAAAGGTAGGTACACATAATAAGGCAAAAAGCCCCTGCTTATATCTTCCCCAAATCCTGGCCACAAATTCCCTCCCCTGTTCCCCATTGGTTGGGTACTTCAGGGTTTACAAACTACCCATCTAATTCTAACAACCCCCTCCCTTTACCGATTTATTTAAAATATGGGTTCCTGGTTCTTTGGTTACCCTTCCCCCAGCTTAATTTTTTAAAATACAGTAATCAGTTTGCATTCCGGGATTAGTTCAAAGAGACTTTGTTTTACATTAAAGATTCATAATCTGATGTCTCTCAGTCCTTCCTCCCCACTGGGGTCAGACACCAGGTCCCCAGTTTTGTAAAAACAACATTGCTTCATTAAACATTCCTTACACTTACATCAGGGTCTCCCCAGACTTCTCCATCCCAATCCCCAGAATCCACACCCACCATCAACTTTTGATTTTGCATAATGCAGGGGGGGGCTCCCCTGCTTGTGCCAGGGCAATCTCAAACCTTTGTTCCAACACAATTGTCTGTTCTCTTTCTCTTTGCAATTCTACCTTTACATTGTTTATCTCTGACTGCCTCTTAAAATTATCCTGTTAAAATTGCTCACAATATTTACACAAGACCCATGCCTGTTTTAAACAGACACGTTGGACTGCACACACAATGGCACCCAAAACAGCACATGTGATTAAGACCACACTAGGATTGAACCATTTTGCTTCTACCCATTCTGTACCGGGGGTGGAAGGATTATAGCTGTGACTCCATAATTTCTCCATGTTTGCCGATATACTGTTGACTATGCCAATAAAAAATGTCACGGAGGCACCCCAAAAGTCAATTCAGGCAGGCAACAAGCTCTGCACAGACTTTAACTAGAGATGTTGAACAGAAACCAATTACAAATGGGGTTCTTCCAAACTTATTCAGCATTCTGACAAAATTATAAAACACATGCTTGGATACTGGTTAGGAGTTCAATTATTACACAACCGACTCAAATCTCAAGGGGATTAGATCCCAAAATTCTAGAGTAATGATTCAAAATTTGCATCTTCCCACTCTGTGTCAAACTGAGGACTCTCAAGGGTACCCAGATTGCTTACCAGGTCAGTAAGGTGTCTCGATCCCCAGGGAATGTTCCTTAGTTGGCCAGTCTAAGGAGGAGAGTCTTTGACTGCATACCCGCTGCACCAAGGAAGACCAACTCAAAGGGGGTTTCCAGTGAGCTAGTTGAATCTGAGCTGTGGTCACTTATGGTAGTTGTCCAGAAAATACTCTCAACCAGGTGTCGCAGGGGAGTGATTTAAGGTTCTGCTTATTGCAGAACAATATTTAGATTTATCAAAGAAAAGTGTGACTTAAAAGAGTTCGGTGGCAGGTTCACTCTATTATTCACTGCATGGAGGAAATATACCAAGTCAAATGCTGTATACCTTCCAGATGTCTTGTCTCCTGATAACTGTTCACTCTGGAACCTGTATTCCAGAACTCCGGAGGCAAACTTCCAGGCAAGGCCTGATAACCGTTCACGAAACAAACTTTCAGACATCAGAATTCGCAGAAATAAAATAAAAACAAATTTAAAAATGAATGGAATAGAATCGCAGAAGGGCTGGCTCAAGCAGGGTACCTGCACAGAGGTCCAACTAAGCGTAGAAAGCCATAGATTTTTATATCTTTACAGACCATTCATACCATGATTCAGTCCAATAGCAATATTTCAGTTTGGGGTCTTCTTGCTTCTCATTGGATCTTTTTCACTGATCTCATATGTGCCTTGGTTTTGTTTAGCTGCAGATACTGTTTATAGTCCATAGCCTTGCAGGTGCTGTTTTGTCTGAATCAATCCTTTTCTTCTCAGTGAAGTGCAAATCAGGCCCCGTTGAGGCACGGAAATGACCTTACAACCCTTGAGGTTGTAAGGAAGGTATGTATTTACGTCAGACACACAGGGAATAGCTTCACCCAAGATGTGTGTCTGTGTTTTCACAGTAGTTGTGAGCTTGGGTAAATACAGTAAAGTGTTACGTATTCATGAAAGATTTTAGGAATGCCTATACATATTCATAACCTGTCCCCGAGAAGGCGGTTCTTATTACAATGAGTTCCAGGAGACCATTTCCATAGTCTCCACCTCTGGCTCCTCCTGGTTGCAGCTGTGCAGTGATCGTGAACCCGGGTCCTCTTTCTCTGTACACAGTCACCTTTGGTCCAGTGTGATGAGTTGATTAGATCTCAGACTGCTAAGTTGGTTAAAACTGGCGTACCTCCTGTCCTGTGCCCAAGTTTCTGTTATCTAGTTCACTCAAGGATGCACCAAGGATGCACCCAAGGATTATTATCTTTGCAAGGCGTCAGTGAAGTCCTGTTTCTCGTACAATAAGTTACACAAAGCTAAGCAAGGCTATGTGGGTTAAAGGTTTAACTCTCTGTTGGCTCTTTAGTGATGTGGGGTAGGGTTAGTTCTTTAAGTGTCAAGGGTTAGTTCTTTAAGTGTTAATTAGTTAATTGTAAATTCCCTGTATCATTCCCCCCTTTTCTAAGAGGTTAGTAAGTTCTTTTACTAATGTGATGATTCTTCATCTATGTTTTCTCTGGCCACAGGTAAGAAGTCTACTTCTACCTGAGAAAACCCATCTCTATCCTTAAACAGATTTTTAATGTTAATGCAAAAGTCAGACTCCTGGTGTTTGTCTATTGCACTGCTGAGCTCTTTTGGGGCAGCTGACAACCATATGGCTGGTGCTCCGGCAGAAACGGCATCTTCTGGGCTGTGACGGGAGTTTGCATTCTTTGGCCTGGTGACCCCACTCACTGCAGCTGTAGCATTTGTCTTCTCTTTTGGGTTTCTTCTTGCTGAGGTACTAAGTGCTGCCCAGGCCAACCACCCAGAAGGACCAAAACATGTCAAGGTGGACATAACCTAATTTCTTTGATAGAATTTCAGAAAGGTTTTGGTTAATTACTACAAATTTAAAGCTCTCTCCTGCAGAAGTGGGCAATGTAATATATATACTCTGATTGTTTTGATTCCAAAGCACCAATTTAAAGCGTCCCCCCATGGTTTTATTCAGATCTTGCTCATGCCAGTTTTCATCCCACCCGTGTGCTAAGGTTATGAGTGTAAGAAACACCATTTTCCAGGTTGTGGCGATTAGAAACGACGCATACCGGGACGCAGACAGAGATTCATGCAGAGGCAGAGATCTTGTTCAGGAAGGAGTGCAGAGCCTGGCCAAGCAGAGAGCTGACCTAGGCCTAGGCCTCCTTCTTTGTTCACCATTGACAATTTATAGGATTTACAGGTATGGGCCTGGACTAAGATGTGTAGTGGCAGAGTCTGACTCCAGAGGCAAAAGCTGCTGTGGGGAAAGATTTGGCCATGCTGAATGCAAACACCCAAGGCCAACAGATATTAGCCGGCTTGGGAAAAACTGCTTCTCTGGCAGAGATGGTGAAGCTTGTACACGGGTACCGATTATGCAACAGGAGGCAGAAAAGGCAAAAATACATGCTCAAGCCCACGCTGAGGCCTTGGCTGCAGCACTTAAGCCTGCAATGAAAGGCCAAAGCCCTTCTTCTCGCGGTCTAGCATGTTTTACTTGTGGACAGACAGGACATATTGAAAGAAACTGCCCTCAGTACACTCGGAGAGGGGGACCTAGTAATGGCACTAGTCAGTCGCCAGCTCCCCTCAATTATTTGTGCTTCGATGGCACATGCAGTCGGTGTGATAAGTATGGACATCGAGCAGTGGAGTGTCGATCAAAATTTAAAAAAGATGGGACACCGCTGCCGGGAAACGGGAGGGCCAGCGCCAGGGGCTGGGGTGCGATGACACCACAATACCAGCCGAGAGGGGGAACAGCCATGGTTGCTTGTCCGAGCTCAGGGCAGCAACCTCAGGAAGCGCAGGCGTCCATCTGGCTGTGGGAACAGACGTCACAATAACAGACCGGTCTGTACATGTAGTTCCATCTACAGTAACGGGGCCCCTAGGGTATGGATTGAGTGCACTTTTAATAGGTTGTTCTTCTGCTTCAAGACAGGGATTGTTTGTTTTGCCAGGATTAATAGACTCTGATTATGTTGGACCCATAGGCATTGTGTTGCAAGTCTTAACACCCCCTGTGACTATTAAACAGGGAACCCGTATAGCGCAATTGGTACCCTTTAGAACATGTGTTCCAAAGGCTTTAGATGCGGAAAGAGGTCAGAAAGGTTTTGGCTCTACCGGAGCCCCTGTGGTTGCTTTCACAGAAAAACTGACTTTGGACAAACCATCTAGGGTAGTTTCCATATATGGGCCTGGAAGTGAGATTAAAAGAAAAAGAATGCTTTTAGATTCAGGCGCAGATGTGATGATTATCCCTCGCGCTGATTGGCCTCCGTGTTGGCCTTTCGAAGCAGTAAATACCATGGTAGTGGGGATAGGGGGGGCCACTCCTACTCACATCAGCACACATATGGTTAAGATAAGAGAAGAGGTCAAGGGTTAGAGGCATGGGTACGACCTTATGTTCTGAACACGACAATTGCATTATTAGGAAGAGATGTGATGTCTCAGTGGGGAATAGTCATGCAGTCACCTTTTTGATAATGGCCATTGCGGCGAGCGACACCCGGCCGAGTATGAAGCTGAGTTGGGAAACAAATGATCCTGTCTGGGTGGATCAATGGCCATTACCAAAAGAAAAGCTCGCACATTTAGAGGAGTTGGTTGAAGAGCAACTCCGTCTCGGACATTTGGTCCCTTCCACCAGCCCGTGGAATACACCTGTTTTTACTATCCAGAAGAAATCGGGGAAGTGGCATTTGTTACAGGACCTCAGGGCAATTAATGCAGTAATGAAAGATATGGGGGCACAGCAACCAGGTCTTCCTACCCCAACCATGCTTCCAAAAGATTGGGATATAACTGTCATTGATTTGAAGGATTGTTTTTTCACAATCCCATTACACCCAGAGGATTGTGAAAAGTTTGCCTTTACTGTTCCAGTGCTTAATCATCAAGCTCCCATGAAAAGATATCGTTGGGTAGTGTTACCTCAGGGAATGAAAAATTCTCTTACTATTTGCCAATGGTATGTAGATTTGACTTTAAAGTCATTTAGGCAACAACACCCTCAGATGATCATCTATCATTATATGGATGATATCCTTTTGTGCAATGAAAAGGAAATTAGTCAGGATACAATAATTCAGTTGATGAAGCAATTAGGTCAGTGGGGTCTGGTTGTGGCACCAGAAAAGGTACAGCGAACCGCACCATGGAAATATTTAGGATATGAACTAACTCAGGCCATGATTAGACCTCAGAAGCTTACTGTGAAAGCAAAGGTAGCAACCCTTCACGATGCAATGAAGTTGGTAGGGGACTTGCAGTGGATAAGAAATGTTGTGGGAATTACAAATACAGATTTGCAACCGTCGTTTAGTCTCCTTCGTGGGGGATGAGACCCCAAAGAACCACGGTGCCTTACACCAGAAGCACAAAAAGCGCTTGAGCAGATTGCAAGAAAAATTTCACAGAATACTGCTCAGCGGGTAAGATCAGAATTGCCTGTTACTCTTAATGTCTATAATACCAATAAGGAGGTGGCAGGACTTTTGGCCCAGTGGAGCATGGAAGAAAAGGATCCATTGTTAGTATTAGAATGAATATTTTTAAACAGCCAAAACCAAAAAAACATCATTCAAAGGTGGGAAGCCATTGCCCAAGTTATAGTGAAAGGACTAAGCTGATTTCTGACCTTGTCTGGATTGTATGTTGCTAAAATTGTGATCCCCATTTCTTTCAATTTGTTTGACCAGATCCTTCTCAAACATGACGATCTTGCCTTAGCTCTTGCCTGGATTTCGGTGCAGGTGGACAATCATTATCCACCACATCCCATATTTAAAACCAACCTCCCCTTGGAGCCTATGTAATTTGTTAGTGAGTGTCCATTAGATGCCATAACCATTTTCACAGATGTGAGTAGTCGTTCGCGCAAAGGAGGTTTTGTATGGTTTGAGAATGGTCAGTGGCATTCACAGATTGTTGTAGCTGAAGGATCGGTTCAAATTTTAGAGTTGCAAGTGGTGATAGCAGCATTACAAAAATGGCATAACTGCCCAATTAATCTGGTAGTAGATTCTCACAGCATATGGAGGCCCTTAATGTTCTGACAGATGAACTTAAAATCTACCAGAACCTGGGTCTGCTGCACCCACAAGATCCATTGAGGTCGGAACAGGGGTTCGCAGAACATGCTTCCTATTGTGGTATATTCTAAAAAGGACCACAAGGGCTGACCAGACGCTTGTTTTTCCTCCATCGCATTTAAGGAAACCAAAGAGAGGTTGTTTCTATGCTGTAGCTATAAATAGACAAATCTGCAAGTCCAATCGAATGCAGTCAGCCTGTAAGGTTGTCATAAATTTTTTCATCGAAGTCTCCAACCCCATTTTGGCTTTCATGTTTATTGGATATTGTTTTCCCTTACCGGATCAAAGTCCTGTTTCAGTTCTATCAGTGTAGTGTTGCCTTGTCCTGAATCCTGTCCGTTGCTCACATGCTCTTCAGCCTCCAACTCCAGAGCATCCTCTCTGTTATGTAGGGATGCTTCAGGAGATGGGGGGGTGGAGCGGGGGGAGTCTTCCTCCTACCCCGAGTACAAGCAAGTGTCCAGTCTCCTTCATCTCGTGAGTTACTTGTATCAGTCAGCTTGAGGCTGGATTCAGGCTTACCTTCCTCTCACACAGCGTTAAGGCAGGCTGTCGCTCAGCCTGGTACAGCGTACAATACCACACATCCATCTCCTGCTTGCCTTCCCAGATACCATACTGCATCTCGAGCTCCTCTTGTAACATAGTTACTTGTCCAAGGAGATCTTCCAGCTGGGCATGCTTCCAGCTATGGCATCCACTGCTGCCTTCAGGTGCTGGGGGACTTCAGGTTCTGGAGCTCCATGCAACCCAAGGTATAGACAGCTCTATCAGTCCTTGGGAGGTCTGTTTGGGGGGGGGAGGATGTCAGCATAGATCAGCTGTTGCTGGGCTAATCGGCACTGCATATAAAGTGTATTATGACTGGAATGAAATGGAAAAAAAAAAAGCAAAATATCCCAGGCCTGTGCTGTACAGCTTGAACATAAATTTCAGGCCTGTGTCAAGCTGCAAGATAAACTTAGCTCATTGTAACGGAGGAGTCTACCAGGGAAAAAAATGGAGACTAGTACCTTTTTCTCACAAGAACCTCTTGTTGCAAGAAAGAAGGCTTTTTCTCTTGCAATTCCCCCCCTTAAAGTGATTGGCTCCCCAGCTATTTCCCGACTTTCCTATCTCTAAAAGGTCCTGTTCCTTTCCCACTTGTGGAATATCTTACAGACAGTCACCTTGAGTTACTGGAACGACCTTGACCAAAATAGAATGAGAAACCAGAATGTTTTTGTACAGTAAAAGATATTTACAATGTGTTAGCCAAACTGCCAGAGCGCGTGCAAGGTTAAGTAAACCAATCGCAAGATAACTTTAAGCGCGTGAACAGCTAGCATAAGTCAATAAAAACAGAAAGTTAAACATGTGTACATCAGCTACTAGCTATAAATGTAAATGCCTTGCCAAAATAAAGGGTCTCTTGGTTCACCTGCACCAGGAGTCCATGTCGTCAATCCCTCAAATGGTAACCCCGATGTGATAGGGTTGAAGAAATGTTGAAGCGAGCGTCCGGAGGGACTCCAGTCAAACGATCATCTCAACAGTTGGACTGATATCCTTGAATAATTCCTTGCCGGGTCAGGCAAGTGTAAGCCCCTTGCTGAACCCAGGCAAGTGTAAGTCCCTGCCTAATTCAGGCAAGCGTAGTCCTTGCTAATAGAAGAAAGTGTAGTAACCTGGAGTCAGAGACGTCTCTGGCTTTGTTTGCTGTGAGTGTGTGCATGCACACACTGGATCTCCATTATTCTTATTTGCTGTACCCCAATAATTTCCTCAACTGATATCCAAACCTGTATTTTATGTTACCGGAGTGCTAACTAATTGTATAAACCCCGTTTCTAGTCGGTGGACTTGCCAGACTCTTCCGGTCAAAATAAAAGTCTGTTTTGGACCTTGTTTGCCTCCCCTAAAACTGACTTAGGGGTCCCTCCGTGACAGACCTGATTTTGAAAAACAGAAAATGGAAATGGACCTCACAGCATATGGAGGCCCTTAATGTTCTGACAGATGAACTTAAAATCTACCAGAACCTGGGTCTGCTGCACCCACAAGATCCATTGAGGGCGGAACGGGGGTTCGCAGAACATGCTTCCTATTGTGGTATATTCTAAAAAGGACCACAAGGGCTGACCAGACGCTTGTTTTTCCTCCATCGCATTTAAGGAAACCAAAGAGAGGTTGTTTCTATGCTGTAGCTATAAATAGACAAATCTGCAAGTCCAATCGAATGCAGTCAGCCTGTAAGGTTGTCATAAATTTTTTCATCGAAGTCTCCAACCCCATTTTGGCTTTCATGTTTATTGGATATTGTTTTCCCTTACCGGATCAAAGTCCTGTTTCAGTTCTATCAGTGTAGTGTTGGCTTTACCGATACTTCAGCTGCCAATACTAGTGGAAATATAACATCCAAAATTTCCTTGGAGATTTCCTGCTTGCAGCAAGCAGATCTGCAGCTTCCAAGTATCTTTTCGTGGGACATGCAACTAAACAGAATTCTCAGAAAACGTTATTTAAGCTTACAAGGACTACACTTGTCTGAATTAGGCAGGAACTTACACTTGCCTGGGTTCGGCAAGGGGCTTGCACTTGCCTGACCCAGCAAGGAATTATTCAAGGATATCAGATTCTCCAGCACCGTTCAATTCTGCGTTATCTGATGACTCGGATGAGGATGGGGGTTTGCAGCATTTTCTTCAAAAGTTAACAGGAAAAAGAGTATGTGTACATGTTGCCCCAAGATCAGATAAAAACTATGAAAGACTCAAGCAAAATTAGACCTATGCAATGTAACAGCTATAGATCATTTAGGATGGAATGATGGGGACTCGTTGAAAGGGGCAGGTATCCCAGCTCTTGGAACAGACACTAATTGACACACCACAATTACAGGCGCTATTAGTTTCTGAAATCCTGAGGCAGTCAACAGACCTTGCATATCAAGCTATGATAGATGTGTCTGAAACCAACATAGCAGCCAAATCTTTTATAACTACTATCAGGGTCCCAGTGAGAATTACATGCAATTTATTGACCATCTTCAAGACGTCATCAATAAGCAGGTTGAAAACCTAGAAGCTAAGGAAGCACTGGTGTTGAAATTAGAAGTAGAGAATGCTAATGTTTACTTTCAACGTGTTATTTGTGAGTTTTACAGTACATATTATATGCATCTGTGTATTGCCCCTCTGAAAATCAAGCAGCTTGTCAGGAATGTGATTTAATTGTTTCACTGGTTGTTGTTAGAATTGTTTCTTTGTGGTATAAGTACACCGTAAAACTTTCTCCCCACTTTTCCCACTCGCGCTGCAAGCAGCCAGGCCAGTTATGGCAAACTGATATTACTGAATTTGCACCGTTTGGCTGACAAAAGTACATTCATGTGTCCATAGATACCTGTTCAGGACTGCTGTGGGCTACAGCTTTGACCTCAGCAAATGCAAAAGTGGTAAAGCGTCATTTATTACAAGCTTTTGCTGTCATGGGTGTTCCTACACAGATCAAAACAGATGATGGTCCCGCATACCGTTCTGATACACTTGCAACCTTCCTCGCCCAGTGGAAAGTACAACACCTGTTCGGAGTCCCTTATAATTCTACTGGCCAGGCAATTATTGAGCGTGCACACCGCACTCTGAAAAATCTTTTGTCTGTTTTGAAAAAACAAGGGGGAATTGGTGTGAGTCCAGAGGAGGTATTGATGAAGGCATTGTATGTGCTGAACTGGCTTAATCCTAAAAGTGAGATTGAAATGGAACCTGTTGTTATGCACCATATCATAAATGTCAAAGATTTTTCCGAAAATGGACCTAAGGTTAGTGTGTTTAATGTGACAACACAACAATGGGAAGGTCCTATGTCATTAATAACCTGGGGAAGGGGATATGCTTGTGTTTCTACAGGTAACCATAAAAATTCGTGGATCCCAGCAAAGTGGGTGAGACCTTGGCTAGCTAACAAAGAAGAAACCGATTGCAATGATGACAACCCTTAACCTCAGAGGTGTTATTGCTTTTAGCAATGGATGTAGCCAATGTTGAGAATACCACTTTGTAAAACAGAGCAGGAATTAATTTTTTTGTTACTGGCCAAATCTCGGAATAACCTGTTCCAATAACCTTTTAACTACAAATTAGGCAGTTGCTCTCGTGGCAGGAAAGGCTTCCACCCAGCGCGTTAGTTAGTCTATTATAACCAATAAGTATTTATATATTCCCACTTGGGACAATTCAGTATAATCCACTTGAATCCCTTCAAAAGATCTATGCTGTTTTTCTTCCCCCTGTGGGTGATTTTCTCATACTCAAATGGCCAAAAGATGAAACGTGTAACATCAGACTGCCAAATGTCATTAGCTGAGAGTCCGCGAGGGTTGACTCCAAGGGAGGGCGAGCTTGTAATCAGACCTTGACATTCCGGGCAAGAGCGCACTATGTCTATCGCTTGCTCGAGAGTGAGACCAAACATCTTTTTTAAGGCAGCAGCATTCTGATGGAAGAAATCATGTGAAGCCCTGGCAGACTGGAAACGGACTGTAGCTACAGTATAAGAATCCGCAACTGCATTACCTTCAGTTATGGGACCTGGTAAAGTTGTATGAGAGCGTATATGAGTAACAAACAGTGGGTGTTTGCAAAGCTGTAATGCAGTTTGCAATGATAAAAACATATCAAAAAGTTGCTGTTGCGAGATTTCTTTAAGTGGAGGGGATGCGCTGTAGGACCTTGACTACGTACTCAGAATCACAAACCAAATTTAGAGGTTCCTCCCTAAAAAGCTCTAAGGCATGCAAAACTGCACCAAGTTCCACTAATTGGGTTGAGCCTTCAACAATTGTAACAGAATGATGCCAATCGCTATCTTCACGCCAGACCACTACAGCTTCATGACACTTCCCTGAACCATCAACAAAAACTGTGCGAGCATTTGGGATAGGACCGAATACAAGTACGGTCTCTGGTCTGATATCAAAGACACACAGATTTTGAAGCAGTTTACATTTAGGCATGCCAAAACCTATGCTGTTAAGAAAATCTGCTAGCGCAATTTGCAAGGACAGAGATTGTGAATAAAAACAATCAAAATCTGCTTTCGCAAAAGGTACATATATGACAGATGGATCACGGCCTACTAAAGCCTGAATCCATTCTCTGCCTTTTTTGATCAGAGTAACAATCAATTCCAGGGGCTCAGTAATAGTTTTAGGAAAAGAATTGGGCAAAAAAATCCATTCCAAGTATATCAGTCTGTTTGCATTCTCATCATACTGTCCCACAATAGCCACAGGTTGTTTCTATGTTGTAGCTATAAATAGACAAATCTGCAAGTCCAATCGAATGCAGTCAGCCTGTAAGGTTGTCATAAATTTATTCCTCAAAGTTTCCAACTCCATTTTGGCTGCCATATTTATTGGATATTGTTTTCCCTTACCGGATCGAAGTCCTGTTTCAGTTCTATCAGTGTAGTATTTGCTTTATCGAAACATTGGCTGTTAATACTAGTGGAAATACAGCATTTGAAATTTCCTTGGAGATTTCTCACTTGCAGCAAGCAGATCTGCACCATCCAAGCAGCTTCTTGTAGGCCATGCAACTAAACAGAATTCTCAGAAAACGTTATTTGAGCTTGCAATTTACTTAACAAATCCTGACCCAAGAGAGGTATAGGACTTTCTGGCAACTACAAGAATTCATGTATTAAAACTTTGTTCCAAATTTGGCATTCTATTGGTCTCAAAAAACAGCCTTTCTTTCGTTCTCTCCCATGACCTCAAAAACTAGCATGGTGAATTTACTAAGAAGTCTCTTACAACCAGTTACCACAGAATAAGTCTATTAAAAAATTTTTTTTGTTTAATTTCTGAGCTTCATTAGAACTATGGACCCATTGGTAATGCCTTTAAATTTCAACCCTCAGACTCCTTCATGCAGTATTACAGTTCTCTAGCAGTAACATTGCTTAGGGGAGGGGCGCGGGGGGGAATAAAACCTCCCTCTCGCCCCCATCTGGGATTGGCAGGATCTCCAGCCCAGCATGAAAACAAATCAGTTCCAACTCCACATCAAACCAACCTGGCTGCACTCCACACCCAAATCAGTACCAGTCTGACCCAGAGAAGCACTGAGCACTCTGACCTCCCCAAAGCTGACCAGTGTGAAAAGAATGACTTCAGTAGGGAGGTAAAATTATGAGCTCTTTCCCCATATGTGCCAAAACCTAGGAAACAAGACAGAAGCAAAAAGAAACATCACCAACAACCCCTGATTCAAAGCCAAGAAGCAACACAGTGCCACAATAAGGATGGATGACAATACTCCAGAGAGAGAAGAAAGACAGAGCGGGGGGGAGTAAAGCCTCCCTTTCTCCGCTTAGCAGCGGGCAAACAGGTTTTTCCTTTTTTTTTTCTTCTTTCTCTTCTTGCTGCAGTTCAGATATAGTCATGGCCACGCAGCTGGCGTAATCGCTGGTACGAAGTGGGAGGCTCTGGCAAACTCCTCGGTTACAATGAGCTGAGTTTTATACACGATTCCAATTAGCTCAACAGTTGTTACATTCCTCAGCCCCATTTACCTTTCACAATTTAAAGATGTCAAAATACAGTATATTAAACATCAATCCATTATTCCATTTTCCTAGATCCAAATCAGTTCACATTCCAGCAACTTTTAAATACAACTTCATACAATACCAAGTTCACATCCATCATAGCATTTAGGTGTTTGTTTCTTTTTTTTGTTTCTTTTTTTTTTTTCTTTTTTTTTTTTTTTGCAAAGCAGAGTTTAATAATTTAAATTCTTTTCTGGTCTCAAAATTATTAGCTAACAATATAAGCAATTACTCTAATGCGCAAGGATGCATCCTAAGGGGGAGCAAGGTAGAATTTTAGCAGTGAAATTTTAGCAGTGGAACCGGTTCCCATTTTGTAATTATTTCCCCAAACAAAATTGTCATGGTACCAAATACAAATATGCAAATTAAAATACTGAACTCAGATATGAAAACCAAATACCAAGTTCAAATATGCAGATGGATCACAGTTACACTAATTTAAGACAATCTCTCAATTTTTGCATTGCACCTTTGAACTGCTTACTGCTCAGCCAGGCAGAGGTACCGCTGGGTCTCCCTGACAAAACAGGTCAGTGTGTGCTGGAGCCCAACCGGCACCCGCCCCCCCGCCACCGCAGCAAGCTGGACCGGGCAAGGTTTTTATCAGTGTCTCATCTGGTGTGCTACAACTGTTATCCCAAAACCAGGATTCTTTACTTGATGTGCATACAAAAGAGCCAAATCCAGCACATCGAGATGTGACACAGCCCATCACAGAGTTGCGCAAGTCTGGATACCGAAATAAAGCTAGCGTGCTAGAAAGAAAAATAACAGCTACTACACACAAAATTTTACCATCGCATTCATGCAGTAAAGAACTAAATTACTCATGATCTTCTGTATTATCACAAAATGCACATTTTGAGTCAACGGATTCTCATGATTTAACAGACTGTGAACTTATCGTACCATATAACAAAGGCCTACCAAAATTGCAACATGCTTAAACAGATACCCACAAAGAAAACAGGTTAATAAGGAAAGCATCTTGCAGACTTTAACAAGTTTTCTGACCTGTGTGTTATCAGTTAATTCTCTCTCAGCTTGTTGAAGTTCAAATCGCCCCGCCTGTAAAACTGTCTGAAAAGATTTAATGATTTCTTGTCCGAGTGCTTTCTTATGTTTTAAAACACCTCCCAATGCTGATTTTTTAGGAACACAACTGAAAACAATCATTCCTGACCCCATCTTGCAAGTAAAAACTTTGAGGGGTGGGGGGGGGGGGGAAGCACAGGGCTGCTTGCAGCGTGAGTGGGAAAAGCGGGGAGAAGGTTTCACGGTGCACTTAAGAACAACTAGTAAAACAATTAACTCACATTCCTGACAAGTTGCTTGATTTTCAGAGAGACAGTACACAGGAGCACATAATATGTACTGTAAAACCCGCAAATAACATGCTGATAGCAAACGTTAGCATTCTCTACTGCTAATTTCAACACCAGTGCTTCCTTAACTTCCAAGTTTTCAACCTCCTTATTGATGGCCTCTTGAAGGTGGTCAATAAATTGCATGTAATTCTCATTGGGACCCTGATTAATAGTTGCAAATGATTTGGCTGCTTTGTTGGTTTCAGGCACCTCTCTCATAGCTTGATATTGCTGACTGTTGGATTCACTCGCTAATAGTTGATCTGATCTTTCACACAGTTCTTTTGCCCAATTCTTATCCGGCGACTCCTTCTGCTCTCTCATGGAAGTTGGAGGGTTAAAAGGTGGTAAAAGCAGATACAAATTGATAAAAGGGCTTGTTTACAACTTTAGCATTCTCAGCTTTCACAGGTTCTTTGGGCAAGTTGTCTGATTCCAATCCTTTTGACTTGCTGTTCTCATCAGGGTTTGCTAATAGTGTAGGAGGACACCCGCTCGGCATTTTTCCTCCCCCCACCCCGGACTGCTGAGGTATCGGGGGTGCCAAAAGCACAGCAGGGGATGGAGTAGAGAAGGTATCAAAGACAGGAACCGGGTAAGCTTCACAATTATTTTTAGAGTTCTTATCAAGCTGCAATGCTGCAAAAATTCTGGTAACCGCAGCCCGTTCAGCCTTAAATTCTTTTAAGGTGGAAATTATAAGCTTCCATGTAGTCGCTAATGATTTAGCTTCTTTATCTCCATTGCTAACCTTATCCCATAATTTCTGCCCTATATCATCCCAAAGTTCAATTTTAAAAACCTTCTCAGCTTCTGTCGGGTAGCCGTTAGTTCTACACCGAACCAACAGTCTACGTATGTTACTTTCTTCATATTTAAGTCCTCTCATAGAGAGAATATGCAGGAGGAGTTTAACTATGACTTCTTCCTCAGAGGATATATTTTGCCCCATAGCTTCACTCTTCCCTCCTCCTGCTCCCAGCTGCTCACCTTTTCCGGGGACTTCTTCAACAAATTTATCTGCGGAATGTCCGTACGCCTCCGCCCGGTTCTCAGTCCAGCTGATCCGCCTCCGGCTGGGCCGCTCCAGGCTTTTCCCCGATCTTAGTGAGACGCCGTTTGGAGTATCACGTCGGGGTCACCATTTGTTGGAGCGATAAAGGACTCAGCATTCCGATTCAATGTGAATCACGCAAAGCCATTTATTACAGAAACAAGCCTCCTTATATACGCAACTATTCTCTAATCATGCATCCACGCTCCCAGCATGGATTCGCTAAATGAGTATCATGGGCAGTCCACACGCTGGAGCCCCACCGATGATAGGTCCGATGACTCACGCCATGCTGAGGCCCTGTTAATGAAGAAACGCCCCTCTCTCTTTCTCACAGCAGATTCTGTTCTCAGCTTCTCAAAGTGGCCTTGAGATTCCTTTGGGCCTGACTAATTCAACAACATATCTCCATCTAACCAAACCCCTCCACATTTAGTTTTCTTTCCCATTCCTCCAACAAACACACAAATTCAATGCGAATCAGAGTTTAACAACCTCACTTCTTTTCTGGTCTCAACTTTATTAAATAGCAATAAGAGCAATTACTCTAATGTATAAGGATGCATCCTAAGAGGGGAGCAAGGTGGTATTTTAGTAGCGGAATCGGTTCCCATTTTATAATTATCTCCCCAAACAAAATTCTTTTGGTACCGAATATAAATATGCAAATTAAAATGCTGAACTCAGATATGAAAACCAAATACCAAGGTCAAATATGCAGATAGATCACAGTTACACATATTCAAGACAATATCTCAGTTTTTGCATTGCACCTTTGAACTGCTTACTGCTCAGCCAGGTAGAGGTGCCTCTGGGTCTCCCTGACAAAACAGGTCAGTGCGCGCTGGAGCCCAGTCGGCACCCGCCCCCCCACCACCGCAACAAGCTGGACTGGGCAAGGCTTTTATTAGTGTCTCACCTGGTGTGCTACAACTGTTATTCCAAAACCAGGATTCTTTACTTGGTGTGCATACAAAAGAGCCAAATCCAGCACATTGAGATGAGACACAGCCTATCACAGAGTTGCACAAGTCTGGATACTGGAATAAAGCTAGCATGCTAGAAAGAAAAGTAACAGCTGTCACACACAAAATATTATCATCACATTCACGCAGTAAAGAGCTCACGGTCTTCTGTATAATCACAAAATCTTCTGTATAATCACAAAATGTACATATTCAGTCAATGGATTCTCATGATTTAGCAGTCTGTGAACTTACTGTACCATGTAACAGGCACTTATTTAAACTGTAATGTGCTTAAACAGATACCTACAAAGAAAACAGGTTAATAAGGAACAGTATCTCGCAGAGTTCAGCAAGTTTTCTACAAATTAGGCGGTTGCTCTCATGGCAGGAAAGGCTTCCACCCAGTGCGTTAGTTAGTCTATTATAACCAATAAGTATTTATATATTCCCACTTTGGGCAATTCAGTATAATCCACTTGAATCCTTTCAAAAGATCTATGCTGTTTTTCTTCCCCCTGCGGGTGATTTTCTCATACTTACTTTATTTACTTTTTGACAAGTCAAGCACCCATACGTAATTTGTTTAGCTATTTCAAATATCCCAAAACATCCAAAACACTTCAAAAACTGATCACAGAGAGCTCTGTTTCCCCAATGAGTTTTCTGATGTAGTAAATTTAGAATTCCCCTAACTTAATTTTTGGGGACCATCTCTCTACTATCTGGTAAAAAAAAAAACCATCCCCCATTCTTGAATTCTGCACCTATATTCTCTAATTTTGCTTTTTCTTTTATAGTGAACTTTTTCTCTGCCTTTTTGTTTGTTTGTCTCTTAGAGGTTGTAGGACAATAGGTTTTAAAGATAACATTGCTGCCTGTTTAGCTTCATGATTCACCAAGTTGTTTCCTCTAATTTTAAACCTGGTTCCTCTCTGATGTCCTTTTACATGGACTACTGCTACTGCTGATGATCCTCTAAGGACCTATAAAACTCTAACCACTAGTTCTTGATGTACTAATTCCTTTCCTTGGGTATTTATTAACCCTCTCTCTTTCCAAATTTTCCCAAATGTGTGAACTACTATGTAAGCATACTTTGAATCAATATATATGGTTGATTTTAACTTTGTCCTGCGGTGTTAACACATAAAGTTTTACTTTTAATGTTCCCTGTTCAATTTCTATAGTCATGCCTGATGCCACAATTAAATCTCTCCCCAATAGATTATTTTCAGCCTCTGGGTAAATTCTTTTTTCAGATTCAATTTCCACATTATCCAGTATGGGAACTTTAAAGGGTTCTCCCTTTGCTTCCACTACGAGGGCAGGTTTTTTTTTTTTGTTTTTTTTTTTTTGTTTTTTTTTTTCTTTCTTTTGACTCTCCCTTACTGCGGCTACTAAGATTTTTTCCTTTGCTCTTTGTTTCTCCTCATCTCTTCGAGTTTTTCTAGTTTCTTTCTTATATCTCCTCAGGATTTTGCTACAAACTGGGGGGTCCACTCCCGAGTACGTTTATCCTTTTTCTCAAATACATATATTCCTACAGTTCTCAAACTTCCTTTCCAGCATGAAACATAATCACTCTCTTCTTGACTAAAAGACTCCTTTCTGTTTACATATAAATTTAAAGCTTGACACATCCAATCGTCAAATTATCCAAAAATGGGCCAAAATAAATGCTCTGGCCTAATTTCTTCTTTGGCCCATTCAACCATACAATATTGGATCATCTTTTCTTTACTTTTTTCCCTTGTACTTTCCTCATCTTTCCAGAATTCTAACATCATCCCCAGGGGACTGTCTGGGGGCATACCTGGAAGGTCGCTCCCTCTCGACCTCTTGGGACCACCCTTTCTAGGGTCCTGAAGACCTGGGATTCTCCAGGACTCTAACATCATCCCCAGGGGACTGTCTGGGGGTATACCTGGAAGGTCGCTCCCTCTTGACCTCTTGGGATTTAGTCCCGCTTGGGATCTCTCTGGAGATCCCGTAAACTTCTCTTGGGATCCCTCTAGGGGATCCCAGAAAGGAGAACTTAAGGATTTACTCTTTCCCTGGCCCATCCCAAATGGTGCTCTTTCACTCCTTTGTCCTTTCGCTTCGTCCCTTCGGTGGCCAAGCCCCTCGCGGGGTGTTGGAACCGCACCTAGAAGGACTCCGCACTCGCTTCATAACTGCATTAATGTCTCACACATTCAGCACCATTTAGACCACCCAACCCGGCAGTGCTTACAGTCCGCTGTTTCTGCCGGGGTCTTCGTGCACCTTGAATTACGGGTGTACTGCTGTAATTCGGAGGGAGGGAGCTCAATTCTTTTGCTTATGCTTTAATTTTGAATAACGTTGGTAGCTCTTCGCACACCCGAGTCCAAGAGCCACTATTAAAGTGAGGCGCCCCCCTTGAACCTGGGGTAACACAGAGCTATCCAAGGTTGTCACATCGAGGTCACCAGTTGAAATAACTCACGCTTTTTCCTCATGAATAACAACGTTTAATACAACTCATTAAAAACGTGTTCATTAAAGCATAAGCAAAACAGCACTGGGTGCATGGGGAGTCTGCGCTCTGCCAACATGCATGCCTTAGGTTTCTGATGAACTCTTTTTATTGCCTCGGCTAGTCCTTCTTGCACTCAGACTCCGTGGTTGGTTGTCACTAGGGGTCTTCTCTCTTTCTCATTGGTGGCTGAAGAGTTCCTTCTTCCTCAGTGTCCCCCCTCACAACAGTTTGCCCAACGACCAACTGTAACAATCTTTCCAAATTAAACAGGTGCCATGCCTTATTTGGTCAACAAGAGTCATTTCTGCAGCTTAGCAGAATTTTCCACTTAGCACAAATCATTATCATATTTTTCACAACCGTAATGAGTTGGTTCCACATAGGAGAAATGCGTCGATTAGGAACGACACGTACCAGGACGCAGACAGAAATTCACGCAGAGGCAGAGATCTTGTTCAGGAAGGAGCGCAGAGCCTGGCCAAGCAGAGAGCTGACCTAGGCCTAGGCTGCCTTCTTTATTCACCATTGACAATTTATAGGATTTACAGGTACAGGCCTGGACTAAGATGTTTACAAAAAGGTGCTTTTCCACTAATTGTTATTAAGAACACACTAAACTCATGTGATGTTTGTCTCACTTGTTGTTCCACTCATTCACAGACCCGGCCCAAGGACATTCACACATCCCATGCACTTGGGGGCGGTTATCTGGCCCGAGATACCATTGTCACGAGTCTGGGCTATAACTTTTTACAATTACGAGAAACGTACTTCAAAGTAATCTGTCCAAGGCCCTTTATATGCTATTATGTTAGTATTATGTCTTCGACTGTCCAGATGGTCATGTTAGTATTGATCTTCCTTTATCATCCAGATGACTGGAACCGCACATCTTGCTTTCCCACATTTTACTTTCCAACAGAGAAATGCAGGGCTTGATGTGCCTCATAATAGTATTATAGAGATTTCACAGCTCTGATGTGCTAGGCTTTGGTTCTGAAGCCCAAAACTGGATTATTAAAGCAAAGAATTACAGCTTTTCTTATTTTTCTTATTATTTTTTCTGCGATTATGCTTTCATTCCATACTTGAGCTCCCCCTGTACCATGGAAAATGAGTGGCCGCTGATCTTCCACTTTGCTAAATTATTTGCTGATTGAGTTAAGCCATTTGTCTCCTGCCTCTGCGTGGACCGCATTGAATAGAAAAGCTGCTTAAGAAACAATCAACCCAAATGAAAACATAGTGGAGGTTGCTAATCTGAAGGACTGGCCCATTTCCTTGCCCCCATTGTCTTGCATGCTGAATCCCACTTCTAGAGGGGACTCTGTAAATGTGTTTTATTATGCATATAGAAAGTATTAATGTCACATAAGAAAAATCAACGTTTGGGCTATCTGGTAATCTGCTGCTGTACAAGTCCAGTGCGGCATATTGATTTGCTTAAGCTATTACCTTTCTCTGAAGCCAATTACATTTTAACTGTTTACTCTTCCTCCAGTGCCTTGCGTTCCATGGTCTTTCACCCCAAGCTTGGACACTTTTTCTAGCCATGCCTAAGGAACCAATTATCAGGTTATCTGAAGCAGAAGATTCTGGTGACTCTGTAAGTACTGTGGAAGCTTTTTGTATGCTAAACTGTACCTGTAAATAGTTCCTAATTTATTAGACTCTTTCCTATCCCCTCTTTTCTTCTTGATAGGGCACAACAGGCTATTTTGGGTTTTCTGACGCTATAGTTTCTTGCCTCTAGCTTGCAATGCAATTGAGCTTTTTGACTAAAAGCAGTGATATAAAGCAATGCTCACCTCTGAGTATGTACTTCTGGTGCAAAATGCAGCGTTGTTTCGGAGCGCAGTCTGATGCCTTTTGTCATGGTTTATAGAGTAAGAGTACTACTACTAGTAGTACTTTTTCTAATACGGAGAAAATGGCTTGGGGTCTTTGGTAGGTCAGGGGTGAGGAAGGGCAAAACTGGCTGAGAGGTGCTGGATGTTTTTTTTTTAGCTATGAAAGTCAAGTTCAAAGACTCTGTAAACCCATGCAAAAGGCAGCCTAAAGTTTATTTTGCACCAGAATTGCTTATGTTGCCTGAAGTTATAATGGGGGCTTTAACCCAGAGACAAACTTAGCTTTTGTGACTGTTATGCAGCCTGCTAGTGTCTAGCCTGAAGAAAATGGCATAGCTCTGTTTTTCCCCCACAGTGGTGTGCATAATCGGTCTTTGTAGCTTTGCTTGGAAAATGTCAGTTGCAGGTGGGTGGACAGACAGTAATTTGAAGCGCAATGGTTGAATTGGTAGGAATGGGCTAACTGGTTTCTCTGTGTGGTTATCTGTTCTCATTCCTTCCCTTCGTGCCCTTTCTCCTCTTTGCGTGTGGCTTTTTATTTTATTTATTTATGGTTCTGTACTTCCTTCTCCAGCTTCTTAGGCATTTAATGATTGTGGGCAAGAAGCGTGCTGCTCACCTGGGCCTGACCAATGGATTCCGGATGGTTGTGGATGAAGGGCCTGAGTGTGGGCAGTCTGTCTGTCGCGTACATCTACCTATTCTAGGTGGTTGTGAGTTGGGCTGGCCGCCTGGCTAAGATTTTTGCACCGCGGGAGTTGCTGCATGTGTACGAGTGGCCACTGAATGGATTTTGTTTGTTGCCCGTCAATCTCGACACAGTTGATGTCTGATTTTGTGTGATGTGTGTCTGTGGAAAGTACTAAAAGCTTTGAGCAGCGGTTGCACAATAAAGATTTAGCATGGGGATATCATCTCTGTCTTGTGCGTTTTTACTGAGGGAAATAGTTGTATGAGTTAAAATGGTGTCTCCCCTGAGCTTAAGTATGTGGAACATTTCAGTCCGTTAACAGTGTTCTATAGATAGATAATGATTTGCCCAGTCATTTGAAACGTGATGCTGGAACTGCTTAGCAATAGTCTCCTGCATCTTGTAGGAAGCAAACTCTTTGCTTTTTGGAAGTAGTATGCAAATGTACTTGAAGCCAGCTGTCATGGTTTAAATCAAGCTAGCAATATAACCACCATAGCTGCTCGCTCACTTCCCCCCATCCTGCATGCGTGAGAGAATCAAAAGGGAAGGGAGAAACTTGGATTGAGATAAACAAACACAGTTTAATAAAATAACACCAATGTACTAATAGTCATATATAGAAAATGGAAAATAGAATCTAAAATAAAAGAGAGAGAGAAGAGAGAAAAAGACTGTAAGGTCCAGAGGCCTGTGCAAAATGGCAGGATGGCCAGAGGCCAAAATAAAGTCCTGAACAGAACTCTCCCAAACGGGTCTCTGGCCCGGCTCTGACAAAGAGCTAGCTGCAAGATCTTGACTCTCCTTAAGTATGAAGCATGATGCTAATGGCGTGGAATATTCTTATTGATCAGTCTGGATGTCGGTCATGGTCTGCCCCATCTATGCCCCCCTTACTAGCTGCCTCATGCCTGTGGGCAGAGCACTCGGAACTGTTCTTGGCTCTCGGACCAGAGCAATTAAAACCATTTACTCTGTCCCAGGCTGTTATCTTCTTGTTCTCCAATTAAATCTAAATGATGACCGTGCTAGCTATGAAAAAAAATTCTAACTGCATGAAAAAATTAACTCACTTTCAGTCAAACCAGCACACCAGTGTAGGCTGCTGCTAAAACGGTAGAAAATACCATATGTGACGCTACAGGTGTGCCATACAAGGGTGGTTTCGGCACAGTGCAATGTGTTGGAAGCATCCAACTCCTGTTGGAGTGCTTTATCAATGGCTGTGTTTTATGGCCTCTCAGTCAGCGACGTGCAACAAGCACAGCAACGGCTACAGAGAAACTGCCAGATATTTTAACGTGGTGAAACGAAGAGCGCAGCAGTGGCTATGTTAAGAGCTGAGCCTAGGCATGGATTGAGGAGATGAGGAGGGAATCCTGTAGCCGGGCAAAACTGTGGTCATGCTGAGAGAATTGCTGTGAACCAGCTGATCTTGTGAGAGGGGCTGATGCAGAGGGGGCATTGCCAGGAGCAACCAAGGAAGATTCAAATGGCCTCCTAGGGAGCGTAGCAAACAAGGCCAGCAAACAGGGGTGAGGCAGTTAGTGTGGCAGTTTGCGCTGAAGGGTGAGTGGGTAGGGTGAGGAAGCTTTGCTGGCTCAAGTGATTACCTCAATTGGTTTTCGTCACCCTCGCAGAAGGAGCCAACTATGGTACCCACTCGGGGCAAAGGTAAGTACTCTGCACTCAACAACATAGAGGTAACAACCCAGACAGAGCTGCCATGGGAACATGCAGCCACCCAGACCTCAGTCTGCAGAGTATGCCAGAGCCTTTCACTGGTATAGAGTGGCAGTAGAGAAAACATTTGTGTGAGGTGTGAGAAGTTGGATGACCTCCTCAGCCTGGTAGTAGAACTGAAAGAGGAGTTAGAAAGGTCGAGAAGTATCAGGGAGCTGGTAAAGGAAATCGACCTGTGGGATCAAGCTTTGGTCACCCACAGACAGATAAGACCACCAGCAAGAAATGAAGATCAAGGGATTCCTGTATCCTCCCCTTGCCTGACTGAAAAAATCAGGGCAAGGGAAAGGGATGAATGGAATAAAGTCCACACTTGGGTTGGCAGGAGAAACACCCCCTTACCCACCCCACCCTCCCGGGTGCCTCCGTTCAACAGGCATGAGGCTCTGGATGTGGAATGCAGTGACACGAGGGATAGGGGGCAATGGCAGCGTGTTCCTGCTCGGCGTAGAAGGAGGAGGGTCCCTTTTGTGACCACCCCACCTTCCCAGGTTCCCTCGCAAAACAGGTATGAGGCCTTGCAAGTGGAACCAAGCAACAACATTGAGGGAGGCGGTTCCGCTAAGTTGGAAGTGCCGCAGAGGATAAGTCATTCTGTGCCCTCCATCAAAACAGCTCCCACAAAGGAAAAAAGGTGGGTTGTGTTCGTGGGAGACTCCCTTCTAAAGGGAACAGAAGGCCCTATATGCAGGCTAGACCCACTTCTTCGGGAAGTCTGATGCCTCCCTGGGGCCAGCGTTAAAGACATAAAAAGTAAACTTCCTGCCCATGTTAGGCTCTCAGACTATTATCCCCTAATAATTTTTCAGGTAGGCAATGATGTAAGTGAAAAGGGAAAACGAAAGGCAATCAAGAGAGACTTCAGGATCTTGGGATGACTGATCAAAGGGTCAGGAGCACAAGTAGTGTCCCCTCTGTCCCCACAGTTGCAGGGTTTCAGGAGGAAAGATGCAGGAAGACCGCCAGATCAGTACCTGGCTGTGGGACTGGTGTCACTGGCAGAATTTTTTGGTTTTGATCATGGGCTGGGTTACACGGCACCTGGTCTGCTAGCAAGAAATATGACACACCTGTCTCAAAAAGGGAAAAGGATCCTGGGGCAGGAGTTAGCAGGACTCATTGAGAGGACTTTAAACTAGATTTGAAGCGGGGAGGGGAGGAAACCAGATGTGGCAGAAGCATACCCAAGGGCGGCATGCCAGCATTTGAGGGAAGGGGTGCTAGCGAGGCCCTTCAGACTGCCATCCCAGTGGAGGTAGGGAATGGAGAGCCACGCAGTAGGATAAACACAAGGGTTAATGATCTGTCAGAAATCGTGGAAGCACTTGAGGATGGCCACCAAGGAATTTAGGGCTTCTCACCAGAAAAAGGTGGCGGGATTAATGGCCCAGCTGAAGTGCATCTGTATGAATGCACACAGCATGGGCAACAAACAGGAGGGGTGGGAAGCCATTGTGAGGCAGAAAAGCTATGATATAGTAGCCATCTCAGAAACATGGTGGGATGATTCTGACAACTGGAGTGCTGCATTAGATGGTTATAAAATCTTCAGAAGAGATAGGCAAGGAAGGAGAGGAGGTGGGGTAGCCATGTATGTCAGGGGGTGTTATGATAGTCTGGAGCATGATGAGGGTGATGATAGGGTTGAGTGTCTATGGGTGAGAATCAAGGGGAAGAGCAACAAGGCAGATATCCTGGTAGGAGTCTGTTACAGACCACCCAACCAGGATGAAGAGGCAGATGAAATATTTTGCAGGCAGCTGGGAGAAGTCTCCCAATCGCTAGCCCTTGTTTTTGTGGGGGACTTAAACCTACCGAATGTCTGCTGGAAATAAAACACAGCAGAGAGGAAGTAGTCTAGGAGGCTCCTGGAGTGTATGGAGGACAACTCCTTGACACAGCTGGTCAGCGAACCTACTGGGGAAGGTACCCCGCTGGATCTGTTGTTTGTAAATAGAGAAGGACTTGTGGGCAATGTGTTGGTTGGAGGTCACCTTGGGCATAGTGATCATGAAACGATTGAGTTTTCTGTTCTTGGAGAAGTAAGGAGGGTGGTCAGCAGAACTGCTACTTTGGACTTCCGAAGGGGAGACTTTGATCTGTTTAGGAGGCTGGTTGGCAGAGTCCCTTGGGAGGCAGTCCTGAAGGACAAAGGAGTCCAGGAAGGCTGGTCTCTCTTCAATAAGGTAATCTTAGAGGCACAGGAGCAGGCTGTCCCCATGTGCCCAAAAGCGAGCTGGCGGGGAAGAAGGCTGGCCTGGCTGAATAGAGAGCTGTGTCTGGAACTTAGGAATAAAAAGAAAATTTATAACCTTTGGAAGGAGGGGCAGGTGACTCAAGAGGAATACAAGAACTCTGTGAGGTTATGCAGGGAGAAAATTAGAAGGACCAAAGCCCAACTAGAACTTAATCCCAGCCACTGTTGTAAAAGGCAACAAGAAATGTTTCTATAAATATATCAGCAACAAAAGAAAGGCTAAGGAGAATCTCCATCTCCTGATGGATGTGAGGGGAAACAGTGACAGAAGATGAGGGAAAGGCTGATGTACTAAATATCTTCTTTGCCTTAGTCTTTAATAGTAAGACCAGTTGTGCTCCAGGTACCCAGCCCCCTGAGCCAGAAGACAGGGATGGGGAGCAGAATGAAGCCCCAATAATCCAAAGGGAAATGCTTAGCAACCTGCTACACCACTTGGACACCCAAAAGTCTATGGGGCCGGATGGGATACACCCAAGGGTGCTGAGGGAACTGGCGGAGGTTATCACTAAGCCACTTTCCATTATCTATCAGCAATGTTGGCTAACTGGGGAGGTCCCAGTTTACTGGAAGTTGGCAAACATGATGCCCATCTACAAGAAGGGCCGAAAGGAAGATCCAGGGAATTACAGGCCTGCCAGTCTGACCTCAGTGCCGGGGAAGGTCAGGGAGCAGATCATCCTAAATGCCATCACACAGCACATACGAGACAACCAAGCGATCAGTCCCAGTCAGCATGGGTTTATGAAAGGCAGGCAACCTGATCTCCTTCTATGACAAGGTGACCCACCTTGTAGATGAGGGAAAGGCTGTGGATATTGTGTACTTAGACTTCAGTAAGGCCTTTGACACTGTATCCCACGGCATTCTCCTGGAGAAGCTGACAGCTCATGGCCTGGATGGGTGTACTCTTTGATGGATAAAGAACTTGCTGGATGGCTGGGCCCAAAGAGTTGTGAATGGAGCCAAATCCAGTTGGCAGCCGGTCATGAGTGGTGTTCCTCAGGGCTCAGTATTGGGGCCAGTTCTGTTTAATATCTTTATCGATGATCCAGATGAGGGGATTGTGTGGGAACGGCAGGACATGCAGGTCCAGCCACTTGTATGATAAAGGAAGATCAATACTAACATGACCATCCAGAGCGTCAAAGAAGAAATACTACTAACAAGATTAAATCACAGCAATCAGTCAAAACAGTGAGAATGATATCTCAGGCCAGAACACCGCCCTTAGGATGTATGGCGTGTGAGTGTTGGGCCTGGGCGTGTGTGTTTGGAATAACATTTTTTGAAAAAAACGTTCTGTTTAACCTCTTGGTCCAGGCCCATATCTTTAAAGCTATAAATGGAGAAAGGCTAATTAAAGAAGGCTCAGGCCAGCTCAGGTCTGCTCTGCCTGGTTCTGCTCTCGCTGCCAACAAGAACGCTGTGTCTGTGCGTCTCTGTCTATGCATCTCTGTATGCGTCGTTCTCATCGCCACGGATTGAGTGCACCCTTAGTAAGTTTGCAGACGACACTAAGTTCAGTAGGAGTGTTGATCTGCTTGAGGGTCAGAAGGCTATACAGAGGGATCTGGACCGGCTGGATTGTTGGGCTCAGGCCAATTGTACGAGGTTTAACAAGGGCAAGTCCTGGGTCCTGCACTTGGGTGACAACAACCCCAGGCAGCACTACAGGCTCGGGGAACAGCGGCTGGAAAGCTGCCTAGCAGAAAAGGATCTGGGGGTGTTGATTGACAGCCAGCTGAATATGAGCCAGCAGTGTGCCCAGGTGGCCAAAAAGGCCAACAGCATCCTGGATTGTATCAGGCATAGTGTGGCCAGCAGGACTAGGGAAGTGATTGTTCCACTGTACTTGGCGCTGGTGAGACCCCATCTTGAATGCTGTGTTCAGTTTTGGGCCCCTCATTATAAGAAAGACATTGAAATACTAGAGAGAGTGCAGAGGAGGACGATGAAGCTGGTGAGGGGCCTGGAGCACAAGTCTTATGAGGAGTGGTTGAGGGAACTGGGGCTGTTTAGCCTCGAGAAAAGAAGGCTGAGGGGAGACTTCAGTGCTGTCTACAACTATCTGAAAGGAGGTTGTAGCATGGAGGGTGTTGGTCTCTTCTCCCAAGTAGCAAGTGATAGGACAAGAGGAAACGGTCTCAAGTTGTGCCAGGGGAGGTTTAGACTGGATATTAGGAAAAAATTCTTCACGGAAAGGGTTGTCAGGCATTGGAACAGGCTGCCCAGGGAAGTGGTGGAGTCACCATCCCTGGAGGTGTTTAAATGGCATATAGATGAGGTTCTTAGGGACATGGTTTAGTGCTAGAGTTAGGTTATGGTTGGACTCAATGACCTTGAAGGATCTCTTCTAACCAAAGTGATTCTATTTTTATATTATTCTATTCTATGGTTCTGGTATCCCTTTTCTGGTGAGGAGGGATATGGTAGGAGAAAACAATTGGTCCGAATGGCAGTTCTGGTGCTTCTCTGACAGAGTGGAATATCTCTTCTGTCAGTTTGGGTCAGTTGTCCTGGCTCTGTCCCCTCCCAACCTCTTGCCCACCCCCAGCTCACTGGATGGTGGAGGTGGGGGTGGTTGGAGAGACCGTCTTCATGCTGTGAGAGCAAATCAGAAGTACATCACGAGACGGCAAATTTAATCTTTAACAGCTATTAAAAAAGGGAGATGTGCATGGCAAAGCAGGGCAATCCTTCACTATATTACTGAGGCATCTGAGATGCCCGCTGGAAGGCATCTTCTTCTCTTCTATATCCCCAAGCCATCAGGTGAAGTTTGGTGACACAGGCGTGTTAAGTAAGCTGAGGGCTTCACTTATCTTTCATCTTCCCGGGGAGGAGATGGAAATTATTTACCTGAAGTAGGTGGAAACTGACACATGACTGTGGCAGTACACTGTCCCCCTACCTCTCCCCCCTCCCCCCCCCTCGCTGAGAACTGATGTGGCAGCTGCATGTGTGCACACCTCCCTCCTCTCCTTCAATGGGGCAAGTTAATGGTCCTTATTGGGAGACCCAGGCCAGAGTCATTAGGAGAGAGGAGGGGGCTCATGTAGCCACAGTAGGGGGGTGCAGAGGTGCACGTAGCCACAGTAGGGGGGTGCAGAGAAGCCGCGAAGCTTCTAGACTGCCCACAGCCAGATCTGACACGGCTATAAATGGGGTCCGCCGAGGCTGCCTTTTGTGTGGTCCTCTTGGAGCGCGGGCCAAATGCTGCCGCCGAGAACCTTCCCGGGACTGGGATACCGTCTAAGGTAACCTCCCGAAAGAAAAATGGGACTGCCTCGTCTCCACGTGTGGGTGAGTGATAACTTAGATATTTCCTCACCAGATAAGCGAGTGTATTAAATAATTCCTCGCCACTTGGGTGGATGTTTTCCTCACTAGACACGTGAGTGTATTCCATGCTTAAATATAAGCACGTGTATTTTCTTTAATAATTCCTTGCCAGATTCAGGCAAGCGTATATCCTTAATATAATTTCTCCCTAAACACGTGGGTGTATTTTTTTCCTGGAGTCAGGGACGGCTCTGGCATTGTTTTTGGTGAGCCACGTGTATACACACTGTGGATCTCCATTATTCTTATTTGCTGTACCCCAATAATTTCCTCAAAGTTGATATCCGAATCTGTATTTTATGTTACCGGAGTGACTGATTGTATAAACCCCGTTTCTAATTGGTTGTTTTCCCGGACTTTCCCGGACAGAATAAAAGCCCGTTTTGGACCTGGTTGTCCGCCTAAAACTAACTTCGGGGTCCCTCCGTGACAATGACGTTTCCTTGAAATTACACTGGTGCAGTGTTTGCTTGCTGACTGACTGAGCCAGGTAGCGATCTATTGTTTTGTCAGTGTAAACTCCCTAAGGTATCTAGAAGGTGTTCCTTCTTCTGGGGGCAGGGGAATTCTGAAGAAGGAAAGTATGACTTATACATTCAGAGAGACTGGGTGATTGGATGATTATCATAGGTTTTAGAAGTCTGTGGTGCCTGGTGGAATTTGTCTTGCCTCGCAGACATTGTTGCTGATACTGGGCTCCAAACCAGAGAGAGTGAAGGGCTGTTAAACAATGATCCAATGAAGAATCGTAGAGTCCTAGAGCAGCCCAGGTGGGAAGGGACCTGGAAAGAACATCTGCTCCAACCTTTTGTGAGAACAGGAGCACAGATGAGATTATCTAGCACCCTATCTAAAGGCATCTTGAAAACCTCCAGCGATGGGGACTCTACCATGTCCCTGGGGAGGCTGTTCCAGTGGATGATTGTTCTTACAGTAAAAACCAAAAATTTACAGAGTCACCGAATGGTTGGGGTTGGAGGGGACCTCTGGAGATCATCTAGTGTAACCCACCTGCTAAAGCAGGTTCACCTAGAGCAGATCACACAGAAATGCGTTCAGGTGGGTTTTTAATGTCTCCAAGGAAGGAGACTGCACAACCTCTCTGGGCAGCCTGTTCCAGTGCTCTGTCACCCTCAAAGTAAAGAAGTTTCTTCCCATATTCATATGGAACCTCCTATGTTTCAGTCTGTGCCCATTGCCCCTCATCCTATTGTTAGGCACCACTGACAAGGGTCTAATCTCATTTTCTTGACACCCAACCTTGAGATATTTATAAGCATAACTAAGATCCCTTCTCAGCCTTCTCCAGGCTGAACAGACCCAGCTCTCTCAGTCTCTCTTCATAAGAAAGATGCTCCAGTCATAGTTGGAGCCCTCTGCTGGACTCCCTTCAGTAATTCCTTGTCCTTCTTAAACTGGGGAGCCCAGAACTGGACACAGTACTCCAGATGCGGCCTCACCAGGGCAGAGCAGAGAGGGAGGATAACCTCCCTTGACCTGCTGGCCACACTCTTCCCAATGCACCCCAGGATACCATTGGCTTTCTTGGCCACAAGGGCACATCGCTGATTCTTGATCAACCTGTTGTTGACCAGGACTCCCAGGTTCTTCTCTGCAATGCTGCTTTCCCACACATCAACCCCTAACCTGTATGGTGCCTGGGGTTATTCCTCCCCAGATACAAGAACCTACACTTGTTCAACTTCATTAGGTTCTTCTCTGCCCAGTTCTCCAGCCTGTCCAGATCTCACTGAATGGCAGCACAGCCTTCTGGTGTATCAAACACTCCTCCCAGTTTTGTATCATCAGCAAACTTGCTGAGGGTACACTCAGTCTTTTCATCCAGGTCACTGATGAACAGGTTGAACAAGACTGGACCCAGTACTAACCCCTGGGGAACCCCACTAACTACAGACCTCCAACTAGACTCTGCACCATTGATCACAACCCTCTGAGCTCTGCCATACAGCCAGTTCTTGATCCATCTCACCGCGCACTCATCCAACCTACACTTCCTGAGCTTATCTATGAGGATGTTGTGAGAGACAGTGTCAAAAGCCTTGCTCAAGTCACGGTAGACAACATCCACTGCTCTTCCCTCATCTACCCAGCCAGTCATACCATCATAAAAGGCTATCAGGTTGGTCAAACATGATTTCCCTTTGGTGAACCCATGCTGACTACTCCTGATAACCTTCTTTTCCTCCACATGCTTGGGGATGATGTCCAGAATGAGTTGTTCCATCACCTTTCTAGGGATGGAGGTGAGGCTGACTGGTCTGTAGTTTCCTGGGTCCTCCTTCTTGCCCTTTTTGAAGACCGGAGTGATGTTGGCCTTCTTCTAGTCCTCAGGCACCTCTCATCCATGACGTTTCCAAGATGATGGAGAGTGGCTTAGCAATAACATCTTCCAGCTCTCTCAGCACTCATGGGTGCGTCCCATCAGAGGCCATGGATTTGTGGGTGTCCAGTTTGCCTAACAATCTCTAACCTGATCCTCTTCAACCAAGGGAAAGTTTTCTTTTCTCCAGTCTTTCTCTCTTACCTCCAGGGTCTGGGATTCCTGAGGGCTTGTCTTAGCAGTAAAGATGGAAGCAAAGGCAATATTCAGTAATTCTGCCTTCTCTGTATCCTCTATCACCAGGGCACCCACCTCACTCAGCACTGGACCTACATTTTCTCTAGCCTTCCTTTTGCTCTTGATGTACTTGAAGAAGCCCTTCTTTGTGGAATATCTTACAGACAGTCACCTTGAGTTATTGGAACGTCCTTGACTAAAATAGAATGAGGAACCAGGATGATTTTCTACAAGATAAGAGGAGGTCGATGAAACACTGTCAGCATGATATTTACTGTGGATGGGTTTCTATTAGACGGAGATTTGTTATTGAACTAGACAGGCCCAAAGGAATTTCAAGGCCACCTTGGAAAACTGAAAACAGGATCTGCTGTAGAAGCAAAACAATTCAGCAGCTACAAGGCAGCAACACGACGTAAATCAACAGACCTATCAGCAGTGAGACTCAGACGCATGGACAGTTCGTGAACATAGATGATATCCAATCAGTTAATGCATGCTTGGAGCGTGGACGCGTGATCAGAAAATAACTGCATATATAAAAAGGCTTGTTTCTGTAATAAATCGGCTTTGCATGATTCACATATTGAATCAGAATGCTGAGTCCTTTATTCGCTCCAACAATTTACAGTGTGTTAGCCAAACTGCCAGAGCGTGTGCAAGATTAAATAAACCAATTGCGAGATAGCTTTAAGTGCATGAACAGCTAGCATAAACCAATCGAAACAGAAAGTTAAATGTGTGTACGATAGCTACCAGCTATAAATGTAAGTGCCTTGCCTAAATAAAGGGTCTTTTGGTTCACCTGCACCAGGAGTCCGTGTCGTCAATCCCTCAAATGGTGACCCCAACGTGATAGGGTCACAGAAACACTGAAGCGAGCGTCTGGAGGGACTCCAGCCGAACGATCATCTCGACAGCTGGACTGATCGAGAAACACGCCTGGGCAATCACCGTCTCACGAATACAGGTGAGCGGCTGGATAGTTAAATATGGGATCTAATTTGTCTGCAGAAGAAGAAGCTATAGTGAAACTATTTTTGTGAATTTTACAAAAGCAGAGAATAAAATATGAAGAACATATTGTTAAGTTAATGCTAAAATGGTTTAAACGGCACTCCAACAACAGTAGCAGCAGTCTTTGATTCAGACACTATTCCCAAGTGCTGACTGATTTGCTGTACAATTTTTGAAATAAAATGTGGCCCTTTATCAGAGGATATATCAGCTGGAACTCCAAACCTTGGTATTATTTCTTGTACTAATGTTTTAGTTACCTGCCGAGCTTTTGCTGTTCTGGTAGGGAGTGCTTCTGACCAACTTGAAAAGGTATCAGTACCAACAAATATCGGCACCCCCCTTTTCTTGGGAGTTCCGAAAAATCAATTTGCCATTATTGCATATGTTTATATAATGCTTCTGCTACTAAAGGCCAAACTAAATAGGAGGTAACAATAAGTTTTCCCTTGTGGGGTGTGAGCCCACCCTTCCTCATTATATGATTCCTCTAAATCTATAATAAGTTTCTGGCCTTCCTTAGTATATTCTGGCTTACCTTCTAAAATAACCTGCCCGTCGGGGACTAGGGCACTTTCTACTTTTATCTTTTGCTTAGGCACCAGTTTTGCCTCTCTGTCCACCAGCTCATTTCCTCTTTCCAATTCCGAGCTCACTTTCTGGTGCGCCTTGATATGCATGATTGCCACCTTCTTAGGAAGTTGAGCTGCCAGTATTTCTTCTGCATGTTTGATATGTTTGCCTTGAGAGTTCAAGAGTCCTTTTTCTTTCCAAATTGTTCCGTGCGCATGCACAACCCTGAAAGCATACTTAGAGTCTGCATAAAAGTTCACAGTTTTACCTTCAGCTAGTTCCAGAGCACAAGTAAGGGCGATTATTTCTGCCTTTTGTGCTGAAGTATTTTAGGCAGAGGTCCAGATTCCATCACTTCATGACTAGTAGTTCTAGCATAACCAGCATGCCTTTCACCGTTCAGGATATTGCTGCTGTCGTACATAAAGCAGTTCTCAGTTTTCTCCATAGGATTGCCCTTTAGATCTGGTCGGCTGGAGTATGTTGCTTCGATGGTTTCCAGGCAATTATGATGAACTGGTTTTCCAATGTAACCACTGAGGAAAGAAGCTGGATTGACAATGTTAGTGACGATGATTTAGCCTGATATTTGAGAAATCTTTGTGGGAAAGCCAATGTCCCATTGCTCATTTAATCCTCTCAAAGTCTCTAGCAACAAGTGCCATGGCGTTAACAGTTGTTTCTTTCCATCTTTGGGTAGTGCTTTGCCGCATAGTAACATCCTTCGTAAAGTCAATTCCAGAAGGCTAATACCCTCCTTCTTCAGAAGCAACTTTCATGTAGATAATATAAGTTCCCCCTCCTGTTCCCAGCAGCTCACCTACTCTTGGTGTTGTGTCTTTTCAAGGATCCGGATCTTTGGCAGCTCCCCCCTGCTACTCTATCAGCTGTACTGGGCTCCGTCTCCACATCTCGTTCGTCTTCGGCTGTCACAGCTTCACCTCTGTCTCTTCTTCATGCGAAATCCTCTTCATGCAGGATCACGTTGGAGTCACCATATGTCGCGGTTTCTTTCTTTCTTTCCCATGACCTCCATAACTAGCAGAAGAAGTCTCTTACAACCATTTAGCACAGAATAAGTCTATTAAGAGATTTTTGGTTTAATTTCCCAGCTTTATCAGAACTACGGATCCACTGGGGATGCCTTTAAATTTCACCCTCAGACTCCTTCATTCAGAATTACAGTTCTCCAACAGCAACATTGCTGGGGGGTGGACTAAAGCCCCTCTTTCGCCGCTTTAGCAGTGGGCAGATAGATTTTTCCTTTTTTTTTATTTTTTTTAATTTTTTTTTAATTTTATTTCTCTTCTCGCTGCAGTTTAGATACAGGCAAGGACATGCAGGTGGTATAATCACTGGTACCAAGTGGGAGTTGCCAGGCCCTAGCAGACTCCTCAGTTACAATGAGCTGAGTTTATCTTGCAGCTTGACACAGGCCTGAAATGTATGTTCAAGCTGTACACCACAGGCCTGGGATATTTTGCTTTTTTATTTTACCATATCATTCCAGCCATAGTACACTTTATATGCAGTTCCTATTAGGTGAGCAATAGTTACATTCCTCAGCCCCATTTACCTTTTGCAATTTCTTACAGGTGTCAATAAACAGCTTATTAACCACCAATCCATTATTTTCAATTTCCTAGATCCGAATGAGTTAATATTCTACCAACTTTTAAATACAACCTCTCCCAGGTTCACATCCATCATAGCATTTACTTTTCTTTCCCATATCTGCAGCTAGCATGTAAATTCAATGTGAATCAGAGTTTAACAACTTAAATTCTTTTCTCGTCTCAAAATTGTTAGATAAAAATAAGAGGAAATTAACTTACAGTACTGTACTTCATCCCATTTTTTCCAAAGATCTGCAGAACAACAGTAATTGCAATACAGCACTATAACCCAGAATCCCACATTCAAGCCACACGTGAATACAATATTGTTTCAAACTTTCTTTTCTTAGAGGATTCCCCCACAAATCTACTCTAATGTGTAAGGATGCATCCTAATGGGGAGCAAGGTGGTACTTTAGTACCTGAACCAAATTTTAGCATTGCACCTTTGATCTGCTTACTGCTCAGCCAGGTAGAGGTATCGCTGGGTCTCCCTGACAAAACAGGTCAGTGCACGGTGGAGCCCCATTGGCACCTGCCCCCCCTGGTGCCCTAGCAAATTGAACTGGGCAAGGCTTTTATTAGTGTCTCATCTAGCGTGCTACAACTGTTATCCCAAAAACAGGATTCTTTACCTGGTGCGCATACAAAAGAGCCAAATTTAGTACACCGAGATGAGACACAGCCTATCAGAGAGTTGCGCAAGTCTGGATACCAGAATAAAGCTAGCATGCTAGAAATAAAAGTATCAGCTACCACGCACAAAATCTTATAATCACATTCACGTGGTAAAGAACTGAATTACTCATGGTCTTCATATCATCACAAAATGTACATTTTGAATCCACGGATTCTCGTGATTTAGCAGTCTGTGAACTTACTGTACCATATAACTGGCAAAGACTTATGAAACTGTAATGTGCTTAAACAGATACCTACAAAGAAAACAGGTTAATAACGAAAAGCATCTCACAGAGTGTTCTGCAAGTTCTCTGTGACTTGTGTGTTATCAGTTAGTTCTCTCCCAGCTTGTTGAAGGTCAAACCATTCCACCTGTAAAACTGTCTGCAACGATTTAATGATCTCTTGCAAAGATTTATTTTTTGTCCTGCTCTTCTCACTTTAAAAACAACATACATTGTAACAAAGTATTATACTTCAAGGTTCCATTCTCTGGCCACTTCTTCTAGTCATCTAACTTACACAGCGGACACCATTGATTACAATATTTCGCAAGATCCTCCTTCCTTGTATTTCCAAGTACTTTCCAAAACTCCAAATATCTAGCAGGTGAGGCAAAAAGCCAGCTTGGTTGAGCAGGGATCTTCTTCTTGAAATACAGCAAAAAAAGAAATTACATGGTCAGGGGAAGTAAGGTCAGGCAACATGGGAGTAGTACAGAGATGGTGCTTGCCACTTGTGGTGGTTTGACTGAAAATGGGTTATTTTTCTTCATGCAGTTAGAAATCTTTCTTTTTCATAGCTAGCACGCTCATCATTTGAACTTAGTTTGAGAACAAGAGATAACACCCTAGCACAGAGTTTATGTTTTTAATTGCTCTGGTCGGAGAGCCAAGGACACCTGAGTGCTCTACCCACAGGTGTGAGGCATCAAGGAAGGGGGGTACGGATGGGGCAGAGCTTGACTGACATCCAGACTGATCAGTAAGAGTATTCCATCCCATTAGCGTCATGCTTCATACTTAAGGAGATCTCTTGGTCCAGGCCCATATCTGTAAATCTATAAATTGAGAACTGTTAATAAAAGTGATCTCAGCCTGGCTCAGCTTGGCCTTGTATCTGTGCATCTCTGTCTGCGTCTGTATGCATTGTTCCTCATCGCCGCAAATGGTGACCCGTGTGAGTGTCTGACCCCTGTGAGGCTCTTCATCTAGCAGAGTGTGTATGGCGGTAACCATGCAATCCAGTGGGTGAGTAAATTTTTGTGGCCACACATCCCTGGGTATAACAGGGATAAGCAGTCCTCACTGAATGAGAGAGCTGTGGGACTGAGTTAGTATGGGACAAGCTGCTTCCCCTGTACATAAGCTATATCTGCAAGTTTTATAGCACATATTACGTGTTTCTGTGTATTGCCTTTCTGAAAATCAAACAACTTGTCAGGAATGTAAGTAAATTGTTTTATTGGTTGTTGTTACAACTCTCTCTTTATGGTGTTGTTTGTGTAAAAACACTGTAAGGCTTCTTCCCCCCTTCTCCCACTTACGCTGTACGCCGCTCTGTGCTTCCCTCTCCTCTTACCCCTTCTCATGGTTTTTACTTAGAAGATAGGCTCAGGAACGTCTGTTCCCAGTGGTGTTCTTAACAAATCAGTATTAGGGTGTGTTTTCACAGTATCACAGTATGTTTGGGATGGGAAGGGACCTCAAAAGATCATCTAGTCCAATCCTCCTGCTGGAGCAGGAACGCCTAGGTGAGGTCGCACAGGAACATGTCCAGGTAGACCTTGAATGTCTCCAGGGAAGGAGACTCCACAACCTCCCTGGGTAGCCTGTTCCAGTGCTCTGTCACCCTCACTGAGAAGAAGTTTTTTCTCAAATTTAAGTGGAACCTCTTGTGTTCCAGCTTGATCCCATTACTCCTTGTCCTATCGTTGTTTGCCACCAAGAAGAGCCTGGTTCCATCCTCATGGCACTCACCCTTTATATATTTATAAACATTAATAAGGTCACCCCTCAGTCTCCTCTTCTCCAAACTGAAGAGACCCAGCTCCCTCAGCCTTTCTTCATAAGGGAGATGCTCCACTCCCTTAATCATCTTTGTTGCCCTACGCTGGACCCTCTCCAGCAGTTCCCTGTCCTTCTTGAACTGAGGGGCCCAGAACTGGACACAATATTCCAGATGGGGTCTCACCAGGGCGGAGTAGAGGGGAAGGAGGACCTCTCTCGATCTACTGACCACTCCCCTTGTAATACACCCCAGGATGCCATTGGCCTTCCTGGCCACAAGGGCACAGTGCTGGCTCATGGTCATCCTGTTGTCCACCAGGACCCCCAGGTCCCTTTCCCCTACACTGCTCTCTAATATGTAATTTCCCAACCTATACTGGAACCTGGGGTTGTTCCTGCCCAGATGCAGGACTCTACACTTTCCCTTGTTAAATTTCATCAGGTTATTCCCTGCTCAACTCTCCAACCTGTCCAGATCCCGCTGGATGGCAGCACAGCCTTCTGGCGTGTCAGCCACTCCGCCCAGCTTAGTGTCATCAGCAAACTTGCTGATAGTACACTCAATTCCCTCGTGCAAATCGTTAATGAATATATTGAATAATATTGGCCCCAGTACTGACCCCTGAGGCACTCCACTAGATACTGGCCTCCAACTAGACTCCGCACCATTGACCACCACTCTCTGGCTTCTCTCTTTAACCCACCTCACTACTCTATTGTCTAGACCACACCTCCTCAATTTAGCTGTGAGGATGCTGTGAGAGACTGTGTCAAAGGCTTTACTGAAGTCAGGGTAGACCACATCCACCGCTCTGCCATCATCCATCCACCTTGTTAAATTCTCATAAAAGGCTATGAGATTGGTCAAGCATGACCTACCCTTGGTAAAGCCATGCTGACTGCCCCTAATGACCCTCTTATCCCTGATGTGCCTTGAGATGACACCAAGGACAAACTGTTCCATTACTTTCCCTGGGACAGAGGTGAGGCTGACCGGTCTATAATTACCCGGGTCCTCCTTCTTGCCCTTTTTGAAGACTGGAGTGACATTTGCTTTCCTCCAATCCTCGGGCACCTCTCCCGTTTCCCAAGACTTGGCAAAAATGATGGAGAGCGGTCTAGCAATGACTTCAGCCAGCTCCCTCAGCACCCGCGGATGCATCCCATCTGGACCCATGGATTTATGGATGTCCAGACTATTTAATAGCTCCCTAACCCAGTCCTCATCGACTAAAGCAAACTCCTCCATTGACCTGGCTTCATCCGGGGTCTCAGGGGTATGGGGCTCCCCAGGACAGCCTCCAGCAGAGTAGACAGAGACAAAGAAGGCATTCAGTAATTCTGCCTTCTCTGTATCTTCTGCCACCAGGGCACCCACTCCATTCATCAGTGGGCCTACATTGTCTCTGGTATTAGTTTTATCTGCTATGTATTTGAAAAAGTTCTTTTTGCTGTTCTTGACCCCTCTCACCAGCTGTAATTCTAAGGAGGTCTTGGCTGTCTTAGCTACCTTCCTACATCCTCTAACAGCAGCCTTATATTCCTCCCAAGTGGCCAGTCCCTGCTTCCATGACCTGTAAACTCTCCTCTTCTGCTTGAGCATACCCAACAGATCCCTATTCAACCACACAGGCCTCCTGGCTCCCTTCCTCGACTTCCTGCGTGTGGGGATGCTCTGATCCTGAGCATGGAAGAAGCAATCTCTGAATGCGATCCAGCTCTCTTGGGTCCCTTTTCCTTCAAGCAGTCTTGCCCATGGGATTTCCCCTAGCAATTGGTGACCCCGACGTGATCCATAAGGAGAATTTACAGAAGGGGGACGACTGCTGCAGGGAGCGAGCCCCAGCTGGAACAACTTGGCTGGACCGTGACCGGGACACAGTCTGCGGGCTGTGTGACTCCTGATTGATCACTACAGAAGCGACAGAGGAGGGATAAAGGATCCAATATCGTTGCAACGGACACCCAAAGAGGTGAGTAGATGGGGGCAAGAGGAGATGGGGCAGAATATTTTTAAAGAAGAAGAAGAAATACTGCGACTCCTCTCGCATATTCTCTCTAAGAGAGGGGTGAAGTATGAGGAGAGTAACCTCAAAAGACTATTAATTTGGTGCAGAGGCAGTGGGTTTCCTGCTGACCTGTTATGAGTTTTTCAAATAGAGACTTGGGAAAAAGTGGGAACTGTGTTGTGGAAGACAATCAGTCACAGTGAAAAATATTTTCTTGGCCTTGTAACCACCTGGAAACTGATAATTACTGCAGTGAAGCAATTAAAACCTGAAAAGACTGTTACGAGCATTAGTGACTCAAAACTTAAACTTGAACTTTGGGACGATTGTCGAGGGTTAAGATTGCGGGGTGACAATCAAACCCTGGCAGATGTATTGTTAACCTCCTCTCCCCCCCACTTCCCCCTTTTGCCCCTCCCTCTCCCCCCTTCCCACTCAGGACAGGCGATCGGGAGGGAAAGAAGGACAGAGAGAAGAGAGTTGGAAAAGTTAAAGATGTTTTACTAACGCTACTAATAAGAATAGAGAAAATAATACAAAATATACAAAACCAATCTTGTAAGTCTCAGCAACTGCAGAGCCAGCACCCAAAGTCCTGGATTAGACTCTGTAGCCAACCGGAGCTGGATTCAGTCTCTCACTAGGCCTCAGTTCGCAGGGACGACCAGCAAGGTCCTCTCCTAATGTCAGCCATGAGGAAAAAAGGGAAAAGGCAAAGGGACGAGATCCTCGTGATCTTCCACTTTTATATGAAGTATTCACGTGAATGGAATGTTATACACCATTGGTCAGTCTCTCGGTCATCAGTTTTCTTGTTGCCACTCTCGCGAGATGTCCATCCGTGCTTATCAATAAGCTTGCATTCCATTGCTAGGTTTAACTAAAACATGTGTTGGGTTCTCCAGGAAAATGCAGCTAACATGAAGGCTTTAGCTGACAGGCAAATTCACTAAAAGAGAAACTTGTTTTTAACAAAACCAGCACACCTCCCCTGCAAGCCTGTGTCTCAGCTGTGGAGAAACTGTGTGACAAACTGTCCAAGAGGGAGCATAGATTCTACTTGTTACCTGCACGGGTGCAAGTCACAGTTATTAGGAGAAGATGCCCTTCTGCAGGACCAGCTCGAGAGAAATGGAACACATCACAAGGTGAATTATGTTTTTTCCTGTGTGACCAGGGGGAATATATGAGTAATTCCACTGCTGACCTAGAGGCATGAGTACGTGAGTTGAAAAAGAAAGCTCCCAAGAGAAAAGTTGCTCTGGTTTCCAGTGAGCAGCTTTCCAGCCAAGGTAGATGGGATTCTTGTGTCTCCCTACCAGAGTCAATCAAAGAGAATTAGGGGGACCCTGCCCCTAGCCAGGTGGAGGAGAGGGACAATGGCAACCGAGTTTGACTGTGTGGATTCGATGGCCTGGTATGTCAGAACCACATGAGTATAAAGCCCTGGTAGACACTGGCGCACAGTGAACAATGATGCCATCAAATCATAAAGGGTCAGAATCTATCGGTATTGTTGGAGCGACTGGGGGAAACAAAGAATTGACTGTGTTAGAGGCTGAAGTGAACCTAACTGGAAATGAGTGGGAAAGGCACCCTATTCTGACTGGCCTAGATGCTCCATGCATTCTTGGTATAGCTTACCTCATGAGAGGGTATTTTAAGGATCCAAAAGGGTATCGATAGGCCTTTAGTATAGCAGCTGTAGAGACTGAGGACATTAAACAGCTGTCTACCTTGTCTGATCTCTCAGACAACCCTTCTGTTGTAGGACTGCTTAAGGTCAAAGAGCAACAGGTGCCGATTGCTACCACGATGGTGCACAGACAACAATATCGCACCAATCAAGATTCCCTGATCCCCATTCATAAACTGATTTGACAACTAGAGAATCCAGGAGTGACCAGTAAGACTCACCTTTCAACAGTCCTATATGGCCAGTGCCAAAGCCTAGTGGAGAATGTAGACTAATAGTAGACTCTCATGGCCTAAATGAAGTTACACCACTGTTAAGTGCTGCCATGCCGCACATGTTAGAACTGCAATATAAACTGGAGTCAAAGGCAACCAAGTGGTATGCTACAATTGACATTGCTAATGCATTTTTCTCTATTCCTTTGGCAGCAGAATGCAGGCCACAGTTTGCCTTTATCTAGAGGGGTATCCAGTACACTTGGAATCGAGTGCTGCAGGGGTGGAAGCATAGCCCTACTGTCTGCCATGGACTGATCCAGACTGCACTGGAACCAAGTAAAGCTCTGGAACACCTGCAGTTCATTGATGACATCATTGTATGGGGTGACACAGCAGCAGAAGTCTTCAAGAAAGGTGAGAGAATAATTCGAATTCTTTTGAAAGCTGGTTTCGCCATAAAGAGAGGTAAGGTCAAGAAGCTTGCCCAAGAGATTCAGTTTCTGGGAATTAAATGGCAAGATGGGCGTCGCCAGATCCCGATAGAGGTGATTAACAAAATAACAGCTATGTCCCCACCAGCTAACAAAAAGGAAACACAGGCTATCTTAGGTGTTGTGGGTTTCTGGAAAATGCATATGCTGGACTACATCCAGATTGTGTGCCCTCTCTACCAAGTGACTCGAAAGAAACATGATTTTCTATGCGGTCCTGAGCAACGACAAGCCTTTGAACAAATTAAACAAGAGATTGTACATGCAGTCGCCCTTGGACCAGTCCAGACAGGACAAGATATTAAGAATGTGCTCTATACTGCAGCTGGGGACAATGGTCCCACCTGGAGCCTCTGGCAAAAGGCACCAGGTGAGACTTGAGGTTGACCTCTAGGGTTTTGGAGTAGAGGATATAAAGGCTCGGAGGCCAACTATACTCCAACTGAAAAAGAGATACCGGCAGCATATGAAGGGGTCTGAGCTCCTTCAGAAGTGGTTGGTACTGAATCACAGCTCATCCTGGCACCCCAATTACCAGTACTGAGCTGGATGTTCAAGGGTAAGATTCCTTCCACTCATCATACAACCAGTGTTACATGGAGTAAGTGGGTTGCATTAATCACACAGCAGGCTCAAAGAGGAAAATCTAATTGCCCAGGGATCTTAGAAATGATCACAAACTGGCCAGAAGGCAGAGATTTTGCAATGTTACCAGAAGAAGAGGTGATGTGTGCTGAAGAAGCCTCACCATATAATGAATTACCAGATAATGAAAAGCAGTATGCCCTGTTCACTGACGGATCCTGTTGTCTTGTAGGAAAACATCGAAAGTGGAAAGCTGCTCTATGGAGTTCTACACAAGTCACAGAGGCTGATGAGGGACAAGGTGAATCAAGCCAGTTTGTAGAGGTAAAAGCCATACAGCTGGCGTTAGACATTGCTGAAAGAGAAAAGTGGCCAGTACTTTATCTCTACATTGACTCATGGATGGTAGCAAATGCCCTGTGGGGGTGGTTAAAGCAGTGGAAGTAAAATAACTGGTAGCACAGAGACCAACCTATTTGGGTTGCCTCCTTGTGGCAGGACATTGGTGCTTGGCTAGAGAACCTGACTGTAAAAGTACATCATGTAGATGTTTATGTGCCTAAAAGTTGAGCCACTGAGGAACACCAAAACAATCAGCAAGTGGATCAGGCTGCTAAGATTAAGGTAGCTGAGGTGGATTTTGACTGGCAATGTAAAGGTGAACTTCTTCTAGCTCAGTGGGCCCATGCTGCTTCAGGTCATCAAGGAAGGGATGCAAGAATAGATGGGCTCATGACCGAGAGGTGGACTGACTTAACCATAGACAGGTTATCCATGATTGTGAAACATGTGCTGCAATCAAGCAGGCCAAAAGGTTAAAACCTGTGTGGTATGGGGGGCAGTGGTTGAAAAATAAATATGGGGAGGCCTGGCAGATTGACTATATTATACTCCCTCAAACCTGCCAGGGCAAGCACTATGTCCTCACAATGGTGGAAGCAACTGCAGGATGGCTGGAAACATATCCTGTGTCTCATGCCACTGCCTGGAACACTATCCTGGGCCTTGAAAAGCAAGTCCTGTGGTGACATAGCACTCCAGAAAGAATCGAGTCAGACAATGGGACTCATTTTAAAAACAGTCTCATAAACAACTGGGCCAAAGAGCATGGCATTGAATGAGTATATCATATTTCCTATTGTGGCAGAATGCAAACCCCCCCTAACCCCCCCCCCTTCAGTATGGAAGGAGTAGGCACATCTCCCTCTCTCTCTGCTACTTGAGGCTAACAGCTTCTTTTCTTTGGTCCCGGAGCACTCTGGCCAGGGCCATTAGGAGAAGGGAGTGCCGAGGTGCCAGTGAGCCGCTGGGCACCTGCGGCCAGTGTGGAGGATGTTTGGAGGCTTCAGGGGCACCCCACAGCCGGTGTGGGGGTGCAGAGAAACTTCTAGAATGCCTACAGTCAGGTCTGATCAGCCTATAAAAACCGGGACTCTCGTCGAGACTTCGCCCATTGTCGCGGGTCTCTCGGAGCACGAGCGAGATGCCGCGGCCGAGAGCCCCCCTCCTCGGGATGGAGACTCTGCTTGCCTTGCCGCCACGTGTGTGAGTAAAACTTCTCACAGGATTGCGAGTATATTTATACTTTCCGTGCACATATGCACGTGTAACTTCCCATGCTTAATACAAGCACGTATAAAATTATTTCCTCGCACAGTCGCGAGTGTATTTATCCTTTCCGTGCACATATGCATGAGTAACTTTCCACGTTTAATACAAGCATGAGTAACTTTCCGTGCACATTTGCACGCGTACTTTAAATTAATTCCTCGCACAGTCGCGAGTGTATTTTCCTCCCGTGCTTCCACATAAGCACGTGTAGTATTCCGTGCACATTCGCATGTGTAAGTAAATTAACCCTCGCAGGATTGCGAGTGTATTATAAATTTACCCTCGCGGAATTGCGAGCGTACACTTTCTGTACCTGTATCTCTTTAAGAATAATCCCGCATCGTGTTCAGGCAAGTGTGTACTCCTCTGGGACTCAGGGGCGGCTCCGACATTGTTTTGGGTGAAGCCATGTGCATGCACTCTGTGGACCGCCTGTTGTACTAGTTGCTGCCCCTTAATAATTTTCCTCAACTGATATCCGAACCTATATTTAAGTCACTTTTGGAGTGCTAAAACCCTGTTTCTCACTGGTTTAATAAAAGTTGTTTTGGACCCTGTTGTCCCTTAAACTAGCCTCGGGGTGCCTCCGTGACACCTATCATGCACCATCCTCTGGGAAGATTGAGCAATACAATGGCTTGTTAAAAACTACCCTGAAGGCAATTGGAGGTGGAACTTTTAAAAACTGGGATAAGCATTTAGCACAAGCCACCTGGTTAGTTAACACCACGGTATCAATCAGTCGAGCTGGCCCTGCTTAGTCAGACCTTTTACACACAGTAGAAGGGGATAAAGTCCCTGTGGTGCATGGAAGGAATATGTTAGGAAAAGCTGTCTGGGTTATTCTTTCTTTAGGCAAAGGCAAACCCATCTGTGGGATTGTTTTTGCTCAAGGGCCTGGATGTACTTGGTGGGTGATGCTGAAGGATGGTGAAGTCTAATGTATACCTCAAGGAGATTTGATTCTGGGTGAGAATACTCAGTTTCAAACTGTATGATGTTAATTGCTGCATGATACTAAGTGTTTAGTAACTATCTTTTAGGTTGATGCAGTGTTGATGAAACCTGAGCTAGCTTCACTGAGTGGCGTTCAGTAACTTCCTCAAGACTGACATCCCTAAGCTGCAGTTCCTGGGCATGAAGTGCACCAGATTATACACCATCTCTCCTGCCTAGAGAGACTACTGTGACAGAGACCTGCAGCCATGAACTAAATGATCTTAACAAACTTTTTGTGAAGAAAGATGAATCATGAACTAGTGATATGTGTGTGTATATACATTTGAAGACAGGTAAAAAGCAGTAGTGATTTGGGTATGATGTAAATGGTATGGAATAAGGGGTGGAATGTCCTGGTTTTGTTTAAAACAAGACTGGGAATGGCAGGACATATGGCTCCAGCCACCTGGATGATAAAGGAAGATCAATACTAACATGACCATCTGAACCGCCAAAGTAGACTAATACTAACATGATTAAATCACAGCAATCAGTAAAAAAAAAGGTGGCCTTGACAAGTTACACAGGATTGTGTGTTTGTGAAGGAGTGATATCCCAGACCAGTAAGAATGATATCTCGGGCCAAAACACCATCCCCAGGATGTATGGCATGTGAGTGTTGGGTCTGAGCCTGTGTTTGGAATAACATTTTTTGAAAAAAACATCCTGTTTAATCTCTTGGTCCAGGCCCGTATCTGTAAAGCTATAAATGGAGAAAGGCTAATTAAAGAAGGCTCAGCTCAGCTCGGCTCAGCTCTGCCTGGGTCTGTTCTTGCTGCTAACAAGAACTCTGTGTCTGCATTTCTGTTTGCTTTTCCATATGCATGTCTGTATGCATCATTCTCATCGTTGCATAAGATCAGTTCTCTTTTAGTGAATTTTCCTTTCAGCTTAGTTCTTCTAAGTAACTGCACTTCTCTGATGTTGGCTGCATGTTTTTTCAGACACTGTTCACTCTGGAGCTGATAACAGTAGCAATGGTATGCAGAAGAGACACAGGTTTAGACTTATTGCTATGGCAGCCAAGGTTACTGATAAATTTTGCATGTCCTGTAAATTATAGGGGTGTATTTGCAAGGAGGGGAAGACAGAACAGGTGACCAAAACTGACCAACTAAGTATTCAATCCCATACACGTCATACACCACATAAAAGTGCGAGATCACGAGGGTCTCGCTCTCTTCAGCCATGGCCGGCATCTGAAGAGGACCCTGCCTGTTCTGCCTGTGATCTTTGGCCTAGTTCCAGGCCCTGCTGAAGAGAAGCTGCTAAATTAATGTATACTGTGATTAAGTTATAAAAGACACACCCATCATTAATCAATTGACATGATAAATGCTTTCTAATCACCTGCAAAACAAGAGGATAATTTTCAAATTTTAGATCCTCCTGCATGACAAGCTGGAGACAGAAGATTAAGTAATACATTGTTTAGAAGCAGAGTGCTTAGCTTATGTTTGACTAGTAATCAGTAGATATATTGTAAGTAAAAAAGTAATCAATTACTTCTGTAAGTGTGTACCAATTGCACTTCCATGAAGAACTGCCAATGTGGAGAGGTCAATCAGTGGACCCTCAGAAGCCCCCCTGAAAGAGGCAGCAGTAACTGTAAACGACGCTACATGGCAGCAAAGACTGTGAAATAAATAACTTCATACTAACCTAATGATTATGCAATTATTTCTTAGTATAGATGATAGCATGTTAAAAATTCCCAAAAATTGTAATGAATATGTAATAATTGTGTGAATATAAGCAGTGCAACAGCATCCAGTCCCAGTTCTGTCAATAAAGAATGCCTGCTTAACAGTATAATTGACTTTGCTGATAAGTTTATTTCTTTGTTTCACTGCATCCCTTAATCCAGTTCTGGTTTACTGCTGAGTCCAGCCCAGGACTTCCAGGTAGCTGCCCTGCAACCGCTGGAGCAATGCCAACTCCACTGCGGGCCAGCCGTGCTACACTGGGAAAGTCAAGATTGATTTTGTATTATTTTCTCTACTTATTAGTACCATTAGTAGAGCATTTTTAACTTTTCCAATTTGTCTCTCTCCCTTTTCCTCTTATTACTTTTCCTTAGTGGGGGGGCAGGGGGTTAACAGCATCTGCCATGTTTTATTGTTGCCCTGCAGTAAATGGTGACATTCCTGAAATACCCATCCCTTGATGATGATCTTTTATGTGGTCAGTCATGTTGTCAGCAGGAAAGAACAGCTGGAAAGAGGACCCTGAAGGCTGTTTACCCACAACCACTACAGTCTTAACATCACAGTTAACGGTATCCCCTGCATTCTCTTCTGGGTCAAGAGGATCTTGATTGTTTAAAAACCACACGCAGTTGGATTTGATGGAGAAGGCATTTGTTGTCTGTGCAACAGTGGATGTTGGAGATTCAAGCTGCAGTGAAGATAACATAATGTAAGGTGGAATTCTACTCTGCTGGCGAAACTAGTACCAGATAACAAGGCTAGTAAATAACTACTGAAAAAACAGACCTTGTAAGATGTGATATGGAGCCCCAGTATTCCAGGGGCAAGCTTCTTCCTGGAATGATCTGATACTGCAGGCAGCAAGGCAGCGTGGGTTATACGCTCTCAGACCAGTGTTTCACAGGGTACACAGAGGTACCTAACTGTCTTCATCTCTTTCAGTGCTGTAGTCAACCCCTGTGGCCAACCAATTTTGTGATTAGTGCATGTGAGACTGAAGTTACTGATCTTTTCAGCCTCCATTCCCTGGACAGCTTTAGTCTCCCATTCTTTCGTATAGCTGCTTGGGATAGTGAATAGCATATCTTGTGCTGAATATGAGGTCTTCAGGGTTGGCTGTGCATGACCTGAAGTGGCGTGTGGGAGATATGAGGGATTTTCTTGAAGTTACTGTGTGGATGGGTTTCTATAGAATGGATATTTGTTATTAAACTAGCCAGGCCCAAAAGAATTTCAAGGCCACCTTGGAAAGCTGAAAACACAACATAAACCAACAGACCTATTAGCAGTGAGACTCGGGCGCGTGGACAGCTTGTGAACATAGATGATATCCAATCAGCTAATGCATGCTTGGAGCATGGATGTGTAATCAGGAAATAACTGCATATATAAGGAGGTTTGTTTCTGTAATAAATGGCTTCACTTGAATTCATATTGGATTGTGTGGAGTGCATGATTTTTCGCCCTCTCAGTGGTGGACTACTCATTCTTTCAGAGGATGCATGCCAGTGGGTAGCAACAATAATAATTCTGTGATGGATGCACTTGACTCCTCCCCCAACCAAACCAGCAGCAGTTTGCTACAGGCTCCAAATGAGGTAAAGGCCTGAACAGTAGCCAACCCAATAACTCCTTTTAGGAAACTCACAAGGAAGCAGAACAACACACTGAACACCGATAAGTTGTGGGTGCAAGGAGTCTCATGCATACCTTTCCCGTTTGACTATGAGTCAATCACTTTATTCCATAAATATGACAGCCTGGGTGAGCCTACATTGAGCTCTCTCTACTAGACATGTCTGTATGGCAATGATCTTTTACTAATCACAGATCAATAGATGAGCCCAAGTTTTATATTAATCATTTAGCTTAAGTAAGTGCATTTCAGATAGAATTAATCACTTAGAATTATTAAATTATGTGATTTTTAATATACTGTCTGTTTCACGTTACTTAGTAAGCTAAATTTGCTGAAATCTTAAACTGTATGTTGTAAAGTTCTGCTCATATTTTACCAAAATTTTATCTACTTGCATTCTATCTTTGAAAACAAAATGGCTGCAAACCATAGACACAACCTGCAAGATAAGTCCTGTTTTGCACCTCATTGTGAAAAACAGGATTCATATAGATATATTAACACTTTCATGTGGGAGATTTGAGGGATTTTCTTGAAGTTAATGTATGGATGGGTTTCTATGAGATGGAGATTTGTTATTAAACTAGCCAGGCCCAAAGGAATTTCAAGGTCACCTCGGAAAGCTGAAAACACGACATAAATCAACAGTCCTATTAGCAGTGAGACTCGGGCACGTAGACAGCTTGTGAACATGGACAATATCCAATCAGCTAATGCATGCTTGGAATGTGGATGCGTGATCAGGAAATAACTGCATATATAAGGAGACTTGTTTCTGTAATAAATGGCTTTGCTTGAATTCATATTGTTTTGTGTGGAGTCCATGATTTTTCACCCTTGCAATGAGATGCATCCCAGAGTCCTGAAGGAATTGGCTGATGTAGTTGCCAAGCCACTCTCCATGATATGTGAGAAGTCATGGCAGTCAGGTGAAGTCCCTGGAGACTGGAAAAAGGGAAACAGCACTCATTTTTAAAAAGGGTAGAAAGGAGGACCCCAGAAACTACTGACCTGTCAGCCTCACCTCTGTGCCCTGGAAGATCATGGAACAGATCTTCCTAGTAGCTATGCTAAGGCACATGGAGGACAGGGATCTGATTCAAGACACCCAGCATGGCTTCAACAAGGGCAAGTTGTCCTGGTTTTGGTTAGTGAATTTTCCTTTCAGCTAGGTTCTTCTAAGTAACTGCATTTTTATGAAGTTGGTTGCATGTTTTTAGGACAGTGTTTGCTCTGGAGCTGATAACAGCTGATATTTCCAGTTTTACTGAGCTAATTGTAGGAATGGTATGCAGAAAAGACCCAGGTTTATCTTTTATTGCTATAGCAGCCAAGGCTGCTGATAAACTTATGACAAATAAATGTAGGGAGAGGCAGACAGAACAAGTGACCCAAATTGACCAACTAGGTATTCCATGCCATCCATGACATACTCAGTTTAAAGGTGGAAGATGACAAAGGACTGGCTGTCTTCATCCATGTGGCATCTTGTGAGAGTTGGTCCGAAGATGGAGCAGTATTTGCCTGAACATCGCCATCAAGAACTTAGAGAACTGAGGCCCTGACAGAAAGAATGCATGGACAATGACTTGGAGAGAGGCCCGAGAAGCATTGTGTTGCACTGGTTTCTCCGATACAGGGGGACTGCTGCTTACAATGGTTGTTGTGTGGACTTCGCCTGCTGCTTCAGCCAAACCAGCCCCCACCTCCTGAAAGTTATTGTTATGAGGGGTCTCTTCGACCCAGGGACAATAGCTGCCGTCCAGAAGATGTGTTCTCACCTGCAGCCTCAGTTACATGTGTCCCCCACCTGCTCCCCCAAACAATGGTCAACAAAAAGGAGTATGCCCAGAAGCTCGCCAAGGGTCCTGAGGTCACCCAATGGACCAGAGAAAGATCCCTGAATGCTGGACACGTAAGCGTTGGCAAAAGAAAGCATGAATCTTTCGAGGCTGCGCAGTACAAGCCTGGATTGCGAAATCAAGGCGGAGATTGGCCTCAAACAATGGGAGCGAGGAGGGGTGAAGAAGCATAAGAGATGACTCCCGAATGGACACCGTTGAAGATCTTCCCGCCAGAGGATCCCGAACCATGACGGAGGACCGGCAGGACTCCACAGGACCGGAGACCAGAGGGATGCTTCTGAAACTGGACTGGTGATAAACGCAACCTCATTTCTCATCTTTACTTTTCCCCATTTCTTTTCCCTTTTCTTTTTCTTACTCTCTCTCTCTCTATTGCGTGCCGCTTTATGGGCAAATTAATAAAGTAACACTGTTTGATTGAATTATAACCCCTTGGCATTTTGGTTGCCTTAATTTTGCACTTCGAGATCAAGGTAAACGAACCATCATGAGTCCGTCACCGAATGGACCGTGACACATCTGTAGAGGACCCTGCCTGTTCTCCTGCCTGCAATCCTGATCCTGATTCCAGTCTGTGAATCTCTGAATCTAGTTCCTGTCTACTGCCAAGTCCAGTCCAGGACTCCCCAATGTTTGCCCAGCACTGGCTGGCATGACGCCAGCCACCTGCAGGCCGCTGGGAAATTCAGCATTGGTTTTCTATATTTTGCATTATTTTCTCTAATTATTAATATTCATAGAATCATTTTGGTTGGAAGAGACCCTCAAGACTGAGTCCAACTTTTAACCTAACACTGGCACTAAACCATGTCCCTAAGAACCTCATCTACACATCTTTTAAACGCCTCCAGGGATGGTGACTCTACCACTTCCCTGAGCAGCCTGTTCCAGTGCTTCACAACTCTTTCCATGAAAGAATATTTCTTAATATCCAATCTAAACCTCCCCTAGTGCAACTTGAGACCATTCACTCTTGTCCTATTACTTGCTACTTGGGAGAAGACACCAACACCCTCCATGCTACAACCTTCTTTCAGGTAGTTGTAGAGTGTGATAAGGTCTCCTCTCAGCCTCCTTTTCTCCAGGTTAAACAACCCCAGTTCCCTCAGCCTCTGCTCATAAGACTTGTTCTCTAGGCACTTCACCAGCTTTGTCACCCTCCTCTGAACTCTCTCCAGTACCTCAATGTCTTCTTTGTAGTGAGGGGCCCAATAATGAATGCAGTATTCAAGGTGTGGCCTCACCAGTGCCCAGTACAAAGGGACAATCACTTCCTTAGTCCTGCTGGCCACAGTGTTCTTGATACAAGCCAGGATGCTGTTGGCCTTTTTGGCCACCTGAGCACACTGATAGCTCATATTCAATCGGCTGTTGATCAACACCCTCAGATCACTCTCTGCCAGGCAGTTTTCCAGCCACTCTTCCCTGAGCCTGTAGCATCACATGGGGTTGTTGTGACCCAAGTGCAGGACCAGGCACTTGGCCTTGTTAAACCTCATACAATTGGCCTCAGTTCATTAATCCAGCTGGTCCAGATCCCTCTGTTGAGCCTTCCTACCCTCAAGTAGATCAACACTCCCACCCAATTTGGTGTCATCTGCAAACTTAATGAGGGTGCACTCAATCCCCTCATCGAGATAATTGATAAAGAGATTAAACAGAACTGGCCCCAACACTGAGCCCTGGGGAACACCACTCATGAGTAGCCGCCAACTGGATTTGACTCCATTTACCACAACTTTTTGGGCCCAGCCATCCAGCCAGTTCTTTACCCAGCAAAGAATATGCCTGTCCAAGCCATGAGAAGACTCCAGGAGATTCTCCAGGAGAATGCTGTGGGAAACAGTGTCAAAGGCTTTACTGAAGTCTAGGTAGACAACATCCACAGCCTTTCCCTCATCCACTAAGTGGGTCACCTTGCCATAGAAGGAGAACAGGTTGGTCAAGCAGGACCTGCCTTTCATAAACCCATGCTGACTGGGTCTGATCGCTTGGTTGTCTTGTATGTGCAGCATGATGGCACTCAGGATGATCTGTTCCATGACTTTCCCTGGCACCAAGGTCAGACTGACAGACCTGTAATTCCCTGGATCCTCCTTTCAGCCCTTCTTGTAGATGGGAGTCACATTTTCCAACTTTCAATCAACTGGGATCTCCCCGGTTAGACAGGACTGCTGACAAAGGATTAAAAGTGGCTCAGTGAGCATCTCTACCAGCTCCCTCAGTATCCTTGGGTGGATCCCATCCAGCCCCACAGACTTGTGCATGTCTAAGTGGTGTAGCAAGTAACTAACCATTACCCCTTCATTCTGCTCCATATCCCTGTCTTCCAGCTGAGGGGACTGAGTACCTGGAACACAAATGATTTTACTATTAGACACTGAGGCAAAGAAGGCATTTAGTACCTCAGCTTTTCCCTCGTCCTCTGTTACTATGTTTCCCCCCACATCCACCGGAGGGTGGAGATTCTCCTTAGCCCTCCTTTTGTTGCTCAGGTATTTATAGAAACATTTTTTGTTGTCAGGATAGCAGTGGTCAGACTCAGCTCTAGTTGGGCTTCAGCCCTTCTAATTTTCTCCCTGCATAGCCTCACAATATCCTTGTAGTCCTCCTGAGTTGCCTGTGCCTTCTTCCAAAGGTCATAAATTCTCCGTTTTTATTTTTTCTTGAGTTCCAGCCAAAGCTCTCTGTTCAACCAGGCCAGTCTTTTTCCCTGCCGGCTCGTCTTTTGGGACAGCCTTCTCCTGCACCTTTAAGATTTCCTTCTTGAAGAATGTTCAGCCTTCCTGGACTCCTTTGTCCTTCTGGACTGCCTCCCAAGGGACTCTGTCACCCAGCCTCCTAAACAGATCAAAGTCTGCCCTTTGGAAGTCCAAGGTAGCAGTTCTATGAATCCCCCTCCTTTTCCAAAAATGGAAAACTCGATCATTTCATGATTGCTGTGCCCAACAAAACCTCCAACCATCACATCACCCACAAGTCCTTCTCTGTTCACAAACAGGTCCAGTGGGGCACCTTCCCTGGTTGGCTCACTGACCAACAGTGTCAGGAAGTTGTCTCCAGGAGCCTCCAAGACTGTTTTCTCTCTGCTGTGTTATATTTCCAGCAGACATTTGGTAAGTTGAAGTCCCTCATGAGAACTAGGGTTAGCGATCATGAGACTTCTCCCATCTGCCTGCAGAATATTTTATTTGCCTCTTTTTGCTAGTTGGGTGATCTGTAACATACTCCCATCACAATATCTGCCTTGCTGGTTTTCTGATTCTTACCCATAAACACTCAACCCTATCATCACCACCATCAAGCTCTAGACAGTCAAAATGCTCTCAAACATACAGGGCTATTCCACCTCTTCTCCTTCCTTGCCTATCCCTTCTGAAGAGTTTATAGATATCCATCCAGTTCCTGAGATCAGCTGATCAGTACCAGCTCAGCGGGTCCCAATTAAGCAAAATCTTCGAGGTACAGAGAAGCCTTTTTTTTTTCTCTGAGTTGGGCACTTTCGTTCTCGAGAGACCCAGAAGCTCCCGGCAGCCCTTGCAAGAGCAGGTGATGTGGAGTGGGCGTTACCACGGTGAGGGCGATCACACCCCCGCCCCTTGCCTTGAAAAAGCCTCTGGGAGGGCAATAAGGCATCACTGCTCGCCAGGCACTAGGAGGGGCAACCAGCTTGTGACGCGGGTGAGTAACACCCACACTGTGCTGCAGCAGCGCGTGTATAACTCATGCACTAGGGTGCACAGGTTGTCACTTTTTGCTTGTTAGACCCTCTCACTTATTGCCACTGTCCCAGACCGCTGCCGACCATGGTGACCTCCAGAAAGAGAACTTGTCTCAAAAAGACTGTAGCAATTCAGACTGACTGCCTGCTCCGAACCGTGGCTGTTCAGGTTTCCGGTTGCAGGGAATGCCAGAGCCTACTGCTGCCGGGGGAGGACAGCCAACATTCTACCTGCGTGAGGTGTGAGCAGATGCAAGATCTGCTCATCATGGTCACAAAACTTAAGGAAGAGGTCGTGATGCTGAGGTCCATCAGGGAGTGTGAAAAGGAGATCGACTGGTGGAGTAACTCCCTGGTGTGCCACTCAGAGAGGCTTCAGGGGGTTCCCCCTCAGAAGGTGATGGACCCCCTGCCCTGTCGGGAAGAGGGGGAAGACCCAAGACAGCCCCTGCCCTGTTGCTGTTGGGCAGAGGTAGAGCACCAAAAAGATGAGGAGGGTTGGAAGCTAGTTCCAGTTAGGCGCCGCAGGCAACCCCCCTCCCTACCTGCTTTGCTTCCCCAGGTGCCCCTCCGTAATAGGTTTGAGGCCTAGATCTTGAAGAAGAGGTAGGTGAGGATGTGGTGGAAGGCCCGCCTACAAGGTCACATAGAAAGAGGCAGTTGACTCCATGCCTCAAGACGGCCTCCAATAAGAAAGAAAGAAGGGTAATTCTAGTAGGCAATGCCCTTCTGAGAGGGACGGAGGACCCAATATGCAGAGTTGACCCTCATCGTAGGGAAGTTTGTATTCTACCTGGAGCCTGGATCAGGGACATCAATAGGACTCTCCCCAACCTGGTGCACCCAACAGACTACTAGCCACTGCTGATCTTCCAGACAGGTGGGGAGGAAGCTGCATCCTGCAGTCTGAGGGGAATAAAGAAAGATTTCAAGGCCTTGGGATGGATGGTAAAAGAGTCTGGGGCTCAAGTGATTTTTCTCTTTCCTCCTTCCAGTTTTGGGTGATGACATGGAATGGAATAGAAAAATTCAGTCCATAAACAACTGGCTACAAAACTGGTGTTACAGGCAGGGCTTTGGTTTCTTTGATAACGGCTGGTTTCACAAGACACCAGTCCAGACAGCGATACACGGGAAAGGTTTATCTCCCAGGGGCAAAAGGATGCTGGGACGGGAATTAGCAGGACTCATTTGGAGAGCTTTAACCTACACTCGAAGGGGAATGGGGTTGTAGCTGGGCTTGCATCAGTGGGGCAGCACTCTAGAGTTGGTGAAGGCTGGGAGGCCTCCCACCCCCCTAGGGTGAAATCGGTGTACACAGCTCGCTCTCTGAAATGCCTGTGCACAGCATGGGGAATAAGCAGGAGTTAGAAACCTGTGTTCAGGCAGGAGATTATGACCTGGCGGCAATTATGGAGACGTGGTGGGACAGTTCACATGACTGGAATGTGGTCATGGATGGCTATGTCCTTTTCAGGAAAGACAGGCCAGCCAGGCGTGGTGGTGGAGTTGCTCTTTACGTGAGAGAGCAACTACAATGTTTTGAGTACTGTCCAGGCATGGATGAGGAGTGAGTTGAGAGTCTATGGGTGAAAATTAAGGGGCAGGTGGGCAGGGGTGATACTGTTGTAGGTGTCTATTACAGGCCACCAGATCAGGGTGAGGAAGTTGATGAGGCCTTCTACAGGTAGCTGAGAGCAGCCTCACAATCACAGGCCCTGGTTGTGGTGGGGGATTTTAACTACCCTGCTGTTTGCTGGAAGGATTACTTAGCCAGCCAGCCACAGTCTAGGAGGTTCCTCCAGTGCCTTGATGATAACTTTCTGTTGCAAATGGTGGAGGAGCCAACCAGGAGAGGTGCACTGCTGGATCTCATCCTCACTAACAAGGAGGGTCTGGTTGAAGCGGTGAAGGTTGAGGGCTGCCTGGGTTGCAGAGACCGTGAAATGGTGGAGTTCAGGATCTTGTGTGTCAGGAAAAGAATAGCAAGCAGAATTACAACCCTGGAATTTAGCAGGGCAAACTTGGGCCTTTTCAAGCAATTGCTAGGGGAAATCCCATGGGCAAGGCTGCTTGAAGGTAAAGGGGCCCAAGATAGTTGGTTAGTGTTCAGGGACTGCTTCTACAAGGCTCAAGATCAGTGTTGGAAAGTAAAACGTGGGAAAGCAAGATGTGCGGTTCCAGCCATCTGGATGATAAAGGAAGATCAATACTAAAATGACCATCTGGACGGTCAAAGACATAATACTGACATAATAATATATAAAGGGCCTTGGACAGATTATTTTGAAGTATGTTTCTCATAATTGTAAAAAATTATAGCCCAGACTCGCGAGAATGGTATCTCGGGCCGGATAACCGCCCCCAAGTGCATGGGATGTGTCCTTGGGCCTGGTCTGTGAATGAATGGAAAAACAAGTGAGACAAACTTCACATGAGTTGAGTGTGGTTTTAATAGCAATTAGTGGAAAAACACCTTTTGTAAACACCTTAGTCCAGGCCCGTACCTGTAAATCCTATCAATTGTGTGCATACAAATCCAGCACATCGAGATGAGACACAGCCTATCACAGGGTTACGCAATTCTGGATACTGGAATAAAGCTAGTGTGCTAGAAAGAAAAATTACAGCTACTACACACAAAATTTTACCATCACATTCACGCAGTAAAGAACTAAATTACTCATGATCTTCTGTATTATCACAAAATGCACATTTTGAGTCAACGGATTCTCATGATTTAACAGACTGTGAACTTATCGTACCATATAACAAAGGCCTACCAAAATTGCAACATGCTTAAACAGATACCCACAAAGAAAACAGGTTAATAAGGAAAGCATCTTGCAGACTTTAACAAGTTTTCTGACCTGTGTGTTATCAGTTAATTCTCTCTCAGCTTGTTGAAGTTCAAATCGCCCCGCCTGTAAAACCGTCTGAAAAGATTTAATGATTTCTTGTCCGAGTGCTTTCCTATGTTTTAAAACACCTCCCGATACCAATTTTTTAGGAACACAACTGAAAACAATCATTCCTGACCCCATCTTGCAAGTAAAAACCTTGAGAAGAGGGAGGGAGGGGGGTAAACACTGGGCTGCTTGCAGCGTGAGTGGGAAAAGCAGGGAGAAGGTTTTACGGCGGACTTAAAAACAACTAATAAAAAAATTAACTCGCATTCCTGACAAGCTGCTTGATTTTCAGAGAGGCAATACACAGGAGCACATAATATGTACTGTGAAACTCGCAAATAACATGCTGATAGCAAACATTAGTGTTCTCTACTGCTAATTTCAACACCAGTGCTTCCTTAGCTTCTAAGTTTTCAACCTGCTTATTGATGGCCTCTTGAAGGTGGTCAATAAATTGCATGTAATTCTCATTGGGACCCTGATTAATAGTTGCAAATAATTTGGCTGCTTTGTTGGTTTCAGGCACCTCTCTCATAGCTTGATATGCAAGGTCTGCTGACTGCCTCAGGATTTCAGAAACTAATTGCGCCTCCAATTGTGGTGCCTCTAATTAGTGTCTGTTCCAAGAGTTGGGGGATACCTGCCCCTTTCAATTAATCCCCATCGTTCTGTCCTAAATGATCTATAGCTGTTATATTGCATAGGTCTACTTTTGCTTGAGTCTTTCATGGTTCTTATCTGATTTCAGAGCAACTCACACACATACTCCTTTAACTTTCCAAGAAAATGCTGCAAACCCTCATCCTCTTCCGAGTCATCAGGTAACACGGACTTGAACGGTCAGAACAGTGCACATTCTCTCCAATACTTTCTAGCATCATAATTATTCATATAACCTGAGTTCCCAAGCGCATCCCCTTTCCCGACACAATCAGCATGACCGCATTGATGACTGTTGGATTCATTCGCTAATACCTGATCTGATATTTCACACAGTTCTTTTGCCCAGTTCTTATCCGGCGACTCCTTCTGCTCTCTCATGGAAGTTGGAGAGTTAAAAGGTGGTAAAAGCAGATACAAATTGGTAAAAAGACTTGTTTACAACTTTAGCATTCTCAGCTTTCACAGGTTCTTTGGGCAAGTTGTCTGATTCCAATCCTTTTGACTTGCTGTTCTCATCAGGGTTTGCTAATAGTTGTAGGAGGACACCCGCTCGGCATTTTTCCTCCCCCCCGCCCCGGACTGCTGAACAATCAGAGGTGTTGAAAGCACAGCAGGGGATGGAGTAGAGAAGGTATCAAAGACACGAACCGGGTAAGCTTCACAACGACTTTCAGGATTCTTATCAGGCTGCAACGCTACAAAAACTCCAGCAGCAGCAGACCGTTCAGCCTTAAAATCTTTTATAAGCTTCCATGTAGTTACTAATGATTTAGCTTCTTTAACATCTCCATTGCTGACCTTATTCCATAATTTCTGCCTTATATCGTCCCAAAGTTCAAGTTTAAAAGCCTTCTCGGTTTCTCCCAGGTAGCTGTTAATTCTACACCAAACTAACGGTCTACGTATGTTACTTTCTTCCTATTTAAGTCCTCTCACAGAAAGAATATGCAGGAGGAGCTTAACTACGGCTTGTTCTTCAGAAAATACATTTTGCTCCATAACTTCACTCTTCCCTCCTCCTGCCCTCAGCCGCTCACCTTTTCCGGTGATCCGTCGACGAATTTATCCCCGGGACATCCGTACGCCTCTGTCCAGTCTCCAGTCCAGGTGAACCGCCTCCGGCTGGGCCGCTCCAGGCTTTTCCCTGATTGTAGTGAGACGCCATTCAGAGTATCACGTCGGGGTCACCATTTTTTGGAACGATAAAGGACTCAGCATTCTGATTCAATGTGAATCACACAAAGCCATTTATTACAGAAACAAACCTCCTTATATATGCAACTGTTCTCTGATCATGCGTCCACGCTCCAAGCATGCATTTGCTAATTGGATATCATCTATGTTCACGAGCTGTCCACGTGCTGAAGTCTCACTGCTGACAGGTCTGTTGATTTACACCATGTTGGGGCCTTGTTATTTCGAAGATGCTTCTCTCCCACGGCAGGTCCTGTTTCCAGCCTTGAAATTCCTGGCTGGTTCGGTAACAAATCTCCATCTAACAGCAACCCCTCTACAGCGCTGGATGGCAGCACAGCCTTCTGGTGTGTCAGCCACTCCTCCCAGCTTAGTGTCATCAGCAAACCTGCTGATAGTACACTCAATTCTCTCATCTAAATTGTTAATGAATATATTGAATAATACTGGCCCCAATACTGACCCCTGAGGCACTCCACTAGATACTGGCCTCCAACTAGACTCCGCACCATTGACCACCACTCTCTGGCTTCTCTCCTTAAGCCAGTTTGCAATTCATCTCACTACTCTATTGTCCAGACCACACCTCCTCAATTTAGCTGTGAGGATGCTGTGAGAGACTGTATCAAACTCTTTGCTGAAGTCAAGGTAGACCACATCCACCACTCTGCCATCATCCATCCACCTTGTTACATTCTCATAAAAGGCTGTGAGGTTGGTCAAGCATGACTTACCCTTGGTAAAGCCATGCTGACTGCCCCTAATAACCCTCTTATCCTTGATATGCCTTGAGATGGCATCAAGGACAAGCTGTTCCATTACTCTCCCAGGGATGGAGGTGAGGCTGACCGGTCTATAATTACCCGGGTCCTCCTTCTTGCCCTTTTTGAAGACTGGAGTGACATTTGCTTTCCTCCAATCCTCGGGCACCTCTCTCGTTTCCCAAGACTTGGCAAAGATGATGGAGAGCGGTCCAGCAATTACTTCAGCCAGCTCCCTCAGCACCCACGGATGCATCCCATCTGGACACATGGATTTATGGATGTCCAGACTATTTAATAGCTCCCTAACCCAGTCCTCATCAACTAAAGCAAACTCCTCCATTGACCTGGCTTCATCCGGGGTCTCAGAGGTACAGGGCTCCCCAGGACAGCCTCCGACAGAGTAGACAGAGACAAAGAAGGCATTCAGTAATTCTGCCTTCTCTGTATCTTCTGTCACCAGGGCACCCACCCCATTCATCAGTGGGCCTACATTGCCTGTAGTATTAGTTTTATCTGCTATGTATTTGAAAACGCTCTTTTTGCTGTCCTTGACCCCTTTCACCAGGTTTAATTCTAAGGAGGCCTTGGTTATCCTAGCTGCCTTCCTACATCCTCTAACAGCAGCCTTATATTCCTCCCAAGTGGCCAGCCCCTGCTTCCATGGCGTGTATAAATTATTTCCTCGCATAATCGCGAGTGTGTTTTCCTCCTGTGCTTCCACATAAGCATGTGTAATATTCCGTGCACATTTGCAAGTGTATTTCTCCTTGCGGGATTGCGAGTGTATTATAAAGTAATCCTCGCAGAATCGGGAGTGTACACGTTTGTACTCAATACGAGTACGTGTATCCCTTTAAAATAATCCCACGTGTGTTCAGGCAAGTGTGTACTCTTCCCGGACTCAGGGACGGCTCTGGCATTGTTGTTGGTGAAGCCACGTGCATGCACACTGTGGACCTCCTGTTGTATTAGTTGCTGCCCCTTAATAATTTACTCAACTGATATCCGAACCTGTATTCCAGTCAGTTTGGAGAGCTAAAACCCCATCTTTCACCGGTCAATCTCCTGAACAATTTTACTGAATAAAAGATTGTTTTGGACCCTGTTGTCCCCTAACTAACTTTGGGGTTCCTCCATGACAGTCTCTGGCAGAGTAGACAGAGACAAAGAAGGCATTCAGTAACTCTGCCTTCTCTGTATCTTCTGTCACCAGGGCACCCACCTCGTTCATCAGTGAGCCTACGTTGCCTCTGGTGTTAGTTTTATCTATCTGCCACATATTTGAAAAAACTCTTTCTGTTGTCTTTGACCCCTCTCGCCAGGTTTAATTCTGAGGCCTTAGCTTTCCTAGTTGCCTCCCTATACCCTCTGACAACAGCCTTATATTCTCCCCAAGTGGCCAGCCCCTCCTTCCATGATCTATAAACTCTCCTCTTCCACTTGGGCTTACCCAGCAGCTCCCTGTTTAACCATGCTCCCTTCCTTGACTTCCTACGTGTCGGGATGCTCTGACCTTGAGCCCAGTAGAAGCAGTCCCTGAACACTAATCAACTATCTTGGGACCCTTTACCTTCAAGCAGCCTTGCCCATGGGATTTCCCCTAGCAATTGCTTGAAAAGGCCCAAGTTTGCCCTGCTGAAGTCCAGGGTTGCAATTCTGCTTGCTATTCTGTTCCTGCCACACAAGATCCTGAACTCTACCATTTCATGGTTGCTGCAACCCAGGCAGCCCTCAACCTTTACTGCTTCGACCAGACCCTCCTTGTTAGTGAGGATGAGATCCAGCATGCATCTCTCCTAGTTGGCTCCTCCACCATCTGCATGAGGAAGTTATCATCAGTGCGCTGGAGGAACCTCCTGGACTGTGTCTGGCTGGCTGAATGGTCCTTCCAGCAAACATCAGGGAAGTTAAAATCCCCCACCACAACCAGGGCCTGTGATTGTGAGGCTGCTCTCAGCTACCTGTAGAAGGCCTCATCAACTTCCTCACCCTGATCTGGTGGCCTGTAATAGACACCCACAACAGTATCACCCCTGCCATCCTGCCCCTTAATTTTCACCCATAGACTCTCAACTCGCCCCTCATCCGTGCCCGGACAATACTCAATACACTGTAGTTGCTCTCTCACGTAAAGAGCAACTCCACCACCACGCCTGACTGGCCTGTCTTTCCTGAAAAGGACATAGCCATCCATGACCACATTGCAGTCATGTGTGCTGTCCCACCATGTCTCCATAATTGCCACCAGGTCATAGTCTCCTGCCCAACCACAGGTTTCTAACTCATCCTGCTTATTCCCCATACTGCACGCATCGGTATACAGGCATTTCAGAGACTGAATTGAGCACACCGATTTCACCCTAGGGGTATGGGAGGCCTCCAGTTCCTGTTTGCTGTGGAGTCCAGACCAGGACTTTCCAGGTGCCTTCTCTGTAGCTGCTGGAGCAATGCTGGCTCCGCCATGGGCAGCACTGCGCCGCCCTGGGACATTCAGGATTGAATTTGTACATTTTGAATTGTTTTCTTTATTTATTAGTAGCATTAGTAAAGATTTTTTAACTTTTTCCAACATGCAAGTCTCTCTCCCTTTTCCTCCTATTGCCTTTCCTTGTTGGGGAGGGTTGGGGGTAACAGAGAGCATCTACTGTGGTTTACTGATGCCCTGTAGTAAATTATGCCAGATCTATTGGCCCCCATGTGGGGCTTGAAAACGCTAAAATTTGACACTAAAAAGGGGCAAAATGTGGAGATTTTGGTGTTTTTAATACTGTGGCGCAGATTCAATTTTTTGGCATGGTGCCAGCTCATAGGGTTGAGATGTTCACAGGTCTGTGTGCTTTAGACATCATCTAGTAGTATTAAAGTAGATTGAATTACATTGGTTTAAAGATGCTGTGGCATAAGTTGTATCAATTAGTCTCTACACTGTGTTCTGCACTACCTTATTTGTGCTGGTCATATTTCACTAATAGTTTTGTGCATTCTATTACATCTGGAAACTGGATGGTGGTGATGATTTTACTTTGTGGTTTGGCACTGGTTTATTTTATTATACTCCAGCCGATAATGAATTGATATTCATTACTGTTGTATCTAGAGAAACTTCCAGTAGAGATTAAAGAGAAATATACCTACCTTTGTTTCAATTCGATAAGCCAATCTATAGAAAAACTGACTAATAATACCTTTCCTTTTACGTTAGGACAGATTACAGATGTTTTTGAGAGCTTTGAATATCCTTGGAGTTTTGACCGTACTTTGTTGGTATTGTCAGGTTTGCTGAATGTGTGTCAGTTCATGCTAGTGATAAGAGAGATGAGGTTAAATAAGAGGATTGCATTTTTTCTAACTCCTGAGACTTATGTTGTGTTTGCTCAAGCCTCGGCAACAGGCATGGCTATGGCTGCTGCCCGCCCCAAATGGAGCAAGGCAGCGAAAGCTACCGTTACAGTACCCGTAACCCCCCTGACAGCCTCAGCAAGTGACAAAGCATCTCCAGCTCCTACACAGAGCAAAGCAGCTAAGGCTGTAAACCCCCCCGACTGCCGCTTCTCCAGTCTCAAAGACTGACAAGGCAGCTACTCTACCCCCCCACACTGTGCACTGCTGCTGCTGCAACCACAACAGCCACTGTAATTATGTCAATACTGGTGACAGTAATTTTCTGGAAATAAATCGAGATATGGTGAGCCCATGTTGGCATCAGTTGCTGGTGTTAAGAGAGTCGCAAGAAGGACTGCTCATGCTGCAGATGATGGCCAAGGGGCATAATCACCCCAAGAGGCATCCTCATCAACACAAGGAGGAGAGGAAGTGACCAATCAATCCTTTTCTCCAAGTGAGCAGAAAGATATGCGAAAAGACTTCAGTTGTCATGAAGGCGAGAATGTTGTAACCTGGCTACTCCAGTGCTGGGATAATGGAGCTGATGGTCTGGAACTAGAAGGTGGGAAAGTCAAGCAGCTGGGATCTCTGTCAAGGGATGCCACCCTTGATAGGGCAATTTCAAGAGAGAATGACCCCTCCACCCTCTGGAGTAGACTCCTGACAGCCATGAAGGCAAGGTTTCCCTTTAAGGAAGATGTTATATGTAATCCAGGGAAATGGTATACTATGGGAGAGACGTATCCAGTTCCTGAGAGAATTAGCTGTGTGGGAGATCTATTTTGAGCCAAACAGCCAAAAGGGGACAGACCCAGAAAGAATCCTTTGTACACGACCTTTGTGACACAGGTTTGTACAAAGCGCACCACTGGCATATGCTAAGTCATTGGCATCAATGATCTGGTCAGCTGCAGCTCAACAAAACATTGCTGAAGTGATTAAGCAGCTTCAGGACTTTGAGGACAGCCTTGCTAGCTCTTTATGAGGTTGTGCCTTGACTGTGGAGAAACTGTGTGAAAAATCTGATGACTGGTTTGAAAAGCTGTTGAACGAAATCATAGCACTCAGAGAAGACAAGTTCCATTCACAACCTGTACAAACCTATGTTTCAACTATTAGGAGAAGGTGTTTTCAGTCTCAAGAGAGAGGACAGAAGAAATACACAAAAAGAGGCACACTGTGGTTTTTCATACGTGACCAGGGAGAAAACATGAGGAGATGGGATGGAAGACCTACCTCAGAACTTCAGGAATAAGTACGTGGGTTAAAAGGGAAAAATACTAGGAAAATGGCTGCTCCAGTTTCCAGAAGGGGTAGAAGAGATTCTGATCCTCTTGAAGGAACCTCTAATTCATACCCAGAGACTGTGCATAACACAAATTAGAGGGGTCCTGCCTCCAGCCAAGCGGAGGAAAGGGACAACAGAGTTTATTGGACTGTGCAGATACAATGGCCTGGTACAACAGAACCCCAAGAGTACAAAGCTTTGGTAGACACTGGTGCTCAATGCATGATAATCCCCTCAAACTGTAAAGGAACACAATCCATCAGTATTTCTGGAGTGACTGAGGGATCCCAGGAACTGACTGCAGTAGAGGCTGAAATGAACCTAAGTGGAAAAAACTGGCAAAAGCATCCCATTGTGACTGGTCCAGATGCTCCATGTATCCTTGGCATAGACTACCTCAGGAGAGGGTATTTTAAGGACCCAAAAGGGTATTGGTGGGCATTTGGTATAGCAGCTGTGGACACTGAGAATATTGAACAGCTGTCTACTTTGCCTGGTCTCTCAGAGGACCCTTCTGCTGTAGGACTGCTGATGTTTGACGATCAGCAGGTGCCAATTGCTACCACGACGGTGCATCGCCGGCAATATCGCACCAATCGAGACTCTTTGATTCCTATCCAGAAGTTGATTCGTCAACTGACGAGCCAGGGTGTGATCAGTAAGATTCACTCACTTTTTAACAGCCCAATTTGGCCAATGCGTAAGTCTAGTGGAGAGTGGAGACTAACTGTAGACTATCGTGGCCTGAATGAAGTTACGCCACCATTGAGTGCTGCTGTGCCTGACATGTTAGAACTTCAATTTGAACTGGAGTCAAAGGCAGCTAAGTGGTATGACATAATTGACATTGCTAATGCATTTTTCTCTATTCCCTTAGCAGCAGAGTGCAAGCCGCAGTTTGCTTTCACCTGGAGGGGCATCCAGTACACATGGAGTCGCTTGCCCCAGGGATGGAAACACAGTCCTACCATCTGCTATGGACTGATCCAGACCACGCTGGAACAAGGTAAAGCTCCAGAACACTTGCAATATATTGACGACATCATTGTATGGGGCGACACAGAGAAAGAAGTCTTTGAGAAAGGTGTATGAATAATTCATATTCTTTTGGATGCTGGTTTTGCCATAAAATGAAGCAAGGTCAAGGGACCTGCACGAGAGATCCAGTTTTTAGGAACACTAACACATCAATAACCCTCGTGTCTTTTCTGCCACACTGCTCTCCATTTGCAAACCTCCACTGAGATGGCAGACAGAAGGGCCTTGCTAGCACCCAATCCCTCAAACATTGGGTTTGTCTCTACTGTACTTGGCTTTCTCCCCTTCCCCCTTCAAATCTAGGTTAAAGCTCTTTCAATGAGCCCTGCTAACTCCTGTCCAAGGATCCTTTCCCCCTTTGAGACAGGTGCAACCTATTTGTCTCCAGCAGGCTAGGTGTCATATAAACATGATCAAAAAGCCCAAATTTTTACTCCTGACACCAGTCCTGCAGACAGGTAATGATCTGCTGGGTCTTTTTGTATCTTCTGTGCTTGTAAATATCCCAAGGATGGGTATCAAGAGGATGGGACCAGACTCTTTTCAGTGGTTCCCAAGAATAGGATGAGGGGCAATGGGCAGAGGCTGAAGCATTGGAGGTTCCATGTAAACATGAAGAGAAACTTATTTACTTTGAGGGTCACAGAGCACTGGAACAGGCTGTCCAGAGAGGTTGTGGAGTCTCCTCTGGAGACATTAAAAAACCACCTGGACGCATTTCTGTGTGATCTGCTCTAGGTGAACCTGCTTTAGCAGATGGGTTGGACTAGACAATCTCCAGAGGTCCCTTCCAACTCCAACCATTCTGTGATTCCCTCATGATTCCGTGCAACTGGGTGGACAGAGGAGAACACTACTTGTGTTTATTGTTAGTAAAGCTTTTTTTTTTTTTTTAAACTTTCCAACTTGTCTCTCTCCCTTTTCTTCCTCTTCCTTAGTGGGGAGGGCAGGGGTTAATAGAGAGCATCTGCCACACTTTGTTGCCCTGCAGTAAACAGTGACACAAGTCCTGCCTGATCAACCTATTGACCTTGATGGAGTGAGTACATCAGTGGACAAAGGAAGGGCTATGGATGTCATTTATCTTGACTTCTGTAAAGCCTTTGACATGGTCCCACACAACATCCTTCCCTCTAAATTGGAGAGATATGGATTTGATGGGTGAACTGTTCAGTGGATGAGGAGTTGACTGGATATTCACATCCAGGGGGTAGTGGTTAATGGCTCAGTGTCTGGATGGACACTGGTTACAAGTCTGTACTGGGACCAGTACTATTTAATATCTTCATCAGTGACATAGACAGCGGGATTGCATGCAGCCTCGGCAAGTTTGTGGAGTACACCAAGCTGAGTGGTGCCGTTGACACACCTGAGGGATGGGATGCCATCTACAGGGACCTGGGCAAGCTTCAGAAGTGGGCCCATGCAAACCTCATGAGGTTCAACAAGGCTAAGTGCAAGGTCATGTACCTGGGTCAGGGCAACCCCCGGTATCAATACAGGTTGATGAATGAAGGGATTGAGAGCAGCCCTGCAGAGAAGGACTTGGGGGTACTGGTGGATGAAAGATTGGACATGAGCCAGCAATGTGCACTTGCAGCCCAGAAGGGCTATTGTATCTTGGACTGCATCAAAAGAAGCGTGGCCAGCAGGTTGAGGGAGATGATTCTGTCCCTCTGCTCTGGTGAGACCCCACCTCAAGTACTGCATCATTACTTATTACAGGAAAGATATGGACCTGTTGGAGAGGGTCCAGAGGAGGGCCACAAAAATGATCAGAGGGATGGAACACCTCTCCTATGAGAACAGGTTGAGAGAGATGGGGTTGTTCAGCCTCGAAAAGAGAAGGCTCCAGGGAGACCTTATTGAGGCCTTTCAGTACTTAAAAGCGGCCTGTTACAATAAGACAAAGGGTAATGGTTTTAAACTAAAGAAGGGGAGATTCAGGCTAGACATGAGGAAGAATTTTTTTACAATGGGGGTGGTAAAACACTGGAACGGGTTACCCAGAGAGGCGGTAGGTGCCCCATCCCTGGAGACATTCAAGGCTGGGCTGGACAGGGCTCTGAGTAACTTGATCTAGTTGAAGATGTTCTTGCAGTAGGGTTGGACTAGATGACCTTTGATGGTCCTTTCCAATCTAAACTATTCTATGATTTTATGATCTATAGGATCAACCTCTAGAGAACTTGAATCTAACCGTTTTCACTAATGGATTTTCATACTATGTGATTGGAAAATGACACACGGGCTATGCAATGGTGAGAAAGTACTTGAAGAAGAACCTCTACAACTCCCAGTGAGTGCCCAATCAGCGGGTAAGTATTTATACCGACTTTAAATATGCCTTCAGATTGTGTCATGCAACAAGTATGCTATGGAAAGAATAGGATTCCTTAACACAGCAGAAAATAAATATTTCTGAAGGAACTGGAATCCAAATGTTGTTTGAAGCTATTAAGCTTTCAAGGGAAATCACAGCAGTATACTGTACTAAACAACACTTATAAAATTTTAGATATACAGTGACAGTTACATGTTCCATATCATCTGCAGTCCTCAGAACAGGTAGAAAGAATGAACAGGACTCCTAAAAATAAAATGGCTTGAACATGTAGCCAAGTGGGTTTGAAATAGATAAAGTTTTTAAAAATAGTGCTATGGGAATAAAGGCCGCTGTTAGAGGACGTAGGAAGACAGCTAGGATAGCCAAGGCCTCCTTAGAATTACAGCTGGCGAGAGGGGTCAAGAACAGCAAAAAGAACTTTTTCAAATACATAGCAGATAAAACTAATACCAGAGACAATGTAGGCCCACTGATGAATGGAGTGGGTGCCCTGGTGGCAGAAGATACAGAGAAGGCAGAATTACTGAATGCCTTCTTTGTCTCTGTCTACTCCGCTGGAGGCTGTCGTGGGGGACCCTGTACCCCTGAGACCCCGGATGAAGCCAGGTCAATGGAGGAGTTTGCTTTAGTCGATGAGGACTGGGTTAGGGAGCAATTAAATAGTCTGGACATCCATAAATCCATGGGTCCAGATGGGATGCATCCGCGGGTGCTGAGGGAGCTGGCTGAAGTAATTGCTGGACCGCTCTCCATCATTTTTGCCAAGTCTTGGGAAACGGGTGAGGTGCCCGAGGATTGGAGGAAAGCAAGTGTCACTCCAGTCTTCAAAAAGGGCAAGAAGGAGGACCCGGGTAATTATAGACCGGTCAGCCTCACCTCTGTCCCTGGGAAAGTAATGGAACAGCTTGTCCTTGGTGTCATCTCAAGGCATATCAGGGATAAGAGGGTCATTAGGGGCAGTCAGCACGGCTTTACCAAGGGTAGGTCATGCTTGACCAACCTCATAGCCTTTTATGAGAATGTAACAAGGTGGATGGATGATGGCAGAGCGGTGGATGTGGTCTACCCTGACTTCAGTAAAGCCTTTGACACAGTCTCTCACAGCATCCTCACAGCTAAATTGAGGAGGTGTGGTCTAGACACTAGAGTAGTGAGGTGGGTTGCAAACTGGCTTAAAGAGAGAAGCCAGAGAGTGGTGGTCAATGGTGCGGAGTCTAGTTGGAGGCCAGTATCTAGTGGAGTGCCTCAGGGGTCAGTACTGGGGCCAATATTATTCAATATATTCATTAACGATTTGGACGAGGGAATTGAGTGTACTATCAGCAAGTTTGCTGATGACACTAAGCTGGGAGGAGTGGCTGACACGCCAGAAGGCTGTGCTGCCATCCAGCGGGATCTGGACAGGCTGGAGAGTTGGGCGGGGAATAACCTGATGAAATTTAACAAGGGAAAGTGTAGAGTCCTGCATCTGGGCAGGAACAAGTCCAGGTTCCAGTATAGGTTGGGAAATTACATATTAGAGAGCAGTGTAGGGGAAAGGGACCTGGGGGTCCTGGTGGACAGCAGGATGACCATGAGCCAGCACTGTGCCCTTGTGGCCAGGAAGGCCAATGGCATCCTGGGGTGTATTACAAGGGGAGTGGTCAGTAGATCGAGAGAGGTCCTCCTTCCCCTCTACTCCGCCCTGGTGAGACCCCATCTGGAATATTGTGTCCAGTTCTGGGCCCCTCAGTTCAAGAAGGACAGGGAACTGCTGGAGAGGGTCCAGCGTAGGGCAACAAAGATGATTAAGGGAGTGGAGCACCTCCCTTATGAAGAAAGGCTGAGAGAGCTGGGTCTCTTTAGTTTGGAGAAGAGGAGACTGAGGGGTGACTTTATTAATGTTTATAAATATATAAAGGGTGAGTGCCGTGAGAATGGAGCCAGGCTCTTCTCAGTGGCAAACAATGATAGGACAAGGAGTAATGGGATCAAGCTGGAACACAAGAAGTTCCACTTAAATTTGAGAAGACATTCAAGGCCCGCCTGGACATGTTCCTGTGCGACCTCACCTAGGCGTTCCTGCTCCAGCAGGGGGATTGGACTATATGATCTTTCGAGGTCCCTTCCAATCCCAAACATACTGTGATACTGTGATACTGTGATATTAGAAATACCCCTCAACAACCTCTAGGGTTGTCACTAGCAGAAACAGTGTTTAGCAGACATTTAGCTGTATCTGGGACTTTTGTCCCACTAGGACTAAACTCTTAAATGAATGGTTGATCCAGTATGTTTTATATATGCAACAAGACGTTGAAGGAAAAAGAAGTATGCTCAGTGGTATCAACCCACACCACTTGAAATATAGTTACGTGGCAGAAAGCCTGGGGAAGAAGTGTTAATTAAGGTGTTTTCACAAAAATCCAAATTATAACCTCGAAGGGAGTGGCCATATATTGTCCTACTATGTTCTTATTTTGTTGTTGTTTTCTTATTTTAAGTTTTAGGAAGAGAAAATTGGATACACCATTCTCATGTCAAGCAGGTCATGAATAGCCAACCAGCTAACGAATGACTATATTTGGAAGAATCCATACACTGAAAAGACTAAGTGGTAAATCTCACTACTCTTGGTGCTTTTAACCATGATGACCACTGCAGCATGACTAAGTATAAAATCGATGGGTAACCCACTGTAGTACAAAGTTAACAGGACTAAAGGGGAGGTAGTTCATAGATTTTTATGGGGCAGGTATCTAAACTCCTGAAAACCCCCTGGAACTCTACTCCTATATATTGGAAAGGGATGTGTTTGTATAAGAACCCTTTGCGATTTTTTATCCATAGATAACATCACTGTAGAGACAAATAATCATTAAAATACTTGTGCTTGTGGCTTTGCTGACATTGTAGGATGTGGTTTCAGTTATCCAGTTTCCATTATGTCTTATCAACTGTTACAGTCCAATTATACCTTAGTTCCTACTTCCTATCCCCATTAGAATGAATCCTGCATTGGTGAGGAAACTACAAAGACATAATGACTTGTATCAACTGTTAGAAAATGTCTGAAACAATGTACAAAAGACCCTAATTACCATCCATCATGATGTGGAAGAAATACATCGCATCACAGAAAGGGTAAAAAAGGATGGAGAACCCTAATGGTGGGAAACTTTTTTGGGTGGTCACCAACCACTACGGGATACTCCACCCAGTAGTAATTTTGTTAGCTCTGGTTACCCTGCTCAAGAGAGATGACTATTGTGGATGGAGTGAGAGGGATGCACTTCACTCGTAAGAGAGAAGCAACAATAAATTTTTTGATAGTGAGGTAACAAAGTTGGGGACTACGGTGGGTCCATGGATTCCCTGACGGAGGGCATGGGAACAGAAATTAGCCTTGAAGATATGAAGGCCTACCCGTGAGAAAGATGGGAGTAAAGGAATATCTGGAGATGTTAAGGATGTACCTGTGAGAGAGAAGGGAGTAAAAGAGTAACATTGATGATAGCAAAATTAGTCAATGAGATGTTACTGCTGTAACTTGTAACCAATAGTGAAGAGACACACGAATTGTTAAAATTGCATGAAAATGCACTTGTGGCAATAAATGGTATCTACTACTTTCATCCTGGAAGAACTTGGTCTATGTCATTTGTCCGTCTCAACCAAGACATATGGTGACCCCAACGTGATCCTGCATGAAGAGGATTTCGCATGAAGAAGAGACAACGGTGAAGCTGTGACAGCCAAAGACAAACTGGGGAGACAGAGCCCGGTACAGCTGAAGATCCAGATCCTTGAAAAGACACCACGCCAAGAGCTGGTGAGCTACCGGGAATGGGGAGGGGGTGGAACTTATCTAAAGAAGAGGGTATTATATTATCTACATGGAAATTGCTTCTGAAGAAGCAGGGTATTAGCCTTCTGGAATTGACTTTACGAAGGATGTTACTATGGGGCAAAGCAGTACTGAAAGATCCAAAGAAACAACTGAACTGTTAACAACATGGCACTTGTTGCTGGAGACTTTGAGAGGATTAAAAGAGCAACAGGAACACGCAGAGACAGTAGAGAGGGGTGGCTTCCCTGGACTAGATTTGGAAAAAAAAAAAAGTGCACTGTTCCAAACCCTGAACCCCCCTGTTACTGATGATTCTCCAGCACCGTTCAAGTCCGCGTTATCTGATGACTCGGATGAGGATGAGGGTCTGCAGCATTTGCTTTAAAAGTTAAAAGGAAAAGGAGTATATGTACGTGTTTCCCCGAGATCAGATAAAAACCATGAAAGACTCAAAGCAAAATTTGACGTATGCAATGTAACAGCTATAGATCATTTAGGACGGAACGATGGGGATTCATTGAAATGGGCGGGTATCCCCCAACTCTTAGAAGATACACTAATTGGCACACCAGAATTACAGGCGCTATTAGTTTCTGAAATCCTGAGGCAGTCAACAGACCTTGCATATCAAGCTATGATAGAGGTGCCTGAAACCAACATAGCAGCCAAATAATTTACAACTATTAATCAGGGTCCCAATGAGAATTACATGCAATTTATTGACCATCTTCAAGAGGCCATCAATAAGCAGGTTGAAAACTTAGAAGCTAAGGACGCACTAGTGTTCAAATTAGCAGTAGAGAACACTAATGTTTGCTATCAATGTGTTATCTGTGAGTTTTACAGTACATATTACATGCTGCTGTGTATTGCCTCTCTGAAAATCAAGCAGGTTGTCAGGAATGTGAGTTTATTGTTTTACTGGATGTTGTTACATTTCTTTCTTTGTGGTATGGTTTCTGTAAGTGCACCATAAACCTTCTCCCCGCTTTTCCCACTTGCGCTGCAAGCAGCTCTGTATTTCCCCCTCCTCCCTCCCTCTTCTCATGTTTTTTACTTATGAGATGGGGTCGGAAATGACTGTTTTCAGTTGTGTTCCTAAGAAATCGGTATTGGGAGGTGTTTTAAAACATAGGAAAGCACTTGGAAATATGAGGAAGGAAGATCTTGTGAAATTAATGTAATTAATGGTGGCTGCTGTATAAGTTAGATGATTGGGAAAAGTGTCTGGAGAATGGAATCTTGAAGTACAACACTTCGTTGCAATTAATATTGTTCTTAAAGAGAGAAGAACAAGACAAAAATAAATCTTTACAAGAGATCATTGAATCATTTCAGACAGTTTTACAGGTGGAACGGTTTGAACTTCAACAAGCTGAGAGAGAGTTTGATAACACAGGAGTTACAGAAAAGATGCAGAAGTCTGCAAGATGCTTTTCATTATGTACCTGCTTTCTATGTAGGTATCTATTTAAATGTATTACAGTTTCATAATTCTTTGCCTGTTATATGGTACAGTAAGTTCATAGACTGTTAAATCAAGAGAATCCATGGACTCAAAATGTACATTTTGTGATAATACAGAAGACTATGCATAATTTAGCTCTTTGCTGCGTGAATGTGATGATAAGATTTTGCGTGTGATAGCTATTACTTTTCTTTCTAGCATGCTAGCTTTATTCCAGCATCCAGACTTGCGCAACTCTGTGCTGAGCTGTGTCTCATCTCGGCATACTTGTCCTGGTTTAGTTAAAAAACAAGTTTCCTTTTAGTGAATTTGCCTGTCAGCTAAAGCCTTCATATCAGCTGCAGTTTCCTGGAAAACCAGATACATATTTTGGTAAACATAGCAATGGAATGCAAAGTTATGATAACAACTGATGCATATCTCGCGAGAGGGGCAACGAGAAACAGGTGACCAAGGAACTGACCAACGGTGTATAACATCCCATTCACGTGAATATTTCATAAAAAAGTGGGAGATCACGAGGATCACGTCTTTTTTTCCTTCTTTTCCTTTTTCCTTATAGCCGACATCAGAAGAGGACCTTGCTAGTTGTCCCTGCGAACTGAGGCCTAGTGAGAGACTGAATCCAACAGAGTCCAATCCAGGACTTTGGGTGCCGACTCTGCAGTTGCTGAGACTTTCAAGATTGGTTTTGTATATTTTGTATTATTTTCTCTATTCTTATTAGTAGCATTAGTAAAACATCTTTAATTTTTCCAACTCTCTTCTCTCTGTCCTTCTTTTCCTCCCGATCACCTGTCCTTAGTGGGAAGGGGGGAGAGGGAGGGGAGAAAGGGGGAAGTGGGGGGAGGAGAGTAGGTTAACAATACCTCTCCCAGAGTTTTATTGTCATCCCGCAATCTAAACCCTCAACAGATAATTGGTGCCCAACATGGGGCAAGAGAAAGGGGTAAATTTGGAGATTTTTGGCTTTTCTACTGCTCTGACATACCTTTCAATTTTCTTGGCATGGTGCTAACTCAGAGAGTTGTGAGACTCGCGAGTCTGTGTGCTTCAGACATTATCTAGTGGTATTAAGGCAGAGTGAATTACACTGGTTTAAAAACGTTGTGGAATAAGATATATCAGTTATTTTCTACATTGTGTTCGGTGATACCATACTTGTGCTGGGCATTCTTTCTGAATCGAAGTATTAATTATATAACAACAAGAAACTGGACGATAGTTATGATGATACTGTGTGGTTTGGCACTGGTTTATTTCATTATACCGCAACCGCTAATGAATTTCTACTCGTTTCTGCTTTACCTTGAAAAACCTCCAGGAGAGATAAAGCAAAAAACAGCTATGTGTTTGCTAATTGGTCAAGCGAATCTTTAGAAATGCTGACTAACAATACTTTTGCTTTCTTGCTAGGAGAGTTTACAAATGTTTTAGAGAGCTTTGAATATCCTTGGAGCTTTGATAGAACTGTGATGGTGTTATTTGGTTTGCTGAATGTGTGTCAGTTTGTGTTACTGTTAAGAGAAATGAGGTTCAATAGGAGTTTTGCGTCTCTTTTTAGTCCTGAGATATGCGGTGTGTCTTCGGAAGCTTTAGCAAAAAACACTCCTAGCCACTGGAGAAAAAACAAAACAGTGAAAGCTGCTGCTGCAGCCACTGCTCCCCCCCATCACAGACACTGCTGCTTCGCAGGCCCAAGCTCCATCTCATCCGCATAGCTCCTCTGCCAAGATCGCTGCAGATAATGTTACTTCTCCAGCCTCAAAGCCTAACAAGGCAGCCCCTCCTTCCTCACACACTGGGCACTGTTGCTGCTGTAACCATAACAATCACTATGATTATGCCCATGCCAGTGACAGTCATTCATACTCTGGAAATGAATCAGATGATGGTGAGCCCATATCAGCATCAGTTGCCAGTTGTAAGAAAGTCACTAGAAAGACTCCTTGTGCAGCAGGTGATGGCACAGGGGCCACAGGGCCAACATCAACCCAAGGGGCATCACCAGCGCAGGGAGGAGATGAAGTGACCACCACTTGGTCCTTTTCTCCAGGTGAGCTTAGAGATCTGCGAAAGACTTCAGTCATCGTGAAAGCGAGAATATTGTAACCTGGCTGCTCCGATGCTGGGATAATGCGGAAGAAACAATTGAATTGGAAGGTGGTGAAGCTAGGCAGCTGGGATGTCTGTCAAAAGATTCCACCATTGATAGGGCAATTTCAAGAGAGCCTAACGCCACTACCCTCTGGACCCGACTCCTGGCAGCTATGAAAGTAAGATTTCCCTACAAGGAAGATTGTATATGCACATTAGGGAAATGGAACACTATGGAGGGAGGTATCCAGTTCCTGAGAGAATTAGCTGTGTGAGAGATCATCTCTTTTGGACCAAAGATGGGACAGACCCAGATAGAATTATTTGTACAAGACCTCTGTGGCGCAGATTTGTACAAAGTGCACCACCTGCATATGCTAAGTCATTGGCAGCAATGCTCTGGTCAGCTGAAGGTAATCAAAGGATTTCTCATGTGATTGAGTAGCTCTGGGACTTTGGGAACAACCTTGCTGGTTCTCTATGGGCTTGTGTCTCTGCTGTGGAGAAATTGTGTGAAAAATTTGATGACCGGTTTGAAAAGCTGTTGCAAGAGATCAAAGAACTCAGAGAAGACAGGTGCCATTAATGACTTGTATGAACCTATGTTTCAACTATTAGGAGAAGGACTTTTCAATCTCAAGAGAGAAGACAGAGGCAGTCCACAAAAAGAGGTTCACTGTGGTTCTTCCTACGTGAGCAGGGAGAAAACATGAGTAGGTGGCATAGAAGGCCTACCTCAGAAATTCAAGAACGAGTACATCAGTTAAAAGGAAAAACTCCTAGGAAAATGGCTGCTCCAGTTTACAAAAAGGGGCAGAAAAGATTCTGATGCTCTTGAAGGGACCTCTAATTCACACCCAGAGACTGTGCAAAACAGGAATTAGAGGTGCCCTGCCTCCAACCAGGTGGAAGAAAGGGATAACAGAGTCTATTGAACTGTACAAATACGCTGGCCTGGTATAACACACCCCCAGGAGTACAAAGCTTTAGTGGACATTAGTTCTCAGTGCACAATAATTCCTTCTAATTATAAAGGAACGCAATCCATCAATATTGTTGGAGTGACTGAGGGATCCCAGGAACTGACTGTTGTAGAGGCTGAAATGAGCCTAAACTGGAAAAACTGGCAAAAGCATCCCATTGTGACTGGTCCAGATGCTCCGTGCATCCTTGGTATAGACTACCTCAGGAGAGGGTATTTTAAGGACTCAAAAAGGTATAGGTGGGCATTTGGTATAGCAGCTGTGGACACTGAGAAAATTGAACAGCTGTCTGATTTGCCTGGTCTTTCAGATGACCCTTCTGTTGTAGGACTGCTGATGGTTGACGATCAGCAGGTGCCAATTGCTACCACGACGGTGCATTGCAGGCAGTATCGCACCAATCGAGATTCCTATCCAGAGGTTGATACATCAATTGGAAAGCCAGGGTGTGATCAGTAAGACTCGCTCATCTTTTAACAGCCCAATTTGGCCAGTGCGTAAATCTAGTGATGAGTGGAGACTAACTGTAGACTGTCGTGGCCTGAATGAAGTTACGCCACCACTGAGTGCTTCTGTGCCTGACATGCTAGAACTGCAATTTGAACTGGAGTCAAAGGCAGCTAAATGGTATGCTACAATTGACATTGCTAATGCATTTTTCTCTATTCCTGTAGCAGCAGAGTGCAGGCCGCAGTTTGCTTTCACCTGGAGGGGCATCCAGTATACATGGAATTGCTTGCCCCAGGGGTGGAAACACAGTCCTACCATCTGCCATGGTCTGATCCAGAACACGCTGGAACAAGGTAAAGCTCCAGAACACTTGCAATATATTGATGACATCATTGCATGGGGCAACACAGCGAAAGAAGTCTTCGAGAAAGGTGAGAGAATAATTCAGATTCTTTTGGATGCTGGTTTTGCCATAAAACGAAGCAAGGTCAAGGGACCTGCACGAGAGATCCAGTTTTTAGGAATAAAATGGCAAGATGGCCGTCGTCAGATCCCAATGGATGTGATCAACAAAATTGCAGCAATGTCTCCACCTACTAATAAAAAGGAGACACAGACTTTCCTGGGCATTGTAGGTTTTTGGAGAATGCATATTCCTGACTACAGTCACATTGTGAGCCCTCCAATTTGAGTGGGGCCAGGAAAAACTACAAGCCTTTGAACAAATTAAGTGTGAGATAACTCATGCGGTGGCCCTTGGACCAGTTCGGACTGGACTAGATGTTAAAAATGTGCTCTACACCGCAGCCGGAGATAATGGTCCTACCTGGAACCTCTGGCAGAAAGCACCAGGAGAAACACGAGGCCGACCCTTAAGTTTTTGGAGTCGAGGATACAAAGGATCTGAGGCCAGCTATACTCCAACTGGAAAAGAGATACTAGCAGCATATGAAGGAGTTCGAGCTGCTTCAGAAGTTATCGGTACTGAAGCACAACTCCTAGCAATTCAACTGCCGGTGCTGAGCTGGATGTTCAAAGGGACGGTTCCGTCTACACATCATGCAACCGAAGTTACATGGAGTAAATGGATTGCACTGATCACGCAACGAGCTTGAACTGGAAATCCCAATCGCCCAGGGATCTTAGAAGTGATTACAGACTGGCCAGAAAGCAAAGACTTTGGGATGTCTCCAGATGAGGAGGAAGTAACATGTGCTGGAGAAGCACCACCATATAATACACTTTCAGAGACTGATAAGCAGTATGCACTGTTCACAGATGGATCCTGTCGTCTTGTAGGAAAACATCGAAGGTGGAAAGCTGCTATGTGGAGTCCCACACGACAAGTTACAGAAGCCACTGAAGGACAAGGTGAATCTAGTCAATTTGCAGAAGTGAAAGCCATCCAGCTGGCTTTGGACATTGCTGAACGAGAGAAGTGGCCAGTACTTCATCTCTATACTGACTCATGGATGGTAGCAAATGCCTTGTGGGGGTGGCTACAGCAATGGAAGAAAAGCAACTGGCAGCGCAGAGGTAAACCCATTTGGACTGCCACACTGTGGCAAGACATTGCTGCTCAGCTAGAGAGCCTGCCTGCCAAAGTTCGTCATGTAGATGCTCATGTGCCTAAAGTCGAGCCACTGAGGAACATCTAAACAACCAACAAGCAGATCAAACTGCCAAGATTCAAGTAACTGAGGTGGACTTGGACTGGCAACGTAAAGGTGAACTTTTCTTAGCTCGATGGGCCCATGATGCTTCAGGGCATCAAGGTAGAGATGCAACACAGAAATGGGAGCGTGATGGTGGGGTGGACTTAACTATGGACACTATTTCACAGGTTATTCATGAATGTGAAACTTGTGCTGAAATCAAACAAGTGAAACGGTTAAAGCCTGTATGGTATGGGAGGTGATGGTTAAAGTATAAGTATGGAGAAGCTTGGCAGATTGATTATATTACACTTCCACAAACACGTCAAGGTAAGCGTTATGTACTTACAATGGTGGAAGCAGCCACTGGATGGTTGGAAACATATGCCGTACCTCATGCTACAGCCCAAAATACTATCTTGGGCCTTGAAAAGCAAGTCTTTTGGTGTCATGGTACGCCAGAAAGAATTGAATCAGACAATGGTACTCATTTCAAAAACAGTATTATAGACAATTGGGCCAAAGAACATGGTATTGAGTGGGTATATCAGATTCCATATCATGCACCAGCCTCTAGGAAAATTGAAAGGTACAATGGTTTGTTAAAAACTACACTAAAGGCACTTCTTGGTGGTGGAACCTTTAAAAACTGGGATTCACATTTAGCAAAAGCCACTTGGTTGGTCAACACTAGAGGATAAACCAATCGAGCCGGGCCTGCTCAATCAGAAATTCTTCGTACTCTGGAAGGAGAGAAAGTCCCTGTAGTACACATTAAAAATATGTTAGGAAAGGCAGTCTGGGTTACTCCTGCCTCAGGCAAAGGCAAGCCCATTCGTGGGATTGTTTTTGCCCAGGGACCTGGCAGCACCTGGTGGGTGATGCTTAAGGATGGAGAAGTTCGGTGTGTACCTCAAGGGGATTTGATTTTAGGTGAAAATATGCAATGCTGAACTGTATGATGTGAATTACCGCACTAACAATGTTTAATAAGTGTCTTTCAGATCAAGACAATGGTGATGAAACCAGAGCTACCTTCTTCGAGTGGCGCCTGACAAGTTTTTCGAAGTTGATGTCTTTAACCCACAAACAGTGGTCATGAGATGCACTTGTACCATCTTTCCTTCCCTGGGAGACTTTTGTGACAAAATGAGCTTAATGAACTTTTCAAAGGATGTTTCACTGATTAAGATTAATTACTCCTGTGTATATATGTACATTTGCGTGTATATATATATATATATATATATATAGTAGTAGTGATTCATTAGATTGTATTGATAGATTGTATTAATGAGGTTTAAGTATTTCCGTGAATGGCATATTATAAGGGGTAGAATGTCCTGGTTTTGTTAAAAACAAGTTTCTCTTTTAGTGAATTTGCCTGTCCCCTAAAGCCTTCATATTAGCTGCATTTTCCTGGAGAACCAGATACATGTTTTGGTAAACATAGCCATGGAATGCAAAGTTATTGATAAGCATGGATGGACATCTCGTGAGAGGGGCAACGAGAAACTGGTGACCAAGAAACTGACCAACTGTGTATAACATTCCATTCATGTGAATACTTCATATAGAAGTGGGAGATCATGAGGATCTCGTCCCTTTCCCTTTTTGCCTTTTTTGTCCCTTCTACTTATGGCTGACATTAGGAGAGGACCTTGCTAGTTGTCCCTGCAAACTGAGGCCTAGTGAGACTGAATCCAGCTCCGGTTGGCTGCAGAGTCCAATCCAGGACTTTGGGTGCTGGCTCTGCAGTTGCTGAGACTTTCAAGATTGGTTTTGTATATTTTGTATTATTTTCTCTATTCTTATTAGTAACATTAGTAAAACATTTTTAATTTTTTCCAACTCTTCTCTCTCTGTCCTTCTTTTCCTCCCGATCACCTGTCCTTAGTGGGAAGGGGGGAGGAGGAGGGGCAAAAGGGGGAAGTCGGGGGAGGAGAGGAGGTTAACAATACATCTGCCAGGGTTTTATTGTCACCCCGCAGTCTAAACCCTCGACACTGGGGAACTAGATACATGTTTTGGTAAACATAGCAATAGAATACGAGGTTATTGATAAGGACAGATTCACATCTGGCGAGAGGGGCAACGAGAAACAGGTGACCAAGAAACTGACTGTCGAGGGTTAAGATTGTGGGGATTGGGAAAGTGTCCGGAGAATAGAATCTTTAAGTATAACACTTTGTTGTTTCTAAAGTGAGAAAAGCAGGACAAAAATAAAACTCTACAAGAGATCATTGAATCATTTCAGACAGTTTTACAGGCAGAATGGTTTAAACTTCAACAAGCTGAGAGAGAATTAACTGATAACACACAAGTCATAGAAAACTTGCTGAACTCTGCGAGATACTGTTCCTTATTAACCTGTTTTTTTGTAGGTATCTGTTTAAGCACATTACAGTTTAAATAAGTGTCTGTTACATGGTACAGTAAGTTCACAGACTGCTAAATCATGAGAATCCATTGACTCAATATGTGCATTTTGTGATTATACAGAAGACCCTGAGTTCTTTACTGCGTGAATGTGATGATAAGATTTTGTGTGTGACAGTTGTTACTTTTCTTTCTAGCATGCTAGCTTTATTCCAATATCCAGACTTGCACAACTCTGTGATAGGCTCTGTCTCATCTCTATGTGCTAGATTTGGCTCTTTTGTATGCACACCAAGTGAAGAGCATATTTTTAACATCTTGTCCTGCCTGGACTGGCCCAAGAGCCACAGCATGGACTGTCTCCCACTTAATTTGTTCAAAGGCTTGCTGTTGCTCAGGGTCCCACTCAAAATCATTCTTCTTCCAGGTCACTTGATAAAGAGTGCTAACGATCTGACCGTAGTCTGGAATTTGCATTATCCAAAAACCCATAACCCCCAAGGAAGTCTGTCTATCCTTTTTGTTAGTTGGTGGAGACATAGCTGTTGATCACATCCATTTGGATCTGATGACGTCAATCTTGCCATCTTACTCCTAAAAACTGGATCTCCCATCCAGATCATTGACCTTACTTTGCTTTATAGCAAAACTGGTTTTCAGAAAAATTTGGATCATTCTTTCCCCTTTCTCAAAAAATTCTTCTGCTGTGTTGCCCCACACGATGACATTGTCAATGTATTGCAGGTGTTCCAGAGCTTTGCCCTGTTCCAGTGCAGTCTGGATCAGTCCATGACAAATGGTAGGGCTGTGCTTCTACTCCTGGAGCAGTTGATTCCAGGTGTCCTGGACGCCCCTCCAACTGAAAGCAAACTGGCCTGCACTCTGCTGCCAAAGGAATAGAGAAAAATGCATTAGCAATGTCAATTGTGGCATACCACTTGGTTGCCTTTGACTCCAGTTCATATTGCAGCTCTAGCACAGCAGCACTTAATGGTGGCGTGAATTAATTCAGGCCATGATAGTCTACCGTTAGTCTCCACTCTCCATTGGACTTTTGCACTGGCCATATGAGACTGTTGAAGACTGTGTGAGTCTTACTGATCACTCCTTGGCTCTCTAGTTAACAAATCCACTTATGGATGGGAATCAGAGAGTCTTGGTTAGTGTGATACTGGCACTGGTGCACCATCATGGTAGCAATTGGCACCTGCTGTTCTTTGACCCTCAGCAATCCTACAAGACAAGGGTCTTCCGAGAGACAGGGCAAGGTAGATAGCTGTTTCATGTCCTGTCTCCACGGCTGCTATTCCAAAGGCCCACCGGTACCCTTTTGGGTCCTTAAAATATCCTCTTCTGAGGTAGTCTATACCAAGAATACACGGAGCAACTGAACCAGTCACAATGGAGTGTTTTTGCCAGTCCTTCCCAGTTAGACTCACTTCAGCCTCCAGTACAGTCACCTGTTGGCATCCTCCAGTCACTCCAGAAATACTGATGGGTTCTGTCCCTTCATTGGTTGATGGAATTAGAGTACATTGGGTCCTGGTGTTCACTTGAGCCTTGTACTCTTGTGAGTCTGACGTTCCAGGACATTGAATCCACACAGCTTGTCCCTCTCCTCCACCTGGCTGGAGGCAGGGCCCCTCTAGTCCTGGTCATGGTACTCACTGCTTCCTTTTTGCAAGAATGAATCAGAAGCCCCTTCAAGAGGTTCAGAAGTAAGATCAGCCCTTCTACTCTGGGGGACTGCCCACTGGAAACTGGAGTAGCATTTTTCCTGGCAGAATCCCTTCTTGTGGTTGTCTTTCCTTGCAACTCATGTACACGTGCCTCTAGGACTGAGGTAGGTTTTCCATCCCATCTCCTCATGACTTCTCCATGGTCACACGGGAAAAGTTCTGAGGAGAAGTCTGTGGTGGCATTCGTGCAAGCAAGTGGAGCAACCGTGAGAGATTTAAATGGTTCTAAGGAGCACAAGCGATCAGGGCAAGCAAACAGGGGTGTGGGGGTTTGCAGTCAGGGCATGCAGGAAGTGCGCTGCAGGCTACTTGTAGGTCCACAACCCAAGGTAGTACTTGTGCTCTAGGTCTCTGCCATAATGGTGTGCACTCGCCTCAGAGTTAAAAACAGTGCGCTTGCAGGGAAAGCCCCTGAGATGTCTCATGCTTCCACCCAGACAGAACCAGTAAGGAAGGAGACTTCAGTACAGGTGGTATGTTGCAATGAGTACCCAGACCCTATTCCTGGAGAAAAGGTAAATACCTGCACAAGGTGTGCACAGGCTGATGATCTGCTATGTCAGGTGGTTGAGTTGCAACAAACAGTTAAAAGGCTGTGCAGTATTAGAGGAGGTGAGATGGTGATAGATAGGTGGTTACAGAACCATGCTCCTGTAGCAGACATCACTGAGAATGTAGTGGACATCACTGAGAATGAGGCACCTTGGACCCTGGTGACCCACTAAAGCAGGGCTCCATCTCAGTCTCCACCCTCCAGCATCACAACTGAAAACAGATATGAAGCTTTAACAGCTATAGGCATCAATGAGCAAGGTCTGCAAGAAGAAACTGTACCGGTAGCACACAGTGGATACCATAAAAAGAAACTAAGAGTGTTTGTGGTGGGTGACTCTGTTAAAGGGCACTGAAGCGCACATCTGCCATCCTGACCGGGAGTCACAAGAGGTATACTGCCTTCTGGGAGCTAAGATCCAAGATGTTGCTGAGAGGGTTCCACAACTTGTCAAGAGCACAGACTGCTATCCACTGCTGCTCTTTCATGGGGGGACAAATGACACTGCAAGCCAGAGCCTGGGCAGAATCAAGGAAGACTATAAAGCCCTAGGGGCACAAGTGAAAAATATTGGTGCCCAAGTTACCTTTTCCTCCATTCTGTAGTTGGATGAAAGGGGGTAGCCAGAAATAAATGCATAATGCACATTAACTCCTGGCTTTGAGGCTGGTGCCCTTGTGAGGGTTTTGACTTTTATGACAATGGGACATTCTTTTATGACTATAACCTGTTAGGGAGGGATGGAATCCATCTGTCTGAAAGAGGCAAGGGAATCTTAGGCAGTAAGCTGGCCAACTTGGTGAGGAGGGCTTTAAACTGAAGAGCTTGCGGAGTGGGGTCCTAAGTGGTAATGCTCATGCCATCACATCCAACTAGGGAACAAGCCAGGCCAACCACAGCAGCAACAAATATTCCTTAGCGGCCTCCCAAGATGAGAACCAGAAGACTCAAGGGTATGTACGGCTATGGTGGATCCTTCTGAACCCCTCATGGGACTGCAGCCTATTAATCTAGATGTAAAAATTCATATAATAACTCCAGACAATGCTGTATGGTTCTGTACCCTGACTTCTCCTCTTATTTTACATCCTTTGCTAATATCAGATTTTCGAGTTCTTTTATTTGGGGTATCTACGATGAATACCTGTACCTTATCTCAAGGAGACAGCATTGGAACAGTGTTATTGATGTTGAGAACAAGACATATTGTATTGAAGTTCAATTTGAAAAAGTACAAGCCAGATGTCTCCAAACTGTGTGGATAATCACCTCATGTCAGGTTATCAGACCCAGAGTAACATTAGCTGCAGAAGCTGGAACAACATATATGTATTACTGGAAGGTGATGACACCCCTGTTTTCTTCACCTACCACAGGTTGGCTCATCGTGCTTTGCTATCTTGTACTAAAAGCATATGCCCTGGATATGTTTCTGCAAGACCAATATGTAAATACTTAGATTTGGTTGGTCTCTACTGTAAATAACTCATCTGCCTTTTATATTAAGGGAAGACTAATGGCTGCAGATATTTTAAAAATGTGTTTTATTAGCATGTCAACCCTGGTAGCTGTATTACAGAATTATACTATGCTAAGGGATTTTGATATTAATGTTTCTTATTGCTGTTTTTTCTGAGTAGGTAATGGTTGTAAAAGCTGCTTCAATTTTGAAGGCATGTGCTGCTTTAGCATAGCTGATAAACTAGCCAGAATAGAAGATGACATATAACATATTCGGTACTAATGCATCAAGGGAAACAATCTAGTGATAATGCCTGGCTGAATGACTTGTTTAATTCCTTGACAAGAGAAATGGAACACCTGATTTAAAGCATTATTGTATGCGGTGATGAGAACAACGCATACAGACACGCATATGGATCAGAGTAATAATCAATTCTAGAGGCTGAATAATAGTTTTACAGAAACAATTGGGCAAAAAAACCCACATTCCAAGTATATCAATCTGTTTGCTTTCTCATCATATTGTCCTACAATAGCCACAGGTTGCCTCTGTGTTGTAGCTATAAATAGACAAATCTGCAAGTGTAATCAAATGCAGTCAGCCTGTAAGGTGGTCATAAACTTGTTCATCAAAGTCTCTAACCCCATTTTGGGTTTTGTATTTACTGGACATTGTTTTTCCTTAACGGCTCAAAGTCCTCTTTCAGTTCTGTCTCAGTGTAGTATTGGTTTTATCAATACTTCAGCTGCCAATACTAGTGGAAATACAGCATCCAAAATTTCCTTGGAGATTTCTTGCTTGCAGCAAGCAGATCTGTACCTTCCAAGCACCTTCTTATGGGACATGCAACTAAACAGAATTGTCAGAACATTTCTTCTCTTCAACATTTCTTCTCAGAAAACATTATTTGAGCTTACAGTTTACTTAACAAATCTTGACCCAAGAGAGGTATAGGGCTTTCTGGCAAACACACAAATACATCTGTTAAAACTTTGTTCCAAAATTGGCATTCCATTGGATTTTAAAAATGGCCTTTCTTTTTTTTCCCATGACCCCAAGAACTAGCACGGTAAATTTTCTAAGAAGTCCTTTGCAACTAGTTAACACAGAATCACACAGAATGTTAGGGATTGGAAGGGACCTCGAAAGATCATCTAGTCCAATCCCCCTGCCGGAGCAGGAACACCTATTTGAGGTTACACAGGAAGGCGTCCAGGCAGGTTTAGAATGCCTCCAGAGTAGGAGACTCCACAACCCTCCTGGGCAGCCTATTCCAGTGTTCTGTTACCCTCACTGGGAAGAAGTTTCTTCTCAAATTTAAGTGGAACCTCTTGTGTTCCAGTTTGAACCACTTACCCCTTGTCCTACCGCTGGATGTCACAGAGAAGAGCCTGGCTCCATCCTTGTGACACTCACCCTTTATATATTTGTAAACATTAATAAGGTCACCCCTCAGTCTCCTCTTCTCCAAGCTGAAGAGACCCAGCTCCCTCAGCCTTTCCTCATAAGGGAGATGCTCCACTCCCTTGATCATTTTGTTGCCCTGCACTAGACTCTCTCCAGCAGTCCCCTGTCCTTCTTGAACTGAGGGGCCCAAAACTGGACACAGTATTCCAGACGGGGTCTCACCAGGGCAGAGTAGAGGGGAAGGAGAACCTCTCTGGACCTATTAACCACTCCCCTTCTAATACACCCCAGGATGCCATTGGCCTTCCTGGCCACAAGGGCACAGTGCTGGCTCATGGTCATCCTGCTGTCCACCAGGACGCCCAGGTCCCTTTCCCCTACACTGCTCTCTAATATGTAATTTCCCAACCTATACTGGAACCTGGGGTTGTTCCTGCCCAGATGCAGGACTCTACACTTTCCCTTGCTAAATTTCACCAGGTTATTCCCCGCCCAACTCTCCAGCCTGTCCAGGTCCCACTGGATGGCAGCACAGCCTTCTCGCGTGTCAGCCACTCCTCCCAGCTTAGTGTCATCAGCAAACTTGCTGCTAGTACACTCAATTCCCTCGTGCAAATCGTTAATGAATATATTGAATAATATTGGCCCCAGTACTGACCCCTGAGGCACTCCACTAGATACTGGCCTCCAACTAGACTCCGCACCATTGACCACCACTCTCTGGCTTCTCTCCTTAAGCCAGTTTGCAACCCACCTCACTACTCTATTGTCCAGACCACACCTCCTCAATTTAGCTGTGAGGATGCTATGGGAGACTGTGTCAAAGGCTTTACTGAAGTCAAGGTAGACCACATCCACCGCCCTGCCATCATCCATCCACCTTGTTACATTCTCATAAAAGGCTATGAGGTTGGTCAAGCATGACTTACCCTTGGTAAAGCCATGCTGACTGCCCCTAATGACCCTCTTATCCCTGATATGCCTTGAGATGACACCAAGGACAAGCTGTTCCATTACTTTCCCAGGGACAGAGGTGAGGCTGACCGGTCTATAATTACCCGGGTCCTCCTTCTTGCCCTTTTTGAAGACTGGAGTGACATTTGCTTTCCTCCAATCCTCGGGCACCTCTCCCGTTTCCCAAGACTTGGCAAAGATGATGGAGAGCGGTCCAGCAATGACTTCAGCCAGCTCCCTCAGTACCCGCAGATGCATCCCATCTGGACCCATGGATTTATGGATGTCCAGACTATTTAATAGCTCCCTAACCCAGTCCTCATCGACTAAAGCAAACTCCTCCACTGACCTGGCTTCACCTGGGGTCTCAGGGGTACAGGGCTCCCCAGGACAGCCTCCAGTAGAGTAGACAGAGAGAAAGAAGGCATTCAGTAATTCTGCCTTCTCTGTGTCTTCTGTCACCAGGGCACCCACCTCATTCATCAGTGGGCCTACATTGCCTCTGGTGTTAGTTTTATCTGTCACGTATTTGAAAAAACTCTTCCTGTTGTCCTTGACCCCTCTCACCAGGTGGAATTCTAAGGAGGCCTTAGCTTTCCTAGTTACCTCCCTACACCCTCTGACAACAGCCTTATATTCTCCCCAAGTGGCCAGCCCCTCCTTCCACGATCTGTAAACTCTTCTCTTCCACTTGAGCTTACCCAGCAGCTCCCTGTTTAACCACGCAGGTCTACTGGCTCCCTTCCTTGACTTCGTATGTGTCGGGATGCTCTGATCTTGTGCCCGGTAGAAACAGTCCCTGAACGCTAACCAACTGTCTTGGTCCCCTTTACTTTCAAGCAGCCTTGCCCATGGGATTTCCCTTAGCGATTGCCTGAAAAGGCCAAAGTTTACCTTTCTGAAATCCAAGGTTGCAGTTCTGCTTGCTATCCTGCTCCTGTCACATGAGATCCTGAATTCCACCATCTCATGGTCGCTGCAACCAAGGCAGCCCTCAACCTTTACCGCTTCAACCAGACCCTCCTTGTTAGTGATGATAAGGTCCAGCAATGCACCTCTTCTTGTTGGCTCCTCCACCCTTTGCATCAGAAAGTTATCATCAAGGCACTGGAGGAACCTCCTAGACTGTGGCTGGCCAGCTGAGTAGTCCTTCCAGCAAACATCAGGGAAGTTAAAATCCCCCACCACAACCAGGGCCTGTGATTGCGAGGCTGCTCTCAGCTGTCTGTAGAAGGCCTCATCAACTTCCTCACCCTGATCTGGTGGTCTGTAGTAGATGCCCACAATAGCGTCACCCTTGCCAGCCTGCCCCTTAACTTTCCCCCACAGACTCTCAACTTGCTCCTCATCCATGCCTGGACAATACTTAATAAATTGTAGTTGCTCTCTCACATAAAGAGCAACTCCACCACCACGCCTGGCTGGTCTGTCTTTCCTGAAAAGGACATAGCCATCCATGACCACATTCCAGTCATGTGTGCTGTCCCACCATGTCTCTGTAATTGTCACCAGATCATAATCTCCTGCCCTAACACAGGTTTCTAACTCCTCCTGCTTATTCCCCATGCTGCCCGCATTGGTGTACAGGCATTTCAGAGAGTGAGTTGAGCACACCGATTTCACCTCAGGGGTATGGGGGGCCTCCCAGCCCTCATGAACTCTAGAGTGATGCCCTACGCATGCAAGCCCAGCTACCACCCCATCCCCCTTCAAATCTAGTTTAAAGCTCCCCAAATGAGCCCTGCTAATTCCTGTCCCAGCATCCTTTTGCCCCTGCGAGATAAACCTTTCCCGTGTATTGCTGTCTGGACTGGTGTCTTGTGAAACCAGCTGTTATCAAAGTACCCAAAGCCCTGCCTGTAGCACCAGTCCTGTAGCCAATTGTTTAGAGACTGGATTTTTCTATTCCCGACCACATCATCACCCAAAACTGGAAGGAGGGCAGAGAAAATCACTCGAGCCCCAAATTCTTTTACCATCTGTCCCAAGGCCTTGAAATCTTTTTTTCATTCCCGTCAGACTGCAGAATGCAGCTTCCTCCCCATCTGTCTGGAAGATCAGCAGTGGGTAGTAGTCTGTCGGGTGCACCAGGTTGGGGAGCATCCTGGTGATGTCCCTGATCTGGGCTCCAGGTAGACTGCACACTTCCCTACGATGAGGGTCAACTCTGCAGATTGGGCCCTCTGTCCCTCTCAGAAGGGCATTGCCTACTACAGTTACCCTTCTTTCTTTCTTATCTGAGGCGGTCTTGAGGTGTGGGGTCAACTGTCTCTTTCGATGTGACCTCAAATGAGCCTTGCACCACATCCTCACATATCTCCTCTTCAAGATCCAGGGCCTCAAACCTATTACAGAGGGGCACCTGGGGAAGCAAAGCAGGTAGGGAGGGGGGTTGCCCACAGCCCCTAACTGGAACTAGCTTCCAACCCTCATCATCTTTTCTGTCCCCTACCTCTGCCTGACAGTGACAGGGCAGGGACTGTCTCAGGTCTTCTCCCTTTGCCCGACAGGGCAAGGGGTTCATCACCTTTTGGGGAATGTGTTGTATTAACTTGTCTGATCCTTCTGAATCTGTTCATAGTATTTTAGACAAACTAAAACAGCACATTAATAAGATTGTCATAGTAGAAGTAGGGTTTGACAAATGGTTTAAAAGCTTGGAAATAGGTGGGTAGTTGTTTGATCTTATTATATAAGGCTTAGCTACGTTATATGTAACTGTAATCATTGTTGTTAATCATCTATTCTATGCTGCAGTGTATTTCAAAGATGATTCAGTGCATTGTAAACAAGGCCTGGTTGGTTCAAAAACAAAAAGGGGGAGGTTTGAGGGATTTTCTTGAAGTTAATGTGTGTATAGATTTCTATTAGATGGAGATTTGTTACTGAACTAGCCAGGTCTAAAGGAATTTCAAGGAAAGCTGAAAACAGGACCTGTTGTGGGAGTGAGGCAGTTCTACAATAACAGAGCCTCAACAAGATGTAAATCAACAGACCTATTAGCAGTGAGACTCGGGCGTGTGGACAGCTCATGAACATAGACAATATCCAATTAGCTAATGCATGCTTGGAGCATGGACATGTGATCAGGAAATAACTGCATATATAAGGAGGTTTGTTTCTGTAATAAAGGGCTTCACTTGAATTCGTATTGGATTGTGTGGAGTCCATGATTTTTCGCCCTTGCAGTGCCCTGCCTCCAACCAGGTGAAGGAAAGGGATAACAGAGTTTATTGGACTGTACAAATACGATGGCCTGGTACAACACACCCCCAGGAGTACAAAGCTTTAGTGGACACTGGTGCTCAGTGCACAATCATTCCTTCTAATTATAAAGGAACTGTCACGGAGGCACCCCGAGGTTAGTTTAAGGGACAAGAGGGTCCAAAACAGCTTTTATTAAACTGGTGAGAAACAGGGTTTTAGCACTCCAAAGGTGACTTAAATACAGGTTCAGATATTAGTTGAGGAAAATTATTAAGGGGCAGCAACTAATACAACAGGAGGTCCACAGTGTCCATACACATGGCTTCACCAAAAACAATGCCGGAGCCACTCCTGAGTCCAGGAAGACTACACATTTGCCTGAACATGGTGTGGGATTATTTTAAAGGGATACACATACTCGTATGGAGTATGGGAAGTGTACACTCGCGATTCGGCAAGGGTAAATTTATAGTACACTCGCAATCCTGTGAGGAGAAATGCACGTGCAAATGTGCACGGAATATTACACGTGCTTATGTGGAAGCACGGGAGGAAAATACACTCGCGATTATGCGAGCATTAATTTATACACGTGCTCGTATTGAGCATGGAAAGTACGTGTGCAAATGTGCACAGAAAGTATAAATACACGTGCAAATGTGCGCAGAAAGTAGATACACTCGCAATCCTGTGAGGGTTAATTTTACTTACACACTTGGTGGCAAGGTCAGCAGAGTCTCTGTCCCGGGGAGGGGGGGCCGTGGCTCCTAGCGGCAGTGGCTAAGCTCGTAACTCCAAGAGATCGTGCGCAAGACCACACATCTCGACGAGAGTCCCGTTTTTTATAACCTGATCAGATCTGACTGTGGGCATTACAGAAGCTTCTCTGCACCCCCACCCTGTCTGTGGAGTGCCCCTGAAGCCTCCAAACATCCCCCACACTGGTCGCAGGCGCCTAGCGGCTCTCTGGCACCTCAGCACTCCCTTCTCCTAACGGCCCTGGCCAGGGTGCTCTGGGGCCAAACAAAAGAAGCTGTTAGCCTCAAACAGCAGAGAGAGAGGGAGATGTGTCTACTCCTTCCATATCAAAGGAGGGAGGGGGAGAGAGGGGAGTTTGCATTCTGCCACAGGAACGCAATCCATTAATATTGTTGGAGTGACTGGGGGATCCCAGGAACTGACTGTTGTAGAGGCTGAAATGAGCCTAACTGGAAAAAACTGGCAAAAGCATCCCCTTATGACTGGTCCAGATGCTCCGTGCATCCTTGGCATAGACTACCTCAGGAGAGGGTATTTTAAGGACCCAAAAGGGTATAGGTGGGCATTTGGTATAGCAGCTGTGGACACTGAGAAAATTGAACAGCTGTCTGATTTGCCTGGTCTTTCAGATGACCCTTCTGTTGTAGGACTGCTGATGGTTGATGATCAGCAGGTGCCAATTGCTACCACGACGGTGCATCGCAGGCAATATCGCACCAATCGAGATTCTTTGATTCCTATCCAGAGGTTGATCCGTCAACTGGAAAGCCAGGGTGTGATCAGTAAGACTCGCTCACCTTTTAATGGCCCAATCTGGCCAGTCTAGTGACGAGTGGAGACTAACTGTAGACTATCATGGCCTGAATGAAGTTATGCCACCATTGAGTGCTTCCATGCCTGACATACTAGAAGTGCAATTTGAACTGGAGTCAAAGGCAGCCAAGTGGTATGCTACAATTGACATTGCTAATGCATTTTTCTCTATTCCTTTAGCAGCAGAGTGCAAGCCACAGTTTGCTTTCACCTGGAGGGGCATCCAGTACACGTGGAATCGCTTACCCCAGGGGTGGAAACACAGTCCTACCACCTGCTGTGGACTGATCCAGAACACGCTGGAACAACGTAAAGCTCCAGAACACTTGCAATATATTGATGACATCATCATATGGGGCGACACAGCGAAAGAAGTTTTCGAGAAAGGTGAGAGAATAATTCAGATTCTTTTGGATGCTGGTTTTGCCATAAAATGAAGCAGGGTCAAGGGACCTGCACGAGAGATCCAGTTTTTAGGAATAAAATGGCAAGATGGCCGTCGTCAGATCCCAATGGATGTGATCAACAAAATTGCAGCAATGTCTCCACCTACTAATAAAAAGGAGACACAGACTTTCTTGGGCGTTGTAGGTTTTTGGAGAATGCATATTCCTGACTACAGCCACATTGTGAGCCCTCTCTATCGAGTGACTCGTAAAAAGAAACAGTTTGAGTGGGGCCCAGAACAACGACAAGCCTTTGAACAAATTAAGCGTGAGATAACTCATGTGGTGGCCCTCGGATCAGTTCGGACTGGACTAGCTGTTAAAAATGGGCTCTACACTGCAGCCGGAGATAATGGTCCTATCTGGACCCTCTGGCAGAAAGCACCAGGAGAAACCCGTGGCCGACCCTTAGGTTTTTGGAGTCGAGGATACAAAGGATCTGGGGCCAAGTATACTCCAATGGAAAAAGAGATACTAGCAGCATATGAAGGAGGTCAAGCTGCTTCAGAAGTGATCGGTACTGAAGCACAGCTCCTCCTAGCACCTCGACTACTGTTGCTGAGCTGGATTTTCAAAGGGACAGTTCCCTCTATGCATCATGCAACCGATGCTGCGTGGAGTAAGTGAATTGCATTGATCATGCAACAAACTCTATTTGGAAGTCTCAATCGCCCAGGGATCTTATAAGTGATTACAGATTGGTCGAAAAGTAAAGACTTTGGGATGTCGCCAGATGAAGAGGAAGTAACACGTGCTGAAGAAGCACCACCGTGTGAAGGGGTTTCGTTAGAAGGAGATATGTTGTTGAATTAGTCAGGCCCAAAGGAATCTCAAGGCCACTTCGAGAAGCTGAGAACAGAATCTGCTGTGAGAAAGAGAGAGGGGCGTTTCTTCATTAACAGGGCCTCAGCATGGCGTGAGTCATCGGACCTATCATCGGTGGGGCTCCAGCGTGTGGACTGCCCATGATACTCATTTAGCGAATCCATGCTTGGAGCGTGGATTCGTGATTAGAGAACAGTTGCGTATATAAGGAGACATGCTTCTGTAATAAATGGCTTTTGCGTGATTCACATTGAATCGGAGTGCTGAGTCCTTTATCGTTCCAACACCACCGTATAATACTTTTCAGAAACTCATAAGCAGTATGCACTGTTCATAGATGGGTCCTGTTGTCTTGTAGGAAAACATAAAAGGTGGAAAGCTGCTGTGTGGAGTCCCACACGACGAGTTACAGAAGCCCCTGAAGGACAAGGTGAATCCAGTCAGTTTGCAGAAGTGAAAGCCATCCAGCTGGCTTTGGACATGGCTGAACTAGAGAAGTGGCCAATACTTTCTCTCTATACTGACTCGTGGGTGGTAGTAAATGCCTTGTGGAGGTGGCTGCAGCAATGGAAGAAAAGTGGCTAGCAGTGCAGAGGCAAACCCATTTGGGCTTCCACACTGTGGCAAGACATTGCTGCCCGGTTAGAGAGCCTGTCTGTAAAAGTTCATCATGTAGATGCTCATGTGCCTAAAAGTCGAGCCACCGAGGAACATCGCAACAACCAACAAGTGGATCAAGCTGCCAAGATTAAAATAGCTGAGGTGGACTTGGACTGGCAACATAAAGGTGAACTTTTCCTATTTCAGTGGGCCCATGATACTTCAGGGCATCAAGGCAGAGATGCAATATATAAATGGTCTCGCGATCGTGGGATGGACTTAACTATGGACACTATTGCACCGAAATCAAACGAGCTAAACGGTTAAAGCCTGTATGGTATGGGGGCGATGGTTAAAGTATAAGTATGGAGAGGCTTGGCAGATTGATTATATTGTACTTCCACAAACACGTCAAGGTAAGCGCTATGTACTTACAATGGTGGAAGCAACCACTGGATGGTTGGAAATGTATGCCGTACCTCATGCTATAGCCCAAAATACTATCTTGGGCCTTGAAAAGCAAGTCCTTTGGCGACATGGTACACCAGAAAGAATTGAATCAGACAGTGGCACTCATTTTAAAAAAAGTATTATAGACAATCGGGCCAAAGAACATGGTATTGAATGGGTATGTCATAGTCCATATCATGCACCAGCCTCTGGGAAAATTGAAAGGCACAATGGTCTGTTAAAAACTACACCAAGGCATTGGGTGGTAGAACCTTTAAAAACTGGGATTCACATTTAGCAAAAGTTACTTGGTTGGTCAACACTAGAGGATCAACTAATCGAGCTGGACCTGCTCAATCAGAAATTCTATGTACTGTAGAAGGAGATAAAGACCCTGTAGTACACATTAAAAATATGTTAGGAAAGGCAGTCTGGTTTACTCCTGCCTCAGACAAAGGCAAGCCCATTTGTGGGACTGTTTTTGCCCAGGGACCTGGCAGCATCTGGTGAGTGATGCTTAAGGATGGAGAAGTTCCTCAAGGGGATTTGATTTTAGGTGAAAATATTCAATACTGGACTGCATGATGTGAATTGCCCTACTAACAGTGTTTAATAAGTGTCTTTCAGATCAAGACAGTGGTGATGACACCAGAGCTAGTTTCTTCGAGTGGCGCCTGACAAGTTTTTCAAAGTTGATGTCTTTGACCCACAAGCAGTGGTCATGAGATGCACTAGATGTACCATTTTTCCTGCCCTGGGAGACTGTTGTGATAAATAAACTTAATGAACTTTTCAGAGGATGGTCCACAGACTAAGAGAATGATGGATTACTTCTGTGTATATATGTACATGTGTGTGTATATATAGTAGTAGTGATTAATTATATTGTATTGAAAAGGTCTAAGTATGTCGTGAATGGCATGGTATAAGGGGTGGAATGTCCTGGTTTTGTTAAAAACAAGTTTCTCTTTTAGTGAATTTGCCTGTCAGCTTTTGGAGTGCTAAAACCCTGTTTCTGACCAGTTTAATAAAAGTGTTTTGGACCCTGTTGTCCCTTAAACTAATCTTGGGGTGCCTCCGTGACAATATGTATAGGCGTTCCTGGGGTTACCATGAATATGTAATGCCTTGCTGTATTTAAACACACCTCATATTGTTAGAAGGCACGCGAGATTAGAGGAAATATTCCTCTTGTGCCCGGTGCTGAATAAACATACCATCTTTATAACCCTGCAGGTTGTAAAGTTTTATGGCCTTATAGGTCGTAAAGTTGTTTCCGCACGTTACACTAGCCTTCCTTGTGTTTGCATCACTGCTCTTGGGGGCTTTGGATGTACACAACAGGGAGTGCACTGTCACTGTGTGCCTGAGCTGTTGTTCTGCTCCCTGCAGTGCCTAGAGCAGGCATGGGGCTGTGGGCTACTGAAAATTCAGGTGGAATTCAAGTGCCTAAATACATGCCATCTCTGGGATGTCAGTGTCTGGGGCACTGGATGGCACCAAGGCTGTGGTCTGTGTACTAAGTGTGGTGGAGCCCCACATCAGGGTGTTAAGTACCACTGCCCGTGCCACTCAGCACCTGTAATGAGCCCCAGCACACCCCAGGGCCCCACTGCTGCTGCTGCTCAGTGCCTCTCCCTCCAGTCCAGGTGGCCCTGAAGGCTGGGGTGAGCAGAAACCACTCCTCTTGTAACACATTACTTCTCCTTGTTGCCTTTTACACAGTCCCAAACTCACAAGCTTTTCACAGTGACCTGAGAATTCTGCCCTTAGGGCTCTCTTGCCCTTGCCCTGGATGTCATGCTCCATCCTTTTGGCCTAACACCAGCCCCTGCCTTTCTGCACTGTTTGGCAGGGACAATCTGCCCTGTTTGAGGTGCCAGGGATGTGGCAGACACTGTTCCATGTCACACATGGTGGCATGCACTGGCCTCACTGAGGCTGGGCCAGGCTGGATAGACTGTATGGCTTGTGTGTTGGCACCCCTGGTGCTGGGTTATATTTATAATGCTTCTGCAAGAGGCTTTGGGTTCACCCATGGACCTGCCAAAAACCTTGTGTCAAAAGCACAAGCTTGACAGATGTCCACAGAAGCAGATTGAGAAGCACTGCCAAAATGCAGTGGCAGAGAAGCATAGAATCCCTGATTGTAACCCAGAGAGATGGAATGGATGGGATGGGGGCTTTGACTGCATGTTTTACTTAGCATGTTGTACAGCACGAAGGAAGTGCTTTACCAACATCTCACATCTATCGATGCCATTGCCTCCATCACCTAACTCTACAGGGAGTCCTGGGGCTGGAAAGGCATCTGGTGGGGATGGGTATGAAGGCACCACAGGGCAGGAAGCTGGATTTGGGATGCCGATGTCACCTCTGCCACCGGTGGGCAGGTGTGGAGCAATGGTACAGGATGGAAGTTTGGATTAGGATAAAGTGGGAAGTGAGCCCAGGGAGCTGAACGAGGGTAATTGGGGGGGTATCCACATGTCCCTGGGGAAGGGAAGTTGTGGTCAGTAGATAGCAATGAGTCCTCCTCTCTGCAGGGGGACCTGTGGGGATAGAAGCTGCTGCAGAGGGGGAGTGAGAGCAGTTTTTTAAAAAAGACAACCACAGCTGACATGATTTTTTTTTTTTTTTTATGTGAGTGGGTGATTTTGCTTGCCTTGCTGGGGCAGCTTGCAGACAAAGCACACCATTACAAGGTGGGCAAAGCTGCATCCTCACAGGATGGAGACTAGATCGGCAGAATCTTTCAGGGTGCATTTGCATGTGAAGACATTTCTGCCCACCCTCTGGGGGAAGCAGAGTTCCTATGAGATGACCTGCGGACATGACCCATGGTAGGATTCAAATTACAGTGATTAGTGACTTGGCAAAAGTATATTATTATATCACAAAATTTAACAAGACTTTAGCAGCAAAACTTACAATGATATTACCTTTTGTGCAGGGTCAGTCAGGATGGAGTTAATTTCCACGCTGCCAGGATATCTGGGTATTCTATACCATATCCGGTCTCTGTCTCTTGGGGGGGTTCTGTTTCGGGGAGGGGGTGAGCCAGGGAGTGGCAGAGCTCCAGCAGGGATCACGTAGTTCCAGCGGGGACCACGTGTCTCTCTCTTGGTATTCAGGATGCAAATGGGGATTGGGGACAAGGGAGGGGGAAAGCAGTGGTGGTTTCAGCGCTGACTGTTACAGTGGTGAGCAGCCAGGTGGGAAAGGCGTATACAGTGGGGGAGGGTGGTCACGCAGCACTGTGTGCCCACCGTCTTTGTAGGTTCCTTTGTCACTGCTGTTACTGTTTGTTTGTCCTCCCTTGTTTTCTCCTTGCTGCCCCATTAAATTGTTTTTTATCCTAACCCATGAGTTTTTGCCTTTTTTTAATTTTTTTTTTTCCTTTTAATTCTCCTCTCCATCCCACTGGAGGCGGGGGAGGAAGTGGCACGTAGTTTTAGCAGCTGCCGGCTGAGGGGGAGGTGGGGCTAACCTACAACAGTCCTTTTTGGCGAGCCAGGCAGGAGAAAGAATAAAAAAGTTTGGGATTAAAAAAACCCAAAAAACAACAAAACCAAACCAAAACAAAAAAATCCAAAAACAAATGTAAGGAACATTTAATGAAGAACTGTTGTTTTTACATAACTGAGGACCTGGCACCTGACCCCAGCAGGGGAGAAGGACCGAGAGACATCAGACTATGAATCCTTAATGTAAAACACAGTCTCTTCCCGGAATATATACTGATACCTGTATACATACTGATACCTGTATTTACAAGTTAATTTAGGGGGAAGGGTATTGTATGTAAACTGAGGCAAGCCTCGGGGTAGTCTGTAAACAATGAAGTACCCAACCAATGGGGAACAGGGGAGGGAAATTGTGGTTGGGATTTTGGGGGGATATAAGCAGGGGTTTTTTGCCCTATTATGTGTGCCTACCTTCAGGTAGAACATCCCGTCTTGCAATATCGTTATTAAAAAGATTGCTTTGCTGAGAGATCCTGCCTGAGCCTATTATATTTGCAAAATAATTGTTTCCTACAACAAACAAAAAAACACCAAAAAAACCCAAAAAACACAGAGCTGACTGGAGTGTGTTAGAGCTCACACTATTAGTTAAGTGGTCATGATGTTTCTTTGTTTGTCCACGTGGCTGTGCCACTTGAATTCCTACATGCCCCGTATGTTCCCTGGAGTGCTGTTGGTAACATCTGACAAAAGGATTTGGTTTATCATAACGCTGTCCTGTATGATATCAACCTATGAGATTGTGATTTCCTTCCTTACACAGCTATATTGGTATTTTTATAAGATATTTTTGATTTTTCCATATCTCAGGTGCCACCTCTCAGAATTGATTAGTAATTGCACCCAGTCTATGGAGAAGACGGAGGGAGGTGAAATCTTCCCTCATCTCTTCACTTCTTTTTTCTCCTCCAGCTTGGGTCCAACAGTTTCTGAGGATTTTGGACACCCTGGGGATACTCAAGATAGCCTGATCTTCCTGTAATGTCTTCTGAATGTGTGCCAGGTCATATACAGGGTTACAAAAGGATATACTGGGAATATCACCCATAGATTTGCCCCAAGGGCGGATGAGCATGGGTGGAATGGTGTGTGGGAAAACATGGGCAGATATCTGGAGAATTTCTCACCTTTGACAGTCTGGAGTTTCACTCCTGAACAACTGCAGGACCTTGGTGAGGTGACAGAATATGTAAAAGGGAGATGCTCTAGTTATTCTAAAGAGGCACAACTTACTGTGCTGTATTGGGCCCTGGCCATTATCTATTAAACACTGCTCAACATCATGCAGTGCCCCCAGGGCAAAGGGGGTGGTAACAAACCCACAGGCACTGCGTCTGCTCCTGCCCTTGTGCCAGATGCTGTGGCTGCTCAGACGCCAGTGACAGGCACTGTGGCTACTCAAAGCCAGGCAACGGGCACTGTGGCTACTCAGACCCATGTGGCAGGTGCTGCAACTGAATCAGAGAACCAACCTGTTGGTCCTCTCCAGAAGAAGAACTACACAAAGAAATCAGTTTGCTTAGTGAGGGAAATTGATGACCCAGGCCCATCACAAGAACAGGAAAAGGAGGAGGAGGCAGAACCAGAGATAGTCACCCAATTGCTATCCCTGGGTGAGTTGCGAGATATGTGAAAGGATTTCAACTGCTGGGATGGTGAACACGTTGTTGCTTGGTTGCTCCGATGCAGGGATAATGGGGCAAGTAGCATGTAATTAGAAGGCAGGGAAGCTAAGCAATTAGGATCCCTGTCTAGGGCATTGACAAGGCGATTGGAAGGAAGACACAAACCCTCAGCCTCTGGAGGTGACTTCTGTCAGGTGTGAAGGAAAGGTATCCCTTCAAGGAAGATGTTACCTGTCACCCAGGCAAGTGGACCACCATGGAGAAAGGTATCCAGTACCTGAGGGAGCTAGCTGTTCTGGAGGTGATTTATAATAACACCAATAATGACGATCCACTCACTGATACCGATGAGATCCAGTGCATGCAACCCATGTGGTGGAGGTTTCTGTGAAGTACACCATCATCCCATGCCAGCTCATTGGCAGTAATGTCATGGAAAGAAGGCGAGGGACAAACGGTGTATCAGTTGGCTGGTCAGCTCCAGCAGTATGAGGGAAGTCTATCCTCCTCCCTACAGGCTTCCATCTTGTCTGTGGAGAAACTGCCCAATGTGCTAGCTGAAAAATTGTCCCAAGAGTTCCAGCATTTTGAAGACAAGTTTCGCTCCCCACCTGCATGGCCTTGGGTTTCAGCTACTCAGAATGAGCGTTTCTCCAATTAAGAGAGAGAATACAGAGGGTATTCAAAATGGGGCACCCTGTGGTTTTTACTGCGCGACAACGTAGAGGACGTGAGGAGGTGGGATGGACAACCTACCTCAGTCCTAGAGGCATGGGTACATGAGTTAAAAGGGGAGACAACCACAAGAGGACATTACGCCAGGAAAAATGCTGCCCCAGTTTCCAGCAGGCAGTTCCCCAGACAGACTAGAAGAGCTGACCTTGCCTCTGACCCTCTTGAAAGGCACTTCTGATTCATTCTTACAAGGAGGAAGCAATGAGTACCATGACTGGGACTAGGGGACGCGGCCTCCAGCCAAGTGGAGGAGAGTGATAACAGAGTTTATTGGACTGTGTGGATTCAGTGGCCTGGAACATCAGAACCACAGGAGTACAGGGCTCTGGTGGACACCGGGGCCCAATGTACTCTGATTCCATCAAACTATGAAGGGATAGAACCCATCAGCATTTCTGGGGTGACTGGGGGATACCAACAGCTAACTGTATGAGATGCTGAGGTGAGCATGACTGGAAAGGACTGGCAAAAGCACCCCATTGTGACTGGCCCAGATGTTCCATGCATTCTTGGTATAGACTACCTCAGAAGAGTGTATTTTAAGAACCTGAAGGGGTACAGGTGGGTTTTTAGCATAGCCTCTGTGGAGACAGAGGACATTAGACAGCTGTCTACCTTGCCTGGCCTCTCTCAGAGGACCCTTCTGTTGTAGGATTGCTGAAGGTTGATGACCAGCGGGTGCCAATTGCTACCATGACAGTGCACTGGCAGCAATATAGCACTGACCGAGATTCTTTGATTCCTGTCCATAACCTGATTCGTCAACTGGAGAGCCAAAGAGTGATCAGTAAGACTCACTCACCCTTTAACAGTCCCATATGGACAGTGAGGAAGCCCAGTGGAGAGTAGAGACTAACAGTGGACTATAGTGGCCTGAATGAAGTCATGCCACCATTGAGTGCTGCTGTGCTGGACATGCTAGAGCTACAATATGGAGTCGAAGGCAGTCAAATGGTATGCTACAATTGACACTGTTAATGCATTTTTCTCTATTCCTCTGGCAGCAGAGTGCAGGCCACAGTTTGCCTTCACCTGGAGAGGCATCCGGTACACCTGGATTCGACTGCCCCAGGGGTGGAAGCACAACTTCACCATTTGCCATGAACTGATCCAGGCTGCACTGGAGCAGGGCAAAGCTCCGGAACACCTGCAGTACATTGATGACATCATCATGTGGGGTGACACAGCAGCAGAGGTTTTTGAGAAAGGTGAGAGGATAATTCAGATTCTCCTGCAAGCTGGTTTTGCTATAAAACAAAGTAAGGTCAAGTGACCTGCATGGGAGATCCAGTTTTTAGGAGTAAGATGGCAGTACGGACGTCATCAAATTCCAATGGATATGGTCAACAAAATAGCTTCTATTTCTGCACCGACTAGTAAAAAGGAAACACAGACTTTCATGGGGGTTGTGGGATTTTGGAAAACGCACATTCCAAAATACAGTCAGATCATAAGCCCTCTCTATCAGGTAACCTGGAAGAAGAATGGCTTTGAGTAGGGCCCTAAGCAGCAGCAGACCTTTGAACAAATTAAGCGGGAGATAGCCCATGCCATGGCTCTTGGGCCAGTTCGGGCAGGACAAAATGTTAAAAATGTGCTCTACACTGCAGCTGGGGAGAATGGCCCCACCTGGAGCCTTTGGCAGAAAGCACCAGAGGAGACTCGAGGTTGACCCCTGGGATTTTGGAGTCGGAGGGATACAGAGGTTCCAAGGCCCGCTACACTCCAACTGAAAAGGAGATGTTAGCAGCATGCAAAGGGGTTCGAGCTGCTTATGAAGTGATTGGCACTGAAGCACAGCTCCTCCTGGCACCTCGATTGCCAGTATAGGGCTGGATGTTCACAGGAAAAGTCTCCTCTACTCATCATGCAACTGACGCCACATGGAGTAAGTGAGTTTCATTGATCACGCAATGGGCTTAAATGGGGAACCTTGATCACCCGGGGATCTTAGAGGTGATCATGGACTGGCCAGAGGGTAAGGATTTTGGAGTATTGCCAGAAGGGAAGGTGACATGTGCTGAAGAGGCCCCATCATATAATAAGCTACTCGAGGATGAGTAGCGTTATGCCTTGTTTACTGATGGGTCATGTCTTATTGTGGGAAAGCATCAGATGTGGAAATCTGCTGTGTGGAGTCTCATGCGGCAAGTTGCAGAGGCCACTAAGGGACAAGGTGAATCGAGTCAGTTTGCAGAGGTAAAAGCAATACAGCTGGCTTTGGGCATTGCTGAATGAGTAAAGTGGCCAGTGCTTTATCTCTATGCTGATTCATGGATGGGGGCAAATGTCCTGTGGAGGTGGTTGCAGCAATGGAAGAGGAACAACTGACAGCGCAGAGGCAAACTCATCTGGGCTGCTGAATTGTGGTGAGATATTGCTGCCCGGCTAGAGAACCTGCCTGTAAAAGTGTACCACATAGACAGCCATGTGCCTAGAAGTCGGTTCACTGAACAACATCAAAACAACCATCAGATGGATTGAGTTGCCAAGATTAAGGTGTCTCAGGTAGATCTGGACTGGCAACACAAAGGTTAATTATTCATAGCTCAGTGGGCCCATGATGCCTCAGGTCATCAGGGAAGAGACACAATATATAGGTAGGCTCATGATTGAGGGGTAGAATGACCATGGACACTATTGTGCAGATTATTCACAATTGTGAAACATGCTCTACAATCAAGCAAGCCAAGCAGTTAAAGCCTATGTGGTTCGGGGGCAATGGCTGAAGTATAAATATGGGGAAGCCTGTGTCACAGAGGCACCCCAAAATCAGTTTTAGGCAGGGAACAAGTTCCAAAACAGACTTTATTCTAGCCGGAAAAGTGCAACCAATCAGCTAACCAGAAACAGGGTTTATACAATTAGTTAGCACTCCGACAACGTAAAATACAGGTTCGGATATCAGTTGAGTAGATTATTGGGGTACAGCAAAATAAGAATAATGAGGATCCATAGCATGCATGCACACACTCACAAGAAACAAAACCAGAGCCCTCTGACTCAAGAGTACCCACAAGAAATAATCACTTGCCTGGGCTAGGTGAGGACTCTCACTTGCCTGGTTAGGCAAAGACTCATTCAAGGATAAACCCAGTAAATAACCACTCACCCAAACAATGAGGTGAGGTACTCTCAGTCCTGGGAAGTCTCCTTAAACAGTGTTCCAGTCTAAGGAGAGGGCTCTAGTTCACAGACCCACTGCTCCGAGAAGACCACTCCAAAAGGGGCCTTTGGTGGGAACCCCATTTTTATAGTCTGGTCAGATCTGGCTGTGGGCATTACAACATAGTCCAGAAGCTTTGCAGCTACTCTGGGCACTTCCTCTGCTAACAACCCTGTCAATTGACTCAGGGTCCCATTAAGGAGCCTGTCAATTGACAGAGAGTCCCACCCCTCCTGTCCCACCAGCTGGTGGAAGTGAAGTCACCCTGCCCCGGAGTAGGGGAGGATGTGACTATCAGCACCTTTGTGCCACCCTAGGTGTGTATGTGGAGGCAGGCACAGTGGGGCACAAAAGGTGCTAAAAGAGCCATCAGCTGCCCCATTGAAGGCTCTGAATCTCAGGGGAATGTGTAACTGCCACAGCCTGGCAGATTGACTGTATTACACTCCCACAAACCCGACATGGCAAGCGTTATGTGCTTATGATGGTGGAAGCAACCACTAGATGGCTGGAAACATACACCGTGCCCCATGCCACTGCCCAGAACACCATCCTGGGCCTTGAAAAGCATGTCCTATGGCAATATGGCACCCCAAAGAGAACTGAGTCAGACAACAGAACTCATTTCTGGAACAAACTCATAGACACTTGGGCCAAAGAGCACGGCATTCAGTGGATATATCACAACCCCTACCATGTACCAGCTGCTGGAAAAATCAAACAGTACAATGGACTGTTAAAAACTACACTAAGAGCAATGGGTGGTGGAACTTTTAGAAATTGGGATTCAAATTTGGCGAAAGTCACTTGGTTGGTTAACACCAAGGGATCTACCAATCGAGCTGATCCTGCCCAGTTGAAGCCTCCACACACTGTGGAGGGGGATAAAGTCCCTGTGATGTGAATGAAGAGTATGTTGGGAAAAGCAGTCTGTGTTTTTCCTCCTTGGGGTGTGATTTTTAGTATTGTAATGAGCTTATAATGAGCAAAGTTCAACTAAAGGACACTTTATCTAACAATCTCAAGATATATGTTAAACACGACTCAACTAATTGCACAGGTTCCAGGATATAGCATAATTATTTATCAGTTTATCAATTATTTATCAGCAGTGCTGGCTAAACGGAAGCCTGTTCCAGTGCTTCACAACCCCTTTCTTAAAGAAATTTTTCCTAATATCCAACCTGAACCTCCCCTGGCACAACTTGAGGCCATTTCCTCTCAACCTATCACTTGCTACTTGGGAGAAGAGACCAACACCCTCCATGCTACAACCTCCTTTCAGATAGTTGCAGAGAGCAATAAGGTCTCCCCTCAGCCTCCTTTTCTCCAGACTAAACAGCCCCAGTTCCCTCAGCCGCTCCTCATAAGACATTTTCTCTAGACCCCTCACCAGCTTCATTGCCCTTCTCTGAACTCTCTCTAGCACCTCAATGTCTTTCCTGTAGTGAGGGGCCCAAAATAGAACACAATATTCAAGGTGGGGCCTCACCAGCACTGAATACAGAGGGACAATCACTTCCCTAGTCCTGCTAGCTGCACTATACCTGATACAATCCAGGATGCTGTTGGTCTTTTTGGCCACCTGAGCACACTGCTGGTTCATGTTCAGCTGGCTGTCAATCAACACCCTCAGATCCTTTTCTGACAGGTAGCTTTCCAGACACTCTTCCTCAAACCTGTAGCATTGTATGGGGTTGTTGTGACCCAAGTGCAGGACCCGGCACTTGGCCTTGTTGAACCTCATACAGTCACTCTCAGCCCAATGATCTAGCTGGTCCAGATCCTTCTGTAGAGCCTTCCTATCCTCAACCAGTTCAGCACTCCCACTCAACTTGGTGTCATCTGCAAATTTACTGAGGGTGCACTCAATCCGTTGTCCATATCACTGATAAAGATATAAACAGAACTGGCCCCAACACTGAGCCCTGGGAAACACCACTTGTGATCATCCATTAGCTTCCTGCCTCACTGGGACTAGGGATGCAGCATTGGATGGGCATGGGATATGCAGGGTATGGGGGGATGAGCCCAACTGAGCCTGCATCCAGCTCTACCTCACCTCATCGTGGGCAGAACCTGCTCAGACAAGATCCAGAAGTTGGGAGGAGCCACCAGCCATACAAATCTGGGGTTGGTGATGGGGGAGCATCAAGGACACCACAGGGAAGGCTGTGGAGCTCTGGGGACATCACAGGAAGGCTGGGAAAGGAAAAGCACCTGTCCTGCAGGCAGGGCAGCAGGAGCAGGCACCCCTGGGAGCTACGTCCCTGCTGTCTGCCTCCATGCAATGTGTCAGCCCAGACCTGGCACCAAAGCTTACCTATGGTTGCAATGCAACACTGAGGGAGACTGTGGTCAGGGTGAGGAGAGTGATGCTAAGCCTGCCCATTATCCTCAGGAGTGGAAGCTTGCTGCCAAAATGGCTACTGCCTGGCTTTGTGGGAGGGTGTCCCGGCTCCCGGTCAGTCCCAGGAATGTCTGGGGACCTGGCTGAGGAGCTCCTCCATCCTCACAGCATGATGGTCCATGCTTGACAAGGCTGCAGCCAGAGCTGGGCCAAGGAGAGAGGCAGAGGAGCAGAGCAGGGTGTGTGGTCCTGACCAGGGGGCTGGTGGGAGTGATGACCATGCAGACATAGCAGAGGGGGCAGGAACTACGTGACTTCATTTATAAGTGAAGTTACATCCTTGAAAAATCAGATTTATTCTTCTGTCATCAATGCAGTGTGATGGTGCCAACCAGCCATGGAGTCCCTGGGTGACCTGGGAACTCTCCAGCTCCATCTGCTTAGGTGAGACAACAGCTGGATTGAGACAGATATTGAGCACTGAGACACCGGGCACTGAGATGTTCAGTGTTGAGACATTTGTAAACAGTTGCTAGGAACAGTCATTGCAGAATTGGTCATGTAGGACAGTCTTCTGCATGAAGTTAAGACATGTAAGTTCTGTTTCCCATGTAGCTGAGACAAGCAGTAATGATGGATCATGCCTGCACTGGAGCATGGCCAACAGCCGGACAAGAGCTGAACACGGAGTGTTTCGGGGAGTCTCATCTGACCCTGCTGGAGCTGCTGCAAGAACCCCTGCAACAGACACTCCTTCTCCATCCGGAGAGTGGCTGACTGATCCCCTATATGAGCATTACCCCATGCCAAGATCCCATGATTCTCAGTAGCCCTTCATCCCCTGTGAACTCCCCTGCCAGGGTTCCCAGCCTCATCCTCCTGCTCCCACTGGGCTCTCGAGGCTTTAACTTCATAGACCGTTTGGAGAAGTGGTTTTCAAGGGAAGCGCTGAGGTGGGGACTCACTCATGCTACTGGTGACAGCCACAGCAAGCGTTTGGGGAGGGTGAGGTTGAGAACGAGTCCTGAGGATTCAGGGGTGAGGGTGCAGGATGAGGGTGCAGTGGTGAGAATGAGGATGTGGGGATGAGGATGAGAGTGGAGGGGTGGCTTTTGATCAAAAGCTGAACCACCAGACACCTCAGCCAGTTGGGGCATACACTGGACAGGTTCTGGTCTATGCACTCCTCAGGAGCTGGAAGGCCTGAGAGCAGCCCCAGAGCCCAGCAGGAAAGGAGAGAGAGGAAGACTGGGGAAGGGCAGGTAGGGGCACCCTGCAAGAGGAAGAGAATGGTGGACAAGCCCTGACACTTGCCCAGGGCACTGTGTGCTTGCTACCCCAAAATCCCTGCCCCATCCGACAGCCTCTTCCTCTGGCAGCCCTGCAGCCCCCAGGCAGCACCCACTTGAAGCCCTTTGTGCCTCTCCCTGCACACATGGGTGCCTGCCTGGGGTGCTTATGGGCACCAAAGTTAGGAGATGTGAGTTCGGGATTAAGGAACTTGTGAGTTAGAAGCTTTGTGAGTTGATGAAGTGACGAATTAGTGAGTTCACGTTAGAGGAGTCCATGCAAAGGGCATTGAGCCCTTGTTTGACATGTCTGTTTGTTTTCTTTCCTAATGAGTGTAGTGAGTTTGCATGGCAAGGTTTTACTAGTGAGGAGGCTGTAGGTGTGGCTTCTGTGAGAAGATACCAGAAGCTTCCCTCATGTTCGACACAGCCAGTGCCAGCCAGCTCCAAGATGGACCCTCTGCTGGCCAAAGCTGAGTCGATCAGCAGTGGTGGTAGCACCTCTGTGATAACATTTAAGGGTAAAAACTGCTGGGAGAAAGGAGTGAGAATATGTGAGAAAAACAACCCTGCAGTCAGTGAAGAAGGAGGGGGGGGAGGTGCCCCAGGTGCCAGAGCAGAAATTCCCCTGCAGCCCATGGTGAAGACCATTGTGCTGGGTTAGCTGAAATTAAGGTAATTTTCCATGCAATTAGAATCTTTTCTTCTTAGTAGTGTCATGGATGAGTGATGTAGGGTCCTGTTTGCCACAGAGCAGTGTTTAGATCACTTAAAGTGTGACTTGAAGCAAGCTCTCAGGCGTCAAAGTTTGCATAAATAAATAATTTAATGGAGTAGTACAGCAGCAGGGTTGGCTCGAGCTGGGTGCCTTCGCAGAGGTCCCAGACAAGCATTGAAATCCCTGGGTAATTATACCCTTACAGACTATTTACCTGCCCCTCACACCATGATTCACTCCAATAGCAATATTTGAATCTGGGATCTTTTTGCTTCTTGTTGGATCCTTTCAAGGAGTTCAGAGAGGCTTTTGTATTGTTTAGCTGAAGACGTTGTTTCTAGTCCATAGCCGCTTCGTGTCAGCCTTGAAGGTGTTATTTTGTCTGAATGAATCTTATTTCTTCCCAGCAAAAACTGCAAAACAGGCCTTATCTTGCAGGTGTCCATGATGGTCTGTAGCTTCTTTTGTTTTCATTAAGTAGATACAAGTTTGAGGAATATGAGCAGAACTTTACAACAAACAGCTTAAGATTTCAGCAACCGGCAGACAGTAGTCTGCGGGCTGCATGACTCCTGACTGATCGCTACAGAAGCAACAGAGGAGGGATAAAGGATCTGATATTGTTGCAACAGACACCCAAAGAGGTGAACAGCTGGGGGCGAGAGGAGATGGGGTGGAATATTTTTAAAGAAGAAGAAATACTGCGGTTCCCCCCCATATTCTCTCTAAGAGAGGGGTGAAGTATGAGGAGAGTAACCTCAAAAGACTATTAATCTGGTGCAGAGGCAATGAGTTTCCTGCTGATCTGTTAGGAGTTTTTCAAACAGAGACTTGGGAAAAAGTGGGAACTGTGTTGTGGAAGGCAATTAGTCGCAGTGAAAAAGATATTCTCGGCCTTGTAACCTCCTGGAAACTGATGATTACTACACTGAAGCAATTAAAACCTGAAAAGACTGTTATGAGCATTAGTGACTCAAAACTTAAATTGAACTTTGGGACGATATAGGGCAGAAATTATGGGATAAATTCAGCAATGGAGATAAAGAAGCTAAATCATTAGCAACTACATGGAAGCTTATAATTACCACCTTAAAAGATCTTAAGGCTGAACAGTCTGCTGCTGCCAGAATTTTTGCAGCGTTGCAGCCTGATAAGTATCCTGAAAGTCGCTATGAAGTTTACCCGGTTCGTGTCTTTGATACCCTCCCTATTCCATCCCCTGCTGTAGCTTTGGCACCCCCGATAGCTCAGCAGTCTGGGGCGGGGGGAGGAAAAATGCCGAGCGGGTGGCCTCCTGTACCATTGCTCAACCCTGGTGAGAAAAACAAGTCCAGAGGACTGGAGTCAGACAACTTGCCCAAAGAACCTGTGAAAGCTGAGAATGCTAAGGTCGTCAACAAGTGTACTCTCAGTCCTTTTACCAATTTGTATCTGCCTTTACTGCCTTGTAACCCTCCAACTTCGATGAGAGAGCAGGAGTCACTGCATAAAAAATGCACAAAAGAACTGTGTGACAAATTAGATCAGCTAATAGCGAGTGAATCCAACAGTCGGCAATGCAGTCATGCTGATTGTGACAGGAAAGGGGGTGCTCCTGGGGACTCAGGTAATACGAATAATTATGATGCTAGAAAGTATTGGTGAGAATGTGTACTGTTCCAAACCCCTCTGTTACTAATGATTCTGCAGCACTGTTCAAGTCCACATTATTTGATGACTTGGATGAAGATGAGGGTTTGCAGCATTTTCTTGAAACGTTAAAAGGAAAAGCAGTATGTGTACATGTTGCCCCGAGATCAGATAAAAACCATGAAAGACTCAAGCAAAATTTGACCTATGCAATGTAATTGCTATAGATCATTCAGGATGGAATGATGGGGACTCCTTGAAAGGGGCGGGTATTCCACAACTCTTGGAACAGACACTAATTGACACACCACAATTTACAGGCACTATTAGTTTCTGAAATCCTGAGGCAGTCAACAGACCTTGCATATCAAGCTATGATAGAGGTGCCTGAAACCAACAAAGCAGCCAAATAATTTACAACTGTTATCAGGATCCCAATGAGAATTACATGCAATTTATTGACCATCTTCAAGAGGCCATCAATAAGCAAGTTGAAAACTTAGAAGCTAAGGAAGCGCTGGTGTTGAAATTAGCAATAGAGAACGCTACTGTTTGCTATCAAGGTGTTATCTGCGAGTTTTACAGTACATATTACGTGCTTCTGTGTATTGCCTCTCTGAAAATCAAGCAGTTTGTCAGGAATGTGAGTTAATTGTTTTACTGATTGTTGTTAGAATTGTTTCTTTGTGGTATAAGTACATCGTAAAACTTTCTCCCCACTTTTCCCACTCATGCTGCAAGCAGCCCTGTGCTTTCCCCGCCCCCCCTCCCTCTTCTCATGGTTTTTACTTTCGAGATGGGGTCAGGAATGACTGTTTTCAGTCGTGTTCCTAAGAAATTGGTATTGGGAGGTGTTTTAAAACATAGGAAAGCACTTGGAAATATGAGGAAGGAAGATCTTGTGAAATATTGTAATTAATGGTGGCTGTGGTATAAGTTAAATTATTGGGAAAAGTGTCCAGAGAACAGAATCTTGAAGTATAACACCTTGTTGCAATTAATGTTGTTTTTAAGGTGAGAAGAGCAGGACAAAATAAATCTCTACAAGAGATCATTAAACCATTTCAGACAGTTTTACAGGCAGAACGGTTTGAACTTGAACAAGCTGAGAATTAACTGACAACGCACAGGTCAGAAAACTTGAAGTCTGCAAGATGCTTTCCTTATTAACCTGTTTTCTTTGTAGGTATCTGTTTAAGCATATTACAGTTTAATAGGTCTTTGTCTGTTACATGGTACAGTAAGTTTATAGTCCATGAGAATTCATGGACTCAAAATGTGCATTTTGTGATATTACAGAAGATCATGAGTAATTTAGTTCTTTACTGTGTGAATGTGATGGTAAAATTTTGTGTGTAGTAGCTGTTACTTTTCTTTCTAGCATTCTAGCTTTATTCCAATATCCAGACTTGTGCAACTCTGTGATAGGCTGTGTCTCATCTCGATGTGCTGTATTTGGCTCTTTTGTATGCACATCATGTAAAGAATCCTGGTTTTGGGATAACAGTTGTAGCACCCCAGATGAGACACTATTAAAAGCCTTGCCCAGTCCAGCTTGCTGCGGGGGCGGGGGGGCAGGTGCCGATGGGGCTCCAGCAGGCACTGACCTGTTTTTTCAGGGATACCCAGCGGTACCTCTGCCTGGCTGAGCAGTAACCAGTCCAAAGGTACTATGCAAAAACTGAAATATTGTCTCGAATAAGTGTAACTGTGATCTATCTGCATATTTGAACTTGGTCTTTGATTTTCATATCTGAGCTCAGTATTTTAATTTGCATATTTATGTTTGGTACCAAAATAATTTTGTTTGTGGAGATAATTACAAAATGGGAACCGGTTCCACTGCTAAAATTCCACCTTGCTCTCCCTTAGGATGCATCCTTACGCATTAGAGTAATTGCTTATATTTTTATCTAGTAATTTTGAGACCAGAAAAGAATTTAAGTTGTTAAACTCTAATTCGCATTGAAAAAAACAAAACAAAATAAAACAAACAACAAAAAAACCAAAACACCTAAATGCTATGATGGATGTGAACTTGGTATTGTATGAAGTTGCATTTAAAAGTTGCTAGAATATGAACTGATTTGGATCTAGGAAAATTGAATAATGGATTGATGTTTAATACACTGTTTTTTGACATCTGTAAATTTTAAATGTAAATTAAGCCAGTGGATCCATAGTTCTAATGAAGCTGGGAAATTAAACCAAAATTTTATTTTAATAGACTTATTGTGTGGTAACTAGTTGGAAGAGACTTCTTAGTAAATTCACCGTGCTAGTTTTTGAGGTCGTGGGAGAGAATGAAAGAAAGGCCGTTTTTTGAGACCAATGGAATGTTAAATTTGGAACAAAGTTGTACCATATGAATTCTTGTATTTGCCGGAAAGCCCTATACCTCTCTTGGGTCAAGATTTGTTAAGTAAATTGTAAGCTCAAATAACGTTTTCTGAGAATTCTGTTTAGTTGCATGTCCTACAAGAAGCTGCTTGGACGGTGCAGATCTGCTTGCTTCAAGTGAGAAATCTCCAAGGAAATTTCGAATGCTGTATTTCCACTAGTATTAACAGCCAATGTTTCGATAAATCAAATACTACACTGATAGAACTGAAACAGGACTTCGATCCGGTAAGGGAAAACAATATCCAATAAATATGACAGCCAAAATGGAGTTAGAAACTTTGAGGAATAAATTTATGACAACCTTACAAGGTAACTGCATTTGATTGGACTTGCAGATCTGTCTATTTATAGGTACAACATAGAAACAACCTGTGGCTATTGTGAGACAGTATGATGATATTGCTAACACACTGATATACCAATTGTTACTCTGATCAAGAAATGCAGGGAATGAATTTAAGTCTTAATAGGCCATGATCCTTTTGTCATATATGTACCATTTGTGAAATCTAATTTTGATTTTTTTATTTTTGCAGTCTATGTCCTTGTAAATTGCACTAGCTGATTTTCTTAACAGCACAGCTTTTGGCATGCCTAAATGTAAATTACTGCAGAACGTGCAAGTCTTTAACATCAGGTCACAGACCATCCTTGTATTTGGTCTGATCCTACATGCTTGCACAGTTTTTGTTGATGGTTCTGGGAAGTTTCATAAAGCTGAAGTGGTCTGGCGTGAAGATAACAATTGTCATCATTCTGTAAAAATTATTGAAGGTTCAACCCAATTAGCAGAACTTGGCACAACTTTACATTACTTAGAGCTTTTTAAGGAGGAACCTCTAAATTTGATTTGTGATTTTGAGTACGTAGTCAAGATCCAACGCACGTATCTGATTCTGAACTGTATTTTTTTTTAAACGAAAAGGGGGAGAAGTAAGGAAAACACCACAAACCCAGTTGTCAAAAGCATTGTATGTGATGAATCACTTATATCTAAGTGGTGCAGCCCAAATTTGCCCTGTGATGAAACACTTTGCAAGTATGACCCAAAAACATGCTAAATCAGAAAGAACCTGCATTAGTTATGGTCAAATCACTAGTTAATGGTCAATGGAAAAGGCCACATCAATTGATAACCTGGGGAAAAGGTTATGCTTGTGTCATTACAGGCCGAGGATTGAAGTGAATTCAACAAAGATTCAACGGATGCCGATGGACAGGAGGGAGATAAGTTGTGAGGACTGTTTCAGATGTAAATCATGGATCCTAATTCAGTGTTATAGATGCTCACAGACCTGGTGGTCTAGAAGCCTATTAGCAAGCAGGTGGTGTACCTTCTGTGGAGAACGGCAATTTGAACAAACAGCAGGAGAGCCGAAAGGGCGATATTACGCTTGGATAGTCAATGCAAAAATGAGGTAGAATTATGAGACATTCCTACCATAGTATCTACTGCACTCCTTCTCCCTAGTCTAGCAGCTGGTAAAGCTTTAGGAGACATATCAAAGTTAAGTTATTGGTCTTTTAAACAGGCTAATCTAACTTCTGAGATACTAACTCAATTAATAGTAGATGTTGATGGTATTAGGCATGCTACTCTACAAAATCACACAGTTATAGATCTTTTACTTTTAACACTAGATCATGGTTGTGAAGAATTGGAATGTGTTGTATTAACTTGTCTGATCCTTCTGAATCTATTCATAGTACTTTAGACAAACTAAAACAGCATGTTACTAAGATTGTCATAGTAGAATTAGGGTTTGACAAATGGTTTAAAAGCTTGGGAATAGGTGGGTAGTTGTTTGATCTTGTTAAATTATGCTCAACTGCATTGTATGTAATTGTAATTATGTTGTTAATCATGTGATTGTATGCTGCAGTGTATTTCAAAGATGATTCAGCGTGTTGTAAACAAGGCCTGGCTGGTTCAAAAACAAAAAGGGGGAATTGTGGGAGATTTGAGGGATTTTCTTGAAGTTAATGTGTGGATGGGTTTCTATTAGATGGCGATTTGTTATTAAACTTGTCAGGCCCTAAGGAATTTCAAGGCCACGTCGGAAAGCTGAAAACACGACGTCAGTCAACACATCTATTAGCAGTGAGACTTGGGCGCGTGGACAACTCTTGAACATAGACAATATCCAATCAGCTAATGCATGCTTGGAGCGTGGACGCGTGATCAGGAAATAACTGCATATATAAGGAGGCTTGTTTCTGTAATAAATGGCCTTTCTTGAATTCACGTTGGATTGTGTGGAGTCCATGATTTTTCACCCTCACACCTGCCCCCCAGAAGTAACTCGATCCAGTCTCCCCCTCTAGCACCTTGATGGCCCCACATAAATCCCTTACCAGCCAGCATATGCTGGCATTGCCTTCTGCATCACCCCAGTGCCCAAAATGGAGGCTGACTGTAAATTTGCTTTAGAGGAACAGCACATAAGAGGTCAATGAAGGCAGATTTCTTCTCTTTGTGGGTCTTCTTGTACCACCACCTGAAGTATCTGCAAGCAAGGGAAGGAGAGGTATGAAAGATGACAGAAGCTGGCATCACTGCACAGCAGGGTCTGACTGGCACACATTGCAGCTGCCCCTCTTGTATAAATGTACAAAAGTGACCTATGTCCCAGGGTGTGAGGGGTGACATCCCCTGCTATCCATCTGCAGTGTGTATCAGAAGACGTGAGTAGGCACAGCTCAGGCAGCACAGGGCTGCTTGCAAGGGCACAGTGTGAAAACAGAGCACTCCAATACCCAAGAGCAGGACTCCCAGCTCATGCAGGGAGCTTTCCCAGCCACCCCCACTGAGAAGCAGCAACACACACACACAAGGACCTAAAATCAGCAATTAGTAATAAAATAAGTTAATAAGAATAAGGGTCTATGCTGGTTTGACTGAAAATGGGTTAATTTTCTCCGTGCAATTAGAAATCTTTCTTTTTCATAGCTAGAATGCTCATTATTTAAACTCAGTTTGAGAACAAGCAGATAACACCCCAGCACAGAGATAATGTTTGTAATTGCTCTGGTCTGAGAGCCAAGGACATTCTGAGTGCCTTGCTTACAGGTGTGAGACAGCGAGGAAGAGGGGCAGAGATGGGGCAGAGCTTGACTGACATCCAGACTGATCAATAAGAGTATTCCATCCCATTAGCGTCATGCTTCAGACTTAAGGGAAGTTGGGACCTTCCAATTTTGGCTTGTTAAACCACGACAGGGTCATAGATTTTAGGCACTTATGAAGTTTAATAAGAATAAGCTTCACAGATGCTAGGTTTTAAGCACTTATTAGGTGTTAAGTCACAAGGATGGAATTTGTTGAGGTAAGCAGGAGAAGGTTAGGAGACAATGCCCTTGTTCTCAGAAGATAAGGTGGTGAGACCAGCATAAGGATCGGTTCATACTGGTTTTGCGGTTACAAGCCGAATAACAAAGGAATATAATGCATATGCAAAGGATTTCCTGGAAATGTAATGAATATGTATGTTCCATGTGGATAAAACCTGTGTCAGGGAATTGTTCGGGGCCCTCACTAGACAGAGCTATCCTGTGAGAGTGCCTGAGTGACGCACGTCAGTCATTAAATGGAATGCTTGCTTTTTAAACCTTAAACCCTGGTTTTAGAAGTTTCTTCAATTTGCCAATTTTGCGGTATCCCCACCACCATGCCTGGTAGGGCACATCCTGCTAAGGTAAGTCTCAGAACGGAGGCACAAGCTGGGAGAAGCCATACACTGCTCTGGGGATGTGAGCCTTGCTCTTCCACCTCCATGTCTCCATTGCCACACACAGCCCTGCCACATCCCAGTGCTACATCCCCAGGAGAAGATCACACGGGGCAGCCTTGCCCTGTAGGAAGTGATGCCTGCTGTCTGCAGCTGGCAGGATCCCAGAGACTCACCTCTGCTTTCACACCAGCTGTGCAGCCAGGCACTGCCCATCAGATAATTTCTCACCCAAAGGCCTCAGAATCAAGAGACACTCAAACAGGGGCACACCCACACCTGGGTGTGCCAGCACCACTCCAGGCAAGAGGAGCAAGGCTGAGGTCCCAGGTCAGCACTCATAAGGGACTGGCTTTTGCTAATGAACCACCCCAAGTTAAATCTTCCATCTGGAGACAATTAGCATACAGAAACCAGCTACCAGATTAGAAGTAGCTGCTGAACTCCCCTGAGCAAACAAACAGGCAAGACCCAAGTGATGGCTCCACAGTGCCAGGTGGGCACATGAGCTCCTGTGGTGGGGAACATCCCTGAGCTACCCGTGAGCACTAATGCTATATCACTGAGAGGAGAAAGCCACCCCAGCTGGGAGCCCACAGCCTGTTCTGCTCCAGCAGCTCACAGGATGCAAAGGCCAGGCAGTGGGCAGTGAGTACTATTACCTCAGGACATGTAGCCCTAGTTTAATGGGGATGGGGGCATCAAAGGGGAGAGACTCTTCCACAACAAGCCCTGCTCCTACACACACTTCCCCAGCAAAAACAACCCACTCTTACCTTTTTGGCTGTGTGATAACCAGACATTCACTTTATTCACCAACTTTTAAGGTCTCCGAAGCCCTCTTGGGATGATATTTTCTGGGATGCAGTCATAGGACACAACTGCAGACTGCTCTCTGTTCCTATGTACTCACCTTCATGTTTGACTGTTTAAGGACATTTTGCCTGCAGAGGTCCAGGGCATAAAGAGAACCTGCTTGTCCTGCATGACCGCCCTGAATCAGGGCCTGCTGCTATCTTCAAGCTACATCTGCTGCAAGTGTTCTTCTCCTAGCTGAGACAGCCCCGGCTTTACACTGCTGAGGCGAGGTTTATGGCAGCATGCTTGCTCTCTGTCTCAAGGAAATGATATTTTTATTATTTTCTTTAAACCTAGTATCAGAGAAAAAAGATACCCAGGCAGAGCAGCTGCAGCACAGGCCAGCAGGGCATCCTGGCTCCTTGGAAAGGACATGATTGATACTGCAAATCGGCCACGTAAAAAAACTTCTAAAACCAAAATTTGTGGGTTTAAAAGCAAGCATCCTTTATTGGCGTGCCGCCAACTCCAGGGGATCCATCCTCGGGGAGGGGGGCAGAAGAAGTTCCAGGCACAGGTTATATCCATCCAGATCATACATATTCATTACATTTCTTGGAAATCCTTTGCATATGTATTACATGCCTTTGTTATTTGGCTTGTAACCTGCTTGCACTGGTGTCACCACCTTATCTTCTGAGAGCAAGGGCATTGTCTCCTAACCTTCCCCTGCTTATCTTAACAAATACCATTCTTGTGACTTGATGCCTAACACCTAACATCTGTGAACCTTATTCTTATTAACTTAGTAAAATCTACAACCCTTATTTGTATAGACTTATTTTATTACTAATTGCTGATTTTAGGTATCAGACGGAGGGATTTAAAAAAGCATTTATTCCAGGAGCACACAGCAGGAGAGGTTTGAGATTTATAGTCACTGCTCGAGCTCTTTTGCTGTCTCAATAGCAAACTTCCCCTGACAGCTTCTCCCCACATGGCACAGGCCAAGAGGAGAAGATGCTCGATGTCCAATTGCTGGCTATTAACAGCTTTCCCAAGGCTGCAAAATAACCAGGAGAAAGTCTTTGTGTTCTGCAACACTAAAAGCCCTGCCAGGGCCAGAGGGCATTTTTTTCCCTTCAAATTGGCAGCAGAATTAAAACCTGTCCAAACATCACCCAGACATTCTGGATTTGTGCTGTAACACCCTCCCAGGGCGCACCAGCCACCTCTGTGGAAACCTGTCTGCACCTCTCCTCCTGCCCTGCCAGCCCCAACACCTGCCGCAGCCCACAATCTCCAGGGCATCAGACTGAGTGCTGCCAAGCAGAGCCCTAAAGAGAGCGCATGTGCCCCGCCTGGATGTTGCCATTCCCCTACTGTCACAGCACTCAGTCCTCTCTCCATGCCCACTGTTGGGTTTTTTTTTGGCAGGTGTGCAAGCAGAGCTGTCCAAGCCATGACTGAGGTGTTGGCCAAGATGGACCGTGGGCCTGTGTTCCTGGCAGGGGAGGTGCTGGAGTTTGTGATCACTTTTACCAACCTGTTATCAGCCTTGTCCACCTGCACCAGCAGGTATGGCAGCCCATGCCAGTGGGCCCCTTTTTGCACATGAAACCTTGTGGTGGCAGTGCTGTCTGGAACAGCCCTCCCTCTGAGCAGCCAGGTATAGTTATGGCTGGTTTGTGGGGCAATGGTGCCAGCTCAACCACTGGTGACTTCCCTGCCTGAGGTACTCCCTTAAGGGTGCTTTGTGCCATCACTATTTCAGGACTGAAACTGAGATAATAATTCTGGTTTTATGCCCCCAAGAGAGAGACAAGAAAAAAGTATGCAATTATAGATGCTCTCAGGTGAGCCCTCAGCAACAAGGCTACTGGCAGAAAATGAAGCCAAACTGGCTGTTGAAGCAGGATATCTAGTTACACCAGGGTGACAGTCTCACAGGGCAACATTCAGACAATGTCATTGTTTCCTACATTTATGGAAGGAACTCTCTCTGTGTAGCAGCTTGCTTACTTATCAGTGTGATCCCTGCCTTCAGAGCTGGCAGTCAAAGGGATGAGCAGTACCTAGAGGGAGAAAGAGGCAGACTTCTGTGTCAGCATTTTCTATGGCCCAGCCTTTGCACACTGCCTCTTCCCTCATCATTACTATGTTCAAAATAGTCAGTGAAGAAAAATGAGAAGATGGGAGCTTCCTATATTGGTTCACAGGGAGTGACTCCGCATCATAAGAAGTCACCCAAAGCCTCCGTGTCCACTGAGTGTGTGGTCTTGTCTGATTCTCCTGGGGGTGGAGAGTGCTTTCTCATCTTAGGCCCTTCCTGAGAAGTGTCCATTTCCAGCTGTCAGGTTCAGCATCTTTTATGAAAAATACACATTTTACAGGTGTCGAGGGTTCTGATTGCGGGGTGACAATAAAACTGTGGCAGACGTATTGTTAACCCCCTCTCCCCCCCTTCCCCCTTCAACCCCTCCCTCTCCCCCCTTCCCACTAAGGACAGAGAGAAGAGAGTTGGAAAAATTAAAAATGTTTTACTAATGCTATTAATAAGAATAGAGAAAATAATATAAAATATACAAAACCAATCTTGAAAGTCTCAGCAACTGCAGAGCCGGCACCCAAAGTCCTGGATTGGACCCTGCAGCCAACCGGAGCTGGATTCAGTCTCTCACTAGGCCTCAATTCGGAGGGACGATTCACAAGGTCCTCTCCTAATGTCGGCCATAAGCAAAAGGGACGAGATCCTTGTGATCTCCCACTTTTATATGAAGTATTCACGTGAATGGAATGTTATACTCGGTTGGTTTCTTGGTCACCTGTTTCTCGTTGCCCCTCTCGTGAGATGTGAATCTGTCCTTATCAACAACCTTGCATTCCATTGCTATGTTTACCAAAACATGTATCTGGTTCTCCAGGAAAATGCAGCTAATATGAAGGCTTTAGCTGACAGGCCAAATTCACTGTCGAGGGTTAAGATTGTGGGGTGACAATAAAACCCTGGCAGAGGTATTGTTAACCTCCTCTCCCCCCCCAACTTCCCCCTTTTGCCCCTCCCTCTCCCCCCTTCCCACTAAGGACAGGCGATTGGGAGGGAAAGAAGGACAGAGAGAAGAGAGTTGGAAAAATTAAAAATGTTTTACTAATGCTACTAATAAGAATAGAGAAAATAATACAAAATATACAAAACCAATCTTGAAAGTCTCAGCAACTGCAGAACCAGCACCCAAAGTCCTGGATTACACTCTGTAGCCAACCTGGAGCTGGATTCAGCCTCTCACTAGGCCTCAGTTCACAGGGACGACTAGCAAGGTCCTCTCCTAATGTCGGCCATAAGCAGATGGGAAAAAGGAAAAGGGAAAAGGGACGAGATCCTCGTGATCTCCCACTTTTATATGAAGTATTCACGTGAATGGAATGTTATACTCAGTTGGTCAGTTTCTTGGTCACCTCTTTCTCATTGCCCCTTTCGCGAGATGTCCATCCGTGCTTATCAATAACTTTGCATTCCATGGCTATGTTTACCAAAACATGTATCTGGTTCTCCAGGAAAATGCAGCTAATATGAAGGCTTTAGCGGACAGGCAAATTCACTAAAAGAGAAACTTGTTTTTTAACAAAACCAGGGCATTCACTAAAAGAGAAACTTTTTTTTTAACGTAACCAGGACAACAGGTGATTATTTGATGAACCCATCTCCAGTGCTTGCAGTCTCAGCAGCAGCAAAGAAATCTCTTGTACTACTGCTGTAGGGCTTCTTTTTTTATTGCCTTCCTTAACTTTCCATCTTTTCTTCCTGGTTCCTCTTCTCTGCTGAATTAAACTTTCAAATTCAGCTGTGGCATAAGCATCTAGCTTTCTGGTTTTGTCTTGTGTGGTGACAGTGCTGTTTTTCCCAGTTCTGAAACATGTGGGACTGTAAAGGTACCAAGTGGAGCAGTTTTTGAGTTTCGCAGCAGTTACCAGAGCTTCATTTGGGAATTTCAGGTGTGTTGTGATCTGTAGAAAGCTGCCCCTTGGAAAAAGAAAACTTTTTAAAATAAAAAAGCAGGTGACCAAACTGATGAGACCTGGCTAAGTCATATGAGTGGCAACACCAAACAGATTGGTGGTTTGGAAATTGAAGCTGTGGGTTGCATAGAGGTAGTACTTATGAAGAAAGGCTGAGGGAGCTGGGTCTCTTTAGTTTGGAGAAGAGGAGACTGAGGGGTGACCTTAATAATGTTTATAAATATATAAAGGGTGAGTGCCATGAGGATGGAGCCAGGCTCTTCTCAGTGGCAAACAATGATAGGACAAGGAGTAATGGGATCAAGATGGAACACAAGAGGTTCCACTTAAATTTGAGAAGAATCTTCTTCTCAGTGAGGGTTACAGAGCACTGGAACAGGCTGCCCAGGGAGGTTGTGGAGTCTCCTTCCCTGTAGCCTAAATAAGGCAGAGTAGAGGGGTAGGATTATCTCCCTGACCTGATGGTCACACTCTTTTTAATGCACCCCAGGATACCATTTGCCTTCTTGGCCACAAGGGCACATTGTTGACTCATGGTCAACCTGTTGTTGTTCTTATCTGCAGTGTTGTTTTCCAGCAGGTGCACCCCTAACCTACACTGATGCCTGGGGTTATTCCTCCCCAGGTGCAGGACCCTACACTTGCCCTTGGTGAATTTCATTAGGTTCTTCCCTGCCCAGTCCTCCAGTCTGTCCAGGTCTCGCTGAATGGCAGCACAGCCTTCTGGTGTGTCAACCCTTCCTCCCAGTTTTTTTCATCAGCAAACTTGTTGAGGGTGCACTCAGTCTTTTCATCCAGGTCACTGATGAAAAGGTTGAATAGGACTGGACCTAACACTGACCCCTGGGGAACCTCACTAACTAGAGGCCTCCAACCAGGCTCTGCGCCATTGATCACAACCCTCTGAGCTCTGCCATCCAACCAGTTCATGATCCATCTGTCCCGCCCCAACAGATGGGATGAGGGATGAGTTAACTCTAGACGTGACACGCGCCCTGACTCAAGAGATGAGACCAGGTGTGAGTTAACTCTGGGTTAATTCTGTGCAGTTATGTGAAGTGAATGACAGACAATCACCTCCAGGGTCCAATTCAATTGTGAGTTTTACTAAAAGTACTTGTTGGAATATTGGTTACAGTGAATGGTGACTTGGCAAAAGTATAACAGAACTTATCAACACATTAACAGCAAAAATCCTACTACGAGCGATATATTGGCAACCATCAGTAGCTATAATATGAAATTTAACCAGAAATCAACAGCAGAGCTTAAAGATGGTGTTATCCTTATATGTTCAAAAGGGAAAGGGAGAAAGAGAGTGGTAGAGAGGGAAGGAAAACTAAGGTATAAAGGAGAGAGAAAGAGAGTAATATATATACTGAAGGAGAGACAAAGAAATGGGGGTATAGAAAAAAGGAGCGAAAGAAAGAAAGAAAGAAAGAAAGAAAGAAAGAAAGAAAGAGAGGGATCCAGTCTCTTACAGCCCCACAGCGTGGATGACAGGACTTGTACGATGTTGTGTAGCCTCGATGTTCCATGGCGAGGATGCTGGGGTCAGGAGCGCAACATCCTCCTATGTCTGGTTCAGAGTGAGGGTCCTCAGGGTGCTGGTATTCTCTTGGTGAGGCCAAGCTGGTATTCCCTTCGGTGAGACTGGTAGGCCCTACCTGTGATGTTTTAGATGAGCTTTTTATAGCTCCCAGAGTAGAGGAAAGTCGGGGGGGGGGGGGGGTGGGGGGGGTGGGGAGGGGGGGAAGTGGTGATTGCGAAAGAGGGACAAGTCTGGACAAGTCCTGGGCCACGTTAAAAGGGTCTCAACTTTTCCCCTTTGTTTGCAGAGCTGGGCATATCAGGAGATGGGGCTATGTGCCCTCTAGCACATCCTCCATCTCTGGGCGGTCAGCTAGCCTGATCTGTGGCTCGTTAGCTCCTCGTTGATATGTAGATCACAGTTCCCCTTGCTCTGAATGTGTCATCTCCTGGCTGAACTGGTTTCACCACAATGTTATCAACCATGATCCTCATCAATACACAACACCATATCACCATGCATTCATCCAATCCACACTTCTTGAGCTTGCCTATGAGTAGGTTGTGAGAGTCAGTGTCAAAAGCCTTACTGAAGCCCTCTGAAGAGGACCCTGCCAGTTCTGCTTGTGATCCGAGGCCTAATTCCAGGCCCTACATCCCTGAATCCAGTTCCGGTTTACTGTGGAGTCCGGCCCAGGACTTCTGGGTGCCTGCCCTGCAGCTGCTGGAGCAACACCAGCTCTGCCATGGGCCGCTGCTGCACTACACCGGGGAATTCAAGATTGGTTTTGATTATTTTGTATTATTTTCTCTATTTATTAGTAGCATTAGTAAATCTTTTTAAACTTTTCCAGCTCATAAGTCTCTCTCCCTTTTCCTCCTATTACCCTTCTGAGTGGGGAGGGCGGGGAGTTTACAGAGAGCATCGTCCAGGGTTTATTGTTGCCTTGCAATAAATGGTGACAGATGGGAAGCAGTACGTTCTTGTTGGGGTGGAAGTGGTGTCAGGAGTTACCCAAGCTGCAGCCACTGTGAGAGTAACTGGGGATAACACAGTGAAAGGCTTGAAGCTATGGTTTAGTTATCTGCCAAAACCCCAATCCATCCAATCAGATAACGGTATCCACTTCACTGTCAGGGTGGTTCAGGAATTGGCAAAAGGCAAAGGAATATTTCACGTCCCCTACTATCCCTTAAGATAAAGGGAGAGTGGAAAGAACAAACAGATTACAGACTCAGTCCCTGAGGTCAGCTGATCAGAGACAGATCAGCCGGAGCTACGTTGGCAGATCCCGTGGTACAGGGGTTTTTTCAGTTTTTAGGTTTTGATTTTGCGACCTGGAAGCATCTGGCAGCCCTTGTGAGAGCGGCTGATGTGGCGTGGGTGTTACCACGGTGACAGCCAGAGATTTAAAATCGGTTGAAACTCAAAACTAGCACTCAGTCCCCGATGTCGGCTGATTGGAGCCAACTCAGCTGGAGCCATGTCGGCAGATCCCGTGGTACAGGGAGATTTTTGGTTTTTGGGTTTTGATTTTGCAACCCAGAAGCACCTGGCAACTCTTGCAAGAGCGGCTGACATGGCGTGGGCATTACCACGGTGATGGCGATCACACCCCCACCCCTCGCCTTGAAAAAGCCTCAGAGAGGGCAGTGACCCGTCACTGTCCACCAGGTACTGGGAGGGGTGACGAGCGTGTGAAGCGTGTGAGTACCACCCACAATGTGCTGTAGCAGTGGGTGTGGTAGCTCGTGCAGCGGGGTACAGAGGTTTTGTCCCTCCTTGCTTGTTAGACCATCTCACCTATTGCCAGTGTCCCAGACTACTGCTGATCATGGTCTCTTCCAGACAGAGAGCTTGTCACAAAAAGACTGTGGCAACCCATACAGAGGGTCTGCCCCAAACCGTGTCTCTACAGGTGTTCAGCCGCAGGGAGTGCCAGAGCCTGCTGCTGCTGGGGGAGAGAGGCCAGCATTCCACCTACGTGAGGTGTGAGCAGGTAGAAGATCTGCTCAGCATGGTGGTGAAACTTAAGGAGGAGGTTTAACACACTGAGGACCATCAGGGAGTGTGAAAAGGAGATCGACTGGTGGAGTAAATCCCTGGCATTCTAGTCAGAAAGGTCCCAGAGAGATACCCCCCAAAAGGTGATGGACCCATGCCCTGTCGGGCAGAGGGGGGAAGACCCAAGACAGCCCCTGCCCTGTTGCTCTTGGGCAGAGGCAGGGGACCAAAAAGATGAGGAGGGTTGGAAGCTAGTTCCAGTTAGGCGCCGCAGGCAACCCCCCTCCCTACCTGCTTTGCTTCCCCAGGTGCCCCTCTGTAATAGGGCCCTGGATCTTGAAGAAGAGGTATGTGAGGATGTGGTGCAAGGCCTGCCTACGAGGTCACATAGGAAGAGGTGGTTGACTCCACGCCTCAAGATTGCCTCTGATAAGAAAGAAAGAAGGGTAATTGTAGTAGGCGATTCCCTTCTGAGAGGAACAGAGGGCCCAATATGCGTAGTTGACCCTCATCATAGGGAAGTCTGTCGTCTACCTGGTGCCCGAATCGGGGATATCACCAGGACACTCCCCAACCTGATGCACCCACCAGACTACTAACCACTGCTGATCTTCCAGACAGGTGGGGAGGAAGCTGCATCCCGTAGTCTGAGGGGAATGAAGAAAGATTTCAAGACCTTGGGAAGGTTGGTGAAAGCGTCTGGGGCACAAGTGATTTTTCTCTTTCCTCCTTCCATTTTTGGGTGATGACATGCGATGGAATAGAAAAATTCAGTCCATAAATTATTTGCTACAAGACTGGTGCTACAGGCAAGGCTTTGGATTCTTTGATAATGGCTGGTTTTATAAGACACCAGTCCAGACAGTGATACGTGGGATAGGTTTATCTCACAGGGGCAAAAGGATGCTGGGAAAGGAATTAACAGGGCTCATTTGGAGAGCTTTAAACTAGATTCGAAGGAGGATGGGGTTGTAGCTGGGCTTGCACCAGTGGGGCAGCACTCTAGTATTGATAAAGACCGGGAGGCCTCCCACTCCCCTTGGGTGAAATCGGTGTACTCAGCTCACTCCCTGAAATGCCTGTGCACCAATACACACAGCATGGGAAATAAGTAGGAGGAGTTAGAAACCTGTGTTCGGGCAGGAGATTATGATCTGGTGGCAATCACAGGGACATGGTGGGACAGCTCACATGACTGGAATATGGTCATGGATGGTTATGTCCTCCCCAGGAAAGACAGGACAGCCAGGCAAGGTGGTAGAGTTGCTCTTTACGTGAGAGAGCAACTACAATGTATTGAGTACTGTCCAGGGGCAGATGAGGAGCAAGTTGAGAGTCCGTGGGTGAGAATTAAGGGGCAGGCTGGCAGGGGTGATACTGTTGTGGGTGTCTATTATAGGCCACCAGATCAGGGTGAAGAAATTGACAAGGCCTTCTACAGGCAGCTGGGAGCAGCCCCACAGTCACAGGCCATGGTTGTTGTGGGGGATTTTAACTACCCTGCTGTTTGCTGGAAGGACTACTCAGCCAGACATCCACAGCGCAGGAAGTTCCTCCAGTGCATTGACGATAACTTCCTGATGCAAATGGTGGATGAGCACACTAGGAGAGGAGCACTGCTGGATCTCATCCTCACTAACAAGGAGGGTCTGGTTGAAGCAGTAAAGGTTGAGGGCTGCCTTGGTTGCAGCAAGCATGAGATGATGGAGTTCAGGATCTTGTGTGGCAGGAACAGAATACCAAGCAGAATTGCAACCCTGGATTTCAGCAGGGCCAACTTTGGCCTTTTAAAACAATTGCTAGGGGAAATCCTGTGGGCAAGGGTACTTGAAGGTAAAGGGGCCCAAGATAGTGGGCTAGCAATCAGGGGCTGCTTCTTCCAAGCTCAAGAGCAGAGCATCCCGACACATAGGAAGTCAAGGAAGGGAGCCAGAAGACCTGCATGGTTAAACAGGGAACTGTTGGGCAAGCTCAAGTGAAAGAGGAGAGTTTACAGATCATGGAAGGAGGGGCTGGCCACTTGGGAAGAATATAAGGCTGTTGTCAGAGGATGTAGGGAGGCAACTAGGAAAACTGAGGCCTCCTTAGAATTAAACCTTGTGAGAGGGGTCAAGGACAGCAGAAAGATCTTTTTCAAATACGTGGCAGATAAAACTAACACCAGAGGCAATGTAGGCCCACTGATGAATGGAGTGGTTGCCCTGGTGACAGAAGATACAGAGAAGGCAGAGTTACTGAATGCCTTCTTTGTCTCTGTCTACTCTGCCAGAGGCTGTCCTGAGGAGCCCCGTACCCCTGAGGCCCCAGAGGAAGGCAGGACAATGGAGGAGTCTACCTTGATTGATGAGGACTGGGTTAGGGAGCAATTAAGCAATCTGGATATCCATAAATCCATGGGTCCGGATGGGATGCACCAGTGGATACTGAGGGAGCTGGCTGAAGTTATTGCTAGGCCACTCTCCGTCATCTTTGCTAAGTCATGGGAGACAGGAGAGGTGCTTGAAGACTGGAGGAAAGCAAATGTCACTCCAGTCTTCAAAAAGGGCAAGAAGGAGGACCCAGGAAACTACAGACCAGTCAGCCTCACCTCCATCCTTGGGAAGGCAATGGAACAACTTATCCTTGGTGCCATCTCAAGGCATATCAAGGATAAGAGTGTCATTAGGGGCAGTCAGCATGGCTACACCAAGGGCAAGTCATGCTTAACCAAACTCATAGCCTTTTATGAGGACATAACGAGGTGGATAGATGATGGCAAAGCTGTGGATGTGGTCTACCTTGATTTTAGTAAAGCATTTGACACAGTCTTCCACAGCATCCTTGCTGCTAAACTGAGGAAGTGTGGTCTGGACAATCAGGTACTGAGGTGGACTGTGAACTAGCTGAAGGAAAGAAGCCAGAGAGTCGTGGTCTGTGGGACAGAGTCTAGTTGGAGGACTGTATCTAGTGGAGTGCCTCAAGGGTCAGTACCGGGACCAGTACTATTCAATATATTTGTCAATGACTTGGATGAGGGAATAGAGTACACTGTCAGCAAGTTTGCCAATGACACCAAACTGGGAGGAGTGGCTGACATGCCAGAAGACTGTGCTGCTATCCAGGGAGACCTGTACAGGCTGGAGAGTTGGGCAAGGAAAAATTTAATGAAATATAACAAGGGCAAGTATAGAGTCCACCACTGATCACAACCCTCTGAGCTCTGCCATCCAGCCAGTTCGTGATCCATTTCACAGGCTATCAGGTTGGTCAAACATGATTTCCCTTTGGTGAACCCATACTGACTACTCCTGATAACCTTCTTTTCCTCCACGAGCTTGGAGATGACATCCAGAATGAGCTGTTCCATCACCTTTCCAGGGATGGACGTGAGGCTGACTGGCCTGTAGTTTTCTCAGTCATCCTTCTTGCTGTTTTTGAAGACTGGAGTGACATTGGCTTTCCTACAGTCCTCAGGCACCTCTCCTGTTCTCCAAGACCTTTCAAAGATGATGAAAAGTGGCTTTGCAGTAACATCTGCCAACTCTCTCAGCACTCATGGGTGCAACCAATCGGGGCCCATGGATTTGGGGATGTCCAGTTTGTGTAGACAATCTCTAACCTGTTCTTCCTCAATCAAGGAAAAGTCTTCCTTTTGCCTGACTTGCTCTTCTGTCTCTAGGGTCTGGAATACCTGAGGGCCAGTTTTAGCAGTAAAGAAGGAAGCGAAGGAGGCATTCAGTAACTTTGCCTTCTCTGTATTATCCATCACCAGTACATCCTCCTCATTCAGCTGCAGACCTACATTTTCTCTAACCTTCCTTTTGCTGCTGATATACTTGAAGAAGCCCTTCTTGTTGTCTTTGACCTCCCTGGTCAGATTTGCTTCCAAGTGGAGCTTGGCCTTCCTCACTGCATCCCTGCATACTCTAACATCTTCTTTGTCTTCCTCCCAGGTGGTCTGTCCCTTTCTCCACATGTCATAAACATCCTTCTTCCACCTGAATTTTGACTGGAGTTCCTTACTCATCCATGCTGGCTTTTTACTCCCTTTACTTGATTTTTCCGTATAGGGATGCATCAGTATTGGCCTTGGAGGAAGCAATGTTTGACTATTTAGCCAGCTTTCTTGTACCCCCTGACCTTCTATAGCCCTATCCCATGGTATTCTTCCAAGTAGAACCTTGAAGACACCAAAGTTCGCCCTGCTGAAGTCCAAGGTTTTAGTCCTACTTATTTTACTGCTTCCTCCACCATCCTGGTTTTGTTAAAAGCAAGACCAGTTCTCTTTTAGTGAATTTCCTCTCAGCTAAGTGCCTTCTAAGTGCCTGCATATTTTTCTTGGATACTGTGCTTGGTGCTGATAAGAGGACCAATGGAATGCTGAAAAAGCTCGTGTTTAGATATATTACTATGGTAACCAAGGTTAACTGCTAACAGGACATATTTGGAAGGAGGGGCAGACGGAACAGGTGACTAAAACTGACCAACTGAGTATTCCATCCCATAATCGTCATACCCCTATATAAGAGAGTGATCACAAGGGTCTAGTGCTCTTCGACCATGGTCGGCATCTGAAGAGCACCCTGTCTGTCTGCCTGCAATCTGGAAGGCCTCAGGACCTGCATCCCTGAAATCCAGTTTCCAGTTTGCTGTGAAGTTCCACCCATGACTTCCGGGTGCCTGCCCTACAGCTGCTGGAGCCACATCAGCTACACCCACCCAGCTCAACCACTGCAGGAGTGACGCCAACTCCATATCAAGCATTCAAGACTGGTTTTGTATATTTTGTATATATTTTCTATTTATTAGTAGCATTACTAAAACCCTTTAAAACCTTCCAACTTGAAGTCTAAATCTCTCTTCCTTCCTTCTTATCTTCCTTATTATCTTTCCGATCTAAAGGAGAGGGTGGATGGAGGGTGAGGAGGTAACAGAGAGTGTCTGCCATGGTTTATTGTTGCCAGTGCCTTAAACCTTGACATCCACGCAGGATCCTGAACTCCACCATCTCATCATTGCTGCAGCTGAGGCTGCCCCCAACCGTGACATCTCCAACCATTTCTTCTTGGTTTGTCAGGACAAGGTCCAGCAGCACACCTCTCCTCGTTGCCTCCTCCACCATCTGTGTCAAAAGGTTGTCACCAATGATCATAGAATCATAGAATCACAGAATCATTTATGTTGGAAGAGACCCTCAGGATCACTGAGTCCAACCATAACCTAACTCTAGCACTAAACCATGTCCCTAAAAACCTCATCTATATGCCATTTAAACACCTCCAGGGATGGTGACTCCACCACTTCCCTGGGCAGCCTGTTCCAATGCTTCACAACCCTTTCCGTGAAGAATTTTTTCCTAATATCCAATAAAACCTCCTCCAGTGCAACTTGAGGCCATTTCCTCTTATCCTATCACTTGCTACTTGGGAGAAGAGACTAACACCCTCCATACTACAACTTCCTTTCAGGTAGTTGTAGACAGCGACAAGGTCTCCCCTCAGCCTCCTTTTCTCAAGGTTAAACAGCCCCAGTTCCCTCAACTGCTCCTCATATCACCTATGCTCCAGGCCCCTCACCAGCTTCTTCGCCCTCCTCTGCACTCTCTCTAGTACCTCAATGTCCTTCTTATGATGAGGGGCCCAAAAGAGAACACAATACTCAAGGTAGGGCCTCAGCATTGCTGAGTATAGTGGCACAATCGCTTCTCTAGTTCTGCTGGCCACACTATTCCTGATACAAGCCGGGATGCTGTTGGCCTTTTTGGCCACCTGGGCACACTGCTAGCTCACATTCAGCCGGCTGTCAATCAACACCCCCAGATCCTTTTCTGCCAGGCAGCTTTCCAGCCACTCTTCCCTGAGCCTGTAGTGCTGCCTGGGGTTGTTATGACTCAAGTGCAGGACCCAGCCTTTGGCCTTGTTGAACTATATACAATTGGCTTCAGCCCAACAATCCAGCTGGTCCAGATCCCTCTGTATGGCCTTCCTACCCTCCAGCAGATCAACACTGCTACCCAGTTTGGTGTCATCTGCAAACTTACTGAGGGTGCGCTCAATCCCCTCATCCAGATCATTGATAAAGAGATTAAACAGAACTGGCTCCAATACTGAGCCCTGGGGAACACCACTTGTGGCCGACTGAATTTGGTTCAGTTCACCACGACTCTTTGGGCCTGGCCCTCCAGCCAGTTCTTTATCCATCACCGAGTACTCCCATCCAGGCCATGAGCTGCCAGCTTCTCCAGGAGAATGCTGTGGGATACGGTGTCAAAGGCTTTAATGAAGTCTAAGTACATAACAGGCTGGAGAGTTGAGCGGGGAAAAATTTAATGAAATATAGCAAGGGAAAGTGTAGAGTATTGAATCTGAGCAGGAACAACCCCAGGTTCGGGTATAAGCTGGGGACTGACCTGTTAAGAGAGCAGCTTAGGGGAAAGGGACCTGGGGGCTCTGGTAGACAGCAGGATAACCATGAGCCAGCACTGTGCCCTTGTGGCCAAGAAGACCAATGGCATCCTGGGATGTATTAGAGGGGGGTGGCTAGTAGGTCCAGAGAGGTTCTCCTTCCCCTCTACTCTGCCCTGGTGAGACCACATCTGGAATATTGTGTCTATTTCTGGACTCCTCAGTTCAAGAAGGACAGGGAACTGCTGGAGAGAGTCCAGTGCAGAGCCACAAAGATGATTAAGGGAGTGGAGCATCTCCCTTATGAGGAAAGGCTGAGGGAGCTGGGTCTCTCTAGCTTGGAGGAGACTGAGGGGTGACCTCATTAATGTTTACAGATATCTAAAGGGTGAGTGTCACGAGGATGGAGCCAGGCTCTTCTCTGTGACAACCAATGATAAGATAAGGGGCAATGGGTATAAACTGGAACACAGGAGGTTCCATTTAAATTTGAGAAGAAACTTCTTCTCAGTGAGGGTGACAGAGAACTGGAACAGGCTGCCCAGGGAGGTTGTGGAGTCTCCTTCTCTGGAGACATTCAAAACCCGCCTGGACACCTTCCTGTGCAACCTCATCTAGGTGTTCCTGCTGTGGCAGGGGGATTGGACTAGATGATCTTTTGAGGTCCCTTCCAATCCCTATCATTCTGTGATTCTGTGATCCACAGCCTTTCCCTCATCTACTAGTTGGATCACCTTGTCACAGAAGGAGATCAAGTTGGTCAAACAGGACCTGCCTTTCATAAACCCATGTTGACTGGGCCTGATCAAATGTTTCTCTTCTAAGTGCTGTGTGATGTTACTTAAGATCATTCACTCCATTACCTTGCCCGGCACCAAGGTTAGATTGACAGGTCTTAGTTCCCTGGATCCTCCTTCCAGTCCTTCTTGTAGATGGATGTCACATTAGCCAACTTCCAGTCAACTGGGACCTCCCCAGTTAGCCAAGATAGATAGATAGCTGAAAGTTAGCTTATAGATAATGGAAAGTGGCTCAGTGATCACCTCCGCCAGCTCCCTCAGCACCCTTGGGTGTATCCCATCTGGCCCCATAGACTTGTGAGTGTCCAAGTTGTGTAGCAGGTCGCTAACCATTTCCCCTTTGATTATTTGGGCTTCATTCTGCTCCCCATCCCTGTCTTCTGGCTCAGGGGGCTGAGTACCTGGAGCACAACTGTTCTGACTATTAAAGACTGAGGCGAAGAAGGCATTTAGTACCTCAGCCTTTCCCTCATCCTCTGTCACTATGTTTCCCTCTGCATCTATCAGGGGATGGAGATTTTCCTTAGCCCTCCTCCTGTTGCTAATGTATTTATAGAAACATTTCTTCTTGCCTTTCACAGTCCTAGCCAGGCTCAGCTCTAGTTGGGCTTTGGCCCTTCTGATTTTCTCCCTGCATAACCTCACAGAATTCTTGTATTCTTCTTGAGTGGCCTGCCCCTCCTTCCAAAGGTTATAAATATTCTTTTTCTTCCTAAGTTCCAGTTGCAGCTGTCTATTCAGTCAGGCTGGCCTTCTTCCCTGCCGGCTTGCCTTCTGGCACACAGGGACAACCTGCTCCTGCACCTCTGAGATTGTGGGAATAGCAAGACGTGTGATAAAGGAAGATGGATACTAACATGACCATCCAGACGGTCAAAAAAGAAATAATACTAACATGAATAAATCACAGGAATTAGTCAAAATATAAAGGGCCTTGGACGAGTTGTACTGAAGTATGTTTTTCATAATTGTAAGGAGTGATAGCCCAGGCTCTTGAGAATGGTATCTCAGGCAGGAAAACCACCCCCAAGTATATGTGACGTGTGAATGATGTTGGGCCTGGTCTGTGAATTTGTGGGAACGTGACTGAAAACAGACGCAACACGAGTGTGGTATGTTTGGAATAACAATTATTGAAAAAACATCCTGTCTAACTTCTTAGTCCAGGCCCATATCTGTAAACCTATAAATTGTGGATGATTAATAAAGAGGGCCTTAGCCTGACTCAGCTCTCTCTGTTCTGCCTGGCTCTGTGCTCCCTCCTGAACACAACCTCTGCCTGTGTGTGTGTCTTTGTCTGCATCTCCGTGTGCGTCGTTCCTCATTGCCGCATAAGATTACCTTCTTGAAGAGAGACCAGCCTTTCTGGACTCCTTTGTCCTTCAGGACTATCTCCCAAGGGACTCTGCCAACCAGCCTTCTGAACACATCAAAGTCTGCCCTTTGGAAGTCCAAAGTAGCAGTTCTGCTGACCACCCTTCTAACTTCTCCAAGGATAGTAAACTCAATCATTTCATGATCACTATACCCAAGGCGACCTCCAACCGACACGTTGCCCATGAGTCCTTCTCTATTTACAAACATCAGATCCAGTGGGACTCCTTCCCTGGTAGGCTCACTAACCAGCTGTGTTAGGAAGTTGTCCTCCATGCTGCCTGCAAAATATTTCATCTGCCTCTACATCCTGGCTGAGTGATCTGTAACAGACCCCCACCAGGATGTCTGCCTTGTTGCCCTTCCCCTTGATTCTCACCCACAGACACTCAACCCTATCACCACCCTCCTCAAGTTCCAGACAATCAAAAACCTCCCTAACATACATCGCTACCCCACCTCCTCTCCTTCCTTGCCTATCCCTTCTGAAGAGTTTATAGCCATCCATTGCAGCGCTCCAATTATGAGAATCATCCCACCATGTTTCTGTGATTGTAGTGGTAGTAAATTCGACGAATCCAGACGCCGGCATAAGCTCTTTGATCGAACGGGCGGGCCGGGCGAGAGTAAGGAGTCTAATTCAATGTGAATTTACCATCCGTACTCTTTAATGAACTCTTAAACAACACTGAATATCAATGTCCCCGAGACCACGTTTTTCCAAGCCTTATATACTCTATACCAAAAGGCCATGCGGCAAGTGCAGGCTACAATTGGTTACACTCACAGTCACTCATCCCCCCCCACTATGGCGATTGGCTGCAGGGCACTGCTCACAGACTGTTCATGCGTAGCGGCAACGCCCCTCCTGCAGCCTGGGTCGAGGGCAGAGCAGCTTCTGTTTACTTTCCTTTTGTCTCTGGTGTCTCAGGGAAATCCTTCCGTGTAGCACAGCCGCATCAAGCCCTGGCTTGTTCACAGCACACAGCCAGAGACTCTCCACAATTCCTCCTTTTTTTTTTCTTTTTGGACAAGCCAGGATTGATTAGCTGTGTGTTCTAATCCTTTTTTGATATGTGATAAAAAACAACTTATACATAACATATAAATAACAACAACAATCAACGTAAACAGTGCACTTTGCAATAAACCTGAGGTATTCCATTGCCGTTTAAATATCGCAATGGATTGATTAAACAAATTCCAAGAACTTTGGTTTAAAGATACTCAACTTATAACAAACGATGTGCTGGGTGTTGATAAACTTACTCAAGAGGTAGTGGTGTTTAAAGATCTACTTATATAACTATAGTACGCATACATGTCACAGCTAAATCAATGCAAAGGTTACACCTCACTCTGTGACCTCCGAGGGTTCTGCTGCAGGGAGTTGACTTGGTTGAGTTTGTTTCAACTCCGGCTTTACTGCTCGGCTTGGAACCCACAATGGACCTTGATCTGTGGAGAGACACATATACCCTCTACCATTAAAAATAACAGGTACTGGTCCCTTCCACAATCCAGTGGTGGGATCACGATATCTCACCATGAATTCCGGTAAAGTGTTTTTCCTTCCTAGTCTGATCTGATAATGATGAATGATCACAGGAGGCTCCTCATGGTCTCCAGTTAGACATAAATAATTCAAGGTAAACAACACCTTTGCTAAACGCTGTTGACAATCTAACTCTTCCTGCTTCTGTTTGCTCAAATACCCTTTAATCATTTGATGTGCTCTCTCGATGATTCCTTGGCCTGTTGGGGAATGAGGTATACCTGTAACGTGTTTCACTCCCCATTTCATTAGAAAAGTTCTAACTTTCTGGCTAACATAGGCAGGGCCATTGTCTGTCTTAATCTTTTCTGGGACACCCATTACAGCAAAACAAGCTGTAAGATGTTTACATACATGTAGTGCTTTTTCTCCTGGTAAAGCAGTAGCCCATATCATTTTTGGAAAAGTATCGATTGTGACATGCACATATTTAAGTTTTCCGAATTCTGGCACATGTGTCACATCCATTTGCCATACTTCTAAGGCTTTTAAACCTCGAGGATTGACACCGATTCCTATACCTAACATCTGGCTTCCACACTGAGGACATGCCTGTACAATACTTCTTGCTTCATTTAAAGTTAAATCAAATTGTCTTTGGAGACCTCTGGCATTCTGATGAAAGCTCTCATGACTTTGTCTCGCTTGTTGGAATTTATCTGTTGGAGGCATGTGCTGTACTGAACTTACTAAACTATCTGCAATTTGATTTCCTTCACCTAGACCAAGATTCCATTGATGACTGCGGATGTGAATCACACAACAGGGTTCTTTTCTTTGATTTAAAATAGCTCTCAATTGTACAAACAATTTTCCTAATCGAGGATTATTCGATTGTCTTAACAGGGCATTTTCCATTCTGGGTATTACACCTGCTACATACAAAGAATCTGTGACAACATTTAAAGCAGATTTCAGCCAATTATTTAAGGCCCATATTACTGCCGTGAGCTCTAAAGTCTGCAATGAATCCTCTTTTGAACCTTCAATTAAATGCTGTTTCCATTGACTATTCTCTTGCCAGACACATGCTGCCTGGTGTCTTCGTTTTCCTGCATCTGTATATACTGTAAGGCCTTCAACAGGTTTTGCTTTTACTTTGCTTCTCTCTAACCACTGATTTGTTCTAAGGAATTGCCATAGTTTACCTTTTGGTTGTCGTGAATGTACCTTGCCTATAAATCCTAATAATGCATTCTGTATAGGCATCGAATGTCTCAGCCACCATTCTAAATCGGCTCCATTTATCGGAATACTGATGTCATCTGGTTCCTGACCGCTAATTTCTAATATTCGAGATCTTCCTTTTCGAATCAATTCTCCAATTGCTTCTGGTCTCGTTTGAATACTGAATTTTGGTTGGACACTGAGAAAAATCCACTCTAATAATCGCAAATCATTTTCTGTTTTCAATCTGACAGTGGCACAAAAGGAAGAATCTGTAGCAACATCTATGGGGAATTCCCCGTTTTTGTTTTGCCACTGGCAGATGATTGCACACGGATGTTCTAGATTGCTAATAAGGAGGGAAATTGGTCGATCAGAAAGTCTTCGGCTAGACCAATTTGTCTGTACTTTTTGTATAATATCAGAAAGACATTTGAGATGCACGGACTCTAAGCTTATTTTCTTAGCTGGATCACCTCCTTTTAGAAGCGAAGTAAGAGGTGCTATATCATTGTTAGTAATGCCGACGCAATTTCTAATCCATTGTATGTCCCCTAACAATTTTTGGACATCATTTAATGTTTGTAAATCAGTATGTAATTCAATTTTTTGTGGACGAATCTGTGCATCACAAATGGACCAACCAAGGTATTTCCAAGGTGCAGACTTCTGAACTTTCTCTGGAGCTATGACCAACCCCTTTTCTTTGAGTTTGATCGTAATTTGGACTATGGAACTTTCTGTGAACTCAGCTTGTTGACAGAACAGAATATCATCCATATAATGATAAATAATTGTTTGTTTCCATGATGCACGAATAGGTTGAAGTGCCCATGCAACATACATTTGGCACAGTGTAGGAGAATTTTTCATACCTTGCGGTAGCACTACCCACTCATACCTTTTAGCTGGTTCCGCTTTGTTTACTGAAGGCAGTGTAAATGCAAAACGCTGTGTATCTTGTTCATGAAAAGGAATGGTAAAGAAACAATCCTTTAAATCTATAATTAGAATATGCCAATTTTCTGGTAACATTACAGGTGATGGTAATCCAGGCTGTAAAGCACCCATGGCTTGCATTTGATCATTTACCTTTCGCAAGTCATGTAATAATCGCCACTTTCCACTCTTTTTTGGTATTACAAAAATTGGGGTATTCCATGGACTAGTAGAAGGCTTGATATGGCCTGCAACTAATTGCTCTTCTACTAATTCACGTGCCTTTTGCAGTCACTCTTCTGTTAATGGCCACTGGTCAACCCAAACTGGGCTATCTGTTAACCAGGTCAATGGAAGGTTGGGCAACTGCTTTCCAGTGACCACTAAGGAAAAGGCAAAGTAGTTAACACAGCACCAAGTTGCCCCAAGACATCACGGCCAATAAGCGCCTCAAGGCTGCTTGGCAATTCCATTACATACACCCTAAGGGTAACACATTGACCTTCAGGGAAACTAATCGAAATGGGATCAACACTTATATTTGGAGTAGTTTGACCCCCTACTCCAGCTACAGTGGAAGAGATTGATTTTTGAAGTTTCCAATTTCGTGGCCATTTGAATTGACTAATGATGGAGACATCAGCTCCAGTATCAAGCATTGCATTTACCTCTACAACAACAGTAGAATCAGACTGAAATAGTTGCACACGTAACATGGGACGCTGAGTCATTGATGAGGTGAAGCAAACTGCAGGACCTGTCGATCCAAATCCTTTATCATGCCTTTGTGTTGAGGATGCTGGAGGAACTCCTGGAAGCATTGGTAGGCAGTTTTCCAGTGCTACTACCTGAGCTATTCTACTCCCAGAAGGAATAAAAATTGGCGGATGCAGAGTGTAGGCCAGGATTTGAACAGTTCCTGTGAAATCTGCATCAATTATACCTGGTATTACTATAAGACCTTTGATACTAGCAGAAGAACGGCCAATCAATAGGCCTCCAATGAGACTATCTTGTCGAAATAAAGGTCCTTTAGCATTAGTTGGTATTCTATGAATTGCAGTATTGGTCAATGTTATATCTACTGCTGTCTCCACATCAACTCCGAGGCTTCCTGCGGTGCTTGGCTTGTTGAGGTGAAAGAAGCCTGGTTCACGGTTGGTCACTGATTGTGATACAGGTTCGGAGATGTTCTTTGTGTCCGGTAGCTGCTGAACGTATACCATAGCTTGTGGTTGTTTGTTTTGCTTGCTGCAAAATTTTCCAATTGTGTGGTTCCCATACCGTTGTCTGAGTGTTCATATTTTGAATTACCGGTAGGGCTAATTTTGCTGGAGACCAATCACCTTCTAGGATGGCATCTTTGATGACCCCTGACCATCTGCCACGTCGGAGCTGTGGTTGGTCAGTAGAATCTATAGGCACCTTTGATTGCATTGTTTGTGAAGGGCAAGCCGGTTTTTGAAACTCAATTTGTTCCTTATTTTTCTCTACATTTGACACTCTTAAGTTGTTCAAGCTTGTTGGTAATAACTTGCAGTAACTGCTCTACTGCTTGGGGTGAGCCCAATGATGTAGGAGGAGGCTCACAAAAAACTTCCGCGGGTGCTTGCGGAGGCAAAGTTTGAGGCGGCCCCGGCCCCGGCGACGGCGCCGCGGCCGGGCCGGGCCGGGCCCCCACGTTTTTCTCGGAGGGAGGGGGGGCGTCCGGCTCGGGGCAGGGCAGAGGCGGAGCGGTAGGAGGAGGGCGGCACTCAGGGCCTCCCACATCCGGACAGTCGACCAGTTGCACTTCCGCCTTCTTGGCACATTGCCCCAGAGACTCGGAGGGGGAAACTTCCGGTTCTTTGTTTACGAGCCGCGCAGTTTCTAATCCGCGTTGCAGATCGGATTGTGAAAGTATTGGCTGAGCCGGGACCCCGCGACCACCCCGAACGGCAGGCAGACCCCACAGAGTAGCCCACAGGCCCCTCTTTTCTTTTGGACAAGTTTTATCAGTCCAGGTTTGTTCTGGGACAAGCGCCTCCGCGGCTCTTAGGGCGGCACGCTGTTCCGATTTCATAACTTCTAATGATTCTAATACGGTTTTCCACAATTCTCTCACAGCTTTAATTTCTTTCTCTTCTTCCTCTCTGATAGTTTTGTCCCACATAGTGTCCCCCACTGATCTCCATTCCGTTGGGGAAAACAAAAGTGGAACTTCTCCAAAGTGTCCCCACTTCTGAGCTAAAAAAATCAATGTGATTAGCTTTTCCTGTGACGATTCAATACCTCTCTTAGAGAGAATAGTCGTCAGCAGTGCCGCGGCTGTTTCAATATCCATTATCTTATCAGCGCGGTCTTAACGTAGGATGCGAGTGGCCAGCTCGACAGGTGCCCGTCTTTTGATATCGGACTAAGCACACTATCCCACACCCCGGCTTGGCTCCGTTTTTTATGAACGCTGCTTACCGCAGTAATTTCGATCCGGAGCGTTATGCTTTGCTAACGATCCATCCTTCTGCTACCATATGTAGATCCGGAGCGTTATGCTTTGCTAACGAACCATCCTCTGCTACCATTTGTAGTGGTAGTAAATTCGACGAATCCAGACGCCGGCATAAGCTCTTTGATCGAACGGGCGGGCCGGGCGAGAGTAAGGAGTCTAATTCAATGTGAATTTACCATCCGTACTCTTTAATGAACTCTTAAACAACACTGAATATCAATGTCCCCGAGACCACGTTTTTCCAAGCCTTATATACTCTATACCAAAAGGCCATGCGGCAAGTGCAGGCTACAATTGGTTACACTCACAGTCACTCATCCCCCCCCACTATGGCGATTGGCTGCAGGGCACTGCTCACAGACTGTTCATGCGCAGCGGCAACGCCCCTCCTGCAGCCTGGGTCGAGGGCAGAGCAGCTTCTGTTTACTTTCCTTTTGTCTCTGGTGTCTCAGGGAAATCCTTCCGTGTAGCACAGCCGCATCAAGCCCTGGCTTGTTCACAGCACACAGCCAGAGACTCTCCACATGTGATGGCAATTATATCACAGTTTTTCTGACTCCCAAGGGCTTCCAGCTCCTTCTGTTTGTTGCTCATGCTGCATGCATTTGTATTGATGCACTTCAGCTGAGTCATTGATTCCACTGGGTTGGCACACTGAAGGGCCTCGCTAGTACTACCCTCAGATACCGGCATGTCACCCTTGGGTGTGCCTCTGCCACACCTGGTTTCCTCCCCCTTCAAATCTTGTTTACAGTCCTCTCAATAAGTCCTTCTAACTCCTGCCCCAAGATCCTTTTCTGCTTTTGAGACAGGTGCATCCCATTTGTTGCTAGCAGGCCAGGTGCCATGTAAGCTGATTCATGATCAAAAATCCCAAAATTCTGCCAGTGACACCAGTCCTGCAGCCAGGTATTGATCTGCTGGGTCTTCCTGCATCTTTCCTCATCATACAATGCAGCTGTGGGGATAGAGGAGAACACTACTTGTGCTCCTGATCCCTTGACCAGTTGTCCCAAGGCCCTGAAGTCTCTCTTGATCATCTTTAGCTTTCCCTTTTCACTTTCATTATTGCCCACCTGAAAAATTATTAGTGGGTAGTAGTCTGAGGTCCTAACCAGGACAGGAAGTTTCCTTCTAACATCTTTAACCCTGGCCCCAGGGAGGCATCAGACTTCCCTAAGAAGTGGGTCTGGCCTGCATATACAGCCTTTTGTTCCCTTTAGAAGGGAGTCTCCTACAACCACAACCTGCCTTTTTTTCTTTGTGGGAGCTGTTTTGATGGAGGATGCAGGGTGACTTATTCTCTGCAGCACGTCCAACTCAGTGGAACTGACTCCCTCGATGTTGTTGTTTGGTTCCACTTACAAGGCCTCATACCTGTTTTACAAGAGAACCTGGGAGGATGGGGTGGTCACAGTAGGAACCCTCCTCATTCTGCACCAGACAGGAACTTGCTGCCATTTCTCCTAGTTCCTGAAGTTGCTGCGTTCCACATCCTGAGCCTCTTGCCTGTTGGACAGAGGCACCTGGGAAGGTGGGTTGGGTAGGGGGATGTTTCTCCTGCCAACCTTAGTGTGGACTTGTTTCTCTTCACCCCTTTCCCTTGACCTGCCTTCTTCAGTCAGGGAAGGGGAGGAGACAGGAATCCCTTGATCTTCTTTCTTGCTGGTGGTGGTCTTGCCCCCAGGCAGCCAGAGTTTGATCCCACCAGGATCTGTAGGAAACTCCTGGACTGGGCATGCTTAGCTGTGTTGCCTACCCAGCAGATGTCAGGGTGATTGAAGTCTCCCATGATGTTGAGGTTTTGATTGCGGGGTGGCAATAAAACCGTGGCAGATGTATTGTTAACCCCCTCTCCCCCCCTTCTCCCTTCAGCCCCTCTCTCTCCCCCCTTCCCACTAAGTACAGGTGATTGGGAGGGGAAAAAAGGACAGAGAGAAGAGAGTTGGAAAAATTAAAAATGTTTTACTAATGCTACTAATAAAAATAGAGAAAAATAGTACAAATTACACAAAACCAATCTTGAGAGTCCCAGCAACTGCTTTGGCACCTGAATTCCTGGATTGGACTCTGCAGCCAACCGGAACTGGATTCAGTCTGTCACTAGGCCTCAGTTCGCAGGGACGACTAGCAAGGTCCTCTCCTAATGCCGGCCATAAGGAAAAAGGGATGAGATCCTTGTGATCTCCCACTTTTATATGAAGTATTCACGTGAATGGAATGTTATACTCCATTGGTCAGTTTCTTGGTCACCTGTTTCTCATTGCCCCTCTCGTGAGATGTGAATCTGTTCTTTATCAATAACCTCGCATTCCATTGCTATGTCTACCAAAAATGTATCTGGTTTTCCAGGAAAATGCAGCTGATATGAAAGCTTTAGCTGACAGGCAAATTCACTAAAAGAGAAACTTGTTTTTAACAAAACCAGGACACATGAGAACCAGGGCATGTGTTTGTGAGGCTACTTCCAGCTGTCTGTAGAAAACTTCCTCTTCCTGATCAGGTGGCTTGTAGTAAACACCCACAACAGTATCACCCTTATTAGCTTGTCCCTTAATTTTTACCCATAGGGATTCAACTCACTCGTCAACCCCCCTCAGGCAGAGTTCAAGACATTCAAGTTGCTCTCTCACATAAAGTGCAACTCCTCCACCTCGCCTTGCTGGCCTGTCTTTCCTGAAAAGTACATAGCCCTTCATGACAACATTCCAGTCATGTGAGCTGTCCCACCACGTCTCCATGATAGCAATGGGTCCAGTCCTGTTCCACTTGTTCATCAGTGACCTGGATGAAGAGACCAAGTGCACCCTCAACAGTACTGACCCTTCCACTTTTTGCGACCAACACCCACAGTGGCATCTGTGCAGAAGATCAAGGATTATGTAAGCAAGCAATCCGGAAGCAAGAACTTGACATATACAAGCACTGGCAGCGCACCCACCACTGGAGGACTACTTTGCCCATCATTCTCATAGTGGAATCTGAGAACCAGAGGACTATTTCACCCATCATACACATTGTGGGATCTGAGAGTGGTGATATCTCTTTTTCTCCCTCTCTCTTTATTCTTTTGCTTTTATTTTTAATAAGTAATAAGTCATGTAAAGTATAAACCCCACAAGCATTGTAAATCTTTCTATTAGCAAATTATTTGCCATGTGAGCTGAGCCACAAAATAAAAGCCTTTGTTTATGGACTTCAGGTATTGAGTATATTCCAACCAAGGGGATCAACGAATCTGAGTCAAGGTATGTATGTGACACCACCCAACTTGGTGGCGTCTGCAAACTTACTTAGAGTGCACTCAATCCCCTCATCCAGATCACTGATAAAGATATTAAACAGAACTGGCCCCAATATTGAGCCCTGGGGATTACCACTTGTGACTGGCCACCAACTGGATTTAACTCCATTTACCACAACTCATTGGGCCCAGCCATCCAACCAGATTTTTATCCAGAGAAGAATATGCCCATCCAAGCCATGACCAGACAGTTTCTCCAGGAGAATGCTGTGGGAAAGTGTTAAAAGCTTTATTAAAGTCCAGGTAAACAAAATTTGCAGTGTCGCAGTTTAGCCCCAGTTCCACCCCCAGCCAGCAACTAAAACCATGTGCCACTTACTCACCCCTTCCCTGCCCTGGTAGGATGAGGAGGAGAATCAGGAAACAAAAGGCAAAACTTGTGGGATGGGATGAGGACAGTTTAACGGAACAGAGAAAACAAAACAAAACAAAGCAAAACAAAACCCACAACAATAACAATGACAATAGTGAAAGAACACACAAAGCGATGGATACACAACACAATCTCTCACCATGTGGCTGCAGCTCGCCTCCTCCCGACCACAGTCTGCGCCAAAACCTCCCCCTGTCCCGGACAGCAGCTCACTCCCTAAACACAATAGCACCAAATCGTGTGGTCCAGAGAGAACCGAGAGTGCCCCAGACTGTCACACTCCTGGCAGCGAGAGATTCAGTATATTCCACCCCTTATTCTATACCTTTTCTGTCATGCTCAGGTCTTAGACTTACCAATACATTTCAGTTAATTACTACAACTTTATATATATATGTGCACATAGATATTATTCCCTTAGTCCACAGCATCATCTCATCCCTCTAAAATGTTCATTAAGTCCACTTAGTCTGTGACTTTGTATTCTGTCTGTCAAGATGGTCTCCTGGGGCAAGAAAGATGGAGTGCCATGTTGGAGTGTTGCATTGTGGCATGCTACATCTGGAACTCATAGCTTGTGTATCTGATGTAGTTCATGCCTGTGGTTTGCAGGTCAAAGGTGTCAACCCTGAGGAGGTGGCTGGATGCCAGTTGTTGAAGACAGCTCTGGTTTCATGATTGCTGGGCTTTCTTCAGTTTTGTTGAAGTTCATTCTTCATTGACCTGAAAGGTACTTACTGAATACTGTTAGTATGGTGTATGGTATTATGGAGCAATTACCTGTGAGAGATGTGAGGGATTTTCTTGAGGTTGTTGTGTGGATGGGTTTCTATTAGATGGAGAATTATTTCTGAACTAACCAGGCTCAAAGGAATTTCAAGGTCAGCTCGAAAGCTGAAAACAAGACCTGCTGTGGGAGTGAGGCAGTTCTACAATAACAGGGCCTCAAGAAGATGTAAATCAACAGACCTATTAGCAGTGACTTGGGCGCATGGACAGCTCGTGAATATGGACAATATCCAATCAACTAATGCATGCTTGGAGTGTGGACGCGTGATCAGGAAATAACTGCATATATAAGGAGGCTTGTTTCTGTAATAAATGGCTTCGCTTGAATTCATATTGGATTGTGTGGAGTCCATGATTTTTCGCCCTCGCAAGTGGTGACCCCAACATGATCCATAAGGAGAATTTACGGAAGGGGGATGACCACTGCGGGGAGAGAGCCCCAGCTGGAACGGCGCGGCCGGACTGTGACCGGGACGCAGTCTGCAGGCAGCGTGACTCCTGATTGATCGCTACAGAAGCAACAGAGGAGGGATAAAGGATCTGATATCATTGCAACAGACACCCAAAGAGGTGAACAGCTGGGGGCGAGAGGAGATGGGGCAGAATATTTTTAAAGAAGAAGAAGAAATACTGCGGCTCCTCTCGCATATTCTAAGAGAGGGGTGAAGTATGAGGAGAGTAACCTCAAAAGACTATTAATCTGGTGCAGAGGCAATGGGTTTCCTGCTGATCAGTTAGGAGCTTTTCAAACAGAGATTTGGGAAAAAGTGGGAACTGTGTTGTGGAAGGCAATTAGTCGCAGTGAAAAAGATATTCTCGGCCTTGTAACCTCCTGGAAACTGATGATTACTACACTGAAGCAACTAAAATCTGAAAAGACTGTTATGAGCTTTAGTGACTCAAAACTTAAACTTGAACTTTGGGACGATATAGGGCAGAAATTATGGGATAAATTCAGCAATGGAGATAAAGAAGTTAAATCATTGGTAACTACATGGAATGTAGTTGGGTTGTTCCTACCCAGATGCAAGACTTGCTCTTGTTATATTTCATTAAATTTTTCCCTGCCCAACTCTCCAGCCTGTCCAGGTCTCGCTGGATGGCGGTGCGGCCTTCTGGTGTGTCAGTGACTCCTCCCAGCTTGGTGTCATCAGCAAACTTGCTGATAGTACACTCTATTCCCTCCTCCAAATCGTTGATGAATATATTGAATAATACAGGCCCCAGTACTGACCCCTGAGGCACTTCACTAGATACAGGCCTCCAACTAGACTCCACCCCATTGACCATGACTCTCTGGCTTCTTCCCTTCAGCCACTTCACAGTCCACCTCACTACCCGATCATCCAGACTGCACTCCCTCAATTTAGCTGTGAGGATACTGTGGGAGACTGTGTCAAATGCCTTATTCCAGTCAAGGTAGACCACGTCCACCTCTCTGCCATCATCCATCCATCTTGTTAGGTCCTCATAAAAGTCAATGAGGTTGGTCAAGCACAACTTCCCTTTGCTGAAGCCATGTTGACTGCCCCTAATGACCCTATTATCTCTGATATGCTTTGAGATGATACCAAGGATAAGTAGTTCCATCAGTTTCCCAGGGATGGAGGTGAGGTTGACTGGTCTATAGTTACCCAGGTCCTCCTTCTTGCCCTTTTTGAACACTGGAGTGACATCTGCTTTCCTGCAGTCCTCAGGCACCTCTCCTGTTACCCAAGACCTAGCAAAGATGATGGAGAGCGGTCCAGCAATGACCTCAGCCAGCTCCCTCAGCACCCACGGATGCATCCCATCCGGACCCATGGATTTATGGATGTCCAGATTGCATAACTGCTCCCTAACCCAGTCCTCATCAAACGAGGCAAACTCCTCCATTGTCCTGACTTCCTCTGGGGCCTCAGCAGTACGGGGCTCCTCAGGACAGCCTCTGGCAGAGTAGACAGAGACAAAGAAGGCATTCAGTAACTGTGCCTTCTCTGTATCTTCTGTCACCAGGGCACCCACCTCATTCATCAGTTTACCTACATTGGTTCTGGTGTTAGTTTTATCTGCCACGTATTTGAAAAAGCTCTTCCCGTTGTCCTTGACCCCTCTCACAAGGTTTAATTCTAAGGAGGCCTTAGTTTTCCTAGTTGCCTCCCTACACCCTCTGACAACAGCCTTATATTCTCCCCAAGTGGTCAGCCCCTCCTTCCATGATCTATATACTCTTCTCTTCCACTTGAGCATAACTTCATTCAGGCCACGATAGTCTACAGTTAGTCTCCACTTGTCACTAGACTTACGCACTGGCCAAATTGGGCTATTAAAAGGTGAGCGAGTCTTACTGATCACACCCTGGCTTTCCAGTTGACGGATCAGCTTCTGGATAGGAATCAAAGAGTCTCTATTTGTGCGATATTGCCGGTGATGCACCGTCATGGTAGCAATTGGCACCTGTTGGTCGTCAACCATCAGCAGTCCTACAACAGAAAGGTCCTCTGAGAGACCAGGCAAAGTCGACAGCTGTTTCATATTCTCAGTGTCTATGGCTGCTATGCCAAATGCATACTGATACCCTTTTGGGTCCTTAAAATACCCTCTCCTGAGGCAGTCTATTCCAAGGATGCATGGAGCATGTGAGACAGTCACAATGGGATGCTTTTGCCAGTTTTTTCCAGTTAGGCTCATTTCAGCCTCTACAACAGTCAGTTCCTGGGATCCCCCAGTCACTCCAGAAATACTGATGGATTGTGTTCCTTTATAGTTTGAGGGGATTATCGTGCACTGAGCACCAGTGTCCACCAAAGGTTTGTACTCCTTGAGGCGTGTTGTACCAGGCCATTGTATCTGCACAGTCCAATAAACTCTGTTGTTCCTTTCCTCGGCCTGGCTGGACGCAGGACCCCTCTAATGTGTGTTATGCACAGTCTCTGTGTACAAATTAGAGGTTCCTTCAAGAGGATCAGAATCTCTTCTGCTCCTTTTGTAAATTGGATCAGCCATATTCCTAGGAGTTTTTCTGTGGGAGATTTGAGGGATTTTCTTGAGGCTGAGTTGTGGAGGGGTTGCTGTTAGATGGAGATTTGTTACTGAACCAGCCAGGAATTTCAAGGCTGTGAACAGGACCTGCCATGGGAGAGAAGCAACTCTGAAATAACAAGGCCCCAACGTGGTGTAAATCAACAGACCTATTAGCAGTGAGACTCGGGCGCGTGGACAGCCCGTGAACATGGACAATATCCAATCAGCTAATGCATGCTTGGAGTGTGGACGCGTGATCAGGAAATAACGGCATATATAAGGAGGTTTGTCTCTGTAATAAATGGCTTCTCTTGAATTCATATTGGATTGTGTGGAGTCCATGATTTTTCGCCCTTGCATTTTTCCTTTTAACTGATGTACTCATTCCTGAAGTTCTGAGGTAGGCCTTCTATGCCACCTTCTCATGTTTTCTCCCTGCTCACAGAGGAAGAACCTCAGTGAACCTCTTTTTTGGGCTGCCTCTGTCCTCTCTCTTGAGATTGGAAATGCCTTCTCCTAATAGCTGAAATGTGCAAGTGGTGAATGGAACCTGTCTTCTCTGAGTTCTTTGATTTCCTGCAACAGCTTTTCAAACTGGTCATCAGATTTTTCACACAGATTCTCCATGGTCGAGACACAAGCCTGTAGAGAGCCAGCAAGGCTGTCCTCAAAGTCCCAAAGCTGCTTAATCACATCAGAAATGCTTTGTCTGCCTCCAGCTGACCAGATCATTGCTGTGAATGACTTTAGCATATGCAGGTGGTGCGCTTCATACAAACCTGCGCCACAAAGGTCGTGTACGATTGATTCTGTCTGGGTCTGTCCCCTCTTGGCTGTTTGGCTCAAAATAGATGATCTCCCGCACAGCTATTTCTCTCAGGAACTGGATACTTCTCTCCATAGTATTCCATTTCCCTGGTTTACATATACAATCTTTCATAGCTGTCAGGAGTCGGATCCAGAGGGTGGTGGAGATGTTCTCTCTTGAAATTGCCCTATCAAGGGTGGAATCCCTTGACAGAGATCCCAACTGCCTGGATTCCCCACCTTCTAGTTCCATACTCTCAGCTCCGTTATCCCAGCATCAGAGCAACCAGGTTACAACATTCTCTCCTTCATGATGACTAAAATCTTTTCACATATCTCTCAGCTCACTTGGAGAAAAGGATTGAGTCATTTCCTCTCCTCCTTGTGCTGATGACACTGACCCTTGGGTTGGTGTTGGCCCTTTGCCATCATCTGTAGCATGAGTAGTCTTTCTTGTGACTTTCTTACAACTGGCAACTGATGCCGATATGGGCTCACAATCTCTTGATGTATTTCCAGAGTCTAAATGACTGTCACCAACATTGGCATAATTACAGTGGCTGTTGTGGTTACAGCAGTAGCAGTAGCAGTGCACAGTGTTGGGGGGTGCAATAGCTGCGTTGTCGGTCTATGAGGCTGGAGAAGCAACAGTGTCTGCGGTCAGGGAGGTAACGGCCTTGGCGGCTTCGCTCTGTGTAGGAGCTGGAGCTGCCTTGTCAATCTTTGAGGCTGGAGAAGCAGTAGTTGGGGTGGGGTAGTGGGTAATGTAGCTATTATAGCCTTCACTGCCTTGCTCTGTGTAGGAGTTGGAGCTGTTTTAGTTGCCTTCCCCCATTTGGGGCAGACAGCAACCATAACCATGCCTGTTGCTGAGGCTTGAGAAGATGGAACATAAGTCTCAGGAGTTAGAATAGATGCAATCCTCCTATTAAACATCATCTCTCTTATCACTGGCATCAACTGACACACATTCAGCAGACCTGACAATACCAATAAAGTATGGTCAAAGCTCCAAGGATATTCAAAACTCTCAAAAACATCTGTAATCTGTCCTAATGTAAAAGGAAAGGTATAGTTAGTTAGCTTTTCTATAGATTGGCTCATCCAATTGGAAAACACATAGATGTATTTCTCTTTAATCTCTACTGGAGGTTTCTCTAGATATAATAGTGGTTTCTCTAAATACAACAGTGCCAAAACACACAGAAACATCATCATCATCATCCAGTTTCCAGATGTAATAGAATGCACGAACCTAATAGTGAAATATGCTCAGCACAAATAAGGTTCTGCAGAACACATTGTAGAGAGCAGCTGATACAACTTATGTCACAGCATCTTTAAACCAATATAATTCAAACTGCTTTAATACTACTAGATGATGTCCAAAGTACACAGACCTGTATCTCAACCCTATGAGTTGGCACCATGCCAAAAAAATTGAATCTGCATCACAGCAGTAAGAACACCAACATCTCTAAATTTTACCTCTTTTTAGTGCCAAATTTTAGCAGTTTTTGAGCCTCATGTTGGGCACCACAAAAGCCTGTCATGTTTTAACTCGAGCTAGCAATACAACCATGATAGCTGCTCGCTCACCCCCACCCCCCCCACCCCCCCCCCCCAACCAGGGAGTCAAAAGGGAAGGGAGAAACTTGGATTGAGATAAACGCAGTTTAATAAAATAACGAGAGATGCATTCCTGTGCCATCTTCTCTTGGTGTACCTGCTTTAGTAGGTGGGTTGGACTAGATGATCTCCAGAGGTCCCTTTCAACCTTAACCATTCTGTGATTTTGTGATTTACCAGTATAGCCTGTTTCCCATAGTTGTAGCTAACAGAATATGGGCACCAGTTCAAGGAAGCAAACTGATAGATAACCAAGGCAATCTAATTGATACTTCTGGATGTGAACAATGGAGAAACCATGAATGGTGCTGCCTTGAGCATTTAGTAATATAAGACCCATGTTCCAGTAATATATCCTCAGATACTTGTTTTAGACTCAGTGTATGACAATCGCAGAGTTGTACATGTATGGTGTCACTTTGTGATGTTCTGTGGAACAACAGGAACAAAATGATTGCTCCTGCCTAAGAATGAATTATCAGAATTGCAACAGAAATTGAACAATCTGCTAGTCATCACTGGCATGACATTTTAATGCACCATCTGCAACTGGCATATTGCATCTTATGTTACATACTATGATAATTGTAGGATTGTATTCTATTTTATTTTGTTATTAGTATGCTTGTATATCCATATTTAGCACTTATCTCGCCGTGTTGAAAGTGTGTACCATCAGTTGTTACTCAATTACAAACTGTGAAGCCAGACTTCAGTTTAAGCGCTCAAAACTTTCCCCTACCCTCACCCTCAGTGAGGCAAGAGGAGGAACAGTACCTCTTCCACTCACCAAAGCAATGAGTTTGCTAGATGTTTGGTCTATGCCAAACGTATTTGGTGGAGTGCGACTGCTCACTCAACTCCTGCTTAGATTTTGGCTAACGCAGTTCATGCTAAGGCCTGATATATGCTGGGTGAGAGCACCACTTAGGCAGGACAGGTGGCCAGGAAGAGCTGAAGGACCATTAGGCAGCCATTATCATCTGCAAATTGCTGTCTCTTGCAGCCATCATCTTTTTTTCTGGCAGTTTTGTCAGATCCACTAGCTTATTTAAATGGTATAGACCAAACCTCCAAGCTGAAGCATATAAAACATTAGCTTACCCAAAAAGCATTTGAAGCAGATCCAGCAGCAGCTGGACTGCTGATGCTTTCATGCTTCCTGGTATGATACAGGGGATGCCCACATGGTGATGGAGGAGGAAGAATGGGCACTCTCACTCTCGGCTAGGTAGCTATTTCTTTTTTTGCTCATGGGTGTGATGTCTTAGATCTTGAATTTTGGTATAGTTGAATAAGTAATTTGAATCAGTTTTGCTGCTCTATGATTGCCTAGACCTTGGGATTAGTATTATGTGGAGATGCTCACTTGGTTGAACCTTTTGGTTGAAATTTAACTCTCCCGTGAAGAATAAAAAGGAAGATAAATGAGGAATTCAAAGTTTTGGTGGCCAAAGGATGGGAAATTACCAAGATCAAAACAAAGGCTATAGGAACTAGGGGAAAAGTAAAGGTAGCAGGGGAAGATCTTGACCTCTGACTCAAAAAACGCCCCCAACTCAGAAAAGCCCACTATTCACTGAGCATGCATAGAAGAATAAAAGTGGACTGTACCTTTAAACCAAAGAGAGCAAAGTTTAGACCAATGAACTCTGAGTAGGCATAAATATGCAGAAGATGTTAGGAATAGTTAAAAGTTAAAAGTTGAAATGTATAAATACATAGCTCAGCCTACTTCTAGTGTGCTAGCTTTGAGAAAGATTGCCTAGCACCTTTTTCTGTGCAGAACTGTAAATAAAGGAAATACCTTGACCCCATGTATAAATTGGTATCTGCACACCAGGTAACAATCACAGAATCACAGAATCACAGAATGTTAGGGATTGGAAGGGAACTCGAAAGATCATCTGGTCCAATCTCCCTGCCAGAGCAGGAACACCTATTTGAGGTTACACAGGAAGGTGTCCAGGTAGGTTTTGAATGTCTCCAGAGTAGGAGACTCCACAACTCTCCTGGGCAGCCTGTTCCAGTGTTCTGTTACCCTTACTGAGAAGAAGTTTCTTCTCAAATTTAAGTGGAACCTCTTGTGTTCCAGTTTGAACCCATTACCCCTTGTCCTAGCACTGGATGTTGCAGAGAAGAACCTGGCTCCATCCTCGTGACACTCACCCTTTACATATTTATAAACATTAATGAGATCACCCCTCAGTCTCCTCCAAGCTAAAGAGACCCAGCTCCCTCAGCCTTTCCTCATAAGGGAGATGCTCCACTCCCTTAATCATCTTTGTTGCCCTCCACTGGACTCTCTCCAGCAGTTCCCTGTCATTCTTGAACTGAGGGGCCCAGAACTGGACACAATATTCCAGATGTGGACTCACCAGGGCAGAGTAGAGGGGAAGGAGAACCTCTCTGGACCTACTAACCACCCCCCTTCTAATACACCCCAGGAATACATCTAATACATCCCACCTTTTGGGACAACATTTTCTGGTAACCCAGGTGGGACAGTCGTAATGGTTTTGCCTGGACTGTCTTACTGCTTCTGACAGAAGGAGACATGGACCGAGCAGGACTCCAACATGCATTGACCTATTGATCAGGACCTCCACTGGCTCCTCTCCAACCATCGGGCGGTAAGCGACACAATGGTGCAATACATTATAGAGGTATTTTTAAAGAGGTAAGAGAAGGGGAGGGTTAGTAAGTTACATTGGGAAGCAGCCGACATTTGACACAAGATGCATCTAGATGTAGATGCATGACAAAGGGAGAGGCCCTTTGCCAATTGTCAAGGTTTTGATTGCGGGGTGACAATAAAACCGTGGCAGATATATTGTTAACCCCTCTCTCCTCCCACTTCCCTCTTCAGCCCCTCCCTCTCCCCCCTTCCCACTAAGGACAGGTGACTGGGAGGGAAAAAAAGAACAGAGAGAAGAGAGTTGGAAAAGTTAAAGATGTTTTACTAATGCTACTAATAAGAATAGGGAAAATAATACAAAATATACAAAACCAATCTTGAAAGTCTCAGCAACTGCAGGGCCAGCACCCGAAGTCCTGGATTGGACTCTGCAGCCAACTGGAACTGGATTCACTCTGTCACTAGGCTTCAGTTCACAGGGACGACTAGCAAGGTCCTCTCCTAATGTCGACCATAAGGAAAAAGGGCAAGATCCTCGTGATCTCCCACTTTTATATGAAGTATGATGTGAATTGGATGGAATAGTTCAGTTGGTCAGTTTTTTGGTCACCTGTTTCTCGTTGCCCCTCTCACGAGATGTGCATCCATTCTCATCCATTCTTATCAATGACCTAGCATACCATTGCATTGTCTACCAAAACATGTATCTGGCTTTTCAGAAAAATGCAGCTAATATGAAGGCTTTAGTTGGCAGGCAAATTCACTAAAAGAGAAACTTGTTTTTAACAAAACCAGGACACCAACTGAGGGTTGGAGCAGAGGGGTTAAGAATTTCTTTTCAGTACTGATATGGGTTCAGCTACTTCACAGGAAATACCCCCTTGTTCTCACTTGGGATGTATTTTAAAATATTTGAGAAAATTTGGAGGGGACCCCCTAAGCAAGGATAAATTGAAAAGATATTGTAATCAATGGTGGGCTGCTTATAAATTGGAAGATGAAGAAAAATGGCCAGAAAATAGGTCTTTGCAATATAACACAATATTATAATTAATGTTGTTTTGTAGAAAGTTAGAAAAGTGGGATGAAGTACCTTATGTGGAGTTGTTTTTCTCTCTTAGAAATGATTGTGACACTAGAAGGAAATGTGGGTTAGTTGGTTCGAAGCATCGAAATGGAATATATTTGATAAATGAGAAAAAGAAAAAGACAAATTCCTGTTGTAGTGGTTGTGAAATTGGAAAAGGTTGTCAAAAAGAAACTGAGGAGGATGAGCAATTGGTTTGTAGTAACTCCTTGACAAGTGGACACAAGTTCTTCTAGTGAAGAAGAAAATGAAGTTACTAGGTTGAGGCAAAAGTAATTGCAGTTTTTGCAGTGTTGAAATTTGCTGCTTGGTATTGGAATACATTCTTAAAGAAATGTAGTTATGTTGTACATAATTTTAATGCACTTTTCTTGCTTTAAGGTTTTTTTACTACTGACTTATTCCTTGCTGTTTATTTTATATCTATTTTAGATTATGGAAATTATGTTAGACTAAAAGGCAAGTTCAAATAATTTTCTTATTCGAGTTCAAAATGGGTTGTAAAGAAGCAGAGACAACCTGCAAAATCAGCAACACATTTGGCCCAGGAACTGCTAACAAATGTACAGTGCAGTAGTGGTTCAAGAAGTTTTGCAAAGGAGACAAGAGCCTTGAACATGAGGAACATAGTGGCTGGCCATCGGAAATTGACAATGACCAATTGAGAGCAGTCATTGAAGCTGATCCTCTTACAACTACATGAGAAGTTGCTGAAGAATTCAACGTCGACCATTCTATGGTCATTCAGCATTTGAAGCAAATTGGAAAGGTGAAAAAGCTCTAGAAGTAGGTGCCTCATGAACTGACCGATAATAAAAAAAATCATCATTTTGAAGTGTCGTCTTCTCCTATGCAACAACAACAAACCATTTCTCGATTGTATTGTGACACGCGGCGAAAAGTGGATTTTCTATGACAACCGGTGATGACCAGCTCAGTGGTTGGACTGAGAAGAACCTCCAAAGCACTTCCCAAAGCCAAACTTGCACCAAAAAAAGGTCATGGTCACTGTTTGGTGATCTACTGCCAGTCTGATCCACTACAGGTTTCTGAATCCCAGTAAAACCATTCCATCTGAGAAGTATGCTCAGCAAATCAATGAGATGCACTGAAAACTGTAATGCTTGCAGCCAGCATTGGTCAACAGAAAGGGCCTACAACAATGCCCGACTGCATGTCATACAACCAACACTTCAAAAGCTGAATGAATTGGGCTGTGGCTACGAAGTTTTGCCTCATCCGCCATCTTCATCTGACCTCTCACCAACTGACTACCACTTCTTCAGGCATCTTGACAACTTTTTGCAGGGAAAACACTTCCACAAACAGCAGGATGCAGAAAATGCTTTCCAAGAGTTCATCGAAACCCAACACACAGATTTTTATGCTACAGGAATAAACAAACTTATTTCTCATTGACGAAACTATGTTGATTGTAATGTTTCCTATTTTGATTAGTAAAGATGTGTTTGAACCTAGTTATAATGATTTAAAATTCATGGTTCAAAACTGCAATTATTTTGCACCAACCTAATGTTAGCCCTGTTTTGGGAGAACTAGAGGACAACATCCAATATTTCAGGCCCCTCTCAGACAAACTGTTGGGCCTGAAGGAGGGCCAGTGCTTGTACATATCCCCTTTACTACCTCAGATTTGTTAAATTAGAAATAATCAGTTTGACTGTATCGAATTAATCCAGAAGGACTGTAGGGGATGATTAAAACTGTTATATTAACCCATAACCCTAACTGGAGGGGATATCCAGGCCCTAGTAGAATATCTGTTTACTAGTGAAGGAAGACAGATGATGTGAGAAAAAGCAAAGGAAGAGAGTAACCAGTGTCATGGGACAGACCCTGATCAATATCTATGTAGGGAAGAACCACGATAGTTCCCCATTACATCTAGGGGATTGGAAAGACTGAGAACATATCAACACTTGATTTTATATGGGATACAGCATGGAGTGCAATAGCCAAAGAATTTGTCTAAATTATAGGAAGTGAGGCAAGATTTTAATATGAGTCCATTGGCATTTTATGAAAGATTGGGTGAAGTGGCAAAGAAATGGACTGATTTTAATCCAGAAGAGGAAAGCAATCAGAAAATGTTTAACAAGTTAGTTATTGGACAGCCAGTGCCAGACATTAGAAAGAAGTTGCAGAAGGTAGATGACACAAGTGGTATGTCTGTGTCACAACTAATAGTGATTACCTATAAAGTATATAATTAGTGTGATGAGATAGAAATAAAAGAGAAGCAGGTCCAAATGAAGTTGCAAGCTTGCCTGTTTGCTGCTGCCTTGTCAGAAAACCAGGAAAGCAGGAGAAGAGGGAGAGAAAGTTTGCGAGGGAGAGAAAGGGGGAGCGTAGGGGGAAGGAATTGGTATAAAACATCCTTTGGACAAACCCCCCTTGGACCAAATCAGTGTGCATATTGCAAACAGGAAGGGCACTGGAAAAATGAGTGCCCTCATCTTAAGAAAACTCAGGGGAACACTAAAGAGCCCATCGTGATGGCAGAAATAGGATTAGATTGAAGGGGACGGGAGGAATCTATTAAGTCTCCCCAGCTGATCCTCTGGTTCCAGTAAAGCTGGGAAATGATATGATAGATTTTTTTAATAGATAGTAGGGCAACCCACTCTGTAGTAGCAAATTGTAAAGGACAATCAAGTAAAATAAAGGCCCATGTTATTGGTGCAACTGGGAAAAAGACTTTAAGGCCATTCTTACAATTGATGGAATATACAATTGGAAATAAGTAACTTGTGAATTTCTCTATATGCCATAATGTTCCTCACCTTTACTAGGATGTGACATTGTGTGAATTAAATGTAAAATTAGAATCATAAAGTCATAGAATGTCCTGAGTTGGAAGGGACCCACAAGGATCGTTGAGTCCAACTCCTGTCCCTACATATGACAACCCCACAGTTCACACCATGTGTCTGAGGGCATTGTCCAGTCTCTTCTTGAATACTTTCAGGCTTGGAGCTGTGACTACCTCCCTGGGGAGCCTGTTCCAGTTCTCCACCACCCTCTGGGTGAAGAACCTTTTCCTAATGTCTAACCTAAACCTCCCCTGATACATCTTACTGCCATTCCCTCGAGTTCTGTTGTTGATCGCCAGAGAGAAGAGATCAGTCTTCCCTTCCTCCTCCCCTTGTGAGGAAGCTGTAGGCCACAATGAGGTCTCGCCTCAGTCTCCTCTTCTCCAGGCTGAACAAATCAAGTGACTTTAGCTGGTCCTCATAGGGCTTCCCCTCCAAACCCTTCACCAACTTTGTAGCCCTCTTCTGGACACTCCAGTAGCTTTATATTCTTTTTATACTGTGACGCCCAGAACTGCACACAGTACTCCAGGTGAGGCTGCATTAGTGCAGAGCTGAGTGGGACAATCACCTCCCTCAACCAGCTGGCAATACAGTGCTTGATGCACCCCAGGACACGGTTGGCCCTCTTGGCTGCAAGGGCAGACTGTTGGCTCACGTTCAACTTGCCGTCAACCAGAACCCCCAGATCTCTCTCTGCACGGAGCTGCTTTCCAGCATCTCATCCCCCAGTCTGTATGTACAGCCAGGGTTGCCAGGGACACCCAGGTGCAAAATTGGGCACTTGTTCTTGTTGAGCTTCATATGGTTGGTGATTACCCAGTTGTCCAGTTTGTCCAGATCCTTCCGCAGGGCTTCTCGCCCTCAAGAGTGTCGACAGCTCCTCCCAATTTTGTGTCATTGGCAAACTTACTTAGTATTCCTTCAAGTCCTGTGTCCAAGTCATTTATGAAGACATTGAAGAGTACTGGCCCTAAGATGGATCCCTGCAGAAGCCCGCTAGTGACTGGTTGCCGGCCTGACATAACCCTATTTACTAGAACCCTTTGAGCCCAGCCTGTCAGCCAATTTCCCACCCACTGCATCATGTGTTTATTCAGCAGTATGCTGGCCATTTTGTCCAGGAGGATACTGTGAGAGACAGTATCAAAGGCTTTAGTGAAATCCAAAAAGATCACATTGACAGGCTTCCCTTGGTCAACTAGGTGGGTAACCTTGTTGTGGAAAGTAATTAAGTTGGTCAAGCAGGACTTTCCCCTCATGAACCCATGCTGTCTGGGACCAATGACTGTATTGTCATTCAGATGTTTTTCAATAACTCCCAGAATAGTCTTCTCCATGATTTTGCCAGGCACAGAAGTGAGTCTGGCAGGCCTATAGTTGCCAGGGTCATCCCTGTTGCCATTCTTGTAGATTGGGACAACGTTCACCAGCTTCCAGTCACCTGGGACCTATCCGGATTCCCAGGAGCACTGAAAAACCACGGAGAGAGGTCTCAATATATCAACCAGCTCTTTAAGTACTCTTGGATGAATTCCATGAGGCCCCATCGACTTGTAGGGATCTAGCTGGATTAGCAAATCCTGCACAAGTTCCGGATTGACTGGGAGTTTATTGTTCTTACAGCCATGGTTCTCTAGCCCAGGCCTATTGGGCCCCCCCAAGTCCATCATCAGTGTTGAAGACTGAAGCAAAGAAAGCATTAAATGTCTCTGCTTTGTCTGTGTCCCTGTGTGGCAGAATGCAAATCCCCCTCTCTCCCCCCCTCCTCCTTCAGTATGGAGGGAGTAGGCACATCTCCCTCTCTCTGCTACTTGAGGCTAACAGTTTCTTTTGTTTGGCCCAGAGCACCCTGGCCAGGGCCATTAGGAGAAGGGATTGCCGAGGCACCAGTGAGCCGCTGGGCACCTGTGACCAGTGTGGGGGATGTTTGGAGGCTTCAGGGGCACCCCACACATGGTGTGGCGGTGCAGAGAAGCTTCTAGAATGCCTACAGTCAGGTCTGATCAGCCAGTATAAAACGGGACTCTCTCATCGAGACTGGGCCCATTGTCACCGGTCTCTTGGAGTGCGAGCTGAAGATGCTACCGCCGAGAACCCCCCCTCCCCGGGATGGAGACCCCGCTTGCCTTGTCGCCACGTGTGTGAGTAAAACCCCTCGCAGGATTGCGAGTATATAACTTTATTCCATGCACATATGCACGTGTAACTTCCTGTGCTTAATACAAGCACGTATAACTTTATTTCCTCGCACAATCGCAAGTGTATTTATATTCCGTGCACATTTGCACGCGTACTTTAAATTATTTCCTCGCACAATTGTGAGTGTATTATAAATTTATCCTCGCACAATCGCGAGTGTATTTTCCTCCCGTGCTTCCACATAAGCACGTGTAGTATTCCGTGCACATTCGCACGTGTAAGTAAATTAACCCTCGCAGAATTGCGAGTGTATTATAAATTTACCCTCGCGGAATCGCGAGCGTACGCTTTACCTGTATCTCTTTAAGAATAAGACCGCACCGTGTTCAGGCAAGTGTGTACTCCTCTGGGACTCGGGGTGGTTCCGGCATTGTTTTGGGTGAAGCCACGTGCATGCACTCTGTGGACCGCCTGTTGTACTAGTTGCTGCCCCTTAATAATTTTCCTCAACTGATACCCGAACCTCTATTTAAGTCACTTTTGGAGTGCTAAAACCCTGTTTCTCACCGGTTTAATAAAAGTTGTTTTGGACCCTGTTGTCCCTTAAATTAGCCTCGGGGTGCCTCCGTGACACCCTGTTAATAAGGTGACCATACTCACCAAGTAATGGACCAATGTTATTTCCAGTTTGCCTTTTGCCATTAATATATTTGAAAAAGGTCTTTTTATTGTCCTTCACAGTACTGGCCAGCTTCAATTCTAAATGAGCTTTGGCCACATGAATTTCTTCCCTACAGTGTGAGCAGCATCTCTGTAGTACTCCCATGACACATGACCTTGCTTCCACTGACCATATACTTTCTTCTTTTGCCGCAGTTCAAGAAGAAGAGCCCTGCTCAACCAAGCTGGCTTTTTGCCTCCCCTTCTAGATTTTTGGCATTTTGCCTGATCCTGTGCTTTTAGTAGGTGGTATTTAAAAAGCGACCAACACTGACGGACCTCAGCAAATTCAAAAGCTTCTTCCCAGCTGTCGAGGGTTAAGATTGTGGGGTGACAATAAAACCCTTGCAGATGTATTGTTAACCTCCTCTCCCCCCCACTTCCCCTTTTTGCCCCTCCCTCTCCCCCCTTCCCACTAAGGACAGGCGATCGGGAGGGAAAGAAGGACAGAGAGAAGAGAGTTGGAAAAATTAAAGATGTTTTACTAATGCTACTAATAAGAATAGAGAAAATAATACAAAATATACAAAACCAATCTTGAAAGTCTCAGCAACTGCAGAACCAGCACCCAAAGTCCTGGATTAGACTCTGTAGCCAACCTGGAGCTGGATTCAGCCTCTCACTAGGCCTCAGTTTGCAGGGACAACTAGCAAGGTCCTCTCCTAATGTCGGCTATAAGCAGAAGGGAAAAGGAAAAAAGGGAAAAGGGACGAGATCCTCGTGATCTCCCACTTTTATATGAAGTATTCACGTGAATGGAATGTTATACTCAGTTGGTCAGTTTCTTGGTCACCGGTTTCTCATTGTCCCTCTCGCGAGATGTCCATCCGTACTTATCAATAAGTTTGCATTCCATTGCCATGTTTACCAAAACATGTATCTGGTTCTCCAGGAAAATGCAGCTAATATGAAGGCTTTAGCTGACAGGCAAATTCACTAAAAGAGAAACTTGTTTTTTAACAAAACCAGGAGACCAGGGGACCTTAATAAGTAGTTTTCTGAGCAACCAGAATTCTCCTCATATCTAAAGTTTAGTCTTGGTGTCAGTTTTCCTCCTGTTGCCAAGGCAGCCACCAATTGCCACTTCTCCCACAAGACCCTCTCTGTTATCAAGTAGCAAATCTAGGAAGGCATCTTTCCTGGTCTATTCCCTTAGTACCTGCACCAACAAGTTATCAACCAGATGCTTTAGGAATCTTCTGGACCTGTTGGTGCCAGCTGTATGATATTCCCAGTTGACATCTGGTAAGTTGAAGTCCCCCATAAGGACAAGGGAAGATGTCTTGGGGGCTTCACTTAGTTCCTTAAAGAATAACTCATCAGTGTTGTCATCCCAGCTGGGAGGCCTATAGTAGGCTCCCACAACAACATCTGCTTTATTTGTCTGTCCCTTAATCCTTACCCAGAGGCTCTCAACTTTACCACTGACAACTGCTAGCTCTATGCATTCCAGCCCCTCCGCTACACACAATGCCACCCCCCCGCCTCTCCTACCCTGCCTATCCCTTCTGAATAACCTGTAACCATCCATCATGGCACACCAGTCACAGGACTCATCCCACCAGGTTTCACTGATGCCAATTATATCATATCCCTGGGACCAGGCCAAGGCTTCTAGTTCATCTTACTTTTTCCTCATGCTGCAAGCATTATTGTAGAAGCATTTCAAGTGTGGTTGATTGTGCCCTTCACCTCGTGGCGCAGTCTGAGGAATCTCACTGTCACGCACCTCCTCGAGCTTTGGTGTGCCGTCCCATTCCTCATCACTGACTGGCCTGGTACTGCCCACTTCCCCCTTCCAATCTGGTTTAAAGCCCTATCGATCATCCTTGCTAGCCCCTGAACCTACATCTTTTTCCCCTTCTGCGAGAGGTGCATCCCATCAGATGTCAAAAGACCTGACGAAGAAGAGACCATCCCATGATTGAAGAACCCAAAGTTCCACCGATGACACCAGTCACGGAACCATGTGTTGATTAGTTGGGCCTGCCTGTTCTATTTTGTATTCCTGACTGCTACTGAAAGAATGGAAGAAAAAAACACCTGAGCCATCGACCAACTGCCCTAAAACTCTGAAATCCCTTTTGATCGCCTTAAGATTTCTTTTTCCTACCTCTTCTCTGCCAAAATTAAGGACCAATAGTAACATCTCTTATCCTGGCCCCAGGGAGGCAGCAGACTTCCCTGTGGGTTGGGTCAGATAGGCATATTGGGCCCTCTGTTCTCTTCAGAAGGGAGTCCCCTATGACAACTACCCTTCTTTTTGTCTTCACATGTGTGGTTTTTATGGGTTTCTGCTGGGGACATGCTATGCATCCCACTGACTGTGGAGGAAAAAGTGCATGCCCCTGGAAATCAGCAGCAACCCTGCAAACCACCCTGTTGAAAACTATTTTAGCTCTGTTAGAAGGACCAGCACCCATTGCCCCCTCCTGCAGAACAGAATCCCTGGAGGTGATTCCTGAGCCTGTACACTTCCGACCTATCGTAAAGGGAGCTGAGGGGGTGCTGAAATCTTTAGCTTTGGCCATTAAGACAAACTTAAACAGTACTACTTTCCAAGAGTATGCTAGCAGATTTACCACTATACTCCCCATAGGATAAAAACCAGGGGAGAACCTCAACTAAAGTAAATGTAATAGAAAAGAGACAGCCTGTCTCCATGCAAAAGACAAAAACAAAAGGGGGAAATTGGGAAATGCTCTCAGTTACTGCTGAGTGTAAGAGATTATGGAAAATGTGCTTAGATAAGGGGCTTGCTCTGAGTCAGTTAAATGGGCTGCCAACTCCTGTTCTAGGGAAACTGGCTGGGTTTTCCTCATTAACTTCTCTTGATAGCTATGGGGTCTGTGTCAGGAGATGGGGGTGACGCTGTAAGATTTTAAGAGATAATGAGCCAGAAGAAGCAAGGGAAGTGAGCTCAGGCTATACCCAAATCTATCAGCAGTAAATCTAGACCATGCATATGCAGGAAACTAGGGTGGAGCTCGATTCAGTGGAGGTAATGGCAGCTGCTACTCCCCCTGCTAAGGATCCCAGTCCCTAGATGATGGTTGCAGTTAATAACTGCTACCTAACAACATTCCTCATTGACACAGGAGCCCAAATATTGATGGTAGATAAGGACACTTACAAAGGATAGCCTCCGTTTAGCTAGCAGTTAGTTTCTATTGTAGACGTCAACGGGGAAAATCACTACTCACCCACTGGTCAGGGATAAACTAATACTGTCTAATGGACAGACAGTCTGCCCAACCTTGCTTTTAGGTTCCCATAATATATTGGTGTGCTGGTTTGACTGAAATCAAGTTAATTTTCTTCATGCAGTTAGAAATTTTTCTTTTTCTTAGCTAGCATGGTCATGCTCTATGCAATTCCTCACAAACTCTGTTTGTGCCAAGCAGTCAGTCCCAGGAAGAGAGCACCCTGGTCCCAAACAGCTGATCCCAGGGAGAGAGAGAAAAGACCAAAGAGGCAGAAAGGTCTAGAGGCTGACTGTAAAAAAAGCAGAATGGCAAAAGGACAAACTAAAGGAACTCCTGAATGGAACTCAACCAAAATGGAACAGAACTGGAAGAGGTCTCCCCAGCTGGAAAACCTGACTCTCATTAAATACATACCATGACGCTAATGGCATGGAATATTCTCATTGATCAGCCTGGATGTCAGTCAAAGTCTGTCCCATCTATGCCTCCCTTCTTAGCTGCCTCATACCTGCAGACAGAAATCCCAGAAAGACCTTGGTCTCTCAGAAAACGGCTAACAGTAAGTTCTTAAATTCTCTTTGTTCCAACTCAAAACCACTGGAAAGTTACTTGAAGAAAAACATTAATTCTGTCCCAAAGTGTTCGTTATCTTATTATTCTCAAACTAAATCCAAACAACAACCTGTAGACACAGGCCTGGCTGCACCCTGCCCCAATGACACTCTTGCCTTCTCCCCAGGGCTCAAGGATTACCAGTTCCCACAGGATGAGTCTGTGGTGCCCTCAAACCCCTTCCTGGAGGAGGAGGAGGACTTGAAGAAAGATTCTCACCTGGCAGACCAGGTGACAACTGCTCATGGTGGTCACCTCCCAACGCAGCCTTTGTAGGTCATTTCCCCTGCTTGAACCTTCTGTCCTAACCTGGGCACGAAGCACAGCTCAGTGCTCACTGCAAAAATCTCTTTCTGGCAAAGCAAAGTTCTGACTGGGGCTGTGGAACAGCTCCATCAGGGCCTGCTTGGATCGAAGTTTCCCATAGACTCTCCCTGCCAGTCTCAGGCTCTTCCTAATTCAGCCAGAGAGACCTTCTCCCCAGTATATCCAGCATGTGATTGGCTCTTGCTCATTGCATGTGTTTCCCAAAGGGAATGCTGCCTCCAGAACCTGTCCTTCACACACAAGAAACAGGTGTGGGGTCATTTCTGCTGGGATCTTTTATTAACCCAAAGTGCTGTATGGAGCAGAGCCTCATCCTGCTGCAACCCTTTACCCCCCCTTCTTGCTCCTCAGACCTGTATAACATCAGTAACACTTGTGGGAAGGTGGGGTTCTGCATCTTTAAAACTGTGTATAAGATCAAAGAGGATATTATTGGGACCTTTTAACTTCTCAGAAGGAGACATCCCATGTCTGCAGGTCAGTGCTGGTTTTGGAGTCATTGTGGAGAGAGGCAGGGGTTTTGGGTGGGGGAGTGAGAGAAGGAATTGAGGTGGCACTGGGCTGCTGTAGGGTTTCTAGTGGGACCCAGCTGAGGTCTGTTGAGTATTGATAAGGATCATGGCTGAAAACATTGTGACAAAACTAGTTCAGCCAGAAGACACATTCAGAGCACCGGGAACTGCGATCTACACATCAACAATGAGCTAACGAGCCACAGATCAGGCTGGCTGACTGACCAGAGATGGAGGATGTACTGGAGGGCACATAGCCCCATCTCCTGATATGCTCGGCTCGGCAAACAAAGGGGAAAAGTTGAGACCCTTTTAACGTGGCCCAGGACTTGTCCAGACTTGTCCCTCTTTCGCAATCACCACTTTTCCCCCCACCCAGACTTTCCTCTACTCTGGGAGCTATAAAAAGCTCACCTAAAACAGCACAGTTGAGGGAATACCAGTCTCATCTAAGGGCCTGTCAGTCTCATCGAGGGAAGACCAGCCTACCAGTCTCACCAAAGGAAATACTAGCTCGGCCTCATCGGGAGAATACCAGCACCCTGAGGACCCTCACTCTGAACCAGATATTGGAGGATGCTGCGCTCCTGACCCCAGCATCCTTGCCATGGAACACCGAAGCTACACATCATTGTACAAGTCCTGTCATCCACACTGTGGGGCCGTAAGAGACTGGATCCCTCACTCTTTTCTTTCTTCCTTTCTCTCTGCTCTTTCCTTCTCTCCTCCTTTTTTCTATACCCCCATTTCTTTGTCTCTCCTTCCATATATATATATATTACTCTCTTTCTCTCTCCCTTATACCTTAGTTTTCCTTCCTTCTCTACCACTCTCTTTCCCTTTTGAACATATAAGGATAACACCATCTTTAAGCTCTGCTCTTGATTTCTGGTTAAATTTCATATTATAGCTACTGATGGTTGCCAATACACCGCTCATAGTAGGATTTTTGCTGTTAATGTGTTGATAAGTTCTGTTATACTTTTGCCAAGTCACCATTCGCTGTAACCAATATTCCAACAAGTACTTTTAGTAAAACTCACAATTGAATTGGACCCCAGAGGTCATTCACTTCACATAACTGCGCAGAATTAACCCAGAGTTAACTCACACCTGGTCTCATCTCTTGAGTCAGGGCGTGTGTCACATCTAGAGTTAACTCATCCCTCATCCCATCTGTTGGGACAGGTCAAGGTCCCCTTGGGGGATGAGGTGGGGAATAACCTCAGTTCTGAGCTCATTTGGGAAATGGAGGCCCCAAGGCTTTGGCCAGGGCTGTGTGAGTGTGTGAGAGTGAGCATCCTGCTGATTGCCCTGCAGTTCTCCATTAGCCTGCAGACAGAGGAGAGCATCCAGGAGGAGTTCCAGCACCAGCAGGGTCAACCCATCTCCTTCAGCATGCCCGCCCGCCATCAGGAGGTCTGCCTGCACATGTCCCAGAGCAGCTTCAGCTTGCCCATTCTGCTCAGCTCTACCCATGGATTCACCAACAGGGAAGGGACCTGACCCTGCTGGTTTCTGTAGGAGGATGGCAATTTCCCCAGTCCTGCCTTCACTGCCCTGCAGGGCTGGGTTGTGTGGGAGGGAGCTGGCCTGTGTGAGTAGGCTTATTTTCTTGTCCCTTTACCAGGACAGCCAGCACAAGACAGCTTCTGTCCCTGTCCCTTGTGGTGTTGGCTGCTGACCCTCCTTTAGCCCACAGTGTCCCTGAAGTGGCAGCTGTACTTTGAGTTTGTGACCTCTGGGAGCCAGTTGGAGGCCATCCTCTGGACTGGGGGGAACAAGTTAAAGTGGACACTTTCAGCTGGGACTTACCCATCATAGTCCTTCCCACCAATCCCATCCTGGCTTCCTATGTATCTCAGTTCTGCACCAACTCCATCGCCATCTGAAGTGAGGAGAGCTGGTAAGGGCCTGTGGTGCTTCAAGCATCTAGTGGGAATGTCAGGCAGGACTGTCGTTGGCATGCTGTGGGGTGTTCACCTCAGCGTCCCCCTGGGTTCATCTGCAATGCCCAGGTGGGCACCAGGTGAGTCTGTCCTGCCTCGTGGGAAAGATGTCTCATGTGCACAGCCCAGTACTCCTGTTACCCTTGCCCAGAGGAGGCTCCTGGCAGGCCAGCCTTGCATTGCTGGCACATGCTGGTGTTATGGATGCAGCCACATGCTGCGGCAGCACGATAGTGATGATCCAAAACTGAGGAGCACTGAGTTCCCCGGGCTGTTCTCTGTCTGTGCTCCTGGGTATGAAGGCATCCTGCTGGTCTTGGGATCCTTGGGGAGCTGGAGTGAATGCATGCTGTGCATTCAGGAGCTAGAATGGAGATCTCCCCACTCAACAGTTAGCTCCCCATTTCTACCAAACCTTTCAAAGAGTTTTCCCCTTTGCATGGAAATCTAATAAACATCTGAATGTGCAAAACTCAGCCTTACAAAGATCTGTATTCCTACACCGTTCCTGGTGCTGGACGCAGCCTGCCCTGCACGACAGTCGCAGGCTGGAGACCTCCTATTTGTTTAAAAACTTTATTGCAAGAACAGAAACATCTACACAAAGCTCTGCACAACACAGTCCTGGAACCGGCTGGGGCAGGCTGCAGCGATTGAGAATGACACACGCAGACACACACACGCACACAGAGTTCTTGTTAGCAGCGAGAGCAGAGCAGAGTTGAGTAGAGCTCCCTTTAATTAATTCTTTCTCAATTTATATTTTACAGCTACAGATCTGGACCAAGAGGTCAAACAGGATGTTTTTTTCAAAAAATGTTATTCCAGACACACCACACTCGTCTTGTGACTGTTTTCAGTCACATTCTTTCACACACATTCCTTGGGCAGTTTTCCAGCTCGGCCTCTCACTCTCATGCATTCTTTGAGTGGTCTTCCAGCCCGGCCTCTCACTCTCATAAGCACACAGTCATCCTGTATAACCTGTCCAAGACCGCTTTGTATTTTGACTGATTGCTGTGATTTAATCATGTTAGTATTAGTCTTCCTTGATCATCCAGATGTCTGGAGTTGTTAATCATGTTAGTATTGATCTTTTATCATCCAGGTGGCTGGAGCTGTATGTTCTGCCGCTCCCACACAGGCTGCCAGCATGGCTGGCTCCACTCTGGTGCATGCAGATTGCTTCAGCTCCCTGAACCCTAGCAGGGCACCTGGCTCCCCACCCCACTCTCCTGCAGCTGAGATAGGGCAGCTGGCATGGATGAGGCTGAGCTCCTCCTGGGGACACATTCTAGTGGTTCCCCCTGCTCGCCTGGCACTCTGCTGCCTGCCCCGGGCTGGCTCCATTGCAGTGCTGCCCAGGGCTATTTTGCAGTGCCAGGGACCCCCTTCAGCCCCAGGATCACGGCTGGCATTGTGAAAGCAAACACCATAAATCCAAGGAAGTGCTGTGATTGCTGTTTTAGGCACTGGGCAGCTTGGCTCCAGCTCCTCACAAGTGCTTTATTTTCATGGAATCATAGAATCATTTTGGTTGGAAGACAACCTCAAGATCATCGAGTCCAACTGTTAACCTAACACTGTCACTCAACCATGTCCCTAAGAACCTCATCTACACATCTTTTAAACACCTCCAGGGATGATGATTCAACCACGTCCCTGGGCAGCCTGTTTGAATGTCTGACAACCCTTTCCGTAAAGAAATTTTTTCTCATATCCAATCTGAACCTCCCCTGGCACAACTTGAGGCCATTTCCTCTCATCCTGTCGTTTGCTACTTAGGGGAAGAGACCAACACACTCCATGCTACAACCTCCTTTCAGGTAGTTGTAGAGAGTGATAAGATCTCCCCTCGGCCTTCTTTTCTCCAGGCTAAACAACCTCAGTTCCCTCAGCTGCTCCTCATAAGACTTGTGCTCCAGACTTCTCTCTAAACAGAAAAAAAAACCCCAACCCCAACATATAGCTAGGCTGACTTCCCTGGTGCTGCCTCAGGCCCCAGGGAGGCTATGGGATGTGGGCACGTATCCTTGCCCAGCACCTTGAAGATACTTCAGCCCCAGAGCCCCCAGGACACTGGGTCAGAGTGCGGGCAGTGTACAGGTAGCATGCAAGCAGCATGCAGGCAGATGACAGCTCTGAGCCATGTCCGCTCACCTGTACTCACCACTCACCAGAACAACTGGACCCTGGGGAGAGCTGAGCAGGGAACTCAGAGAGAGCTGTGCAACCAGGAGCCAGGAAGGGGGACAGGATGGGACAAAGTGCTACTCAGGGAGTGACACCATCCTGCTTCCCACAGCTGGTAAGTCAGATGGGATAGCTTCTGGAGGCTGGAAGTACAGGTGGGATCAGAGCCAACCCCACCTTGACTAAGCAATGAGGTTGTTGGTCTAAAGAGGGGACAACGAAGAGGGGACATGATCAAAACCCTGATGTCACCTTATTCTGCAGGCTGGCTGCCCACTGGATAAAGTTTAGTGCCACCAGAGGAGCATGGGCTGGGAGGAGTGCTGGCATGCCTTGTGTCTCCCACGAGTGTCCCTGAACTTGGCACCCACACCCCAATCCTCCTCACAGGGGAGAGCCATTTCCACCCCATGGATTGGACACAACGTTTTTTGCAGGGGCTCTACAAGCCTGGGTTGGATGGTGTCTGTGGGTCCCCAGCTGTTGGACATGCTCTTTCCACCCCACGCTGAGTGCCTTCTTCCCACTGCTGGTGGCAGGCAGGGCTCCACAGCCTGGGCAACCCCATGCCATGGCTCCCTTGCCCTTTTGCCCTCCCTTGCCCTCCTTTGCACAGTCTCATCCTCCCATGCTTGCCCCCATGCTCTATCCCTCTCCATCATCCTTTGGCACTCTCCTGGGCCATTTATCCCAGCTGTGGCTGCTCCGTGTCAGGCCATGTTTTTGTGCCAGTGGGTTAACCATGCATCTCCGCTGCCCTCAGTGCTGGCAGAGTGCTTCTACACACCCTGGTACCCCAACACCCCAGGTACCCCAGCATCCTAAGTGTACTGCTGCCTGTGGCTCTGCCCAGGCTCCCCTCAAGGTAAATGTGATGAGAGGGCATGGGTTGTTTAGAAAAACAGGCCTTGGCACTTGTTGGCCATCTGTCCTGATTTTGTTAAAAACAAGACCAGTTCTCTTTTAGTGAATTTTCCTTTCAGCTAAGTTCTTCTAAGTAACTGCACTTTCCTGAAGTTAGCTGCACATTTTTTCTCAGACACTGTGCTCGGAGCTGATAAGATGACCAATGGAATGGTGAAGAAGCTCATGTTTAGATTTATTGCTATGACAGCCAAGAAGACTGATAAGATGCCACACATCCCATAATTGAGAGAGGCGTGTTTACAGGAGAGGTGGACAGGACAGGTGACTAAAACTGACCGAGTATTCCTTCCCATATACATCATACATCCTATATAAGAGGGAGATCATGAGGATCTCGGTCTCTTTGACCATGGACAGCATCTAAAGAGGACCCTGCCTGTCTGCCTGCGACCTTAGGCCCGAGACCCTGCATCCCTGAATCCAGTTCCGGTTTGCTGTGAAGTCCCATCCATGACTTCTGGGTGCCTGCCCTGCAACTGCTGAAGCCATGCCAGCTCCGCCCACTGCTCTACCCCGGGACATTCAAGTTTGGTTTTGTATATTTTATATCAAAAAAATCACCCTGACTTCCAGGAGGAGAGCCACGTGCAGAGCTTGAAGGACTTGCTTAGATGGCAGGAGACCCAGATGCAAGAAGTTTTAAAAAGCTATGAAAAGATTAGATGGCAGTGCTGGTAAAACTTCACAGTTAACAGCATATAAAAAGGTGTCAGATGCAATTAAGGATGGGTTGGAGGCAATTGGCAGGGAATATGAAAAATGGGGAAAACAGGAACAGGAGGGGGTGGAACTGGACCTCACTCTCAAGGAGCTCCAAATAAAAATGGAGCGAATACAAACATGGGCAAAGAAATGTGTAGAAGATGGGATGTGGTCAATAAGGGAAGCAGATGAATATTTGAGAGCGTGATATGGAAAAGGGCTAGAGACTGGGTCAGCAGATCGGTTCGCGAATATGCTTCGACTCACTGATCCACAGGGAAACACAAGGGAATTGTATAGCAGTGACAGTAATGATAATTTGGGTGCTACCCCTGTGCATCAGGGTAGAGATATTCCTCGACATCACTCTCATAATGCAGGGCAACAGTGGCAAGGGGTAATCAGGGATGCAACCATTGAAGGGATTATGTTACCTGGCAGTATTACAGCAATGCCAGTGCACATAGATAACAGAGGACAAAGGCAGTGGTCACCCTTCGATCGGAAAATGGTTAAGCAATTGCAAAGTGCAGTTATGCAATATGGTATGGATAATAAGCATGTGATGCAGCTAATCAATTCATTTTTCAAGGGGCAAGTACTAACTCAAACAGATATTAGGGCATTGATGGAGTTATTGCTTCCTCCAGCGGGGTATCTGCTGTTCTTGGACAAGTGGCAGGGGAAGGTGGAATTGGCAGCATTAGAAAATGTTCATTTACCAGCTGATGATCCATTACGATTAGCTAGCATGGACCAATTATTGGGTCGTGGACAATATGCGGATGGTGCTACTCAGGCAGCACTTCATCCAAGGATTTTGCAGCAAACGCAAGGGCTTGCCCTGGCGGCAGTGAAAGAATTACCAAATATAGGTAACCCTGTGCCACCCTATTCTACAATAAAGCAGGATCCTGGGTGTGGCAGGATGCAAACCCCCCTCTCTCCCCCTCCCTCCTTCATCATGGAAGGAGTAGACACATCTCCCTCTCTCTCTGCTACAGCTTCTTTTGTTTGGTCCCAGAGCACCCTGGCCAGGGCCGTTAGGAGAAGGGAGTGCCGAGGCACCAGGGAGCTGCTGGGCGCCCGCGGCCAGTGTGGGAGATGTTTGGAGGATTCAGGGGCACCCCCACAGCCAGGGTGGGGGTGCAGAGAAGCTTCTGGAATGCCTACAGTCAGATCTGATCAGCCAATAAAAAAAACAGGACTCTCGTTGAGACTCCGCCCATTGTCGTGAGTCTCTTGGAGCATGAGCGAGATGCTGCCACCGAGAGCCCACCCTCCCCGGGATGGAGACTCCGTTTGCCTTGCCGCCACGGGTGTGAGTAAAACTTCTCCTTGCGGGATTGCAAGTGTATTTATACTTTCCGTGCACATATGCACGTGTAACTTTCCGTGCTCAATATGAGCACGTGTAAAATTAATCCTCGCACAATCGCGAGTGTATTTTCCTCCCGTGCTTCCACATAAGCACATGTAACTTTCTGTGCACATTTGCATGCATACTTTCCATGTTTAATACAAGCATGTGTACTTTCTGTGCACATTTGCACGTGTAACTTTCCGTGCTCAATACAAGCACGTGTATAAATTATTTCCTCGCACAATCGCGAGTGTATTTTCCTCCCGTGCTTCCACATAAGCACATGTAATATTCCATGCACATTTGCACGAGTATTAACCCTCGCAGGATTGCGAGCATATTATAAATTTACCCTCTCAGAATCGCGAGTGTAGACTTTCCGTACTCACTATGAGTACGTGTATCTCTTTAAAATAATCCCACACCGTGTACAGGCAAGTGTGTACTTCTCCCGGACTCAGAGACGGCTCCGGCATTGTTTTGGGTGAAGCCATGTGCATGCACTCTATGGACCGCCTGTTGTATTAGTTGCTGCCCCTTAATAATTTTCCTCAACTGATATCCGCATCTATATTTAAGTCACTTTTGGAGTGCTAAAACCCTGTTTCTGACCGGTTTAATAAAAGTTGTTTTGGACCCTGTTGTCCCTTAAACTAACCTCGGGGTGCCTCCGTGACACTGGGGAACCCTATATGAAGTTTGTGGACCATTTAAAAGAAGCTATAGATGCTTCTCCTAACCTGACTCCAGAGGCAAAAGCTGCTATGGGGAAAGATTTGGCCATGATGAATGCAAACACCCAATGCCAACAGATATTAGCCGGCTTGGGGAAAACTGCTTCTCTGGCAGAGATGGTGGAAACTTGTACACGGGTACCGATTTTGCAACAGGAGGTAGAAAAGGCAAAAATACATGCTCAGGCTCATGCTGCAGCCTTGGCTGCAGCACTTAAGCCTGCAATGAAAGGCCGAAGCCCTTCTTCTCACGGCCTAGCATGTTTTACTTGCGGACAGACAGGACATATTAAAAGAAATTGCCCTCAGTACGCTCGGAGAGGGGGACCTAGTAATGGCACTAGCCAGTCGCCAGCTGCCCTCGATTATTCGTGCTTCAATGGCATGTGCAGTCGGTGTGATAAGTATGGACACCTAGCAGTGCAGTGTCGATCAAAATTTTAAAAAGATGGGACACCGCTGTCAGGAAACGGGAGGGCCAGCGCCAGGGGCTGGGGTGCGATGACACCACAATACCAGCCGAGAGGGGGAACAGCCATGGTTGCTTGTCCGAGCTCAGGGCAGCAACCTCAGGAAGCGCAGGTGTTGATCTGGCCGTGGGAACAGACGTCACAATAACAGACCAGTCTGTACATGTAGTTCCATCTACAGTAATGGGGCCCCTAGGGTATGGATTGAGTGCGCTTTTAATAGGCCACTCTTCTGCTTCAAGACAGGGATTGTTTGTTTTGCCTGAATTAATAGGCTCTGATTATGCTGGACCATTAGGCATTATGTTGCAAGTCTTAATGCCCACTGTGACTATTAAACAGGGGACCCGTATAGCGCAATTGGTACCCTTCAGAGTATGTGTCCCAAAGGCTTTAGATGCGGAAAGAGATCAGAAAGGTTTTGGCTCTACCGGAGCCCCTGTGGTTGCTTTCACAGAAAAACTGACTTTGGACAAACCATCTAGGGTAGTTTCCATATATGGGCCTGGAAGTGAGATTAAAAGAAAAAGAATGCTTTTAGATTCAGGCGCAGATGTGACAATTATCCCTCGCACTGATTGGCCTCCGTGTTGGCCTTTAGAAGCAGTAAATACCATGGTAGTGGGAATAGGGGGGGCCACTCCTACCCACATCAGCACACATATGGTTAAGATAAGAGGTCGAGGGCTTAGAGGCATGGGTATGGCCTTATGTTCTAAACACGACAATTGCATTATTAGGAAGAGATGTGATGTCTCAGTGGGGAATAGTCATGCAGTCACCTTTTTGATAATGGCCATTGCGGCGAGCGACACCCGGCCGAGTATGAAGCTGAGTTGGGAAACAAATGATCCTGTCTGGGTGGATCAATGGCCATTACCAAAAGAAAAGCTCGCACATTTAGAGGAGTTGGTTGAAGAGCAACTCCGTCTCGGACATTTGGTCCCTTCCACCAGCCCGTGGAATACACCTGTTTTTACTATCCAGAAGAAATCAGGGAAGTGGCATTTGTTACAGGACCTCAGGGCAATTAATGCAGTAATGAAAGATATGGGGGCACAGCAACCAGGTCTTCCTACCCCAACCATGCTTCCAAAAGATTGGGATATAACTGTCATTGATTTGAAGGATTGTTTTTTCACAATCCCGTTACACCCAGAGGATTGTGAAAAGTTTGCCTTTACTGTTCCAGTGCTTAATCACCAAGCTCCCACGAAAAGATATCATTGGGTAGTGTTACCTCAGGGAATGAAAAATTCTCCTACTATTTGCCAATGGTATGTAGATTTGGCTTTAAAGTCATTTAGGCAACAACGCCCTCAGATGATCATCTATCATTATATGGATGATATCCTTTTGTGCAATGAAAAGGAAATTAGTCAGGATACAATAATTCAGTTGATGAAGCAATTAGGTCAGTGGGGTCTGGTTGTGGCACCAGAAAAGGTACAGCGAACCGCACCATGGAAATATTTAGGATATGAACTAACTCAGGCCATGATTAGACCTCAGAAGCTTGCTATGAAAGCAAAGGTAGCAACCCTTCACGATGCAATGAAGTTGGTAGGGGACTTGCAATGGATAAGAAATGTTGTTGGAATTACAGATTTGCAACCGTCGTTTAGTCTCCTTCGTGGGGGACGAGACCCCCAAGAACCACGGTGCCTTACACCAGAAGCACAAAAAGCGCTTGAGCAAATTGCAAGAAAAATTTCACAGAATACTGCTCAGCAGATAAGATCAGAATTGCCTGTTACTTTTTATGTCTATAATACCAATAAGGAGGTGGCAGGACTTTTGGCCCAGTGGAGTACGGAAGAAAAAGATCCGTTGTTACTATTAGAATGGATATTTCTAAACAGTCTGTGGCAGATGCACACCCCCCTCCCCCTCCCTTCCTTCCTTCGATATGGAAGGTGCAGACACATCTTCCCCCCCCTCTCCTGCAATGGGGTTAACAGCTTCTTTTGTTTTAACCCCGGAACCCATTGATCAGGGTCATTAAGAGAGAGAAGGGATGGGGGCATAGAGGTGTCAAGGAGCAACTGGGTGCCCACAGCCAGAGTGGGGGTGCTTAGAAGCTTCAGGGAACCCCACAGCCAGAGTAGGGGTGCAGAGAAGTTTCTGGAATGCCTACAGTCAGATCTGACAAGGCTGTTTAAACAGGACTCCCAACGAGGCCAGCCGCCGGTTGTGCGGACCTCTTGGAGCGCAGGCCAAAGTCTGCAGCCAAGAGCCCTCCCCCTTAGGCAGGATGGCTGCCTAAGGTAATTTCCTGGGACCGGGATTCACCCCACCGAACCACGTGGGTGAGTGATAAAATTTTCTTTAATAATTCCTCACAGGATCACAGGTGCTTATTCCGTGCTTAAATATAAGCACGTGTATTTTCTTTAATAATTCCTTGCAGATTCAGGCAAGTGTATACTTTTCCTGGAGTCAGGGACGGCTCTGGCATTGTTTTTGGTGAGCCATGTGTATGCACACTGTGGATCTCCATTGTTAATATTTGCTGCACCTTTAATAATTACCTCGACTGATATTCGAACCTGTATTTATGTCACTATTGGAGAGCTAAAACCCCGTCTTCCACCAGCTAATCTGCTGCACTTTCTTTACTGAATAAAAGTTGTTTTGGACCCTGTTGTCCATCTAAACTATCTTTGGGGTGTCTCCATGACACAGTCAAAAACAAAAAACCATCATTCAAAGGTGGGAAGCCATTGCCCAAGTGGTAGTGAAAGGACTAAGCTGATATCTGACTTTGTCTGGGTCGTATGTTGCTAAAATTGTGATCCCCATTTCTCGCAATCTGTTTCAACAGATCCTTCTCAAACATGACAATCTTGCCTTAGCTCTTACCTGGATTCCGGTGCAGGTGGACAGTCATTATCCACCGTATCCCATATTTAAAACCAACCTCCCCTTGGAGCCTATGTCAATTGTTACTGAGCGTCCATTAGATGCCATAACCATTTCACGGATGTGAGTAGTCGCTCACGCAAAGGAGGTTTTGTATGGTTTGAGAACGGTCAGTGGCATTCACAGATTGTTGTGGCTGAAGGATCAGTTCAAATTTTAGAATTGCAAGCGGTGATAGCAGCATTACAAAAATGGCATAACTACCCAGTTAATCTGGTAGCAGATTCTCTTTATCTTGTGGGAGTTGTACAAAGAATACATAGAGCACTTTTGCAGCAAGTTTCCAACTCCTTGTATTTGAGGCATTATTAGATTTGTGGAACGTGTTAGATTATAGGACAGCGCCAGTATTTATAATGCATATAAATAGACATTCTAACCTACCAGGTGGGCTAGTAGAGGGAAACAGCATTATAGACAAACTCGTGGCAGTGAGAGATGTATCTCCTTTTGAACAAGCCAGACAAGCTCATGAGTTTTTCCATCAATCCTCAGCATCACTCCAAAAACAGTTTACCCTTACCAAGGAACAAGCTTGATCCATTATTGCAGCTTGTTCTGATTGTGCTCGCATAGTGCCTCTGCAACAAAAGGGAGTGAATCCTCGGGGCTTGCAGCCAGGCCAGTTATGGTAAACTGATATTACTGAATTTGCACTGTTTGGCCGACAAAAGTACATTTATTTGTCCATAGATACCTGTTCAGGACTGTTATGGGCTACAGCTTTGACCTCAGCAAATGCAAAAGCGGTAAAGTATCATTTATCACAAGTTTTTTGCCGTCATGGGAGTTCCTACACAGATCAAAACAGATAATGGCCCCACATATCGTTCTGATACACTTGCAACCTTCCTCGTCCAGTGGAAGGTACAACACCTGTTTGGAGTCCCTTATAATTCTACTGGCCAGGCAATTATTGAGCGTGCACACCACGCCTTGAAAAATCTTTTGTCTGTTTTGAAAAAACAAGGGGGAATTGGTGTGAGTCCAGAAGAGGTTTTGATGAAGACATTGTATGTGCTGAACTGGCTTAATCCTAAAAGTGAGATTGAAATGGAACCTGTTGTTATGCACCATATCAAAAATGTCAAAGATTTTTCTGAAAATGGACCTAAGGTTAGTGTGTTTAATGTGACAACACAACAATGGGAAGGTCCTATGTCATTAATAACCTGGGGAAGGGGATATGCTTGTGTTTCTACAGGTAACCATAAAATTTCGTGGATCCCAGCAAAGTGGGTAAGACCTTGGTTAGCTAACAAAGAAACCACTTGCAATGATGATGACTCTTAACCTCAGAGGTGTTATCGCTTTTAGCAATGGATGTAGCCAGTGTTGAGCATACCACTTCGCAAAACAGAGCAGCGTTTAATTTTTTGTTATTGGCCATGGTCACAGTTATGAAGACTTTGATGGTATGTGTTGTTTGAATTTAAAAAACATTCAGAATCTATGCATAAAAAGATTAAAGATTTGCAGAACATGAAAATAACAGAAGATGTTGGGTTTTTTGGGTTGGATGCTTTGTTTGGTTAAAAGGAATATTGAAAACAGGTCTTTTCTTGTTAATTGTAATTGTATTAGCTTTAATGTTCTTACCCTGTATTTCGCACTGTCTTCAAAGAATGATACAGCGTATTGTTAACATTGTATTAAATTAAAGGGGGGGAGATGTAGTGGCAGAGCCCCCCCACCGGGGGGATGGGGTTGTCGCTGGCCTGGCTGAGAGGTGAAGCCAGAGACAAAAGAAACAAAAGGAACCCTATAAGAAGGTAACAACCAATGAACAATCACTGACACGCGCGTGCAGAGCGTGTGGACAGTGCATGCAGCCTATCACGTTATTGTATAGCACGTGCTGTAACCAATCACATTGTTGCAAGGTATGTGAACGGGGCAGCTCTGGTATAAAGCTAGCCCAGTCGGACAATAAAGTTGAACTCTGTGAACATCATATTGATGTGTCAGGTTCCATCTCTTGCATGGAAAAGCAACAATGAGCCTCAAAAACTCAAGTACCAGCACATCCAAACCCAGCTCATCCTGTGAACCCTGCATGATGGGGTGGTGGAGACCCTCCCCCAGGGTGTAGAGGGCGGGACAGGGGCACAGGAAATGCCAAAGGGTCCATCCCTGGTGGGAACAGCCACAGGCAGTGCCATCTCTGCAGGGTGCGTGCATGTCCCCAGTGGCGGGTTATAGGGCCGTGGGTGCATATGCAGTCCCATTGTGGAGGTCCCAGGGCTGAGGTGCCCCCATGCATGTGGCTGTGGGTGTACTAAGGTACACCCTGACCGATGAACCTGGTGACCAGGCCAACCAGAGCAGCAACAAATATTCCTTAGCTGTATCCCAAGATGAGAACCAGAAGGCCAACCACCTCAAGGGTATTTATGGCTATGGATGATCCTTCTGCACCTCTCATGGGAAACCTGCATGCTCGACTACTCCTCCGAAGTGTCTATATACCAACACATGTAGCATGGGGAATAAACAGGAAGAATTAGTTATCTATATGCGGTCACAGGGCCATGATCTTTATGCAGTTACAGAGACATGGTGGTGGGATAGCTCACATGACTGGAATGTTGTCATGGAAGGCTATGTACTTTTTCAGAAAAACGGGCCAGCAAAGCGAGGTGGAGGAGTTGCACTTTATGTGAGACAGCAACTCCAATGTATCAAACACTGCCTGGGGGGGATGAAGAATGAGTAGAGTCCTTATGGGTAAAAATTAAGGGACAACTTAACAAGGGTGACAATATTGCAGGTCTTTACTACAGGTCACCTGATCAGGAAGAGGAAATTGATGAGGCCTTCTACAGATAGATTAAAGTAGTCTCGCAATCACAAACCCTGGTTCTCATGGGGGAATTCAATCACCCTGACATCTGCTGGAAGCCAAGACAGCTAAGCACGCACAGTCCAGGAGATTCCTACAGATCATTGATGACAACTTCTTGACACAGGTGGTGGAGGAGCCAATGAAGAGAGGTGTGCTGCTGGACCTTTTCCTAACAAACCAAGAAGAAGTGGTTGAAGATGTGAGGATTGGGGGCAACCTCGGCTGCAGCAACCATGAGATGGTGGAGTTCAGGATCCTGCGTGGAGGAAGCAGGGAAATAAGCAGGATTGCAACCACGGACTTCTGCAGGTCAAACTTTAGCCTCTTCAAGGTCCTACCTGGAAGAATGCCATGGGTTAGGACTCTAGAAAGTAGGGGGATCCAAGAGAGTTGGTTAATATTCAAACATCACTTCCTCCAAGCTCAAGACTGATGCACCTCTATGAGCAAGAAATCAAGTAAGGGAGAAGATGGCCAGCATGGATGAATAAGGAACTCCAGTAAAAATTCAGGTGGAAGGAGGATGTTTATGTAATTGGAAAAATGGACAGACCACCTGAGAGGAAGATAAGGTGACTGTTAGAGTGGGGTGATTAGAGACGACGCATACCAGGACGCAGACAGAAATTCACGCAGAGGCAGAGATCTTGTTCAGGAAGGAGCGCAGAGCCTGGCCAAGCAGAGAGCTGATCTAGGCCTAGCCTGCCTTCTTTATTCACCATTGATGATTTATAGGATTTACAGGTACAGGCCTGGACTAAGATGTTTACAAAAAGGTGCTTTTCCACTAATTGTTATTAAGAACACACTAAACTCATGCGATGTTTGTCTCACTTGTTTTTCCACTCGTTCGCAGATCAGGCCCAAGGACATTCACACATCCCATGCACTTGGGGGCGGTTATCTGGCCCGAGATACCATTCTCACGAGTCTGGGCTATAACTTTTTACAATTACGAGAAACGTACTTCAAAGTAATCTCTCCAAGGCCCTTTATATATTATTATGTTATTATGTCTTTGACCGTCCACATGGTCATGTTAGTATTGATCTTCCTTTATCATCCAGATGGCTGGAACCGCACATCTTGCCTTCCCACATTTTACTTTCCAACATTTCCCTCTTTTTTGTTTTAAACATCAGGTTCTCAATGAGTGCAGTAAGGACCCTGGCTTTGTTCTTCTTTGCATTCTGTATCATTCTCCAGATGATTCGGAGGACTACAAGAAAATACATCACACAAGCATATCCAATTCCTACAAAAACCCATATATGCAGATTGAGAGCTGAAAATGAAGTTTTAGGGTCTAATCGCTTTATGCTATCAGATAATGTTAGCCATTTTGACTTACAGTCCTAATTCCTACAAACTATGTAATTATTTTTCAGGGTACTAGCTAAATCCTAAATCAGGCCTTACACATTAGCTAAGACTGTTATTTTACTTCATAGCACTCATAAACACTATAATTCAATTTCAACAGTATTACACATATTTAGCACTCTGATAACAGAAAATACAGGTTCAGATATCAGCTAAGGAGATTATTTAAAGACAATATCATAAGAATAATGAGGATCCACAATGTGCATGTAGTCACTCGCAAGAAACAAAACTAGAGGTCTTTTACTTCAGGGTACTCACAAGAAATAGTCACTCACTCAAATAAAGAAGTGAGGTATCATTAATCCCAGGAAGTTTCCTTAGATGGTGTTCCTGTCTAAGGAAAGGACTCCAGTTTACAGACCAGCAGCTCCGAGAAGACCACTCAAAGGGTGTCTTCGGCGGGAAGCCCGTTTCATTGTTTGGCCAGATGTGGTTGTGGGCATTACAACATAGTCCAGAAGCTTCTCAGCTAGTCTGGGCACCTCCTTTGTTAAGGACCCTGTCAATTGACCGAGGGTCCCACCCCTCCTGACCCATCAGTTGGTAGAGGTGAAGTTTATTGACAACACCTTGGTACCATTCTAGGTGTATACATGTGGGGACAGGCACAGTGAGGCACAGAAGGTGCTAAAGAGCCATCAACCTCCAAATTGAAAGCTCCCGATTTCAGGGGAACGTGTACTGCCTCACAATCCAGCCTGTGACCACAGTCATCTGACAAACTACTTTGGAGTGGTGGTGCAGTCACCTCTTGCCTCCAAAGTCAAAAGGGGGCATTCTGTTGGTGAGTTTGAATGTCCACTGTGGATCATCATACCTTATGTGTCATTTTCTTGTTGCAAATCAACCTACAATAGAACAGAACAATACAAATTACAACTACTACAGTTATTAACAAATATTGGAGAAAACTGGTTAGCCATACTAATAAGGAAAACAAATGCATTGAAAGTTTTTTCACCAGTTAGTCCCCAGTGCAAATAATGTAAATCTGTATCATTCTGATATGCTAGTGCCTCTTCGTTTGGTCTCTTCTGTTTCTTTGTTGCCCTCTGCTGCAGGGACAGATGCTGTATCTCTGGCATTAGGTCCTGCATCATGTTTGTCCAACTCATAGAAAGGTTTAACATATTTTGCAGGAAACCACTTTGGTCCTGTTGGAAGAAGAACACAAGTATGCTCATTCCCCAGGTGATTAACTCTACAGGCCCTTGCCACTGACTGTTTTGCAGGGGATCCCAGTATAAAAGCTGTGGTCTCTGAGACAGTGAATCTGGAACACGGAAGTGTTTTTCCACTGCTGTGATAGAGGAGGGAGGCATAGTACGATTCAAAAAAATTAAAGTATATGTTGCATTGTCTAATTGTTCTTGAGGTGTCATATTCCCCTTTTTTTGTTTTAATAACATCCGTTTTAACATGGAGTGCACCTGTTCAATGATAGCCTGTCCAGTGGGAGAATGTGGAATACCTGTGAGATGTGAAACACCCCATTGCTGTAAAGAATATTGCATGGATCTAGCAGTGTATCCAGGACCATTGTCAGTTTTAATCTGTTGTGGTACTCCCAGCGTAGCAAAACAGCGGGTCCAGTGACGCTGAATATCTCTGCTTTTCTCACTTGTATGCGCAGATGCACAAAGCATACCTGAAAAAGTATGTATAGAAACAAGGACATATTTCAAACGGCCAAAAGATGAAACACATGTAACATCAGACTGCCAAATGTCATTAGCTGAGAGTCTGCGAGGGTTAACTCCAAGGGAGGGCGAGCTTGTAATCAGACCTTGACATTCCCGGCAAGAGCACACTATGTCTCTCGCTTGCTTGAGAGTGAGAACAAACATCTTTTTTAAGGTAGCAGCAATCTGATGGAAGAAAGCACGTGAAGCCCTGGTAGACTGGAAACAGACTGTAGCTACAGTCTAAGAATCTTCAATTGCATTGCCTTCAGTTATGGGACCTGGTAAGGCTGTATGAGAGCGTATATGAGTAACAAACAGTGGGTGTTTGTGAAGCTGTAATGCAGTTTGCAATGATACAAACATATCAATAAGTTGCTGTTGTGAGATTTCTTTAAGAAAAGTGGAGGGGATCTGCTGCAGGACCTTGACTACGTACTCAGAATCACAAACCAAATTTAGAGGTTCCTCCCTAAAAAGCTCTAAGGCATACAAAACTGCACCAAGTTTCACTAATTGGGTTGAGCCTTCAACAATTTTAACAGAATTATGCCAATTGTTATCTTCACGCCAGACCACTACAGCTTTATGAGACTTCTCTGAACCATCAACAAAAACTGTGCGAGCATTTGGGATAGGACCGAATACAAGTACGGTCTGTGGTCTGATGTCAAAGACACGCAGATTTTGAAGCAATTTACATTTAGGCATGCCAAAAGCTATGCTGTTAAGAAAATCAGCTAGCGCAATTTGCAAGGACAGAGATTGTGAATAAAAAAAAAAAATCAAAATCTGCTTTCACAAAAGGTACATATATGACAGATGGATCACAGCCTACTAAAGCCTGAATCCATTCTCTGCCTTTTTTGATCAGAGTAACAATCAATTCCAGGGGCTCAGTAATAGTTTTACGAAAAGAATTGGGCAAAAAAATCCATTCCAAGTATATCAGTCTGTATTCTCATCATACTCTCCCACAATAGCCACAGGTTGTTTCTATGTTGTAGCTATAGACAAATCTGCAAGTCCAGTTGAATGCAGTTAGTTTGTAAGGTTGTCATAAATTTATTCATCAAAGTTTCTAACTCCGTTTTGGCTGTCATATTTATTGGATATTGTTTTCCCTTACCGGATCGAAGTCCTGTTTCAGTTCTATCAGCGTAGGGTTTGCTTTACTGATACTTTGGTTGCCCATACTAGTGGAAATACAGCATCCAAAATTTCCTTGGAGATTTCTCACTTGCAGCAAGCAGATCTGCACCATCCAAGCAGATTCTTGTAGGACATGAAACTAAACAGAATTCTCAGAAAACGTTATTTGAGATTACAATTTACTTAACAAATCTTAACCCAAGAGAGGTATAGGGCTTTCTGGCAAATACAAGAATTCAGCTGCTAAAACTTTGTTCCAAATTTAGCATTCCATTGGTTTCAAAAAATGGTCTTTCTTTCTTTCCCACAATCTCAAAAACTAGCATGGTGAATTTACTAAGAAGTCTCTTACAACTAGTTACCACAAGATAAGTCTATTAAAAGATTTTTGGTTTAATTTCCCAGTTTCATTAGAACTACGGATCTGCTAGGGATGCATTTAAATTTCACCCTCAGACACCTCCATTCAGTATTACAACATTGCTGCAGTGGGGGGGAAGAGAAAACCCCCCTTTCACTGCTTTAAAAGCGGGAAGCCAGGTTTTTCTTTTTTTTTTTTTTCTTTTTCTTTCTCTTCTTGCTGCAATTTAGATACAGGCAAGGCCACGCAGGTGGCGTTATTTGCTGGTGCTAAGTGGGAGCTGTCTGGGAGCTGCCAGGGAGCTAAGTTTATCTTGCAGCTTGACACAGGCCTGAAATTTATATTGAAACAGTACAGCACAGGCCTGGGATATTTTACTTTTTTATTTTCCCATTTCATTCCAGCCATAATACACTCCATATGCAATTCTAATTAGCTGAGCAATAGTTACATTCCTCAGCCCCGTTTACCATTTGCAACGTCTTACAGATGTCAATAAACAGCATATTAACTATCAATCCATTACTTTCATTTTCCTAGATCCAAATCAGGTCATATTCTAGCAACTTTTCAGTACAACCTCCTTCGAGTTCACATCCATCATAGCATTCAGTTTTCTTTCCCATACTTCCAACAAACACATAAATTCAATGCGAATCAGAGTTTAACTACTTAAATTCTTTTCTGGTTTCAAAATTATTTAATAGCAATAAGAGCAATTACTCTAATGTATAAGGATGCATCCTAAGGGAGAGCAAGGTGGTATTTTAGTAGTGGAACCAGTTCCCATTTTGTAATTATCTCCCTAAACAAAATTTTACCATTACATTCATGCAGTAAAGAACTAAATTACTCATGATCTTCTGTATTATCACAAAACGCACATTTTGAGTCCATGGATTCTCATTATTTAACAGTCTATGAACTTACTGTACCATATAACAGACAAAGACCTATTAAACTGTAATATGCTTAAACAGATACCTACAAAGAAAACAGGTTAATAAGGAAAAGTATCTTGCAGAGTTCAGCAAGTGTTCTATGACTTGTGTGTTATCAGTTAATTCTCTCCCAGCTTGTTGAAGTTCAGACCATTCCTCCTGTAAAACTGTCTGAAATGATTCAATGATCTGTTGTAGAGTTTTATTTTTGTCCTACTCTTCTCGCTTTAGAAACAACAAAGTGTTATACTTCAAGGTTCTATTCTCTGGACACTTTTTCAATCACTAACATGACCGTCCAGATCGTCATGTTAGTATTGATCTTCTTTTATCATCCAGATGGCTGGAACTGCATATCTTGCTTTCCCACATTTTACTTTCCAACATTAGAGTATGCAGGGATGTTGTGAGGAAGACTAAGCTCCACTTGGAATTAAAACTGAACAGGGATGTCAAGGACAAGAAGAAGGGTTTCTTCAAATGTATCAGCAGCAAAAGGAAGATTAGGGAAAATGTAGGTCTGCTGCTGAATGAGGTGGGTGCCCTGGTGATGGATGATACAGAGAAGGTGGAATTACTGAATGCCTTCTTTGCTTCCATCTTTACTGCTAAGACTTCAGGAATCCCAGATCCTAGAGGCAGGACAAAGGAAGACTTTCCCTTAGTTGAGGAGGATCAGGTTAGAGATCATTTAGGCAAGCTGATCATCCACAAATCCATGGGCCCTGATGGGATGCACTCACAAGTGCTAAGAGAGCTGGAAGATGTTATTGCTAAGCCACTCTCCATCATCTTTGTGAGGTTTTGGAGAAAAGGAGAGGTGCCTGAGGACTGGAAGAAAGACAATGTCACTCCAGTCTTCAGAAACGGCAAGAAGGATGACCCAGGAAGCTACAGGCCAGTGAGCCTTGCCTCCATCCCTGGAAAGGTGATGGAACAACTGATTCTGGATGTCATCCCCAAGCATGTGGAGGAAAATAAAGTTATCAGGAGTAGTCAGCATGGATTCACCAAGGGGAAATCATGTTTGACCAACGTGATAGCCTTCTATGATGGCATGACTGGCTGGGTAGATGAGGGAAGAGCAGTGGATGTTGTCTACCTTGACTTCAGCAAGCCTTTTGACACTGTCTCTCACAACATCTTTACAGGTAAGCTCGGGAAGTGTGGGTTGGATGAGTGCACAGTGATCCATCTATCCATCGATCATGAACTGGCTGGATGACTGTCGCGGGGTGTAATTTAGGGTTCTGCTTACTGCAGAACAATGTTTAGGTTTCTTTAAAGAGAAGTGCAACTTAAAAGAGTTCGGTGGCAGGTTCACTCTATTATTTACTGCATGGGGGAAATATGCCAAGCCAAATGCGGCTTACCTTCTCTCCAGATGCCTGTACCCATTCACGAAGCAAACTTTCAGGCACCTTCCCTCCCTGATAAACATATGCAGAGCAGACTTTCAGGAGACAAAATTATTAGAAAAATAAAATTTAATGGAGTAGAATAGAAGAAGGGCTGGCTCAAGCTGGGTACCTGCACAGAGATCTGCCTGAGCATAGAAAACTACAAACTTTTATATCTTTACAGACCATTCACACCAAGATCCAGTCCAACAGCAGGTTCTTTGCTACCCATTGGACCCTTTTTCTCTGACTCCATGTGGGCCTTTGTTTTGTTCAGTTGTAGACATTGGTTTTGGTCCATATCCTTGAAGGTGATATTTAGTCTGGATAAATCCTTTCTTCTCAGCGAAGTGAAAAATAGGCCCCACTTTTCAGATGTCTGTAATGTCTCTCCTTTAGCCTTGGATCGTTGTTTTCCCAGAGAGTTCCATTTTCCCAGCAAAATGCAAGTTAGACTTTATCTTGGAGGCGTTTAGTGTAGTCTGCAGTTGATTTTAGTAAACACGAGCTTAAAATTTTAGCAAATCTAGTCTACCAAGTAATATGAATCAAAGAGTATATTAAAAATCATACAACCGTATATTTCTAAATAATCCATTACATTCAGTGTGCATCTACTTAAACTAAATTATTAATATTGAACTTGAATTGGGCTCATCCACTGACCTCTGAGTAGTAAAACCATTGCCATACAGCTCACTTATTTAGCAGGGAGAGCTCAAAGTGGACTCATCTAGGCTGTTGTATTTATAGAATGAAGTGGTTTACTCATAATCAAATTGCATACAGTAGGAAAAGTATGCACGAGACTCTCTGCACCCACAAGCCACCAGCATTCAATATGCCATTCTGCTTCCTTGTGAGTATCCTAGAAGGAGTTCTTGGCCTGGCTGCATCTCAGGTCCTTATCTCCTCTGGAGCCTGGACCAAACTGCTGCTGGTTTGGCGGGGGGGGAAGGATTGAGTGCATCCGCCATAACAACAGAGTTCATAGGGTTGTGGTCAATGGTGCAGAGTCTGACTGGAGGCCTGTAGTTAGTGGGGTTCCCCAGGGCTCAGTACTGGGTCCAGTCCTGTTCAAAAATGACCTGGATGAAGAGACTGAGTGCACCCTCAGCAAGTTTGCTGATGAAAAAAACTGCAAGGAAGGCCTGACACACCAGAAGGTTGTACTGCCATTCAGCGAGACCTGGACAGACTGGAGGACTGGACAGGGAAGAACCTAATGAAATTCAATGAGGGCAAGTGTAGGGTCCTGCACCTGGGGAGGAATAACCCCAGGCACCAGTACAGGTTATGGGTTGACCTGCTGGAAAGCGGTACTGCAGAGAACGACCTGGGAGTCCTGGTGGACAACAGATTGGCTATGAGCCAGCAATGTGCCCAAGAAGGCCAATGGTAGCCTTGGGTGCATTAAAGAGAGTGTGACCAGCCCCACACCATTTCTTTCTTGTAAGATAAAAAAAAGCTAACATACAAAATAAAAATCCCCAAACATAGTAAAATAACAATATTACTAAAAGGCAACTTTTACTTCCTCCCCCTTTTTTTTTCTTTAAAAAAAAAAAAAAAAAGAAGGGATGATCCACCAGTGCTGATCTGGTGCTCTTTCCCATAGGTGTCAGTAGCTTTCCATGCATAAATGTTCATTGTTGTCTTTAAAACGAGGGGTACAGTGCCAGTGGTGGTAGTTTCAGGAGGGCAGGTCATCTGGTTTTGTGGAGCAGGGTTGCTGGGTCCTTGTTTTACCTTTTCTCTGGAAGAATAGCAGGGGCTTGGGGACAGAAAGTAGTAAGTCAGAGGCAACCCATTGAACTCATTTTTGGCTGAGTCTTGGACCACCTCGGCAGTGGAGAATTGATTTTAAAGGAATCAAGAGGAAAGGCGATCAGCAGACCCCCTTGACAGTTTCTGTGAGTCTCTTTAAATGAACGCACTGGCTGCCCCCTGACTCACTGACTGGGGGTGGCAGGTCTGTTATCCGCCCTCAGGAACAGTGGGCATCTGAGGGATAATCACTGTCCCACCAGCTCAGGGCTCTGCTTCCATGCCCCCCCAAGCAAGCAGTTCATTTTTATGGGGTGCCTTCCATGCCCTAATAAGCTTTTACAAGGCCAGGGTAGACATTCCATCTATTACATCTTGGGGAATTCCCTTCTCTATTCCCTCAGCCCACAAAAGGTTTCTCTTTGTCTCTGGGACACCTAGGGGACAAGTTCGATTTACCTGCTATTCCACTCTTGGTACAGCAGTTTTCGTTTTTGTGACTCCCCCTATCAGACCCATGCTACCACAATTAAGTTCCTGAGCCACCTCCACCCAAGTGACAGCTCGACCACCCTGGGAAACACACCCCCTCCACCCCGTGGAGACGACGCATCCCCCAAAAGGTCCCGCAGCCGCACTGCACGCAGTTTCAGTGGGTCAGGAGGCCTGACAGGATCTACATTTACCAACACCGGGGAAGGCTCTTGGGGCTCTTGTGAATTAACTGGGGACAGGTGGACTTCTGTAAATCTTCAGTTAGGTGATTTACAGCGGGGGTTTCAATGCATTCTGGGTCTCCCCTTTCTAAAGGGTCCAGCTCCCCCTCCCAATAGGCAGCTCGTTGAGTTAACAACTCTCTTTGATCATTAGCAGTCAGAAGCACACCAGGCTCTGAATACCCTTGTGCTTCCTTCTCTGAGAGCAAAATTTCATCGCCACCAGTTAAAACACATTCTGTTTCCGTTTCTTGGGCTAAGTTACTATATTTCTCCTGAATCTCTAATAAGTTGGCCACAGGGTGGCAACTTGCAGAGCCACCCCCCCCCCCCCGCCCCGCTTGGCTGTTATCAGTAGACTCAGTTTTAATGAGGGGCCTCATTGTTGCCTGCTTGTTCTTGGGATAAGATACTTCCCGGGTGATTTCCAATTATTTTGGTGGATACAGGAGTTTAAGACCCTCTTCCTCAGCCGCTTGTGCTGGGCTGGTAAAACCGGGCTCACTGTCTGGAACAGAATCAAGATTTGTCTGGTAATATTTTGCCTGCTTATATTCTTCCAATTCAGATTGTAAGATTTTCTCCCGGTCTAATGCATCTAACAGAGCTGTAAGGAGCTGCTGAGTGGTATTGCATTCTGCAGCTAACTGGTCCTGTAGGACCTTTACCGTTTCTTGCTCTGTTTGTTTGTCCAGGTGCCTGGTGCTTTGAGCTGCCCCCGGGGCTGCTCCTAGCACTGAGCACGCTGTGGCTTTACCCTTGAGTAAATCCAAACACAGAATATTTGTGAGAGTCCCAGTTACTAGCAGATCCCCCTTATTTTCAGTGAGCCATCTGAAATATATCCATTCGCCGTCCCCCGGCTCACTTACTGGGGACGGCGAAGGAAGTTTCCCGGCTTTGAGGGGCTGTTGAATTTCTCTCTAGGAGCTGTGGGAATGACTGGCACGGCTGACACCTGAGTTACAGGGGCCGTGGGGGTGTATTGCTTTCCTGGTTGATCTGTATCTTCTGATTTACACATCTTTACAAGCAGCTGTAAATTGGGGAAGGGCAAGCCATCCATCACTTCTCGGGGAATACCTTTATCCAGTCCTAATTTCCAACACTGATGCCTCAAACCTATCCCCATAAATTTCTTGTCTCGGGGGCGAGGGAATTTTACCTCTGTTTCAGTTCGGCACACCGCTACTTGAGACTTAACCTCTTTTCCAATGAAACCCATACGCTGGTCATAATTAATCAACTCCCGTGCAACCTTCCCCCAAGAGAGACTCGGTCCAGCCTGAGCCTTACAACCCCCTGCCCAGTTTCTTTTTCTTTCTGGGCAGCTATCAATGCTGCTCCCAAAACAGCACAGATCATGGCTTTACCTTTTCCAAGTTTAAACCTGTGTTGGTTTTTTTTTTTTGCCAAGTCCCTTATTCGCTGAGTTACAATATCTGGAGACAACCAACATCCAGAGGCCCACTTAAGACCCTCAGGGGTCAGGCAAGGCTTATAATCTTTTAGTAAATTCAACAGCAGGGAGCAGTCCAGGTCTGGCTTAACCTGGGATGCCATGACCCACTGCTGGAGAACGCGGCACAGACTAATCAGTCCTCCTTTGAAACCTCTGGCTCCTATCCCCCCTCTAAACTGCTTCTCACAGAATATCCCACTTCTGACACCAAATAAAACTGTCCCAACCCAACAGATGGGATGAGGGATGAGTTAACTCTGAACGCGACACACGCCCTTACTCAACAGATGAGACCAGGTGTGAGTTAACTCTGGGTTAATTCTGTGCAGTTACGTGAAGTGAATGACAGACAATCACTCCAGGGGTCCTATTTAATTATGAGTTTTACTAGAAGCACGTGTTGGAATATTAATAACAGCGAATAGTGGCTTGGCAAAAGTATTTTGTGATATCACAGAACTTATCAATACGTTAACAGCAAGAGTCCTTCTACTAGCAATGTATTGGCAACCATTAGTAGCTATAACACAAAATTTAACAAGAATCCAACAGCAGAGCTTAAGATGATGTTACTCTTATATGTTGAAAAGGAAAAGAGAGAAAGAAAGTGGTAGAGAGGGAAGGAAAACTAAGGTATAAGAAAGAGAGAAAGAGAGTAATATATCACCAGTCACAGAAGGAGAGACACAGAAATAGGGATATAGAAAAATGGAGAGAAGGAAAGAGCAGAGAGAAAGGAAGAAAGAAAAGGGTAAGGGATCTAGCCACTCTTACGGCTCCGCAGCATGGATGACAGGACTTGTACGATGTTGTATGGCCTCCGGTGTCCCGCAGGGAGGATGCTGGGGTTTGTAGTTCAGGAGCGCAGCACCCTCCGGTGTCTGGTCTGGTTCCCGCGGCGAGGCTGGTGCACGGAGGGTCCTGAGGGTGAGTTCCCTGTTAGTGCTGTTTTAGGTGAGCTTTTTTATAGCTCTCAGAGTAGAGGAAAGTCTGGGGGGAAGGGGTGATTGTGAAAGATTGTCAAGTCTCGACAAATCCTGGGCCATGTTGAAGGGTCTCAGCTTTTCCCCTTTCTTTGCCAAGCTGGGCATATCAGAAGATGGAGCTATGTGCCCTACAGCTCATCCCCTACCTCCGGTATCAGCCAGCCAGCGTGGTCTGTGGCTCGTTAGCTTGTCGTTGATATGTAAATTGCAGTTCACCCTATACTGAATGTGTCATCCGTTGTGGCTGGATGAACTAGTTTCGCCACAATGTTTTCAGCCATTATCCTTATCAATACACAACAGAGGTTATCCTTCCCCTCTACTCTGCCCTGGTGAGGCTGCATCTGGAGTACTCTGTCCAGTTCTGGGCTCCCCAGTTTAAGAAGGAAATGGAAATACTGGAGGAAGTCCAGCAGAGAGCTACAGAGATGATTAGGGGTCTGGAGTATCTTTGTTATGAGGAAAGACTGAGAAAGCTTGTTCTTTTCAGCCTGGAGAAGAGAAGGCTGAGAGAGGACCTTATTTATACTTATAAAGATCTCAAGGGTGGGTGCCAAGAGGATGGGACCAGACTCTTTTCAGTGGTGCCCAACGACAGGATGAGGGGCAACGGGCACAGGCTGAAACATAGGAGGTTCCATCTGAATACGAGGAGAAGCTCATTTACTTTGACGGTGCCAGAGCACTGGAACAGGCTGCTCAGAGAGGTTGTGAAGTCTCCTTCTCTGGAGACATTCAAAACCTGCCTGGACGCATTCCTGTGCAATCTGGTCTAGGTGAACCTTCTTTAGCAGTGTCGCAGAGGAGTAATTTAGGGTTCTGCTTACTGCAGAACAATGCTTAGATCTCTCAAATAGAAGTGCAACTTTAAAGAGTTCATTGGCAGGTTCACTCTATTATTTACTGCATGGGGGAAATATACCAACCCAAATGCTGCTTACCTTCTCTCCAGGTACCTGTGTCTGTTCATGAAGCAAACTTTCAGGTGTCTTCCCTCCCTGATAGCCATTCGCTCTAGAGTCTATATTTTAGAACTCCAGAGGCAAACTTTCAGGCGAGACCTGATAACCATATGCAGAGCAGACTTTCAGGAAACAAATTCTCAGAAAAAAAATTTAATGGAGTAGAATAGCAGGAGGGCTGTCTCAAGCTGGGTACCTGCACAGAGGTTCCGACCTGAGCATAGAAAACCATAGACTTTTATATCTTTACAAACCATCCATACCATGATTCAGTCCAATAGCAATATTTCACTTTGAGGCCTTCTTACATCTCATTGAATCTTTTTTGCTGATCTCATATGAGCCTTTATTTTGTTTTGCCATAGACATTTTTTATGGGCCATAGCCTTGCAGGTACTGTTTTGTCTGAATAAATACTTTCTTTTCAGTGAAGTGCAAAATAGACCTCATTTTGCAGATGTCTGTAATGTCTCTGTGTTAACCTTGGAATCATTATTTTTCTGCAGTCAGTTCCGTTCTTCCCAGCAAAGTGCAAACTAGGTCTTATCTTGCAAGTGTTCAGTGTAGTTTATAGTTGCTTTTGGTAAATATGAGCAGAACTTTCCAGCTTATGATTTTAGCAAATCCAGCTTACCAAGTAACATGAAGCAAAGAGTATATTAAAAAACATACTACTTTATACCGCTAAATGATTCATTATATTTGGTGTGCATCTACTTAAACTAAATGATTAATATTGAACTTGAATTGGGCTCATCCACTGACCTGTGAGTAATAATACCATTGCCATACAGCTCTCTTATTTAGCAGGGAGAGCTCAAAGTAGGCTCATCTAGGCTGCCATATTTATAGAATGAAGTGGTTGACTTGTAGCCAAATTGCATACAGTAGGAAAAGTATGCACAAGACTCCCTGTGTCCACAATTCATCAGTGTTCAGTGTACTGTTCTTCTTCCTTGTGGGTTTCCTAGAAGGAGTTCTTGACCTGGCTATGGCTCAGGCCCATACCTCCTCTGGAGCCTGGACCAAACTGCTGCTGGTTTGGCTGGGAGGGGGTTGAGTGCATCTGCCACAGTAGGTGCATTGGACTAGATGATCTCCAGAGGTCCCTTCCAACCCCAACCATTCTGTGATTCTGTGATTCTCTGGGTGAAAGGCCCCCTGCCTTGAACAACTCACCCTGCGTCTTCATCATGGATAACCCCTCCTGTGAGAAAAATTGGTGTACCAGGTCCCCACATCCCTTGGTCCCCAGCACCCTTCCCTGTGGGTGTATGGCCACCCGGTTCCCACAGGCAGCTGGACCATACTGACATCCCTTCCTGCCTGCAGCCCCCTCTCCATGATGGTCATCCAGGGTTTGGGCACTGGCCTCACCTTCATCATATTCAGCATTTCCAGCTTCCTCATCTTCAGGTCAGTTGGGGCTGGGGAGTGCCTCTGCCTGAGCACCCCTCAACCTGGTGGGGGAGTGGGCAGGACAGGGGCCTGCAGGGACCTGACCCCCATGTGCCTCCCAGGAAGCTTATGTTGGAGAAGGAGCTTGCCAGAATGCTCAGGAGGATCTGCTGGGATGAGCTGCCATTTGAGAGCCCCGAGCAGTACCACAAGGCAGCAGGCAGCTGTCTCACCCTGTCCCTGGTTGAGCTGCCAGTCCTGGGGTACCACCTTCCTCCTGACCCTGTGCCACCCTCCCTTCCTGCACAACACTCCTCCCTTACAAGGCTGCATCATGTTGATCCCCTACACAACCCTTCCTCCCTCCGTAACTCTACATTCCCTATAAAGCTACATTTCATCCATCTCCTATGTGACACTCCATCCCCTACACAACTCTGAATCCTCTATAGAGCACCAGACCTCATCTGTCCCCTATGCAGTCCTCTGTCCTCTGTGCAGCCACACCTTATCCATCCCCTGCAGTGCACCATACCTCATCCTATAGACTTTACCCTCTCTACAGAGCATGCAGAGCTTGTGCTGACCCATCGGAGTTTGTCCTGCACTATCCCCTGTACGCCCCTGGGTGTCCCTGCCTGCCTCCATTGGTGCTTGTCACCTCTCGCCCCAGGGTCCCCACCCCTAGCTCTCTCCTTCCCCGCAGCACAGCTCCAGCTACGGCTCCCTGATGACCACGCATGGCAAGTATCAGATCTTTGCCAACACCTACCACTTCAAGGTCAGTGTGGCAGGTGGGGAGTTTAGCCCTCTCACCAAACCCTCCTAGTCCTGCTGAAGTGCTCCCTCTTGGCTGCATGTGGGGGACTATGGTAGGTCTGTGGATTCCCTGGCGGCGGGTATTTGAACAGAGATTGACCTTGAAGATATTAAGGTATAGTCTGCAGTTGATTTTGGTAAATACAAGCAGGACCTTACAGCTTAAAATTTTAGCAAATCTAATCTACCAAGTAACATGAGTCAAAGAATGTTGGAGAACGGCTTAAAAATAAGGGACATGGGTCTGCAGAGCAGTTGTACGAGCAGAGCCTGTTCTGAAGACCTTAGCATAAGTAGCAAGACTAGGCCGCAGTGGGAACCACTGACTGTTTCAGTAAAATCAGCAAGGTCACTGCGACCTTGGCAGAGTTTCACAAACAGCTTTCAACAGCACAAGAATGTAGAATAAGCATAGCTAGCAACTGCAAGTAGGAGGACCATGCAAATGTGACTATTAGAGCTTAAGCCAATTAGTAGGTGACAGGTATGCATAATTATCGTGAACTGTATAAGTATATGCTGTTTGGGCTAATAAATCAAACTATGCTTTATCACTCATATTGAGTCGACCTGCGTGTTCCTCCGCCGCTCAAAAAAGAATACACTAAAAATCGTACAACCTTATATCTCTAAATAATCCATTACATTTGGTGTGCATCTACTTAAGCTAAATGATTAATATTGAACTTGAACTGGGTTCATCCACTGACCTGTGAGTAGTAAAACCATTGCCATACAGCTCACTTATTTAGCAGGGAGAGCTCAAAGTGGGCTCATCCAGGCTGTCATATTTATAGAATGAAGTGCTTGACTAGTAGTCAAATTGCATACAGTAGGAAAAGTATGCATGAGACTCCCTGTGCTCACAAGTTACTGGCATTCAGTGTGCCGTCCTGCTTCCTTGTGGGTCTCTTGGAAGGAATTCTTGGCCTGGCTGCAGCTCAGGTCCTTACCTCCTCTCGAGCCTTGACTAAACTGCTGCTGTTTTGGCTGGGGGTGGGGGTCAAGTGCATCCGCCACACTCGCATTTAAATGGACTGGGTTATAAAACTTGCTCACTTGGGACACTTTTTAGTCTGTTTTGTTTGTGTGTTTTTTGTTTTAGTGTGTGTGTGTGTGCTGCATGGCATTAATGAAGTTTTGTACCCACCACAAGCTAGAACAACGGAGTGGTGAGATCTTACCTTTCTTCTGATATCTTAAACTATCTCTCTCCTTTTCCTCTCTCTCTCTCTTTCTAATTTTATTCTGGGCATTTAAGAGTAATATTGTTTTTGTTGTTAAAGTATTGCTAAGTTTTATGATATAGTTACTAACTTTTGCCAAACCACTATTCCCTGTAATTCTGAGTGATGTTTTTAGTAAATTCATGATTTAATTGAACCTCTTGGGTAATTGTTGTCACTTTGTGTTACCACACAGAATATTCCAAAAGTTAACCTTTGACCTCATCCCAGCTGAGTTGGGATGGGGCAGGAGCCCAGGATTTACTCACTCCCCCTGACCCAGCAGGTGGAGACCATTGGGGATGCCTACATGGTGGTGTTGGGGCTGCTGGTGCACAAGAAGAAACTGCATGCCTGAAAGATTGTTCACATGGCTCTGGCCTTGCTTGAGGCTGTCAAAACCTTCACGATCCATCACTGGCCCAATGACCAGCTCTGCTTGCATATTGGCTTACAAACCGGTGAGCCCCTACACCAGCTAACACTGTGGCTGGGGGATGCTCACCTGCCCTGCAGCAGTCTCAGGCATCTCTGTGCCTGTAGGTTCTGTGTGTGCCAGAGTTGTGGGTCTGAAGATGCTGCGGTACTGCCTGTTTGGGGACATGGTGAACACTGCATTCTGCGTGGAGTCCAACAACCAGGGTAAGCCGCAGGACTGGCAGCTGGGGTCCGGTGCCACAGGTCATGCCTTGCTCCCAGATGCAGTCATGTCCCTTTTGCCCCTCTGTGCTATCCAACTCTGAAGATCCACATCTCTTCCACCACTAAGGAAGTCCTGGATGAGTTTGGCTGCTTTGAGCTGGAACTGCACAGGAATGTGGAGAGAAAGGTTAGGGTGCAGGGTCTTGGGCTGTCTTCCTGCCACAGGGTCATGTACTGGGTGGACAGGTGGGGGCTGGGACCTTCGGTCCCACTCGATGCTGGGCATAGCACCCGAGAGGCAGCACCGGGAGCTGGGGAGGGTCTCACCGCCCACCTCTGGCCCCCAGAGCAAGGGGAAGATGTAGATGTACTGGCTGCTGGGTGAGAGGAAAGACCCCAAAGTCATTTGATCCCGGTGGTGGAGTCCCCAACCCCAGTGGGCCGCTATGCTTCCCAGCACCTGGCCCCTGGGATGGACCAGGGCCCCCTGCCACTGCAGCTTCCCCCTACCACTGCAGCCCCTCTGCTTCAGCAGGGCTTGAGTGGGCCAGTGGCCATGGCACCATCTGCCCCTCTTCATCAGTACCAGCAAAGTCCAACTGCCTCTGCAGCCTTCACTGGAGGGGGGAACCAGCCCCAATCCAGCCCGGGGGACCCCATATCCCCTCATCCTCTGGGATCTTTGGCCCCCCTGCCTTCTCCCCAGTGGCTCAGCTGTCTCTGAGCTGCTCTCAGGACCTAGCTGCCCCGTAGGGCACTTTGCAGTCTCTTATTGGTACCTAGCTCCTGGCAGAAGTTGTGACACATCACCCCCTCCTGGGGCAGGGGAGAAACAGAGGCTCCTGCTGGGACTGGCCCCTCAACCACACCAGGGCAGGCTTCAATGTTGTGGCTCCCCCCCGCCCAATCTCCCCCATCCCTGTATATAGCCCCATGGGGTCATGTAAATACATAATCCCAAATGTAAATATGAGAGTCGCTGCAAACTATTTTTTGCCTTCCCCAAACCCCTCCATCCCCTGACCTCTCCTTCACTCTGGCCTGGAGTGCCACACAGGTTGGGGGGAGCCAGGGAAGACCCCGGCATCAAGCTCAGCCTAGGTTGGGAACGGCTGCCCAGAACATACTGGAACATTGTACCCCAGGGTTCTGGACATGGCATGGGGCAAGGGTCTGAGTGTGTGGAGGGGTTTCGTTAGATGGAGATATGTTGTTGAATTAGTCAGGCCCAAAGGAATCTCAAGGCCACTTTGAGAAGCTGAGAACAGAATCTGCTGTGAGAAAGAGAGAGGGGCGTTTCTTCATTAACAGGGCCTCAGCATGGCGTGAGTCGTCGGACCTATCATCGGTGGGACTCCAGCGTGTGGACTGCCCGTGATACTCATTTAGCGAATCCATGCTTGGAGTGTGGACGTGTGATTAGAGAATAGTTGCGTATATAAGGAGGCTTGTTTCTGTAATAATGGCTTTACGTGATTCACAGTGAATTGGAATGCTGAGTCCTTTATCGCTCCAACAAATGGTGACCCCGACGTGATACTCTGAATGGTGTCTCACTACGATCGGGGAAAAGCCTGGAACGGCCCAGCCGGAGGCGGATCAGCTGGACTGAGAACCGGGCGGAGGCGTACGGATGTTCCGCAGATAAATTTGTTGAAGAAATCACCGGAAAAGGTGAGCGGCTGGGAGCAGGAGGAGGGAAGAGTGAAATTATGGGGCAAAACATATCCTCTGAGGAACAAGCCATAGTTAAACTCCTCCTGCATATTCTCTCTATGAGAGGACTTAAATATGAAGAAAGTAACATACGTAGACTGTTGGTTTGGTGTAGAACTAATGGCTATCCGACAGAAGCTGAGAAGGTTTTTAAAACTGAACTTTGGGATGATATAGGGCAGAAATTATGGGATAAAGTCAGCAATGGAGATGATAAAGAAGCTAAATCATTAGTAACTACATGGAAACTTATAAAAGATTTTAAGGCTGAACGGTCTGCTGCTGCTGGAGTTTTTGTAGCATTGCAGCCTGATAAGTATCCTGAAAGTCACTGTGAAGTTCACCCGGTTTGTGTCTTTGATACCTTCTCTACTCCATCCCCTGTTGTGCTTTCAGCACCCCTGATAGCTCAGCAGTCCGGGGCGGGGGGAGGAAAAATGCCGAGCGGGTGTCCTCCTACACTATTACCCAACCTTGATGAGAACAGCAAGTCCAAAGGATTGGAATCAGACAACTTGCCCAAAGAACCTGTGAAAGCTGAGAATGCTAAAGTCATAGACAAGTCCTTTTACCAATTTGTATCTGCTTTTACCGCCTTTTAACCCTCCAACTTCCACGAAAGAGCAGAAGGAGTCGCCGGATAAGAACTGGGCAAAAGAACTGTGTGAAAGATTAGATCAGCTATTAGTGAATCCAACAGTCAGCAATATCAAGCTATGAGAGAGGTGCCTGAAACCAACAAAGCAGCCAAATCATTTGCAACTATTAATCAGGGTCCCAATGAAAATTACATGCAATTTATTGACCACCTTCAAGAGGCCATCAATAAGCAGGTTGAAAACTTAGAAGTTAAGGAAGCACTGGTGTTGAAAATAGCAGTAGAGAATGCTAATGTTTGCTATCAACATGTTATCTGCGAGTTTTACAGTACATATTATGTGCTCCTGTGTACTGCCTCTCTGAAAATCAAGCAGCTTGTCAGGAATGTGATTTAATTGTTTTACTAGTTGTTTTTAAGTGCGCCGTAAAACCTTCTCCCCGCTCTTCCCACTCATGCTGCAAGCAGCCCTGTGCTTCCCCCCCTCCCTCCCTCTTCTCAAAGTTTTTACTTGCAAGATGGGGTCAGGAATGATTATTTTCAGTTGTGTTCCTAAAAAATCAGTATTGGGAGGTGTTTTAAAACATAGGAAAGCACTCGGACAAGAAATCATTAAATCATTTCAGACAGTATTACAGGCAGGGCGATTTGAACTTCAACAAGCTGAGAGAGAATTAATTGATAACACACAGGTCAGAAAACTTGCTGAAGTCTGCAAGATGCTTTCCTTATTAAACTGTTTTCTTTGTGGGTATCTGTTTAAGCATGTTGCAATTTTGGTAGGTCTTTGTTATATGGTACGATAAGTCTGTTAAATCATGAGAATCTGTTGACTCAAAATGTGCATTTTGTGATAATACAGAAGATCATGAGTAATTTAGTTCTTTACTGTGTGAATGTGATGGTAAAATTTCGTGTGTAGTAGCTGTTATTTTGTCTTTCTAGCACGCTAGCTTTATTTCAGTATCCAGCCTTGCGCAACTCTGTGATAGGCTGTGTCTCATCTCGATGTGCTGGATTTGGCTCTTTTGTATGCACACCAAGTAAAGAATCCTGGTTTTGGGATAACAGTTGTAGCGCACCAGATGAGACACTGATAAAAACCTTGCCCAGTCCAGCTTGCTGCAGTGGCGGGGGGGCAGGTGCCAATTGGGCTCCAGCGCGCACTGACCTGTTTTGTCAGGGAGACCCAGCGATACCTCTGCCTGGCTGAGCAGTGAGCAGTTCAGAGGTGCAATGCAAAAATTGAGAGATTGTCTTAAATTAGTGTAACTGTGATCCATCTGCATATTTGAACTTGGTATTTGGTTTTCATATCTGAGCTCAGTATTTTAATTTGCATATTTGTATTTGGTACAAAAACAATTTTGTTTAGGGAGATAGTTACAAAATGGGAACCAGTTCCACTGCTAAAATTTCACTGCTAAAATTCCACCTTGCTCCCTCTTAGGGTGCATCCTTGTGCATTAGAGTAATTGCTTATATTGTCATCTAGTAATTTTGAGATCAGAAAAGAATTTAAATTGTTAAACTCTGCTTTGCATTGAAAAAAAAAAAAAAGGAAAAAGAAAAAAAGAAAAGAAACAAACAAACACCTAAATGCTATGATGGATGTGAATTTGTTATTGTATGAAGTTGTATTTAAAAGTTGCTGGAATGTGAACTGATTTGGATCTAGGAAAATGGAATAATGGATTGATGTTTAATATACTGTATTTTGACATCTTTAAATTGTGAAAGGTAAATGGGGCTGAGGAATGTAACAACTGTTGAGCTAATTGGAATCGTGTATAAAACTCAGCTCATTGTAACCGAGGAGTTTGCCAGAGCCTCCCACTTCGTACCAGCGATTATGCCAGCTGCGTGGCCTTGGCTACATCTGAACTGCAGCAAGAAGAGAAAGAAGAAAAAAAAAAAAACTGGAAAAACCTGTTTTCCCGCTGCTAAGCAGAGAAAGGGGGGTTTACTCTCCCCGCTCTATCTTTTTTTTTCCCAGAGTATTGTCATCCATCCTTGTTGTGGTACTGTGTTGCTTCTTGGCTTGATATCAGGGGTTGTTGGTGATGTTTCTTTTTGCTTCTGTCTTGTTTCCTAGGTTTTGGCACATCTGGGGAAAGAGCTCATAATTTTACCTCCTTGCTGAAGTCAGTCTTTTCACACTGGTCAGCTCTGGGGAGGTCAGAGTGCTCAGTGCTTCTCTGGGTCAGGCTGGTACTGATTTGGGTGTGGAGTGCAGCCAGGTTGGTTTAATGTGGAGTTGAACTGATTTGTTTTCATGCTGGGCTGGAGATCCTGCCATCTCAGATGGGGGTGAGAGGGAGATTTTATTCCCCCCCCCCAAGCAATATTACTGCTAGAGAACTGTAATACTGCATATAGGAGTCTGAGGTTTGAAATTTAAAGGCATTACCAGTGGGTCCATAGTTCTAATGAAGCTGGGAAATTAAACCAATTATTTTTTTTTTAATAGACTTATTCTGTGGTAACTGGTTGTAAGAGACTTCTTAGTAAATTCACCATGCTAGTTTTTGAGGTCATGGGAGAGAACGAAAGAAAGGCTGTTTTTTGAGACCAATAGAATGCCAAATTTGGAACAAAGTTTTAATACATGAATTCTTGTAGTTGCCAGAAAGTCCTATACCTCTCTTGGGTCAGGATTTGTTAAGTAAATTGTAAGCTCAAATAACGTTTTCTGAGAATTCTGTTTAGTTGCATGTCCTACAAGAAGCTGCTTGGATGGTGCAGATCTGCTTGCTGCAAGCGAGAAATCTCCAAGGAAATTTCAAATGCTGTATTTCCACTAGTATTAACAGCCAATGTTTCAATAAAGCAAATATTACACTGATAGATCTGAAACAGGACTTTGATCCGGTAAGGGAAAACAATATCCAATATATATGACAACCAAAATGGAGTTAGAAACTTTGAGGAATAAATTTATGACAACCTTACAGGCTGACTGCATTCGATTGGACTTGCAGATTTGTCTATGAAACAACCTGTGGCTATTGTGGGACAGTATGATGAGATTGCTAGCAGATTGATATACCGACTGTTATATATCAATTGTCACTCTGATCAAGAAAATGGAGGGAATGAATTTAAGTCTTAAAAGACCATGAGCCTTTTGTCATATATGTACCATTTGTGAAATTTAATTCTGTTTTTTTTTTTATTTGTAATCTATGTCCTTGTAAATTGCACTAGCTGATTTTCTTAACAGCACAGCTTTTGGCATGCCGAAATGTAAATTGCTGCAGAACCTGCAAGTCTTTAACATCAGGTCATAGACCATACTTGTATTTGGACTGATCCTACATACTTGCACAGTTTTTGTTGATGGTTCTGGGAAGTCTCATAAAGCTGTAGTGGTTTGGTGTGAAGATAACGATTGGCATCATTCTGTAACAATTATTGAAGGTTCAACCCAATTAGCAGAACTTGGCACAGCTTTAAATTACTTAGAGCTTTTTAAGGAGGAACCTCTAAATTTGATTTGTGATTTTGAGTACGTAGTCAAGATCCAACGTGTGTATCTGATTCTGAACTTTGTTTGTTTGTTTGTTTGTTGGTTTTAAAAAAAAGGGGGGAGTGGAGGAAACAGCACAAACCCAATTGTCAAAAGGATTGTATGTGATGAAATACTTTGCAAGTATGACCCAAAACCATGCTAAATCAGAAAGAACCTACATTAGTTATGGCCATATCACTAGTCAATGGAAAAAGCCACATCAATTGATAACCTGGGGAAAAGGTTATGTTTGTGTCATTACAGACCAAGGATTGAAGTGGATTCCCGCGAAATGGGTCAAGCCATGGCTGAATAAAGACAACAAAGATTCGATGGATGCAGATGGACAGGAGGGAGATAAGTTGTGAGGACTGTTTCACATGTAAACCATGGCTCCTAATTCAGTGTTATAGATGCTCACAGACCTGGTGGTCTAGAAGCCTATTAGCAAGCAGGTGGTGTACCTTCTGTGGAGAATGGCAATTTGAACAATCAGCAGGAGAGCCAAAAGGGTGATATTACACTTAGATACTCCATGCAAAAATGAGGTAACATTATGAGACATGCCTACAAAATCTACAAAATCAAGCAGTTATAAATGTTCTACTTTTAACATTAGGATTATGGTTGTGTTGTATTAACTTGTTTGTTTATTCTGAATCTATTAATAAGTGCTTTAGGCAAACTAGAACAGTACATTAATAAGATTGCCATAGTAAAGTTGAGGTTTGACATATAGCTTATAAGTTTTGGAATAAGTGGGTAGTTCTTTGATCTTAATTACATTATATGTAATTGTAATTATGTTGTTAATCACATGTTCTATGTTGCAGTGTATTTCAAGGACGATTCAGCATGCTGTTTAATGGGCCTGACTAATTCAAGAACAAAAAGGGGGAATTGTGGAGGGCTTTGGTTAGATGGAGATATGTTGTTGAATTAGTCAGGCCCAAAGGAATCTCAAGGCCACTTTGAGAAGCTGAGAACAGAATCTGCTGTGAGAAAGAGGGGCGTTTCTTCATTAACAGGGCCTCAGCGTGAGTCGTCGGACCTATCATCGGTGGGGCTCCAGCGTGTGGACTGCCCGTGATACTCATTTAGCGAATCCATGCTTGGAGCGTGGACGCGTGATTAGAGAATAGTTGCGTATATAAGGAGGCTTGTTTCTGTAATAAATGGCTTTGCGTGATTCACAGTGAATCAGAATGCTGAGTCCTTTATCACTCCAGCATGAGTGGGTGTGAGGAGACAGAACAGGGCAGCTGTGGCACAGTGGCAGCTGGTGAGGGCCTGGGATGGTATTGGGAAGGTAGAGCCATAGCAGCAGGGTTTGCTTTGGCAGGAAGGCTGTGGTGCATTCCTCTGAGCTCATACTCTAGCCACACTACTGCCACCTTTTGCTGGAACCCACCTGTGCCTGGGGACAGGGATGGGGGCTGCATGTCAGTTGCTGCAGGCACCAGGAGAGGATGGGCCATGCCAGGGCTCTCCCTCCATGGAGGAGGGTTGGGACCATGCTTTGCCCTGGGGGGCAGATGGGGTAGCAGTGGGACTGTCCCCACATTTTGGAGCAGTAGTGAACAGATGGGCTGAAGGATATTCCCACTCCCTCACTGCACACCCCCATGGGGCTTGGGATGCCCGGGACATGGGGGTCCCCCTCCAAATGCCCAGCCTGAGGATGCTCTGTAGTGGCGGGGATGCTGGGACTGTCTGTGTCCCCCTGCTCCTTATTGTTTGTGTGGTCTGAGCCAGCAGTTCTGGGGGGCACAGGACAGGAGGTGCTCCAGATACTCAGTGATAGGGGTGTCAAGGTCCATTCGGATCTCTCAAATTTACAGGACAATGTACTCTGTGAGCTAAACTGTATTTCATGAGCTCATTAAGAAATATAATAAACAAACATGACAAACAGGGGCTCAATCTCCTTTTTCCCAGATGTTAATGAGGTCACCCCTCCATTGTCGTCATTGTCGTCTTCTTCGTCATCTTCTTCATCTTCTTCTTTTCTCGAAGTTAGAGAGACACAGATCCCTCAGTCTTTCCTCATAAGGGAGATGCTCCACTCCCTTTATCATCTTCGTTGCTCTGCGCTGGACTCTCTCCAGCAGTTCCCTGTCCTTCTTTAACTGATGGGCCCATAACTGGGCACAGTATTCCAGTTGCAGTCTCACCAGGGAGAGGAGAACCTCTCTCGAGCTACTAACCACCCCCCTTCTAATACACCCCAGGATGCCATTGGTCTTCTTGGCCACAAGGGCACAGTGCTGGCTCATGGTCATCCTGCTGTCCACCAGGATCCCCAGGTCCCTTTCCCCTATGCTGCTCTCTAATAGGTCATTGCCCAACTTATACCCAAACCTGGGGTTGTTCCTACCCAGATGCAAGACTCTACACTTGCTCTTGCTATATTTAATTACATTTTTCCCTGCCCAACTCTCCAGTCTATGTCTCGCTGGATGGCAGCACAGCCTTCTGGCGTGTCAGCCACTCCTCCCAGTTTGGTGTCATCAGCAAACTTGCTGACAGTGCACTCTATTCCCTCATCCAAATCATTGATGAATATATTGAATAATACAGGCCCCAGTATTGACCCCTGAGGCACTCCACTAGACACAGGCCTCCAACTAGACTCTGCCCTATTGACCACGACTCTCTGGCTTCTTTCCTTCAGCTAGTTCACAGTCCACCTCACTGCCCGATCGTCCAGACCACACTGCCTTATTTTAGCAGCAAGATGCTGTGTGAGACTGTGCCAAATGCTTTACAGAAGTCAAGGTAGACCACATCCACTGCTTTGCCACCATGTATATGGGAAAGCAAAGACATGGGAAAGCAAGATGTGCAGTTCTAGCCACCTGGATGATAAAGGAATACTAACATGACCATCCGGATGGTCAAAGAAGAAGTAGTACTGACATAATTAGATCATAGGAACTAGTCAAAATATAAAGGGCAGGTTGTGCTGAAGTACGTTTCTCATAACTGTAAAAAGTGATAGCCCAGACTAGTGAGAATGTTATCTCGGGCCAGATAAATGTCCCCAAGTACATGTGATGTCTGAATGTCATTGGGCCTGACCTGTGAATGAGTGGGAACGTAACTGAAACAGACGTAATATGAGTGTGGTGTGTTTTTAATAACAATTATTGATAAAACATCATAGTCCAGATCCGTATCTGTAAATCCTATAAATTATCAAAGGCTAATAAAGAGGGCCTCAGCCTGGCTCAGCTCTCTGCTCTGCCCGGCTCTGCGCTCCTTCCTGCACAAGATCTCTGCCTGTGTGTGCATCTTGGTCTGTGTCCCAGTGTGCGTCGTTCCTCATCGCCGCAATCTATCCACCTCATTATGTCCTCATAAGAGGCTATGAGATTGGTCAAGCATGACTGGTTGAAGCCATGGTGACTGTCCCTAAAGACCCTCTGATCCTTGATATGCTTTGAGATGGCACCAAGGATAAGCTGTTCCATCACCTTTCCAGGGATGGAGGTGAGGCTGACTGGTCTATAGTTACCCGGGTCCTCCTTACCCTTTTTGAAGACCGGAGTGACATTTGCTTTCCTCCAGTCCTCAGGAACCTCTCCCATTTCACAACACTTAGCAAAGATGATGGAGAGTGGCCTAGCAATAACTTCAGCCAGTTCCCTCAGTACCCACTGATGCATACCATCTGGACTCATGGATTCATGGATGTCCAGATTGCTTAATTGTTCCCTAACCCAATCCTCATCAATCAAGGCAGACTCCACCATTGTCCTGACTTCCTTTGGGCCCTCAGTGGTACAGGGTTCCTCAGGACAGCCTCTGGCAGAGTAGACAGAGACAAAGACGGCATTCAGTAACTCTGCCTTCTCTGTATCTTCTGCCACCAGGGCACCCACCTCGTTCATCAGTGGGTCTACATTGCCTCTGGTGTTAGTTTTATCTGCCATGTATTTGAAAAAGCTCTTTCTGTTGTCCTTGACCCCTCTCGTCAGGTGGAATTCTAAGGAGGCCTTATCTTTCCTAGTTGCCTCCCTACATCCTCTGACAACAGCCTTATATTCTCCCCAAGTGGCCAGCCCCTTCTACCACGATCTGTAAACTCTCCTCTTCCACTTGAGCTTGCGCAGCAGTTCCCTGCTTAAACACACGGATCTCCTGGCTCCCTTCCTTGACTTCCTACGTGTCGGGATGCTCTGATCTTGAGCTTGGAAAAAACAGTCCTTGAATGCTAAACAACTATCTTGGACCCCTTTACCTTCAAGCAGCCTTGCCCATGGGATTTCCCCTAGCAATTGCTTGTAAAGGCCTAAGTTTGCCTTACTCAAGTCCAGGGTTGCAATTCTGCTTGCTATTCTCTTTCTGCCACATGAGATCCTGAACTCCACCATTTCATGGTAGCTGCAACCAAGGCATCCCTCAACCTTTACTGCTTCAAACACACCCTCCTTGTTAATGAGAATGAGGTCCAGCAGTGCTCCTCTCCTAGTTGGCTCATCCACCATTTGCATCAGGAAGTTATGGTCAATGCACTGGAAGAACTTCCTGCACTGTGGATGTCTGGCTGAGTAGTCCTTCCAGCAAACATCAGGGAAGTTAAAATCCCCCACGACAACCAGGGCCTGTGACTGTGAGGCCACTCTCAGCTGCCTGTAGAAGACCTCGGCAACTTCCTCACCCTGCTCTGGTGGCCTATAATAGACACCCGCAACAGTATCACCCCTGTCAGCCTGCCCCTTAATTTTCACCCACAGACTCTCAACTCTCTTCTCATCTGCCCCAGTACTCAATACATTGTAGTTGCTCTCTCACATAAAGAGCAACTCCACCACCACGCCTGGCTGGTCTGTCTTTCCTGAAAAGGACATAGCCATCCATGACCATATTCCAGTCATGTGAGCTGTCCCACCATGTCTCTGTAATCGCCACCAGATCATAATCTCCTGCCCTAACACAGGTTTCTAACTCCTCCTGCTTTTTCCCCATGCTGCACACATTGGTGTACAGGCATTTCACGGAGTGAGTTGAGTACACCAGTTTCACCCTAGGGAGGCCTCAATACTACAGTGCTGCCCCACTGGTGCAAGCCCAGCTACAACCCCATCCCCCATCAAATCTAGTTTAAAGCTCTCCAAATGAGCCCTGCTAATTCCTGTCCCAGTATCCTTTTGCCCCTGTGAGATAAACCTTTCCCACGTATCACTGTCTGGACTGGTGTCTTATAAAACCAGCTATTATCAAACAATCCGAAGTCCTCTCTGTAGCACCAGTCTTGTAGCGAATAATTTATGGACTGAATTCTTCTATTCCATCCCACATAGTCACCCAAAAATGGAAGGAGGGAAGAGAAAATCACTTGTGCCCCAGACTCTTTCACCAACCCTCCCAAGACCTTGAAATCTTTCTTCATTCCCCTCAGACTACGGGATGCAGCTTCCTCCCCACCTGTCTGGAAGATCAGCAGTGGCTAGTAGTCTATTGGGTGCACCAGGTAGGGAAGTGTCTTGGTGATATCCCTGATACGGGCTCCTGGTAGACTACAAACTTCCCTATGATGAGGGTCAACTCTGTATGTTGGGCCCTCTGTTCCTCCCAGAAGGAAATCGCCTACTGCAATTACCCTTCTTTCTTTCTTATCAGAGGCAGTCTTGAGGCGTGGAGTCAACTACCTCTTCCTATGTGACCTCGTAGGTGGGCCTTGCACCACATCCTCACCTACCTCTTCTTCAAGATCCAGGGCCTCGAACTTATTACGGAGGAGCATCTGGAGAAGCAAAGCAGTTAGGGAGGGGGGTTGCCCGTGGCACCAAACTGGAACTTGCTTCTAACCCTCATCATCTTTTTGGTCCCCTACCTCTACCCAACAGTGATAGGGCAGGGGCTGTCTTGGGTCTCCCCCCTCTGCCCGACAGGGTAGGACATCCATCACTTTTTGGGGGTGTCGAGGACGGTTTAGATTGTTTAGAATGCCAGCCCAGGGGTGTGCACTCAATATGGGACAAACCACTCTGGGGACTTTATCTCCTTTTAGAGTACGAAGAATTTCTGATTGACCAGGCCCGGCTCAATTGGTTGATCCCCTAGTGTTGACCAACCAAGTAGCTTTTGCTTAATGTGAATCCCAGTTTTTAAAGGTTCCACCACCAAGTGCCTTTAATGTAGTTTTTAACAAACCACTGTACCTTTCAATTTTGCCAGAGGTTGGTGCATGATATGGAATAGGATATACCCACTCAATACCATGTTCTTTGGCCCAATTGTCTATAATACTGTTTTTGAAATGAGTACCATTGTCTGATTCAATTCTTTCTGGCGTACCGTGTCACCAAAGGACTTGCTTCTCAAGGCCCAAGATAGTATTTCGGGCTGTAGCATGAGGTACGGCATATGTTTCCAACCATCCAGTGGTTGCTTCCACCATTGTAAGTACATAGTGCTTACCTTGACGTGTTTGTGGAACGCGGCGATTAGGAACAACGCATACCAGGACGCAGACAGAAATTCATGCAGAGGCAAAGATCTTGTTCAGGAAGGAGTGCAGAGCCTGGCCAGGCAGAGAGCTGACCTAGGCCTAGGCTTAGGCTACCTTCTTTATTCACCATTGACCATAGGATTTACAGGTACAGGTCTGGACTAAGATGCTAAGATGTTTACAAAAAGGTGTTTTTCCACTAATTGTTATTAAGAACACACTAAATTCATGTGATATTTGTCTCACTTGTTTTTCCACTCATTCACAGACCAGGCCCAAGGACATTCACACATCCCATGCACTTGGGGGCGGTTATCTGGCCCGAGATACCATTCTCACGAGTTTGGGCTATAACTTTTTACAGTTACGAGAAATGTACTTCAAAGTAATCTGTCCAAGGCCCTTTACATATTATTATGTTAGTATTATGTCTTCGACCATCCGGATGGTCATGTTAGTATTGATCTTTCTTTATCATCCAGATGGCTGGAACTGCACATCTTGCTTTCCCACATTTTACTTCCCAACAGTGGAAGTGTAATATAATCAATCTGCCAAGCTTCTCCATACTTATACTTTAACCATCACCCCCCATACCATACAGGCTTTAACCGTTTCACTTGTTTGATTTCAGTGCAAGTACAGTCCAATAAACTCTGTTATCCCTTTCCTCCACCTGGTTGGAGGCAGGGCACCTCTAATTCCTGTTTTGCACAGTCTCTGGGTGTGAATTAGAGGTTCCTTCAAGAGCATCAGAATGTCTTCTGCCCCTTTTGTAAACTGGAGCAGCCACCTTCTTAGGAGTTTTTCCTTTTATCTCACGTACTCGTTCTTGAAGTTCTGAGGTAGGTCTTCCGTGCCACTTATTCGTGTTTTCTCCCTGCTCATGTAGGAAGAACCACAGTGAACCTCTTTTTGTGGGCTGTCTCTGCCCTCTCTCTCGAGATTGGAAACGTCTTTTCCTAATAGCTGAAACATAGGTTTGTGCAGGTCGTGAATGGTACGTGTCTTCTCTGAGTTCTTTGATTTCTTGCAACAACTTTTCAAACCGGTCATCAGATTTTTCACACAGTTTCTCCACAGCAGAGACACAAGCCCACAGAGAACCAGCAAGGCTGTCCTCAAAGTTCCGGAGCTGGTCAATCACTTCAGTAATATCTTGTACACCTCTAGCTGACCAGACCATTCCTGCCAATGACTTAGCATATGCAGGTGGTGCACTTTGTACAAATCTGCGCCACAGAGGTCGTGTACAATTGATTCTGTCTGGGTCTGTCCCCTCTTGGTTGTCTGGTCCAAAATAGATGATCTCTCGCACTGCTAATTCTCTCAGGAACTGGATACCTCTCTCCATAGTATTCCATTTCCCTAACTTGGATATACAATCTTCCTTGTAGGGAAATCTTACTTTCATAGCTGCCAAGAGTCGGGTCCAGAGAGTAGTGGCATTAGAGTCTCTTGAAATTGCCCTATCAGTGGTGGAATCTTTTGACAGAGATCCCAGTGCCTGATTTCACCACCTTCTAATTCAATTGTTTCTGCCCCATTGTCCCAGCATCGCAGCAGCCAGGTTAAAATATTCTCACCTTCACGACGACTAAAGTCTTTTCGCAGATCTCTCAGCTCACCTGGAGAAAAGGACCGAGTGGTGGTCACTTCATCTCCTCCCTGTCCTGATGGTGCCCCTTGGGTTGATGTTGGCCCTGTGCCATCACCTGCTGCACGAGTAGTCTTTCTAGTGACTTTCTTAAAACCGGCAACTGATGCTGATATGGGTTCACCATCATTTGATTCATTTCCAGAGTCTGAATGTCTGTCACAGTGATTGCTGTGGTTACAGCAGCAACAGTGAGCAGTGTGTGAAGAAGGGGGGGCTGCCTTGTTAGCCTTTGAGGCTGGAGAGGTAATGTTATCTGCAGCAACCTTGGCAGAGGAGCTCTGTGTAGAAGCTGTAGCTTCAGCCTGTGAAGCTGCGATTGGGGGGGCAGTGGCTGCAGCAGCAGCTTTCACTGTTTTGCCTTTACTCGAGTGGCTCGGAGTGCTTTTTGCTAAAGCTTCCGAAGACGCATCGCAAATCCCAGGACTAAAAAGAGATGCAAACCTCCTATTGAACCTCATTTCTTTTAACAGAAGCACAAACTGACACACATTCAGCAAACCAGATAGCACCATCACAGTTCTATCAAAGCTCCAAGGATATTCAAAGTTGTGTAAAACATTTGCAAACTGTCTCAGTGAAAAGACAAAAGTATGGTTAGTCACCCTTTCTAAAGATTCGCTTGACCAGTTAGCAAACACATAGCCGTACTGCTGTTTAATCTCTCCCAGAGGCTTTTCAAGGTACAGCAGAAGCGAGTAGAAATTCATTAGCGACTGCAGTGTAATGAAATAAACCAGTGCCAAAACACACAATATCATCATGACCGCTGTCCAGTTTCTTGTTGTTATATAATGAATACTTCGATTCAGAAAGAAACACCAACACAGATAAGGAATCAGTGAGCACAATGTAGAAAATAACTGATACAACTTATGCCATAACATCTTTAAATCAATGTAATTCGCTTTGCCTTAATACCACTAAATAATATCCGAAGCAAACAGACGCGCGAGTATCACAACTCTATGAGTTGGCATCGTGCCAAGAAAATTGAAAGGTACATCAGAGCAGTAGAAAAGCTAAAAATCTCCAAATTTACCCTTTTCTCTTGCCCCACGTTGGGCGCCAATTATCTGTCAAGGGTTAAGATTGTGGGGTGACAACAAAAACCCTGGCAGGTGTATTGTTAACCTCCTCTCCTCCCCACGTCCCCCTTTTGCCCCTCCCTCTCCTCCCTTCCCACTCAGGACAGGCGATCGGGAGGGAAAGAAGGACAGAGAGAAGAGAGTTGGAAAAGTTAAAGATGTTTTACTAATGCTACTAATAAGAATAGAGAAAATAATACAAAATATACAAAACCAATCTTGTAAGTCTCAGCAACTGCAGAGCCAGCACCCAAAGTCCTGGATTAGACTCTGTAGCCAACCGGAGCTGGATTCAGTCTGTCACTAGGTCTCAGTTCGCAGGGACGACCAGCAAGGTCCTCTCCTAATGTCAGCCATGAGGAAAAAGGGAAAAGGGGGAAAAAGGGATGAGATCCTCGTGATCTCCCACTTTTATATGAAGTATTCACGTGAATGGAATGTTATACACCATTGGTCAGTCTCTCGGTCATCAGTTTTCTCGTTGCCCCTCTCGCGAGATGTCCATCCGTGCTTATCAATAAGTTTGCATTCCATTGCTAGGTTTAACCAAAACATGTGTTGGGTTCTCCAGGAAAATGCAGCTAACATGAAGGCTTTAGCTGACAGGTAAATTCACTAAAAGAGAAACTTGTTTTTAACAAAACCAGGACATTCCACCCCTTATAATATGACATTCACTGAATACTTAAACCTTATTAATACAATCTATCAATACAATCTAATTAATCACTACTACTATATATATATATATACACATATGTACATATATACACAGGAGTAATTAATCAGAGTGTTGCTTTATCCATGCGAGCCACGGAACCTGACACACCAATATGATGTTCACAGAGTTCGCTTTATTGTCGGACCGGGCTAGCTTTATAGCAAAGCTGCCCTGTCCACGCGCCTTACAACAACGTGATTGGTTGTAACTCGTGTTATACAATAACATGATAGGCTGCATGTACTGTCCACGCGCTCTGCACGCATGTGTCCGGCGATTGCTCACTCATTGTTACCTTCTAATGGTGCTCCTTTAGTCTCTTTTGTCTCTGGCTTCACCTCTCAGCCAGGCTGGCGACAACCCCATCCCCCTGGGGCGGGGGGGGCTCTGCCACTACATCTCCCCCTCTTTTATTTTATATTAACAATACGCCGTATCATGCTTTAAATACAGTGTGAAATACAGGGTAAGAACATTAAGGCTAATACAATTACAATTAACAAGAACAAACCTGTTTTCAATATTCCTTTTAACCAAACAAGGCATTCACCCCAAAAAACCCAATATCTTCTGTTATTTTCTTGTTCTGCAAATCTTCTATCTTTTTAACTTTTAAGTTCAAACAACACATACAATCAAACTCTTCATAACTGTGAACATGTCCAATAACAAAACATTAATTGCTGCTCTGTTTTACAAAGTGGTATTCTCAACATTGGCTACATTCGTTGCTTAAAGCGATAACATGTCTGAGGTTAAGGGTTGTCATCACTGCAATCGGTTTCTTCTCTGTTAGCTAGCCAAGGTCTCACCCACTTTGCTGGGATCCATGAATTTTTGTGGTTACCTGTAGAAACACAAGCATATCCCCTTCCCCAGGTTATTAGTGACATAGGACCTTCCCATTGTTGTGTTGTCGGATTAAACACACTAACCTTAGGCACATTTTCGGAAAAATCTTTGACATTTTTGATATGGTGCATAACAATTGGTTCCATTTCAGTTTCACTTTTAGGATTAAGCCAGTTCAGCACATACAATGCCTTCATCAATACCTCTTCTGGGCTCACACCAATTCCCCCTTGTTTTTTCAAAACAGACAAAAGATTTTTTAATGCACGGTGTGCACGCTCAATAATTGCTTGGCCAGTAGAATTATAAGGGATTCCAAACAGGTGCTGTACCTTCCACTGGGTGAGGAAGGCTGCAAGTCTGTCAGAGTGGTATGCAGGACCATTATCTGTTTTGATTTGTGTAGGGACACCCATGACAGCAAAAGCTTGTAGTAAATGACGTTTTACTGCCTTTGCATTTGCTGAGGTCAAGGCTGTAGCCCACAGCAGTCCTGAACAGGTATCTATGGAGACATGAATGTACTTTTGTCTGCCAAATGGTGCAAATTCAGTAATATCAGTTTGCCATAACTGACCTGGCTGCAAGCCCCGAGGATTTACTCCCTTTTGTTGGAGAGGGACTATGCGGGCACAATCAGGACAAGCTGCAATAATGGCTCGAGCTTGTTCCTTTGTAATTGTAAACTGCTTTCGGAGTGCTGCTGAGGATTGATGAAAGAATTCGTGAGCTTGTCTGGCTTGTTCAAAAGGGGATATATCTGCTACTGCCACAAGTTTGTCTATGGTGCTGTTTCCTTCTACTAGACCACCTGGTATGTTAGTATGGCTTTTTATATGCATGATAAATACTGGTGCTGTCCTATAATCTAATACGTTCCACAAATCTAACAATGCTTCAAACAACAAGGAATTGGAAACTCGCTGCAAAAGTGCTCTATGTATTCTTTGTACAATTCCCACAACATAAAGAGAATCTGTTACCAGATTAACTGGAGAGTTATGCCATTTTTGCAATGCTGCTAAGCATATTGAGGGCAGTTTCTTTTAAGATGTCCTGTCTGTCCGCAAGTAAAACATGCTAGGCCACAAGAAGGGCTTCGGCCTTTCATTGCAGGCTTAAGTGCTGCAGCCAAGGCTGCAGCGTGGGCTTGAGCATGTATTTTTGCTTTTTCTACCTCCTGTTGCATAATCGGTACCTGTGTGCGAGCTTCCACCATCTCTGCTAAAGAAGCAGTTTTTCCCAAACCGGCTAATATCTGTTGGCATTGGGTGTTTGCATTCATCATAGCCAAATCTTTCCCCACAGCAGCTTTTGCCTCTGGAGTCAAGTTAGGAGAGGCATCTATCACTTCTTTTAAACGATCCACAAATGTCATATATGGTTCCCCAGGATCCCACTCTATTGTAGAATAGGGTGGCACAGGGTTACCTCTATTTGGCAATTCTTTCACTGCCGCCAAGGCAAGCCCTTGCGTTTGCTGCAAAATCCTTGGATGAAGTGCTGCCTGAGTAGCACCATCCGCATATTGCCCACGACCCAGTAACTGGTCCATGCTAGCTAACCGCAACGGATCATCAGCTGGTAAACGAACATTTTCTAATACTGCCAATTCCACTTTCCCCTGCCACTTGTCCAAGAACAGCAAATACCCCGTTGGAGGAAGCAATAACTCCATCAACGCCCTAATATCTGTTTGAGTTAGTACTTGCTCCTTGAAAAATGAATTGATTAGCTGCATCACATGCTTATTATCCGTACCATATTGCATAACTGCACTTTGCAATTGCTTAACCGTTTTCCAATCAAAAGGCGACCACTGCCTTTGTCCTCTATTATCTATGTGCACTGGCACTGCTGTAATACTACCAGGTAACATGATCCCTTCAATAGTTGCATCTCTGATTACTCCTTGCCAACGTTGCCCTGCATTATAAGAATGATCTCGAGGAATATCTCTACCCTGATGCACAGGGGCAGCACCCAAATTATCATTATTATCACTGCTATACAATTCCCTTGTGTTTCCCTGTGGATCAGTAAGTCGGCGCATATTTGCAAACCGATCTGCTAACCCAGTCTCCAGCCCTTTTCCATATCGCGCTCTCAAATATTCATCTGCTTCTCTTACAGACCACATCCCATCTTCAACACATTGTCTAGCCCATTTTTGTATTCGCTCCCTTTTGATACGGAGCTCCTCCGGAGTGAGGTCTAATTCCACCCCCTCCCTTTCCTGTTTTCCCCGTTTTTCACATTCCCTGCCAATTGCCTCCAGCCCGTCCTTAATTGCATCTGACGCCTTTTTATATGCTATTAACCGCGAAGTTTTACTGTTACCGCCATCTAGTCGTTTCATAGCTTCTAGAACTTCTTGTATCTGGCTCTCCTGCCGTCTCAGTAAGTCCTTCAGGCTCTGCACGTGGCTCTCCTCCTGGAACTCAGGGCGATTCTGCGGTGCTCCGTCCTGGTGTTCCATCGGGTCCTCCGGCAAAGGCACGTCGGCTGGATTAACTTGTCCTGGCTTGTTGAAACTTGCCGGTTGCTGCCATTCGTTGTCGGAGCCAGGCAATGGCTCAACGGGCGCAGAGGGTATAATTTGCTCTCCGCCCCAGAACTCCAGATCTGATACGGGACATACCAGCGGTGTTGATTCTTCGGAGTTCTCGGAGGGTGGGCAGCTCGCGGCGGGCGGCTCCGAGGGGACGGCACACAGCTCCGGCTCCTCTGAGACTTCCTGCATTAGCTGCCTGACCTCCCGCCAGGGTCCGGCGAGATCGCAAGCCTCGCGGCTCCCCCTTGTAACCGCTTCCCATAGTTCGGTCCCTATGTCCTCCCATGTACTGGGAGAAAAAAATTCGTCCGTCGAACGAACACAGCCCTTACGCTGGGCGAATAGTAAAAGGCGCTCCACCGCGTCTTTTTCCAAAATTCTTCCTGTTCTTGCAGCCAGCTGCAGAATACTTCTCACTATTATTTTTTCTTCCACGGATGCCGTGTTTCCCATGCCACCTGCTTCTTCGTAGGCCTACTTTCCGCTATGATTGAGCGCTGGGCTGGTGTCGCCCCCAGGTGGCGTCCTCGCGTCTTCACTTCCGGCGATCTTGCTTCGATACGAAGTATCACGTCGGGGTCACCAAAGTGTTGCTTTATCCATGCGAGCCACGGAACCTGACACACCAATATGATGTTCACAGAGTTCGCTTTATTGTCGGACCGGGCTAGCTTTATAGCAAAGCTGCCCTGTCCACGCGCCTTACAACAACGTGATTGGTTGTAACTCGTGTTATACAATAACATGATAGGCTGCATGTACTGTCCACGCGCTCTGCACGCATGTGTCCGGCGATTGCTCACTCATTGTTACCTTCTAATGGTGCTCCTTTAGTCTCTTTTGTCTCTGGCTTCACCTCTCAGCCAGGCTGGCGACAACCCCATCCCCCTGGGGCGGGGGGGGCTCTGCCACTACATCAGTGGACCATCCTTTGAAAAATTCATTAAGTTCATTTTGTCACAACAGTCTCCCAGGGCAGGAAAAATGGTACAAGTGCATCTCATGACCACTGTTTGTGGGTTAAGGACACCAACTTCGAAGAAGGTGTCGGGCGCCACTTGAAGAAGCTAGCTCTAGTTTCATCACCATTGTCTTGATCTGAAAGACACTTATTAAACATTGTTAGTGCGGCAATTCACATCATACAGTTCAACATTGCATATTTTCACCTAAAATGATATCCCCTTGAGGTACACACTGAACTTCTCCATCCTTAAGCATCACCCACCAGGTGCTGCCAGGTCCCTGGGCAAAAACAATCCCACGAATAGGTTTGCCTTTGCCTGAGGCAGGAGTAACCCAGACTGCCTTTCCTAAGATATTTTTCATGTGTACTACAGGGACTTTATCTCCTTCTACAGTACGTAGAATTTCTGATTGGGCAGGCCCGGCTCGGTTGGTTGATCCCCTAGTGTTGACCAACCAAGTGGCTTTTGCTTAATGTGAATCCCAGTTTTTAAAGGTTCCACCACCAAGTGCCTTTAGTGCAGTTTTTAACAAACCATTGTACCTTTCAATTTTCCCAGAGGCTGGTGCATGATATGGAATATGATATACCCACTCAATACCATGTTCTTTGGCCCAATTGTCTATAATACTGTTTTTGAAATGAGTACCATTGTCTGATTCAATTCTTTCTGGCGTACCGTGCCGCCAAAGGACTTGCTTCTCAAGGCCCAAGATAGTATTTTGGGCTGTAGCATGAGGTACGGCATATGTTTCCAACCATCCAGTGGTTGCTTCCACCATTGTAAGTACATAACGCTTACCTTGACGTGTTTGTGGAAGTGTAATATAATCAATCTGCCAAGCTTCTCCATACTTATACTTTAACCATCGCCCCCCATACCATACAGGTTTTAACCGTTTTGCTTGTTTGATTTCGGCGCAAGTTTCACATTCATGAATAACCTGTGAAATAGTGTCCATAGTTAAATCCACCCCTCGATCACGAGCCCATTTGTATGTTGCATTTCTACCTTGATACCCTGAAGCATCATGGGCCCACCGAGCTAGGAAAAGTTCATCTTTATGTTGCCAGTCCAAGTCCACCTCAGATACTTTAATCTTAGCAGCTTGATCTGCTTGGTGGTTGTTTAGATGTTCCGCAGTGGCTCGACTTTTAGGCACATGAGCATCTACATGACGAACTTTCACAGGCAGGCTCTCTAGCTGAGCAGCAATGTCTTGCCACAGTGTGGCAGCCCAAATGGGTTTACCTCTGCGCTGCCAGTTGCTTTTCTTCCATTGCTGTAGCCACCCCCATAAGGCATTTGCTGCCATCCATGAGTCAGTATAGAGATAAAGTATTGGCCACTTCTCTCATTCAGCAATGTCCAAAGCCAGCTGGATGGCTTTCACTTCTGCAAACTGACTGGATTCACCTTGTCCTTCAGTGGCTTCTGTAACTTGTCGTGTGGGATTCCACACAGCAACTTTCCACCTTCGATGTTTTCCTACAAGACGACAGGATCCATCTGTGAACAGTGCATACTGCTTATCAGTCTCTGAAAGCGTATTATATGGTGGTGCTTCTTCAGCACGTTTTACTTCCTCCTCATCTGGAGACATCCCAAAGTCTTTGCTTTCTGGCCATTCTGTAATCACTTCTAATATCCCTGGACGGTTCAGACTTCCAATTCGAGCTCGTTGTGTGATCAGTGCAATCCATTTACTCCATGTAACTTCGGTTGCATGATGTGGAGAGGGAACCGTCCCCTTCAACATCCAGCTCAGCACCGGCAGTCGAGGTGCCAGGAGGAGCTGTGCTTCAGTGCCGATCACTTCTGAAGCAGCTCGAACTCCTTCATATGCGGCTAGTATCTCCTTTTCAGTTGGAGTATAGTTGGCCTCAGATCCTTTGTATCCTCGACTCCAAAAACCTAAGGGTCGACCTCGGGTTTCTCCTGGTGCTTTCTGCCAGAGGCTCCAGGTAAGTCCAGTATCTCCGGCTGCGGTGTAGAGCACATTTTTAACATCTAGTCCAGTTCGGACTGGTCCAAGGGCCACCGCATGAGTTATCTCACGCTTAATTTGTTCAAAGGCTTGTTGTTGTTCAGGGCCCCACTCAAATTGGTTCTTTTTACGAGTCACTCGATAGAGAGGGCTCACAATGTGGCTGTAGTCAGGAATATGCATTCTCCAAAAACCTACAACGCCCAAGAAAGTCTGTGTCTCCTTTTTATGAGTAGGTGGAGACATTGCTGCAATTTTGTTGATCACATCCATTGGGATCTGACGACGGCCATCTTGCCATTTTATTCCTAAAAACTGGATCTCTTGTGCAGGTCCCTTGACCTTGCTTCGTTTTATGGCAAAACCAGCATCCAAAAGAATATGAATTATTCTCTCACCTTTCTCGAAGACTTCTTTCGCTGTGTCGCCCCATACGATGATGTCATCAATATATTGCAAGTGTTCTGGAGCTTCACCTTGCTCCAGCGTGGTCTGGATCAGTCCATGGCAGATGGTAGGACTGTGTTTCCACCCCTGGGGCAAGCGATTCCATGTATACTGGATGCCCCTCCAGGTGAAAGCAAACTGCGCCCTGCACTCTGCTGCTACAGGAATAGAGAAAAATGCATTAGCAATGTCAATTGTAGCATACCACTTGGCTGCCTTTGACACCAGTTCAAATTGCAGTTCTAGTATGTCAGGCACAGCAGCACTCAGTGGTGGTGTAACTTCATTCAGGCCACGATAGTCTTCAGTTAGTCTCCACTCATCACTAGACTTTCGCACTGGCCAGATTGGGCTGTTAAAAGGTGAGCGAGTCTTACTGATCACACCCTGGCTTTCCAATTGACGGATCAGCTTCTGGATAGGAATCAAAGAGTCTCGATCGGTGCGGTATTGCCAGCGATGCACCGTCGTGGTAGCAATTGGCACCTGCTGATCGTCAACCATCAGCAGTCCTACAACAGAAGGGTCATCTGAAAGACCAGGCAAATCAGACAGCTGTTCAATTTTCTCAGTGTCCACAGCTGCTATACCAAATGCCCACCTATACCCTTTTGGGTCCTTAAAATACCCTCTCCTGAGGTAGTCTATGCCAAGGATGCACGGAGCATCTGGACCAGTCACAATGGGATGCTTTTGCCAGTTTTTTCCAGTTAGGCTCATTTCAGCCTCTACAACAGTCAGCTCCTGGGATCCCCCAGTCACTCCAACAATATTGATGGATTGCGTTCCTTTAAAATTAGAAGGAATTATTGTGCACTGAGCACCAGTGTCCACTAAAGCTTTGTACTCCTGGGGTTGTGTTGTACCAGGCCATAGTATTTGTACAGTCCAATAAACTCTGTTATCCCTTTCCTCCACCTGGTTGGAGGCAGGGCACCTCTAATTCCTGTTTTGCACAGTCTCTGGGTGTGAATTAGAGGTTCCTTCAAGAGTATCAGAATCTCTTCTGCCCCTTTTGTAAACTGGAGCAGCCACCTTCCTAGGAGTTTTTCCTTTTATCTCACGTACTCGTTCTTGAAGTTCTGAGGTAGGCCTTCCATGCCACTTATTCATGTTTTCTCCCTGCTCATGTAGGAAGAACCACAGTGAACCTCTTTTTGTGGGCTGTCTCTGCCCTCTCTCTCGAGATTGGAAACCCCTTCTCCTAACAGCTGAAACATAGGTTTGTGCAGATCGTGAACGGTACGATTCTTCTCTGAGCTCTTTGATTTCTTGCAACAGCTTTTCAAACCGGTCATCAGATTTTTCACACAGTTTCTCCACAGAAGAGACACAAGCCCGTAGAGAACCAGCAAGGCTGTCCTCCAAGTACCGGAGCTGCTCAATCACTTCATTAATTTCTTGTACACCTCTAGCTGACCAGACCATTCCTGCCAATGACTTAGCATATGCAGGTGGTGCACTTTGTACAAATCTGCGCCACATAGATTTTGTACAATTGATTCTCTCTGGGTCTGTCCCCTCTTGGCTGTTTGGTCCTAGATAGATGATCTCTCACACAGCTAATTCTCTCAGGAACTGGATACCTCTCTCCATAGTATTCCATTTCCCTAACGTGGATATACAATCTTCCTTGTAGGGAAATCTGACTTTCATAGCTGCCAGGAGTCGGGTCCAGAGAGCAGCGGCATTAGACTCTCTTGAAATTGCCCTATCAATGGTGGAATCTTTTGACAGAGATCCCAGCTGCCTGGCTTCACCACCTTCTAATTCAATTGTTTCTGCCCCATTGTCCCAGCATCGCAGCAGCCAGGTTAAAATATTCTCGCCTTCACGACGACTAAAGTCTTTTCGCAGATCTCTCAGCTCACCTGGAGAAAAGGACCGAGTGGTGGTCACTTCATCTCCACCCTGTCCTGATGATGCCCCTTGGGTTGATGTTGGCCCTGTGCCATCACCTGCTGCATGGGTAGTCTTTCTAGTGACTTTCTTACAACCGGCAACTGATGCTGATATGGGTTCACCATCATTTGATTCATTTTCAGAGTCTGAATGACTGTCACAGTGATTGCTGTGGTTACAGCAGCAACAGTGAGCAGTGTGTGAAGACGGGGGGGCTGCCTTGTTAGCCTTTGAGGCTAGAGAAGTAACGTTATCTGCAGCGACCTTGGCAGAGGAGCTCTGCGTAGGAGCTGTAGCTTCAGCCTGTGAAGCCGCAGTTGGGGGGGCAGTGGCTGCAGTAGCAGCAGCTTTGGCTGTTTTGCCTTTTCTCGAGCGGCTAGGAGTGCTTTTTGCTAAAGCTTCCGAAGACGCACCGCAAATCTCAAGACTAAGAAGAGACGCAAACCTCCTATTGAACCTCATTTCTCTTAACAGTAACACAAACTGACACACATTCAGCAAACCAGATAACACCATCACAGTTCTATCAAAGCTCCAAGGATATTCAAAGTTCTCTAAAACATTTGCAAACTGTCCTAGTGAAAACACAAAAGTATTGTTAGTCAGCCTTTCTAAAGATTCGCTTGACCAATTAGCAAATATAGAGCCATTCTGCTCTTTAATCTCTCCTGGAGGTTTTTCAAGGTAAAGCAGAAGCGAGTAGAAATTCATTAGCGGCTGCAGTATAATGAAATAAACCAATGCCAAACCACACAGAATCATCATGACCGCTGTCCAGTTTCTTGTTGTTGTATAATGAATACTTCGATTCAGAAAGAAACACCAACACAGATATGGGATCAGCGAGCACAATGTAGAAAATAACTGATACAACTTTTGCCATAACATTTTTAAATCAATGTAATTCACTTTGCCTTAATATCACTAAAAAATATCCAAAGCAAGCAGACGCACGAGTATCACAACTCTATGAGTTGGCACCGTGCCAAGAAAATTGAAAGGTATGTCAGAGCAGTAGAAAAGTCAAAAATCTTCAAATTTACCCCTTTCTCTTGCCCCACGTTGGGCGCCAATTATCTGTCGAGGGTTAAGATTGCGGGGTGACAATCAAACCCTGGCAGATGTATTGTTAACCTCTTCTCCCCCCCACTTCCCCCTTTTGTCCCTCCCTCTCCCCCCTTCCCACTCAGGACAGGCGATCGGGAGGGAAAGAAGGACAGAGAGAAGAGAGTTGGAAAAGTTAAAGATGTTTTACTAATGCTACTAATAAGAATAGAGAAAATAATACAAAATATACAAAACCAATCTTGTAAGTCTCAGCAACTGCAGAGCCAGCACCCAAAGTCCTGGATTAGACTCTGTAGCCAACCGGAGCTGGATTCAGTCTGTCACTAGGCCTCAGTTCGCAGGGACGACCAGCAAGGTCCTCTCCTAATGTCAGCCATGAGGAAAAAGGGAAAAGGGGGAAAAAGGGGCTGAGATCCTCGTGATCTCCCACTTTTATATGAAGTATTCACGTGAATGGAATGTTATACACCGTTGGTCAGTCTCTCGGTCATCAGTTTTCTCGTTGCCCCTCTCGTGAGATGTCCATCCATGCTTATCAATAAGTTTGCATTCCATTGCTAGGTTTAACCAAAACACGTGTTGGGTTCTGCAGGAAAATGCAGCTAACATGAAGGCTTTAGCTGACAGGCAAATTCACTAAAAGAGAAACTTGTTTTTAACAAAACCAGGACAGTTGGTTTGTTGGCTGCACTTTTCTGGCCAGAATAAAGTCTATTTTGGAACTTGTTGTCTGCCTAAAACTGTCTTTGGGGTACTGTCACGGTCCATTCAGTAATGGACTCATGATGGTTCGTTTACCTTGATCTCGAAGTGCAAAATTAGACAACCAAAATGCCAAGGGGTTTTAATTCAATCAAACAGTGTTACTTTATTATTTTGCCCATAAAGTGGCATGCGATAGAGAAAGAGAAAAAGGGAAAGAAAAAGGAAAGGGGGAAAGAGGGTTGGTTACCATCACGGGTCCAAAGGCATCCCTATGGTCCCAGGTCCCAAACAGCATCCTGCCAGTCCTCTGTCGTGATCCGTGATCCTTTGGTGGGGAGACCTCAACAATGTCCAGTCAGGAACCATCTTTTATGCTTCTTCACCCCCCCTCACTCCCATGGGTCGAGGCCAATCTCCGCCTTTGTTTTGCAATCCAGGCTTAACTGCACAGGCTCGAAGAATCTCCGCTTCACCTGCCAGAACCTGTCTGCGCCTTTGTGGTCTCACGTTCAGGGGTCTCTTTCTGGTCCTTTGGGTGACCTCAAGACCCTCGGCGAGCCTCTGCGCATGCTCTTCTTCATTGGTCTTAGTAACAGGGAGGAGGTGGGGGGGCAGGTTTGGCTGAAGCAGCAGGTGGAAATCCATCTTCTGGACAACAGCTATTGTCCCCAGATCGGAGAGACCTGTATAACACAGTTTTTTTCCTCAGGCCTCTCTCCAAGTCGTTGTCCATCTGTTCTTGATGGCAATGTTCAAGCAGATACTGTTCTTTGGACTGACTCCTGCACCACCCCATGGCTGAACATTATTATCAGGAGCTTGTGGCAGTAACACAATCCTCAAAGAGAGGTATAGAGGAAGAAAAGGAAAAGTGGTTTATATCCACGTGATCCGCTTTGTATCAATGGTTTTAGGGATGTCTACATTGGAGGGTACACTAAACAAATTATGTGCATTAAGTACAGATGTTAAATGTGTCAAACGCTTTACCAAATTCCAATTTAAAACATGCAATATGGCGGACAGAACAAAACCTATCAAAACTAATACTAAGAGAACAACTATGGAGTGACACAACTTGTTCAGGATGCCTGTAGCAGTAGGTGACCACCCAAAAAGCGTGTCCCACCACTTATGTTCAACATCTTTTTCTACTCAACACACGGTGAATTTCTTCAGCATTGTGGTGAACGGTTATCAAGGTTTTCTGTCCATTTACTTGAACTTCTTCCAAGATCTTGATCAAGTCGTGGTGTTGCAACAATTGCTTTACCAATGTGAGATTCATCCTGACAGGTGTAGGTAGTAATTTGTAAATCGGTGTATCATTAGATTGTATAAGTTGATGAGATATAACTGGTGCTAAATAAGAAAAATCACATCCAGTAATTTTAACAAAATTACAAACACAAAAATTTGAATGATTTCTAATATTTACCATCACTGTATCTACTAATATAGAGTTACAAGCAGTCCTCAAGCACACACAACCTTTGCCAATATACACTAATACAGTTTCTTGATTGTCAGGACGAATCTCAAAATGACAAAAATTCTGCTCAGTGTTCAGACAAATGTCTTGAGCACTGATTGTATTACTTTCACAGATGAATCCTTGCTGTTCTCGCACAATACAAGATTCTAAATTGACAGTTTGCCATTTTTCCTCTACTTTTTGGACCCATACTCTGTGTTCGAAAGGATAGAGTATAGTTCTGTTGTGGTTCAATCCTAATGCAATGATAGGGTAAATTATGTATATTGAAGCATTGTGTATGGTTAACACAAAGGTCGTGGCTGTGTTTGTGATGGGGTTATAAGTGAAGTTTACTAAAGTAAACTAAAGTAAAGTGGCTTCTCTTATGATTGAGGTGGCTACTGATTGCATCCACAGTTGTGCCTGAGTACAACTGAGAGCCAAAGAAAGGTTATTTTGGACCACACTAAGTGTGTCTTTTATATTTACTTCTGGTAGCCAATTTATTCATTAATATTTCTGAATCAATACCATTTAAGACTTCCAATCCTGTCCCCAACACACCAGTTAGGTCTTTAACTTAATCTTTACTATCCCACTCCCATTCAATTACTACAGTAGGTAAGTGAAAAGATGTAGAAAAGCATTAGCAGCTTATACTATTGGTCATTTTAAAAATTTAGGCCTTCAGATTCGATTAATGAATGATTTGTGTTATTCTCTGTTTCCCTCAGAGTTCTTCTGCAAAAAGGAAAACAAACAGGGCTCGTCTCCTTGAGGCAAGAATAATTAAAATGATACAATTATCCGGGGGTGCAGCTTGTGGTTTTGGAAAAGTTCCAAACCATTCTCACAATTGTTTCACAGTGTTTTCACCTGTAGCCCTGCCAAAAGCTTCAGTTTGGACCAATTCTGGGGTTATTCCCCCCCACCAGCACAAAATGTTTACCTCCTGTTTGCTTAAAGGGGCTAAAATAATCCACCTGCCAGATATCCCACAAACCTTTACCCTCCCTTAAATGTAGAGGGTTGTCTTCTAAAGGGTGCCTTTCAAGCTGTCTTCGACATTGTTTGCTGACCAGGGCTTCATGATACAAGCCTTTAGCTCCAGTGTGTTTGCATTTTACATGTAACCATTCTAACAAGCGTTCCCAGTCTTCTGAAATTTGGTCCTTTTGTACGGGGGCCAGTCTTGCTAACTCATCAGCTCAGTTATTCCATTTTCTGCGGATCCCCCATCTACCTGATGAGAAGCTACCCAGCCCACAGCTTGTATAGCTAGGTTTTTTAAAGTTCCTTCAGATATTGAGAAAATGTTACAATAGTGTTCAATCTGAGCATACCACTTTCATACTGAGGCTTCCTGGACCACCTCATCAGGGGTACGGGCCCCAGAAGTGACTGTTTTTATTATTTTAAATGAGCTTCTTAATACGATCGGCTGTTGTCATGCAATCTTCTCTACTTCTACTAGAGTCAGGCTAGCAACGAACAAACTTTTCTCCCAGGCACACTGGGAGTTAAAAAGAGAATGGGCATTTATTACCACTCTTTGTTCTCACATTTCTTGTATAACCGGTTTGATACCTTTCTTGGCACCCAGGGGAAGGGGGTATTGTTCTGTGGACTGTAAGGCACTGAGGACGCAAAAATGTCACTTCAAGGGAGAAACCCCACACCTTTTAGCATCTTCTTCCTTCAGAGCAGAAATCTGTGCACTGGCATCGATTAAAAAGGTTACAAGTGCATGCTTAGGACCCACTATAGCCGTGATCAATAAATCTCCCCTCTTTGTGTGTGTGAGCTGTTGGATATAAATCCATCCTCCATCCCCCTGCCCACTACTAGGGAATGGAGGTTCTAGTTTTCCTGTTTCTCGGAGAGACTCTGGAAGTCCCCTTATCAAGGGAGTTATCATGTCAGGATTCACTGGCAGCATCATTGGGGATTCATATTCGGGAATCAATTTTCTTTCATGTATCATTTGCAAGCAGGCTGCTTTGTGTACACTTTCTAGCAATTGATTGGGTGTGCCAGTGATTGCCAGGGGTTCTCCCCCAGTTAGGGATACGTGTCACACGTACTCCATTTCAGATTCTTTAGGGAGGTGACCACACTCTTTCTTTAGTTTGGTCAGCTCAGTGTCAGTGTAAGGTGTTTGCTTACTTGTAATGTGAGGGTCAGTATGCTCCTCATTGATTTGATTTATTTGTCGGATACTTTTCTCTTCTAGCTCCCACTCTCTCAGCACTCCTGTGTTTTTTAAATATTTTTTTTAATAAGCTATTTTCTTCCTTCTCTTTTTCTAATTGTTGTTCTAAACTGAAGGTAGTTTTTTGCAAAATCTGCACCAGATTTTCAAGGGATTCTATAATTTTGCTTTCATTACTACATCGTCTGAGATGATCTTCAATCGCTGCTACTAGGTTAGCTCCTAGGACAGCACAGACTATAGCTTTATCCTTATTTGATCTAAACTTAGACTTAGTCTATAAAGAAATCACTCGGTCTACTACACTCTGTAAATTAGCCCAATTATCATGAGCCCAGTCTTCTCCAGGTACGGAGGGTCAAGCCCCATACTCTGCTAAAAGTGTGTAGAACGAGTCTCGACTTCTCACATCTCGATTATTAGCCTTTTCAGTCATTCTTATTACGAAGGGGCAAAACCCACTATGGGAAGGCACAACTTAGTTACAAAAGCCACAGCAACTGCTGCATCACCCTTCTCTTTCCTGAGTGGTTGAAGGGGCCAAAAATCTGCTACGGGAAGGCTCAACTTAGTTATACTAACAAATAAGATTACCCCTTCACTCTCCCTAGCAGACAATTCTCATCAACATGAGAGCAACACCCCTTTTGCACTTTGAGATCTTCTGGTTTGATTCCAAGAGACAGAGCCCTCTACACTACCTGCACTCCTCTGTTTCCCAGAATCCTGTCCGTGATGCCAATTTAATGTCACGGTGCATTCGGTGATGGACTCATGATGGTGAGGCGCAGAAATGATCTTACAACCCTTAAGATTGTAAAGAAGGTATGTATTTACAGCGCTGGACACATGAGGGATAATTTCACCTAATACATGTGTAAAATTACAGTAGCTGTGAGCTTGGTTAAATGCAGTCAAGTGTTACATATTCATGAAAGTTTTAGGAATGCCTATACATATTCATAACCTGTCCCCGAGAAGGCAGCTCTTATTACAATGAGTTCCAGGAGACCATTTCCATAGTCTCCACCTCCGGTTCCTCCTAGTTGCACCTGCGCAGTGATCATGAACCCGGGTCCTCTTCTCTGTACACCGTCACCTTTGGTCCAGTGTGATGAGTTGGTTAGGACTCAGACTGCTGAGTTGGTTAAAACTGGCATATCCCCTGTCCTGTGCCCAAGTTTCTGTTATCTAGTTCACCCAAGGATGCACCAAGGATGCACCCAAGGATTACTATCTTTGCAAGGCGTCAGCGAACTCCTTTTTCTCATACAATAAGTTACACAAAGCTAAGCAAGGTTAGGCAATAGTGATGTGGGTTAAAGGGTTAGCTCTCTGTTAGTTCTTTAAGTCTTTAAGTGTTAGTTCTTTAAGTGTTAATTAGTTAATTGTTAATTCCCTGTATCAATGGTTCATTTACCTTGATCTCGAAGAGCAAAATTAAGGCCTGGACACATTCCTGTGTAGCCTCATCTAGGTGTTCCTGCTCCAGCAGGGGGATTGGACTAGATGATCTTTTGAGGTCCCTTCCAATCCCTAACATTCTGTGATTCTGTGAACTAATACTGTTCAAGTCTGAATGGCCACATCACATGTTGTGGGGGTTTGAGTGGATGCAGTAACTGATGTTGCAGTTGTAGTGGCTGCAGTATCCAAGTCAGGAACTGGAGTTGCTGCAGAGTCTGTTGAGGGGGGTGCAGTAGCTATTGTATCTGTTATAAGAACTGACGTAGTTGCAGAATCTGTCTAGGGGGGTACAGTAGCTGGCATGGGCATTTCAGTGGCTGAAGTGCTTGTAGCTTTAAGAGCGGCAATTCCTGTCACTAGCAAAGACTGACACACATTCCAGAGACTCTTCACTCAAATGTCCAGGGATATTCAAAATTCCCCAAAGCATCTATAATTTGCTCTAATGCCACAGGCAGAGAATAGTTAAATAGCTGTCCTAAAATATCACTCCTGAAACTGAGAAAACAAAAGGCACAGGTCTCTTTAATTTCTTCTGCTTCTACCAAAGAATTCCAAAAATGCATACTCCTGAAGTATGATAACAATTAATAGAAATACATCATTGGCTTAATTAGGATTAAATAAATCACTTCTACACAACCCATGAACAAAACTTTTATAACAACTTTATTCTGACTTCCAGAGATGACATTCCACACAAAAATATTAACAATAAGAATTAATCCCAAAAAAGACATTATTAAATCCAACCAAATTTGCAACAGCATCCTTTAAACAAAACCTGTTACAGTTTTTTTCTTATCTTATCCCCGTATGGCTCTCTCTATCCATACTTTCTCTTTCCCCATACGTTCATCTCTCCCTGTATGGGTCACAAATTAAATCTGTCAAGGTTTAAAGCAAGGCAACAATAAACAATGGCAGATGCCCTCTGTTAATCCCCACCACCATAAAAGGTGATAGAAAGATAAGGAAGAAGGACTTCAAGTTAGAAAGAGTCTTACAAGTTGGAAAAATTTTAAAGGTTTTACTAATGCTACTAATAAATAGAGAATAAATATATATACAAAATATACAAAAGCAATCTTGAATGTCCGATATGGAGTTGGCATCACTCCAGCAGCGGCGGAGCTAGGAGCTTGGCTCCAGCAGGTGTAGGGCAGGCACCCGGAAGTCATGGGCGGGACTTCACAGCAAACCAGAAAATGGATTTCAAGGATGCAGGGCCTGAGGCCTATAGATCACAGGCAGACAGACAAGGTTTTCTCCAGATTCTAGCCACGGTCGAAGAGGCGAGACCCTTGTGATCTCTGCTCTTATATAGGGTACATGATGATTATGGGATGGAATACTCAGTTGGTCAATTTTAGTCAGTTGTTCCATCCACTCCTCCTTCCAAATATGTCCCATTATCCGTTAACCTTGGTTACCATAGTAATAAATCTAAGCATGAGCTTCTTCAGCATTCCGTTGGTCCTCTTATCAGCACCAGTACAGTGTCTAGGAAAAATATGCAGTTACTTAGAAGGCACTTAGCTGAACTTAGCTGAAAGGAAAAATCACTAAAAGAGAACTGGTCTTGTTTTTAACAAAACCAGGACACAAGTTTACTGAATAGGGTCTCCCATACAATATTTCAGAAGGGCTTACTTTTTCTCTTATTCTTGAAGTAATGTGAATTCTCAGGAAAACAATTTACAATACATCTATCCATTTTGCATGAGATTCCTGTCACAATTTAGCTAATTGTCTTTTTATAGATTGATTCATTATTTCTACCTTCCCACTACAATGAAGTCTCTAAGGGGTATGTAAATCCCATCTTACCCCTAGAAGAGTAGAAATGGTCTGTATTATTTCTACTATAAAATGTGGAACGGCCAAACCTTGGTATGATTTTATTCAATAATTTCTTTGCTACTTCCCTAGTTTTGTTGGTCCGTCATGGGAAAGTTTCAGGTCATCTGGAAAATTCAGAAAAATCAATTTACCAAAATTGTCCCAGAAAATTCCCTCTTTTTACCTCTCCAGGTGGAGGCTTTAACCCGATCTTACAACTTTGCATTTTAGGTCAAATTGCATATCTTTTAACACTTACTATCATAGCATCTACTCTCATATAGGTTTTGTAGGATCAAGGCACACATTATCGCTTCATTGGCCACTTTCTTTGCAGTTTAACTTCAGATTGTCCAAATTGGTGAGCCTTACAATGCATTACTGACACCTCTGGTGATACTTGTAAAGTCAGAAGTCCTCTTTCTTTCCACATTGTCTCATGTGCATGCACAATTCCAAAAGCATATGCAGAGTCTCTATATATTAACCCACTCGCCTTGTTACAGTTCTTAGGCTCTAATCAAAGCAATCAGCTCAGCTTTCTGTGCTGACATATTTGATGGCAATGATTGTGATTCAGTTATATTCTCTAGTTACCACAGCATATCCAGATGGTCGTTCTTCACTCAGAGCAAAACTGCTCCCATGAACAGAGTCTACTCTGCATCTTCCAGTGGAGAATCCTTTAAGTCTGGTCTGCTAGAAAAAACTTGTTCAGTAGTTGGTTATGATTAAATATAAGCAATAGAATAGCAGGATTCAAAATGTTGTTGTTTTTAAACCTACATCATCCTGTTCCAGTAATGCTGCTTGGTACTGTACCAGGTGACAGCCAACGGTGTCCTTGTTGTTCCAGCACTGAGGCCACAGCATATGGTGCAAATGCAGTAATCTGCTGTCCCAAAGTTAATTTCCCTGCCTCCTGAATCAGCAACACAGTCACAGATACCTGCCAAGCTTCTAATTATTTTACCAGTATGTCACCAAACAAAGCAGGATTGTTCTTAAGTCCTTTTGGCAAACAGTCTAGCAAGCTGCATCTTTCTTCCAGTGGTAGGTCTTTCCCATTCAAAGGTGAAAAGCTTCTGGCTCTCTAAATCCCATCGTATACAGAAAATGCATCTTTCAAGTCTAAAACAGTAAAATAAATGTTATTTCCTGCTATATTAGTCGAAGAGTGTATGGGCTTTGGCACTACCAGGTGCACATTTATCACAATAGGATTAATGGCTCTCAAATATTGTATCAACCAGTATTCCATAGAATGTGGTTTCTTTACTGGCAAAATTGGAGTATTATTTCTCCCTTATGAGTATTATTTCTCCCTTATGAAGAAAGGCTGAGGGAGCTGGGTCTCTTTAGTTTGGAGAAGAGGAGACTGAGGGGTAACCTTATTAATGTTTATAAATATATAAAGGGTGAGTGCCACGAGGATGGAGTCAGGCTCTTCTCAGTGGCAAACAATGATAGGACAAGGGGCAATGGGATCAAGCTGGAACACAAGAGGTTCCACTTAAATTTGAGAAAGAACTTCTTCTCAGTGAGGGTAACAGAGCACTGGAACAGGCTACCCAGGGAGGTTGTGGAGTCTCCTTCCCTGGAGACATTCAAAGCCTGCCTGGACACATTCCTGTGCGACCTCACCTAGGCGTTCCTGCTCCAGCAGGGGGATTGGACTAGATGATCTTTTGAGGTCCCTTCCAATCCCAAACAGACAGACAGACAGACATACATACATACATACATACATACATATTCTGATTGACATTCCTGCAAAAGTCCATAGTGCATAAACTTGTTAATCAAAGTCTCTAACCCCACTTTGGCTTCCATGTTTATTGGATGTTGTTTTTCCTTACCGAATTGAAGTCCTGTTTCAGTTCTGTCTCAGTTCTGTTAGTGTAGTGTTGGCTTTACCAGGTACTTTAGCTGCCCATACTAGTGAAAATACAGTATCCAAAATTTCCTTGGAGATTTCTTGCTCACTTTGCTGTTCTGATTGCAGCAAGCAGATCTGTGCTTTCCAAGCATTTTCTTGTGGGATATGCAGCTGAACAGAGTTCTCAGAAAATGTTATTTGAGTTTAAAATTCTTAAGATTCTTCTCTCCCTGATAACCGTTCACTCCGGAGTCTGTATTTTAGAACTCCAGAGGCAAACTTTCAGGCGAGGTCTGATAACCGTATGCAGAGCAGACTTTCAGGAAACAAATTCTCAGAAAAAAAAAATTTAATGGAGTAGAATAGCAGGAGGACTGGCTCAAGCTGGGTACCTGCACAGAGGTTCCGACCTGAGCATAGAAAACCATAGACTTTTATATCTTTGCAAATCATTCGTACCATGATTCAGTCCAATAGCAATATTTCATTTTGAGGTCTTCTTGCTTCTCATTGGATCTTTTTCTCTGATTCCATGTCGGCCTTTATTTTGTTCAGCTTAGACATTATTTATGGTCCATAGCCTTGCAGGTACTGTTTTGTCTGAATAAATCCTTTCTTCTCAGCAAAGTGCAAAATAGGCCCTGTTTTGCAGATGTCTGTAATGTCTCCGTGTTAGCCTTGGATCGTCGTTTTTCCCATTAGTTCTGTTTTTCCAAGCAAAGTGCAAACTAGACCTTATCTTTCAAGTGTTCAGTGTAGTCTGTAGTTGCTTTTGGTAAATATGAGCAGAACTTTGAAATGGAGAAATAAACTTAACGACAGAGTCAGTTATACTGTTAAGCAGCATTCTTTTATTTTATCAGTGCTGGGGAACACTGGGGATCATCCTCCATAAGTGCTCCAAAGACTGGATGCTCTTGCATTGCTTATATTCACATAATTATTACATATGTATTACAATTTTTGAAAATTTTGACATACATCTATACTAAAAAATAACTGATGAAGTTAGTTATAATTGTTTAGTTTCTTACAATACATCTATTAATTATTATTTAAATATAAACTCTGCTTCTAATCAATGTATTACTTAATCTCCTGTCTCTCTCTTGTCATGCAGAAGGATCTAAAACTTGAAAAATATCCCCTCGTTTTGCAGATGGTCAGAAAGCATTTATCACGTCAATTGGTTAATGATGGGTACATCTTTTGTAACTTAATCACGGTATACATGAATTTGGCAGTTTCTCTTCAACTTTACAGCTTAAAATTTTAGCAAATCCAGCTTACCAAGTAACATAAAGAAAAGAGTATATTAAAAAACATACTACTTTATACCGCTAAATGATTCATTACATTTGGTGTGCATCTACTTAAACTAAATGATTAATACTGAACTTGAATTGGGCTCATCCACTGACCTGTGAGTAGTAAAACCATTGCCATACAGCTCACTTATTTAGCAGGGAGAGCTCAAAGTGGGCTCATCTAGGCTGTCATATTCATAGAATGAAGTGGTTGACTCGTAGTCAAATTGCATGCAGTAGGAAAAGTATGCAAAAGACTCACTGCGCTCACAAGTTACTGGCATTCAGTGTGCCATCCTGCTTCCTTGTGGGTCTCCTGGAAGGAGTTCTTGGCCTGGCTATGGCTCAGGCCCTTACCTCCTCTGGAGCCTGGACCAAACTGCTGCTGGTTTGGCTGAGGGGGGGTCGAGTGCATCTGCCACAATCATGCATATTCATTACATTTCCAGGAAATCCTTTACATATGCATTACATTTCTTGGAACCACTTCACATATGGTTTAGTGCTAGAGTTACGTTATTGTTGGACTCAGTGAACCTGAGGATCTCTTGCAAATGAAATGATTATATGATTCTATATGTAAATGTCCCCAGCACATGCGCAGTTCAATGAGTCAGGGGTCTTGCGAGAGTCCTGGGAGGAAGTAAGTCTTTCTCAGCCGCCCTGCTGTTTGACCTCAAGTCCTGGGCAGGCACAGTTCCTTTGTTATTTGGCTTGTAACCGCAAAGACAGTCTGAACTGGTCCTTGTGCTGGTCTCATCACCTTGTCTTTTAAGAGCAAGCGCATTGTGTCTTACCCTGTTTCCCCCAAAATAAGACCTACCCAGAAAATAAACGCTAGCATGATTTTTCAGGATTTTTGAGGATGCTTGAAATATAAGCCCTACGCCAAAAATAAGCCCTAGTTACAGTTCATTAAAAAATGTCAATTTAAATAGTGTCTAGGTAGCTATACATATAAAAAAGTAATAAGTTTTGGAGCAAAAATTAATATAAGACCCTGTCTTATTTTTGGGGAAACAGGGTAGCCTTCTCCTGCTTATCTTAATGAATACCATTCTTTTTACTTAATGCCTAGTAAGTGCCTAACACCTAACATATATGAACCTTAATTTTATTAAATTATTTTATTACTAATTTCAGATTTTTGGTATCACCATCATTCATCACTGCTGGGAGAGGGACAGAGATCAGGCCAACCCCTGTGGAGGGGTTTCTGTTAGATGGAGATTTGTTACTGAACCAGCCAGGAATTTCAAGGGCAGCTCAAAAGTTGAGAGCAGGACCTGCTGAGAGAGGCAGCTCTACAATAACAAGGCCTCAACGTGACGTAAATCAATGGACCTATCAGCGGTGAGACTCCAGTGCATGGACATTTCGTGAACATAGATGATATCCAATCAGTGAATGCATGATCGGAGCGTGGACGGGTGATCAGAGAATAGTTGCATATATAAGGAGGTTTGTTTCTGTAATAAATGGCTTTGCGTGATTCACATTGAATTGGAATGCTGAGTCCTTTATTCACTCCAACAAATGGTGACCCCGACGTGATACTCTGAACGGTGTATCACTACGATCGGGGAAAAGCCTGGAGTGGTCCAGCTGGAGGTGGATCAGCTGGACTGAGAACCGGGAGGAGGCGTACGGACATTCCGCAGACAAATTTGTCAAAGAAATCGCCGGAAAAGGTGAGCGGCTGGGGCAGGAGGAGGGAAGAGTGAAGCTCCTCCTGATATTCTCTCTGTGAGAGGACTTAAATATTAAGAAAGTAACATACATAGACTGTTAGTTTGGTGTAGAACTAACGGCTACCTGGGAGAAACCGAGAAGGCTTTTAAACTTGAACTTTGGGACGATATAGGGCAGAAATTATGGGATAAGGTCAGCAATGGAGATAAAGAAGCTAAATCATTAGTAACTACATCGAAGTTTATAATTACCACCTTAAAAGATCTTAAGGTTGAATGGTCTGCTGCTGCTGGAATTTTTGTAGCGTTGCAGCCTGATAAGAATCCTGAAAGTCGCTGTGAAGTTTACCCGGTTCATGTCTTTGATACCGTCCCTATTCCATCCCCTACTGTGCTTTTGGCATCCCCTATAGCTCAGCAGTCCAGGGCAGGGGGGAGGAAAAATGCCGAGCAGGTGGTCTCCTACACTATTACCCAACCCTGATGAGAATAGCAAGTCCAAAGGATTGGAGTCAGACAACTTTGCCCAAAGAACCTGTGAAAGGTGAGAATGCTAAAGTTGTAAACAAGTGTACTATCAATCCTTTTACCAATTTGTATCTGCCTTTATTGTCTTTTAACCCTCCAACTTCCACGAGAGAGCAGAAGGAGTTGCCGGATAAGAACTGGGCAAAAGAACTGTGTGGAAGATTAGATCAGCTAATAGCGAGTGAATCCAGCAGTCGGCAATGCGGTCATGGTGATCGTGATGGGAAAGGGGATGTGCCTGGGGACTCAGGTTTTACGAATAATTATGATTCTAGAAACTACTGGCGAGAATGTGCACTCTTCCGAACCCCCCTGTTAGTAATGATTCTACAGCACCATTCAAGTCCGCGTTATCTGATGACTTGGATGAAGATGAGGGTTTGCAGCATTTTTTTTTTTTGAAAAGTTAACAGGAAAAAGAGTATGTGTACATGTTTCCCCGAGATCAGATAAAAACCATGAAAGACTAAAGCAAAATTAGACCTATGTAATGTAACAGCTATAGATCATTTAGGATGGAACGATGGGGATTCGTTGAAAGGGGCGGGTATCCCCCAACTCTTGGAAGAGACACTAATTGACACATCACAATAACAGGCGTGATTAGTTTCTGAAATCCTGAGGCAGTCAGCAGACCTCGCATATCAAGCTATGACAGAGGTGCCTGAAACCAACAAAGCAGCCAAATTATTTACAGATATTAATCAGGGTCCCAATGAGAATTACATGCAATTTATTGACCACCTTCAAGATGTCATCAATAAGCAGGTTGAAAACTTAGAAGCTAAGGAAGCACTGGCCTTGAAATTAGCAGTAGAGAATACTAATGTTTGCTATCAACATGTTATTTGCGAGTTTTACAGTACATATTACATGCTTCTGTGTATTGCCTCTCTGAAAATCAAGCAGCTTGTCAGGAATGTGAGTTAATTGTTTTGTGCCGTAAAACCTTCTCCCCATTTTTCCGACTCACGCTGCAAGCAGCCCTGTGTTTCCCTCCCTCCCTCCCTCTTCTCAAGGTCTTTACTTACAAGATGGGGTCAGAAATTACTGTTTTCAGTTGTGTTCCTAAGAAATCGGTATTGGGAGGTGTTTTACAACATAGGAAAGCACTTGGAAATAGGAGAAAATAGGATCTTGTTAAGTATTGAAATTAGTGTTAACTGCTGTGTAAGTTAGATGAATGGGAAAAGCGCCCAGAGAATAGAATCTTGAAGTAAAACTCTGTGTTGCAATTAATGTTGTTTTTAAGGCGAGAAGAGCAGGACAAAAAAAAACTCTACAAGAGATCATTAAATCATTTCAGACAGTTTTACAGGCGGAGCGATTTGAACTTCAACAAGCTGAGAGAGAATTAACTGACAACACACAGGTCACAGTAAACTTGTTAAAGTCTGCAAGATGATTTCCTTATTAACCTGTTTTCTTTGTGGGTATCTGTTTAACCATGATGCAGTTTTGGTAGGTCTTTGTTATATGGTACGATGAGTTCACAAACTGTTAAATCATGAGAATCTGTTGACTCAAAATGTGCGTTTTGTGATAATACAGAAGACCATGAGTAATTTAGTTCTTTACTGAGTGAATGTGATGGTAAAATTTTCGTGTGTAGCAACTGTTATTTTTCTTTCTAGCATGCTAGCTTTATTCCAGTATCCAGACTTGCACAACTCTATGATAGGCTGTGTCTCATCTCGATGTGCTTGATTTGGCTCTTTTGTATGCGCACCATGTAAAGAATCCTGGTTTTGGGATAACAGTTGTAGCGTACCAGATGAGACACTAATAAAAGCCTTGCCCAGTCCAGCTTGCTGCGGCGGCGGGGGAGCGGGTGCCAATTGGGCGCCAGCGTGCACTGCCCTGTTTTGTCAGGGAGACCCAGAGGTACCTCCATCTGGCTGAGTAGTAAGCAGTTCTGTCGAGGGTTTAGATTGCAGGGTGACAACAAAAACCCTGGCAGATGTATTGTTAACCTCCTCTCCCCCCCACTTCCCCCTTTTGCCCCTCCCTCTCCCCCCTTCCCACTAAGGACAGGCGATCGGGAGGGAAAGAAGGACAGAGAGAAGAGAGTTGGAAAAATTAAAGATGTTTTACTAATGCTACTAATAAGAATAGAGAAAATAATACAAAATATACAAAACCAATCTTGTAAGTCTCAGCAACTGCAGAGCCAGCACCCAAAGTCCTGGATTAGACTCTGTAGCCAACCGGAGCTGGATTCAGTCTCTCACTAGGTCTCAGTTCGCAGGGACGACTAGCAAGGTCCTCTCCTAATGTCAACCATAAGCAGAAGGGAAAAGGAAAAGGGTGAGATCCTTGTGATCTCCCACTTTTATATGAAGTATTCACATGAATGGAATGTTATACACCACTGGTCAGTCTCTGGGTCACCAGTTTCTCGTTGCCCCTCTCACGAGATGTCCATCCGTGCTTATCAATAAGTTTGCATTCAGTTGCTAGGTTTACCAAAACATGTGTCTGGTTCTCCAGGAAAATGCAGCTAATATGAAGGCTTTAGCTGACAGGCAAAATTCACTAAAAGAGAAACTTGTTTTTCAACAAAACCAGGACAAGTTCAAAGGTGCAATGCAAAAATTGAGATATTGTCTTGAATTAGTGTAACTGTGATCCATCTGCATATTTGAACTTGGTATTTGGTTTTTATATCTGAGCTCAGTATTTTAATTTGCAGATATATATATATTTAGTACCAAAATAATTTTATTTGGGGAGATAATTACAAAATGGGAACCGATTCTGCTACTCAAGTACTACCTTGCTCCCCCTTAGGATGTATCCTTACAAATTAGAGTAATTGCTTATGTTGTTACCTAATAATTTTGAGACCAGAAAAGAATTTAAGTTGTTAAACTTTGATTCGCATTGAATTTATGCATTTGTTGGAGGTATGGGAACTAAAACTAAATGCTATGATAGATGTGAATTTGGAAGAGGTTGTATTTAAAAGTTGCTAGAATATGGACTGATTTGGATCTAGGAAAACAGAATAATGGATTTGTGTTTATTATACTGTTTTTTGACATCTGTAAATTGTAAAAGGTAAATGGAGCTAAGTAATGTAACTATTGCTGAGCTACTCGGAATTGCATATAAAGTGTATTATGGTTGGAATGAAATGGGAAAACAAAAAAAGCAAAATATCCCAGGTCTGTGTCAAGTTGCAAGATAAACTCAGCTCATTGTAACTGAGGATTTTGCCAGGGCCTCCTACTTCGTACCAGCAATTATGCCAGCTGCGTGGCCTTGGTACATCTGAACTGCAGCAAGAAGAGAGAGAAAAAAAAAAAAAAAATTGGAAAAACCTGGCTGCCCACTTTCAAGGCGGTGAAAGGGGGGTTTTCTCTCCCCCCCACTGCAGCGATGTAATACTGAATGGAGCAGTCTGGGGGTGAAATTTAAAGGCATCCCTAGCAGATCTGTAGTTCTAATGAAACTGGGAAATTAAACCAAAAATTTGTTAATAGACTTATTCTGTGGTAACTAATTGTGAAAGACTTCTTCGTAAATTCACCATGATAGTTTTTGAGATTGTGGGAAAGAAAGAAAGAAAGACCTTTTTTTTTTTTTTTGAGACCAATGGAATGCCAAATTTGAAACAAAGTTTTACCATATGAATTCTTGTAGCTGCCAGAAAGCCCTGTACATCTCTTGGGTCAAGATTTGTTAAGTAAATTGTAAGTTCAAATAACATTTTCTGAGAATTCTGTTTAGTTGCATGGCCCACAAGAAGCTACTTGGATGGTGAAGATATGCTTGCTGCAAGTGAGACATGTCCAAGGAAATTTGGAATGCTGTATTTCCACTAGTATTAACAGCCAATGTTTTGATAAAGAAAACACTACACTGATAGAACTGAAACAGGACTTCAATCCGGTAAGGGAAAACAATATCCAATAAATATGACAACCAAAATGGAATTAGAGACTTTGATGAATAAATTTCTGACAACCTTAGAAGCTAACTGCATTCGATTGGACTTGCAGATTTGTCTAAGAAACAACCTGTGGCTATTATGGGACAGTATGATGAGATTGCTAACAGACTGATAGATCAATTGTCACTCTGATCAAGAAAATGCAGGGAATGAATTTAAGTCTTAATAGGCCATGATCCTTTTATTATATACGTACCATTTGTGAAATTTAATTCTGATTTTTTTTATTTGTAATCTATGTCCTTGTAAATTGAACTAGCTGGTTTTCTTAACAGCACAGCTGTTGGCATTCATAAATGTAAATTGCTGCAGAACCTTCAAGTCTTTAACATCAGGTCACAGGCCATACTTGGTTTTGGTCTGATCCTACATACTTGCAAAGTTTTTGTTGATGGTTTTGAGAAGTCTCATAAAGCTGTAGTGGTCTGGCATGAAGATAAAAATTGGCATTATTCTGTAAAAATTATTGAAGGTTCAACCCAATTAGCAGAACTTGGCACAGCTTTAAATTACTTAGAGCTTTTTAAGGAGGAACCTCTATATTTGATTTGTGATTTTGAGTACGTAGTCAAGGTCCAACGCATGTATCTGATTCCGAAGCTGTTTGCTTGTTTATTTAAAAACAAACAAACAAAAAACAAACAAACAAACAAAACAAAAAAAAAAAGGGGGGGGGGAGGAGAAGTAGGGGAAACACCACCACAGGGCCAGTTGTCGGAGTCATTGTATGTGATGAAATAATTTGCAAGTATGACCCAAGGCCATGGTAGGTCAGAGGGAACCTACATTGGTTGTGGTCAGGTTGCTGGTCAATGGAGAGGGCCACATCGATTGAAGGCCTGGGGAGGGGGTTGTGTTTGTGGCATTGCAGGGCGGGGATCGGGGTGGATTCCTGCGAGGTGGGTCGGGCCGTGGCTGAGTGGAGATGGCAAGGATTCGGTGAATGCGAATGGACAGGAGGGAGATAAGTTGTGAGGACTGTTTCAGATGTAGACCATGAATCCTGGTTCGGTGTTGTGGATGCTCACAGACCTGGTGATCTAGAAGCCTATTAGCAAGCTCGTGGTGTGCCTTCTGTGGAGAATGACAATTTGAACAAACAGCAGGAGAGTCAAAAAGGCAATATTACGCTTAGATAGTCAATGCACTCTTTCTCACTGATCTAGCAGCTGGTAAAACCTTAGGAGACATATCAAAGTTAAGCTATTGGTCTTTTAAATAGGTTAATCTAACTTCTGAAGTACTAACTCAATTAATAATAGATGTTGATGGTATTGGACATGTTGCTCTACAAAATCACGCAGTTATAGGTTTTCTGCTTTTAACATCAGGATTCTGGTTGTGCTGTATTAACTTGTTTGATTATTCTGGATCTATTAATAAGTGCTTTAGACAAAGTAGAACAGTACATTAATAAGATTGCCGTAGTAAAATTAAGGTTTGACACATAGCTTAAATGTTTTGGAATAAGTGGGTAGTTGTTTGATCTTATTAAATAAGGCTTAGTTGCATTATATGTAACTGTGATTGTTGTGTTAATCATGTGCTGTATATTGCAGTGTATTTCAAAGATGATTCAGCGCGCTGTAAATGGGGTCTGGCTGGTTCAAGAACAAAAAGAGGGGAATTGTGGAGGGGTTTCTGTTAGATGGAGATTTGTTACTGAACCAGCCAGGAATTTCAAGGCCAACTCAAAAGCTGAGAGCAGGACCTGCCGTGGGAGAGAAGCAGCTCTACAATAACAAGACCTCAATGTGATGTAAATCAACGGACCTATGAGCAGTGAGACTCCAGCGTGTGGACAGCTCATGAACATAGATGATATCCAATTAGTGAATGCATGATTGGAGCGTGGACGCATGATCAGAGAATAGTTGCATATATAAGGAGGCTTGTTTCTGTAATAAATGGCTTTGCGTGATTCACGTTGAATTGGAATGCTGAGTCCTTTATTCACTCCAACAAACCCCCACAGCTCTGCTCCTGCGGGACCACCAGTGAGGGTCCTATCCCACAGCATGGCAGAGTAGTGGAGGGGACACCAACTCACTGAGGCAGTAGCCATTGGCCAGCCCCTCCGCTTGTACCATGCATGCCACCAACAACCAGCAATTGCCCAAGGAGCTGGGGGGAGAGAGCAGGAGGGTCAGCACCGTGCATCTCCTCCACGTCCCAGAGACAACTCTGGACTCACCTCGGCATCCTGGGTATCCATTCAACTGATCCGGGAGATGGGGTGCTTGGGGATCACCAGGAAGTGGACGGGGTTTTGAGGAGCCACGTCGCAGAAGACCAGGCACTGCTGGGGGGAGCAGGGTGAGCCCCGCACCCATGGGTGTTGCCCACCCCCCCCCTCTCCCCCGTACAGACACGTGCTCTGCTGTCCTGGTTATCTTGTCGACTTCATAGAGCAAGGGTGTCAAACTCATTTTCACCGGGGACTCCTACAGGAGTACATCTATACAGTCCTAAAATTACATTCGGCCCTTTGTAGGCAACCGCAAGGCTGATGTGGTCCCCAGTGAAAATGAGTTTGACACCCCTGTCATAGAGGATTCTGGCAGGCATGCTGCTGCCTGCTGCGCCTTGCCCACCTCCTCGTCCTGCCCGCTGGGCACCGCTAAGCACCACTGAGGCGGAGGGGCACGCGGGCCTTACGACCTCCCCCCATAGGGATGTGGACCCTGTGGCCTAGGGTGGTGGGGGAATGCGGGAGGCACAGGGAGATACACAGGCCAGGGTGATGTGGGGTGCAGTAGGCACATGGGGGCGATTTACATGGAGGTGATATGCATGGGAGTTATGGGGGATGCACGTGGAGGTGAGGGTGGACACACACGGGTGCTCAGAGGCCCAGTGCAGTGCCGTGTGGGTGCTCACTGCAGGGCTCATGCCCGCCGCAGACCTTGCCCCGAGGTGAGAGCAGCGGCGAGTGAGACACAGGGCAAAGGCACGACCAAACCCCCGGCTTCCCTGCACGCAGAGTCCCCCGCATCGCCCAGCCACGCGCCTGCCCACCTCACCACCTATTCGCCTCTGTCACTCCCATGCCTGGACCCTCGGCGCCTTAAAGGGTCCGCACGCCCCCAGGGTCGACACCTCTGAGCACTATGTAGGCATCACCTACGCACCGGCCCGCTGAACCTCTGCCGGAGAGGAACTCGCCGAGCTCGAGTTCCCACTCGACCCTCCCCGCCGCCAGTGCCCCCTCAAAGACCCTGGGGCGAAGGCTGGGCCAGACGGGGTTTATTGGGTGCTTCAGAAGCCCATGCAGGGACGTTTGTGGCGGGGCTGGGAAGCGGAGAAGAGCTGACTCTGGGAGGAGAGGATGGAGAGCTGGCTAGCCTGGCTGCCGGGGGGGGTGAAATTCGGCCCCCACTACCAGGTAGTCCCGCAGTGCCTTCTGCCGCTCAGCGCAGGCTCTGGGAGGAGAACAGAGCTTCGTCGGGTGCCAGCAATGCCGGGGGACTGCCTCGCCCCGCGCCCGCGGAGAACCTTCCCGGGAGAACATGGGGTCTGGCCGGGGAAGAGCGGCGGTGACAGCTCAGCTCCAACAACTCGGACTGGTGGGTGAGGGAGGGGGTGAAGCTGGCTGAAAGGCTGTGACGACCCCGGGCTTGCTTCTGCTGCCTCTCCTGCAGCGCCCACTGCCTCTGAGCCAGGTTGAAGCTCGTCTTTTCTTCCCACCACTGCCTCCAGTCCCTGAACCAGGCTGCCGTCAGACAGGTGCTCAGGGGGACCGGACCCCCTGCCAGCTCCGGGGTCTGTGGCAGGGCTGGGGGCTCCCAGCACTGGATGCAACCCCCTTCCTGCACGGTCTGGCGCAGCCGCTAGCATGCCTGCCTGTGCAGGGTGCTGGAGATCACTGGCACCCCCAGAGGTGCCTGAGGACTGGAGGAAAGCAAATGTCACTCCAGAGGGCAAGAAGGAGGACCCGGGGAACTATAGACCGGTCAGCCTCACCTCCATCCCTGGAAAGGCGATGGAACAACTTATCCTTGGTGCCATCTCAAGGCATATAGAGGATAGAGGGTCATAAGGGGCAGTCAACATGGCTTCACCAAGGGGAAGTCATGCTTAACCAACCTCATAGCCTTTTATGAGGACATAATGAAATGGATAGATGATGGCAGAGCAGTGGATGTGGTCTACCTTGACTTCAGTAAAGCCTTTGACACAGTCTCTCACAGCATCCTCACAGCTAAACTGAGGAAGTGTGATCTGGACAATCAGGTAGTGAGGTGGACTGTGAACTGGCTGAAGGAAAGAAGCCAGAGAGTTGTGGCCAATGGGGCGGAGTCTAGTTGGAGGCCAGTATCTAGTGGAGTACCTCAAGGGTTAATACTGGGGCCTGTATTATTCAATATATGCATCAACGACTTGGATGAAGGAATAGAGTGCACTGTCAGCAAATTTGCTGATGACACTAAACTGGGAGGAGTGGTTGACACGCCAGAAGGCTGTGCTGCCATCCAGCGAGACCTGAACAGTCTGGAGAGTTGGGCAGGAAAAAATTTAATGAAATATAACAAGGGCAAGTGTAGAGTCTTGCATCTGGGCAGGAACAACCCCAGGTTCCAGTATAAGTTGGGAAACGACCTGTTAGAGAGCAGTGTAGGGAAAAGGGACCTGGGGGTCCTGGTGGACAGCAGGATGATCATAAGCCAGCACTGTGCCCTTGTGGCCAGGAAGGCCAATGGCATCCTGGGGTGTATTAGAAGGGGTGTGGTTAGTAGATCGAGAGAGGTTCTCCTCCCCCTCTACTCTGCCCTGGTGAGACCACATGTGGAATATTGTGTCCAGTTCTGGAGTCCTCAGTTCAAGAAGGACAGGGAACTGCTTGAGAGAGTCCAGCGCAGAGCCACAAAGATGTTTAAGGGAGTGGAGCATCTCCCTTATGAGGAAAGGCTGAGGGAGCTGGGTCTCTCTAGCTTAGAGAAGAGAAGAGAAGAGAAGAGAAGAGAAGAGAAGAGAAGAGAAGAGAAGAGAAGAGAAGAGAAGAGAAGAGAAGAGAAGAGAAGAGAAGAGAAGAGAAGAGAAGAGAAGAGAAGAGAAGAGAAGAGAAGAGAAGAAGACTGAAGGGTGACCTCATTAATGTTTATAAATATGTAAAGGGTGAGTGTCATGAGGATGGAGCCAGGCTCTTCTCGATGACAATCAATGATAGGACAAGGGGCAGTGGGTACAAACTGGAACACAGGAGGTTCCACTCAAATATGAGAAGGAATTTTTTCACCGTGAAGGTGACAGAGCACTGGAACAGGCTGCCCAGGGAAGTTGTAGAGTCTCCTTCTCTGGAGACATTCAAGACCTGTCTGGATGCCTTCCTGTGTATCCTCATCTAGGTGTTCCTGCTCTGGCAGGGAGATTGAACTAGATGATCTTTCGAGGTCTCTTTCAGTCCCTAACATTCTGTGATTCTGTGAGTCTGTGATTCTCTTTCTGGGTGAAGAGATGCTTCTGGCTGAATGTGGGAGACCGGATGTGCCAGGGGGCTCCCTGCAGCTTTTGATAAGCACCTGCAGCCAGCAGCAGTACCGCAGGGACACAGCTGGGCAAAGCCAGTGCAGGCTGGGGGCTGGCACAGTTCTCCTTGGAGCATTTAGCTTCCTCCTGGGCTACTGTGTGATGGATGCACTTGACCTCCCCCCAACCAAACCAGCAGCAGTTTGTTACAGGCTACAGTTTCCAAATTACAAATGCATGTAAATGCAGATCCATTAGCATTACAACAAACTTTCAAACCCTCACCAGTTTTGAATGTGCCCCCACTCACTGAAGAAACACCAACAGAAGGCGTTTGGTTTACCAATGCCTCAGCAAAAAGGATAAATGGTAAATGGCAATACAAGGCTGCTGCATTCAGTATTACCACTGGTGAACAAGTAATAGAAGAAGGTGAAGGGAATGCACAAGTGAGAGAGTTAAGAACATTTTATGTATAAGAGTCTGGTACATGACTAAAAAAATACTCCCTGTTCATCACGAGGAATTCTTCAATGCTGCAATGACATTTAATATTACTAAAGCTATTTGCTTAAAAAAAGCTTGCACACATTATCATTGCATATATATAATATTAATTTAACACTTAAACCGCTGATCTACAACACACTGCATATTTATGACACAGAGGCAAGAGGTAACTGCACTACCACTCTATGAGCTGATAAAGTGGATTCACTGTAGTCAGGGGGTGGAATGTGACAGATGCACTTGACCCTCCCCCAACCAAACCAGCAGCAGTTTGCTACAGGCTCCAAAGGAGGTAAAGGCCTGAGCTGCAACTAGGCCAAGAATTCCTTTGAGGAAACCCACAAAGGAACAGAATGACATAGTGAACACCAGTAAGTTATGGGTGCAAGGAGTCTTTCCCACTGTATGCAATTTGACTACGAGCCAACCACTTTATTCCATAAATATAACAGCCTGGGTCAGCCTACTTTGAGCTCTCTCTGCTCAACAAGTGTGGCTGTATGGAGATGATATTTTACTACTCACAGATCACTGGATGAGCTCCATATAAATTTCATATAAATCATTTAGCTAAGTAAATGCATATTATAATATTCCACCACCACGTGGCAAGATTCATAATTTTAAGTCTTTTAATGTGTCAGCTGGCAGACTCTTATTTTCCCCATCTTCAAGAGTTGAACTTACCCTCCACACTGACTGAGGTGATATTGTAAACTCAGCAAATTAATAACTCTTAAAACCACTTTTAAGGTTTTAAAAGTAGCATTCCTTTATTCCACACTGGGACCCCACTGGGGATATTCCACCATGAGTGCACCAACAACTGATCATTTTTGCTTTGCTTATATTGACAGAAAAATTACATATTCATTACAGTTCTTGGAAATTTTTAACATAGAGTGCACCTATACCAAGAAATGATTACATAAACATCTAGTTATTTTGCGGTCTTTGCTGCCATCTAGCATTCTTCAGCTTGTATTGCAGACTCTTACAGCCTGGTCGCATTTTCCTCTTCAAGGGTCTTCCCATCGTGTCTGGCAAATGACCTCTCCTCGTTGGCAACTCCTCGATCAAGTGCAGTATATACCTACTTATATAAGCTATTATTTGAGCCACACCTGTGTTTTTTTCTAATTAATTATTACTTTATCATCCTGTTTCAGGTCCTCCTTCTAAAGACTGGATCCTGTTCCTAAAGAATATGTTGTAAATCTCTAATACAAGGTCTGCTTACATAGTGAACTTCAGGTGGAATTTAAATAAATACCATTTTTTTAATGAAGTCAAACCAGATTCAACTTCTGTAGCAGGGAGAGAGACATGAGTGTGTTGCGGTTGAGACGGACAAACGACATAGACCAAGTTGCAAATGATTTGGCTGCTTTGTCGCTTTCAGGCACCTTTATCATAGCTTGATATGCGAGGTCTCTTGACTGCCTCAGGATTTCAGGAATTTATCGTGCCTGTAGTTGTGGTGTGCCAATTAGTGTCTCTTCCAAGAGCTGGGGGGTAAATCCCAGCTTTTTGGTAAGTTCGGTTTACGCTCTGAAACTCTACCCCCACCCTCAGGAATTTGCTCTGCAGCAGCGTGGGAGGGGGGCGGGGGCAGACTGGGGGGACCTAAATTTATAGGAATTACGTTATTTAGCTCAGTCTGGCTCACCACAGGAGGATCCTCCCCACCTAAATCTCCAGGCAAGGGGGGATAGGAAAAAAAAATGTCCACTTTTTCCTTCTGCGACTGATAGCGGCGGGGCAGAAGGTTGAACTGTGATTAATGGTGGTGACGCAGATGGCGGAACCGCGACTGATGATGGTGGAGCAGACGTTTGAGCCGTGATTGATGACAGCGGAGCAGTCGGTTGAACGCACTGCTCTGACCGGTGCTCCGGGGGCCCCTCCCGAGATCGTATATAACCCAACGCTGTTTTTTCATGTGAGTCTTTCATAGCTTTTATCTGATTTCGGGGCCACACATACGTACGCTCCTCCTCTATTCCTTTTAACTTTCCAAGAAAGTGTCGCGGATCCTTATCCGTATCAGATCATATGGACTTGGGCGGTGTTGACGAACCTTTAGTAACAGGGGGGGTCGGAGTAGTACTTAATCTCGCCTTTTCCTCCGAATCTGGCCCAGGAGAGCCAGGAAGACCATCCCTCCCCACTGTCTCTGCATGTTTCCGTTGCTCTTTTAATCCTCTGAAAGTCTCTAGCAACAAGTGACATGTTGTTAACAGTTCAGTTGTTTCTTTGCATCTTTCACTAGTGCTTTGCCCCATAGTAACACAGTCCTTCCTTCGTAAAGTCAGTTCCAGAGGGCTAATACCCTGCTTCTTCAGAAGCAACTTTCATGTAGATAATATAATACCCCCCCCGTTCCCGGTAGCTCACCAACTCTTAGTGTGGTGTCTTTTCAACGATCCGGATCTTCGGTAGCTCTCCTCGGCTGCTCTATCAGCTGTACCGGGCTCCGTCTCCACAGCTCGTCTTCAGCTGTCACAGCTTCACCGCTGTCTCTTCTTCATGCGAGATCCTTCTTCATACAGGATCACGTAGGGGTCACCATATGTCACGGCTGAGACGGACAAACGACATAGACCAAGTTCTTCCAGGATGAAAGTAGTAGATGCCATTTATTGCCACAAGTGCATTTTTATACAGTTTTACCAATTCATGTGTCTCTTCACTATTGTTTACAAGTTACAGCAGTAACATCTCATTGGCTAATTTTGCTATCATCAGTGTTACTCTTCTATCCCCTTCTCTCTCACGGGTACATCCTTAATATCTCCGGATACTCCTTTACTCCCATCTTTCTCATGGGTAGGCCTTCATATCTTCAAGGCTAATTTCTCTTACCATGCCCTCCGTCAGGGAATCCACGTACCCACCGTAGTCCCCCACACTAGGGCTAGGATCACAGTCATGACAGGCAGGGTCCTCTTCAGATGCCGGTCACCTGTTCTGTCTGCCCCTCCTTGCAGGTACACCCCTCTCATTTATGGAACGTGCAAAAATTATCAGCAACCTTGGCTGGACCTCTTCTGCATACCATTGTTACCATTATCAGGTCTGGAGCAAACAGTGTCTGGAAAACATGCAGCCAACTTCAGAAAAGTGCAGTTACTTAGAAGAACTTAGCCAAAAGGAAAATTCACTGAAAGAGAACTGGTCTTGGTTTAAACAAAACCAGGACAGAAGGCATCTGCATGTGTGAGACTATAATGTTAGCAATAGTAAAAGACTTTCTCCTGAACTGGGAAACAGGGGGTTGAGTTATTTCATTTTGTGGTCAGTCTCTACAGAAACAGTGATTTGGTAAACCAACTTTTAACTTGTATACAATATAAAGTGAAGACAGTTAGTTCACACTTTATTTTGGTATGCATATGTGATCATGCAGTTGAGGAGGAGAAAGATCAATGAAATAGAAGTGAACGTGTTTGTAGAGATAACTAGAAAAAACTGTCACCTGCCAAAAAATGACACATAACCATTTTCTTTATTATCAGGCAAAGAGGCAATAAAAGCATTTTCTGGGAGTATTAATTTCAAATAAAAGTGGTGTGCAGAAATGAACTGGTTGTTGAGACTAGGGAAGGTGGGAAATGCTGCGTGCCTGTATGTCATTGTTTAGCCCTGGTTTTCCCAGCCAGCAGCTAGAACCACATGCTGCTCACTCACCCCTCCCCTGCCCCCAGTGGGATGGAGAGGAGGATTTAAAAAAAAAAAAGCAATAAAGGCAAAAAACTCGTGGGTTTAATCAGGCAGCAAGGAGAAAAGAAAGAACAAATAAGCGGTAACATAACAGCACTGGTCAAGGAACCCACAAAGACGATAGTCTCCAGCAAGTGATGAGCACAGCAGTGACTGCAGAGGAACCACGGGAGGTTTAAACGCGGTGAACCGACGTGCACAGCAGTGGCTATGGTAAGAACTGAGGCTGGGCATGGATTGGAGAGAGGAGGGGGAGATTCCGATCCTGCCAAAAGAGTCGCAGTGAAAGTGCTGATCTCGAGAGAGGGGCTGACCCGGAAGGGGCGTTGCCAAGAGCAACCGGGGAAGATTTAAATGTCCTCCTAGGGAGCACAGGTAACCAGGTCTAGTGAACAGGGCAGAAGCAGTTCGTGCAGGCAGTTTAAGCAGGCAAGGCAAGCTCAAGTGATTTATCTCACTTGGTTGTTGTCACCCTCACAGAAGGAGCTGACTATGGTATCCACTTGGGGCAAAGGTGAGTACTCTGCACTCAACAGGAAAGAGGCAGCAACTCAGACAGAGCTGCTATGGGAACATGCAGCTACCCAGATCTCAGGCTGCAGAGAATGCCAGAGCCTTTCACTGGTATGGAGTGGTAATACAGAAAACAGTTGTGTGAGGTGTGAGCAGGTGGATGACCTGCTCAGTCTGGTAGTGGAGCTGAGAGAAGAGGTGGAAAGGTTGAGAAGTATCAGGGAGCTGAAAAAGAAAATTGACCGGTGGGATCAAGCCCTGGCTGCCCAGGGGCGGGTAAGACCACCAGCAAGAAACAAAGATCAAGGGATTCCTGTGTCCTCCCCTTGCCTGACTGAAGAAAGCAGGTCAAGGGAAAGGGATGAATGGAAGAAAGTCCACACACAGGGTGGCAGGAAAAACACCCTCCCCACCTTCCTAGGTGCTGCTGTCCAACAGGCATGAGGCTCAGGATGTGGAATGCAGCAACATGAGGAATAAGGGGAAATAGCAGTGAGTTCCTGCCCCGGGGCAGAAAGAGGAGGGTTCCTACTGTGACCACTCCACCCCTCCAGGTTCCCTTGCAAAGCAGGTATGAGGCCTTGTAAGTGGAACTAAACAACAACATTGAGGGAGGTGGTTCCATTAAGTTGGAGGTGCTGCAGAGGATAAGTCACCCTGCACCCTCCATTAAAACAGCTCCCACAAAGAAAAAAAGGTGGGTTGTGGTTGTAGGAGATGTCCTATATGCAGGCCCACTTCTTAGGAAAGTCTGCTGTCTCCCTGGGGCCAGGGTCAAAGATGTAAAAAGGAAACTTCCTGCCCTGGTTAGGCCCTCAGACTACTATCCATTAATAATTTTTCAGGTAGGCAGTGATGAAAACTAAAGACAATCAAGAGAGACTTCAGGGCCTTGGGATGACTGGTCAAGGTATCAGGAGCACTGTCCCAACAGTTGCAGGGTACAACAAGGAAAGATACAGGAAGAGACAGCAGATTAATACCTGGCTACAGGACTGGTGTCACTGACAGAATTTTGGGTTTTTTGATCATGGGCCAGCTTGCAGGGTACATCAAGGAAAGATACAGGAAGAGACAGCAGATTAATACCTGGCTACAGGACTGGTGTCACTGACAGAATTTTGGGTTTTTTGATCATGGGCCAGCTTACATGGCACCTGGCCTGCAAATGACAAATGGGATGCACTTGTCTCAAAAGGGGAAAAGGATCCTGGGGCAGGAGTTAGCAGGACTTATTGAGAGGGCTTTAAACTAGATTTGAAGGGGGAGGAAACCAGGTGTGGCAGAGGCAAACCCAAGGGTGACATGCCAGCATCTGAGGGTAGTGCTAATGAGGCCCTTGGGTCTGCTGACCCCGTGGAATCAATGGCTCAGCTGAACTGCATCTATATGAATGCACACAGCATGGGCAACAAACAGGAAGAACTGGAAGCCCTTGTGAGGCAGAGAAACTATGATTTAATTGACATCTCAGAAACATAGTGGGATGAGTCTCATAACAGGAGCACTGCAGTGGATGGCTATAAACTCTTCAGAAGGGGTAGGCGAGGAAGGAGAGGAGGTGGGGTAGCCATGTATGTTAGGGAGGGTTTTGATTGTCTGGAACTTGAGGAGGGTGATGATAGGGTTGAGTGTCTATGGGTGAGAATAAAGGGGAAGGGCAACAAGGCAGACATCCTGGTGGGGGTCTCTTACAGACCAGGATAAAGAGGCAGACAAAATATTTTGCAGGCAGCTGGGAGAAGTCTCCTGATCACTAGCCCTTGTTCTTATGGGGGAGATCAACCTACCAGATGTCTGCTGGAAAAAAAACACAGCAGAGAGGAAGCAGTCTAGGAGGCTCCTGCAGTGCATGGAAGACAACTTCCTGACAGAGCTGGTTAGTGAGCCAACTAGGGAAGGAGCCCCACTGGATCTCTTGTTTGTAAATAGAGAAGGGTTCGTGGGCAACATGTTGGTTGGAGGTCACCTTAGGCACAGTGATCGTGAAATGATTGAGTTAGTTATCCTTGGAGGAGTTAGAAGGGTAGTTAGCAGAACTGCTACTTTAGGCTTCCGAAGGGCAGACTTCGACCTCTTCAGAAGGCTGGTTGACAGAGTCCCTTGGGAGACAGTCCTGAAGGACAAAGGACTCCAGGAAGTCTGATCTCCCTTCAAGAAGGTAATCTTAGAGGCTCAGGAGCAGATAGTCCCAGTGTGCTGGAAGGCAAGCCGGTGGGGAAGGAGGTCAATCTGGCTGAATAGAGAGCTGCGTCTGGAACTTAGGAATAAAAAGAGAATTTATGACCTTTGGAAGGAGGGGCGGGCCACTCAAGAGGAATACAAGAATTCTGTGAGGCTATGCAGGGAGAAAATCAGAAGGGCCAAAGCCCAACTAGAGCTAAGCCTGGCCACCACTGTGAAAGGCAACAAGAAATGTTTCTATAAATTCATTAGGTCGGGAGAGGTTCTCCTTCACCTCTACTCTGCCTTGGTGAGACCACACGTGGAATATTGTGTCCAGTTCTGGGCCCCTCAGTTCAAGAAGGACAGGGAACTGCTGGAGAGAGTCCAGCGCAGGGCAACAAAGATGATTAAGGGATGTCACGGCTGAGATGGACAAATGACATAGACCAGTTTCTTCCAGGATGAAAGTAGAAGATACCATTTATTGCCACAAGTGCATTTTTATACAGTTTTACCAAGTCATGTGTCTCTTCACTATTGGTTACAAGGTACAGCAGTAACATCTCATTGGCTAATTTTGCTATCATCCATGTTACTCTTCTACTCCCTTCTCTCTCAAGGGTACATCCTTAACATCTCCGGATACTCCTTTACTCCCATCTTTCTCACGGGTAGGCCTTAATATCTTCAAGGCTAATTTCTGTTCCCATGCCCTCCGTCAGGGAATCCAAGGACCCACCGTAGTCCCACAAAGGGAGTGGAACATCTCCTTTATGAGGAAAGGCTGAGGGAACTGGGTCTCTTTAGCTTGGAGAAGAGGAGACTGAGGGGTGACCTTATTAATGTTTACAGATATATAAAGGGTGAGTGTCATGAGGGTGGACCCAGGCTCTTCTCAGTGACAACCAATGGTAAGACAAGGGGTAATGGGTTCAAACTGGAACACAAGAGGTTCCACTTAAATTTGAGAAGAAACTTCTTCACAGTGAGGGTAGCAGAACACTGGAACAGGCTGCCCAGGGAGGTTGTGGAGTCTCCTACTCTGGAGACATTCAAAACCCGCCTGGACACATTCCTGTGTAGCTTCATGTAAGTGTTCCTGCTCCAGCAGGGGCATTGGACTAGATGATCTTTTGAGGTCCCTTCCAATTCCTAACATTCTGTGTTTCTGTGAACAAGAAGAGGGCTAAGGAGAATCTCCATCCCCTGATGGATGCAGAGGGAAACAGTGACAGAGGATGAGTGAAAGGCTGAGGTACTAAATACCTTCTTTGCCTCAGTCTTTAACAGTCAGAACAGTTGTGCTTCAGGTACCCAGCCCCCTGAGCCAGAAGACAGGGATGGGTAGTAAGATGAAGCCCTAATAATTAAAGAGGAAATTGTTAGCGACCAGCTACACCACTTGGACACGCACAAGTCTATGGGGCCAGATGGGATACACCCAAGGGTGCTGAGGGAGCTGGTGGAGGTGATCACTAAACCACTTTCCATTTTCGGTCAGCAATCTTGGCTAACTGAGGAGGTCCCAGTTGACTAGAAGTTGGCAAACGTGATGCCTATCTACAAGAAGGGTCGAAAGGAGGATCTGGGCAACTGGAGACCTGTCAGTCTAACCTCGGTGCCAGGGAAGGTCCTGGAGCAGATCATCCTGAGGGGCATCACATGGCACATACAAGAGAACCATATTATCAGGTCCAGTCAACATGGGTTTATGAAAGGCAGGTCCTGTTTGACCAATCTGATCTCCTTCTATGACAAGGTGACCCAACTAGTAGATGAGGGAAAGGCTGTGAATGTTGTGTACTCAGGCTTCTGTAAGGCCTTTGACACCGTATCCCACAGCATTCTCCTGGAGAAGCTGGCCTGGATGGCCTGGATGGGTGCACTCTTTGATGGGTAAAGAACTGGTTGGAGGACCAGACCCAAAGAGCTGTTGTGAATGGAGTCAAATCCAGTTGGTGGCCAATCACAAGTGGTGTTCCCCAGGGCTTATTAATGGGGCCAGTTCTGTTTAATCTCTTTATCAGTGATCTGGATGAGGGTATTGAGTGCACCCTTGCTAAGTTTGCAGATGACACCAGGTTGGGTGGGAGTGTTGATCTGTTGGATGGTAGGAAGGCTCTACAGAGGGATCTGGACCAGCTGGAACATTGGGCTGAGGCCAGTTTTATGAAGTTTAACAAGGCCAAGTGCCAGATCCTGCACTTGGGTCACAACAACCCCATGCAACGCTACAGTCTCGGGGAAGAGTGGCTGGAAAGCTACTTGGCAGAAAGGGATCTGGGGATGTTGATTGACAGCAGGCTGAATATAAGCCAGCAGTGTTCCCAGGTGGCCAAAAAGACCAACATCATCCTGACTTCTCCCTGGATAGATGAACTTAGTAAATACGGGTATGGTTTTCCTGAAAGTCTGATCTTCCATGATTTTTGATCATCTGAACTTAGAGCTCTTACAGGTTGTGGAATAATTACTGAGGGAGTAAATTACAGAAACTAATTATGAAGGATCCACTTATTGAGAAGTTATATCCACATCTTCAGCATATAAGGCAGCTGCACGGCAGGGAAGAAATAAATCTGCTCTGTATGGTTTCACTCCCCCACCTGGCCTGCATTCTTAGATGGTAGTGCATGGGGAAGCCCAATGTACTGGCAGTTAAGAAGTATGGGGGAGTGGATTGGTGTGAAGATACTGCAGCCTGTGTAAAAAGGCAGGTACAGGAACCAGATGGTATAGCTGCTGCCAATTTTTAAGATAAGGTATAGCTGCTGTCAGTTAAAAAGAATAAATGTTCATCCAAAGTGCTAGTTACTGAGCGAAAAATTTGTCTGGTGGATGAACTTTGCTCATTATAATCTCACTACAATACCAAAACACACCTCCATCTCAAAGGATACCTACCTCCAGTGCAATTTTAAGCATGCTCAGTATCACCATTTACTGCAGGGTGACAATAAACCATGGCAGATGCTCTCTGTTAACCCCCTGCCCTCCCTTCTAAGGAAAGGTAACGGGAGGAAAAGGGAGAGAGACTTACAAGTTGGAAATGTTTTAAATGCTTTACTAATACAAAATATACAAAACCAATCTTGAATTTCCCAGGGTAGTGCAGCATTGCCCATGGTGGAGCTGGTGTGGCTCCAGCGGCTGCAGGACAGGCACCCAGAAGTCCTGGGCTGGAATCCACAGTAAACCAGAATGAGATTCAGGAATGCAAGGTCTGGAATCAGGCCTTGGATCACAGGTGTGAAAGGCAGGGTCCTCTTCAGATGCCAGCCATGGTCGAAGAGAGCGAGACCCTTGTGATCTCCCACTTATACAGGGTGTATGACGTGTATGGGATGGAATACTCAGTTGGTCGATTTTAGTCACCTGCCCTGTTTGCCCCTCTTTGCAAATACAGAATCACAGAATGTTAGGAACTGGAAGGGATCCCGCAAGATCATCTAGTCCAATCCCCCTGCCAGAGCAGGAACACCTAGATGAGGTTACACAGGAAGGCGTCCAGGTGGGTTTTGAATGTTTCCAGAGAAGGAGACTCCACAACCTCCCTGAGCAGCCTGTTCCAGTGCTCTGTCACCCTCACTGTGAAGAAGTTTCTTCTCAAATCTAAGTGGAACCTCTTGTGTTCCAGTTTGAACCCATTACCCCTTGTCCTATCATTGGTTGTCACCAAGAAGAGCCTGGCTCCATCCTTGTGACACTCACTCGTTGTATATTTGTAAACATTAATAAGGTCGCCCCTCAGTCTCCTCCAAGCTAAAGAGACCCCAGCTCCTTCCGCCTTTCCTTATAAGGGAGATGCTCCACTCCCTTAATCATCTTTCTGGCTCTGTGCTGGACTCTTTCAAGCAGTTCCCTGTCCTTCATGAACTGAGGGGCTCAGAACTGGACACAATATTCCAGATGTGCTCTCACCAGGGCAGAGCAGAGGGGAAGGAGAACCTCTCTCAACCTACTAACCACCCCCCTTCTAATACACCCCAGGATGCTGTTGACCTTCCTGGCCACAAGGGCACAGTGCTGGCTCATGGTCATCCTGCTCTCCACCAGGACCCCCAGGTCCCTTTCCTCTACACTGTTCTCTAATCGGTCGTTCCCCAACTTATACTGGAACCTGGGATTGTTCCAACTCAGATGCAAGACTCTACACTTGCCCTTGTTATATTTCATTAAATTTTTCCCCACCCAACTCTCCAGCCTGTCCAGGTCTCTCTGGATGGCAGCACAGCCTTCTGGCGTGTCAGCTATTCCTCCCAGTTTGGTGTCATCAGCAAACTTGCTGATAGTACACTCTAGTTCCTCAACCAAGTCATTGATTAATATATTGAATAGTACTGTTCCCAGTACTGACCCTTGAGGCACTCCACTAGATACAGGCCTCCAGCTAGACTCCGCCCCATTGACCACGAGTCTCTGGCTTCTTTCCTTCAGCCAGTTCCCAGTCCACCTCACAACTTGATCATCCAGTCCACACTTCCTCAGTTTAGCAGCGAGGATGCTGTGGGAGACTGTGTCAAATATTTTGCTGAAATCAAGACAGACCACATCCACTGCTTTGCCATCATCTAGCCACCTCGTTATGTCCTCATAAAAGTCTATCAGGTTGGTCAAGTATGACTTTCCCTTGGTGAAGCCATGTTGACTGGCCCTAATGACTCTCTTATTCTTGATATGCCTTGAGATGGCACCAAGGATAAGTCGTTCCATCACTTTCCCAGAGATGGAGGTGAGGCTTTCCTCCAGTCCTCAGACACCTCTCCCATTTCCCAAGACTTGGCAATGATGATTGAGAGTGACCTAGCAATGACCTCAGCCACCTCCCTCAGCACCCGTGGGTGCACCCCATCTGGACCCATGGATTTATGAATGTCCAGATTGCTTAACTGCTCCCTAACCGAGTCCTCAACAACTAAGGCAGACTCCTCCATTGTCCTGACTTCCTCTGGGGCCTCAGGGGTACGGGGCTCCGCAGGACAGCCTCCAGCAGTGTAAACAGAAACAAAGAAGGCATTCAGTAACTCTGCCTTCTCTGTATCTTCTGTCACCAGGGCACCCACCTCATTCATCAGTGGGCCTACATTGCCTTTGGTGTTAGTTTTATCTCCCATGTATTTGAAGAAGCTCTTTCTGTTGTCCTTGACTGCTCTTGTAAGGTTTAATTCTAAGGAGGCCTTAGCATTTCTTGTTGCTTCCCTACATCCTCTGACAACAGCCTTATATTCTTCCCAAGTGGCCAGCCCCTCCTTCCATGATCTGTAAACTCTTCTCTTCCACTTCAGTTTGCCCAGCAATTCCCTGTTTAACCAAGCATGTCTCCTGGCTCCCTTCCTTGACTTCCTACCTGTCAGGATGCTCTGATCTTGAGTTTGGTAGAAGCAGTTCCTGAATGCTAACCGACTATCTTGGGCCCCTTTACCTTCAAGCAGCCTTGCCCATGGGATTTCTCCTAGCAATTGTTTGAAAAGGCCAAAGTTTGCCCTGCTGAAGTCCAGGGTTGCAATTCTGCTTGCTATTCTGTTCCTGCCACATGAGATCCTGAACTCCACCATCTCATGGTTGCTGCAGCCAAGGCAGCCCTCAACCTTTACTGCTTCAACCAAACCCTCCTTGTTAGTGAGGATGAGGTCCAGTAGCACTCCTCTCCTAGTTGGCTCATCCACCATTTGCATCAGGAAATTATCATCGATGCACTGGAGGAACCTCCTGGACTGTGGCTGGCTGGCCGAGTAGTCCTTCCAGCAAACATCAGGGTAGTTAAAATCCCCTGCAACAACCAGGACCTCTAATTGTGAGGCTGTTCTCAGCTGCCTGTAGAATGCCTCATCAACTTCCTCACCCTGATCTGGTGGCCTGTAATAGACACCCACAATAATATCACCCCTGCCATTCCCCTCTCACAGGACATGCAAAATTTTATCACTAACCTTAGCTGCTATAGCAATAAATCTAAACCTGGGCCTCTTCTGCATACCGTTGGTACCCTTATTTGGTGTCAGAAGTGTGATAAGAACCCATACCTGGATTGTTCCCTGTTGTTGAATTTACTAAAAGATTATAAGGCTTGCCCGAGTCCTGAGGGTCTTAAGTGGGCCTCTGGATTCTGGTCGTGTCCAGATATTGTAACTCAGCGAATAAGGAACTTGGCAAAAGAAAATAGGTTTAAGCTCGGAAAAGGTAAAGCAATTGTGTGTGCTGTATTAGGTGCAGCATTGATAGCTGGTCAGAAAGATAAAGAAACTGACCAGGCGGTGATTAAGTCATTGCAGACAGAATTGGCAGTAGAGTGTTCTAAGTGGCAACAAGCAGAAAAAGAGTTGGCTGATAACAAACGAATCATAGAAAATTTGCAGAACAATTAACGAGATGCCTTTTCAAGAGAAAGGCAGATAAGCTTGAAATTGGCTAATTATGAAGATTTGGAAAGTGATCCGGGGTTTTCCAACCCAGTAAAAGAAACTTCTCTTACAGCAAGGGATGTAGCTCCTCTTTACCCGTGGAGAGAATTGGAGGTTGTGTCAAAATGCGATCCTACTCCCAAGCTTCGGCCACTTGTTAAAACTGAAATTGTACATGACGGTGGGGAAGCCGAGCCCACCATTGTCACTAAAGAAATACCGTATACAGTCACTGAGCTAGTAAAGTTACAGGAAAAATATAGCAGGCTGGCTACGGAGACTGAGACGGAATACGTGTGGAGAGTTTCTCTGACTGGTGGTGGCAGAATAAGGCTTTCTGAGGAAGAATCTCGAGGATATTGGGGTCCTGGCGTATTTCTAACAGTAGAAGATGACAGGGAGCCTTGGTCCCTGACCCAGAGAGCTGTGTATTGGGCCGGTGGTTTAGACCCTTTGGAGAGGGGAGACCCACTTGCTATTCCTACCTCTGGGGTAAGCCAGCTTACTGAGAGCATTCAGAAAGCAGCTTGTCTTCAGCTGATGCATGATAGGCATTTGGTTCCTCACCAGCCCTCTCCAATGTTGCTGTTTGCTGACCCTGACAGGATGACCCCCTTAATTAGAGGGTTACCTGACTCGTTAAAAGTCTATGCCATACAAATCCAAGATCGTCTGAGAGCCACCACAGCAGGGGGGCCTCAGGCTGGACCGGGTCTCTCTTGGGGAGAGATTGCACGGGAGTTGATTAATTATGGCCAGCGTATGGGGTTCGTCGGTAAAGACGTTAAGTCTCAAGTAGCAGTGTGCCGAACTGAAGTAGAGGCAAAATTCCCTTGCCCCCGATCTAAGAATTTTACAGGGGTAGGTTAAAGGCATCAGTGTTGGAAATTAGGTCTGGATAAAGGTATTCCCCGAGAACTGATGGATGGTTTGCCCCTCCCCAATTTACAGCTGCTTGTAAAGATGTGGAAACCAGCAAAAACAGATCAACCAGGAAAGCTACAACATAGAAATAACCTGTGGCTATGGTTGGACAGTATGATGAGAATGCTACTAGACTGATATACCAACTGTTACTCTGATCAAGAAAATGCAGGGAATGAATTTAAGTCTTAATAGGCCATGATCCTTTTGTCATATATGTACCATTTGTCAAATTAATTCTGATATTTTTTTATCTGCAATCTATATCCTTGTAATTTGCACTAGCTGATTTTCTTAATAGCACAACTTTTGGCACGCATAAATGTAAATTTCTGCAGAACCTGCAAGTCTTTAACATCAGGTCATAGGCCATACTTGTATTTGGTCTGATCCTACATACTTGCACAGTTTTTATTGATGGTTCAGGAAAGTCTCATAAAGCTGTAGTGGTCTGGTGTGAAGATAACAATTGGCATCATTTTGTTAAAATTGTTGAAGGTTCAACCCAATTAGTGGAACTTGGCACAGTTTTGCATGCCTTAGAGTTTTTTAGGGAGGAACCTCTAAATTTGGTTCATCAACAACCATCAACAAAAACTGTGTGAGCATTTTGAATAAGACCGAATACAAGTACGGTCTATGGTCTGATATCAAAGACATGCAGATTTTGAAGCAATTTACATTTAGGCATGCCAAAAGCTATGCTGTTAAGAAAATCAGCTAGTGCAATTTGCAAGGACAGAGATTGTGAATAAAAAAATCAAAATCTGCTTTCACAAAAGGTACTTATATGACAGACAGATCGCGACCTACTAAAGCCTGAATCCGTTCTCTGCCTTTTTTGATCAGAGTAACAATCAATTCCAGGGGCGCAGTAATAGTTTTACGAAAAGAATTGGGCAAAAAAATCCATTCCAAGTATATCTGTCTGTTTGCATTCTCATTATACTGTCCCACAATAGCCACAAGTTGTTTCTATGTTGTAGCTATAAATAGACAAATCGCAAGTCCAATCGAATGTAGTTAGCTTGTAAGGCTGTCATAAATTTATTCATCGAAGTTTCTAACTCCATTTTGGCTGTCATATTTATTGGATATTGTTTTCCCTTACCGGATCGAAGTCCTGTTTCAGTTCTATCAGTGTAGTGTTTGATTTATCGAAACATTGGCTGTTAATACTAGTGGAAATACAGCATTCAAAATTTCCTTGGAGCTTTCTCACTTGAAGCAAGCAGATCTGCACCATCCAAGCAGCTTCTTGTAGGACATGCAACTAAACAGAATTCTCAGAAAACGTTATTTGAGGTTACAATTACTTAACAAACCTTGACCCAAGAGAGGTATAGGGCTTTCTGTCAAGTACAAGAATTCATATGGTAAAACTTTGTTCCAAATTTGACATTCCATTTGTCTCAAAAAATGGCCTTTCTTTCATTCTCTCCCATGATCTCAAAGACTATCACAGTGAATTTACTAAGAAGTCTTTCACAACAAGTTACCACAGAATAAGTCTGTTAAAAAAAAAAAAATATTTTTTTTTTAGTTTAATTTCCCAGTTTCATTAGAACTGTGGATCTGCTAAGGATGCCTTTAAACTTCACCCTCCAGACTGCTCTATTCAGTATTACAACATCACTGCAGTGGGGGGGACAGAAAACCTCCCTTTCACAGCCCTGAAAGCGGGCAGCCAGGTTTTTCCTTTTTTTTTTTCCTTTCTCTTCTTGCTACGGTTTAGATATGGCGAAGGCCATGCAGCTAGCATAATCACTGGTATGAAGTAGGAGGCTTTGGCAAACTCCTCAGTTACAATGAGCTGAGTTTATCTTGCAGCTTGACACAGGCCTGACATTTATGTTCAAATACAGGCCTGGGATATTTTGCTTTTTTGTTTTACCATTTCATTACAACCATAATACACTTCTTACGCAATTCCAAGTAGCTCAGCAATAGTTACATTCCTTAGCTCCATTTACCTTTAAAAATTTACATATGTCAAAAACCAGCATATTAAACATCAATCCATTATTCCATTTTCCTAAATCCAAATCAGTTCATATTCTAGCAACTTTTAAATACAACCTCTTCCAAATTCACATCTATCATTGCATTTAGTTTTAGTTCCCATACCTCCAACAAACACATAAATTCAATGCGAATCAGAGTTTAACAACTTCAGTTATTTTCTCATCTCAAAATTATTAGATAACAATAAGAGCAATTACTCTAATGTATAAGGATGCATCCTAAGGGGGAGAAAGGTGGTATTTTAGCAATGGAACCGTTTCCCATTTTTTAATTATCTCCCCCAAACAAAATTCTTTTGGTGTTGGAGCGATAAAGGACTCAGCATTCTGATTCAATGTGAATCACGCAAAGCCATTTATTACAGAAACAAGCCTCCTTATATACGCAACTATTCTCTAATCACGCATCCACGCTCCAAGCATGGATTCGCTAAATGAGTATCATGGGCAGTCCACACGCTGGAACCCCACCGATGATAGGTCCGACGACTCACGCCATGCTGAGGCCCTGTTAATGAAGAAACGCCCCTCTTTCTCACAGCAGATTCTGTTCTCAGCTTCTCGAAGTGGCCTTGAGATTCCTTTGGACCTGACTAATTCAACAACATATCTCCATCTAACAAAACCACTCCACAATTCCCCCTTTTTGTTCTTGAATTAGTCAGACCCCTTAAACAGCATGCTGAATCGTCTTTGAAATATACTGCAACATAGAACACGTGATTAACAACATAATTACAATTACATATAATGTAATTAAGATCAAACAAATACCCACTTATTCCAAAACTTATAAGCTATATGTCGGGCTGTAGCATGAGGTACGGCATATGTTTCCAACCATCCAGTGGTTGCTTCCACCATTGTAAGTACATAACGCTTACCTTGACGTGTTTGTGGAAGTGTAATATAATCAATCTGCCAAGCTTCTCCATACTTATACTTTAACCATCGCCCCCCATACCATACAGGCTTTAACCGTTTCGCTTGTTTGATTTCGACGCAAGTTTCACATTCATGAATAACCTGTGAAATAGTGTCCATAGTTAAATCCACCCCTCGATCACGAGCCCATTTGTATGTTGCATCTCTACCTTGATGCCCTGAAGCATCATGGGCCCCCCGAGCTAGGAAAAGTTCACCTTTATGTTGCCAGTCCAAGTCCACCTCAGCTACTTTAATCTTAGCAGCTTGATCCACTTGTTGGTTGTTTAGATGTTCCTCGGTGGCTCGACGTTTAGGTACATGAGCATCTACATGCCGAACTTTCACAGGCAGGCTCTCTAGCTGAGCAGCAATGTCTTGCCACAGTGTGGCAGCCCAAATGGGTTTACCTCTGCGCTGCCAGTTGCTTTTCTTCCATTGCTGTAGCCACCCCCACAAGGCATTTGCTACCATCCGTGAGTCAGTATAAAGTATTGGCCACTTCTCTCGTTCAGCAATGTCCAAAGCCAGCTGGATGGCTTTCACTTCTGCAAACTGACTGGATTCACCTTGTCCTTCAGTGGCTTCTGTAACTTGTCGTGTGGGACTCCACACAGCAGCTTTCCACCTTCGATGTTTTCCTACAAGACGACAGGATCCATCTGTGAACAGTGCATACTGCTTATCAGTCTCTGAAAGCGTATTATACGGTGGTGCTTCTTCAGCACGTTTTACTTCCTCCTCATCTGGAGACATCCCAAAGTCTTTACTTTCTGGCCAGTCTGTAATAACTTCTAATATCCCTGGACGGTTGGGACTTCCAATTCGAGCTCGTTGCGTGATCAGTGCAATCCATTTACTCCACGTAACTTCGGTTGCATGATGTGGAGAGGGAACCGTCCCTTTGAACATCCAGCTCAGCACCGGCAGTCGAGGTGCCAGGAGGAGCTGTGCTTCAGTGCCGATCACTTCTGAAGCAGCTCAAACTCCTTCATATGCTGCTAGTATCTCCTTTTCAGTTGGAGTATAGTTGGCCTCAGATCCTTTGTATCCTCGACTCCAAAAACCTAAGGGTCGACCTCGGGTTTCTCCTGGTGCTTTCTGCCAGAGGCTACAGGTAAGTCCATTATCTCCGGCTGCGGTGTAGAGCACATTTTTAACATCTAGTCCAGTTCGGACTGGTCCAAGGGCCACCGCATGAGTTATCTCACGCTTAATTTGTTCAAAGGCTTGTCGTTGTTCAGGGCCCCACTCGAATTGCTTCTTTTTACGAGTCACTCACAATGTGGCTGTAGTCAGGAATATGCATTCTCCAAAAACCTACAACGCCCAAGAAAGTCTGTGTCTCCTTTTTATGAGTAGGTGGAGACATTGCTGCAATTTTGTTGATCACATCCATTGGGATCTGACGACGGCCATCTTGCCATTTTATTCCTAAAAACTGGATCTCTCGTGCAGGTCCCTTGACCTTGCTCCGTTTTATGGCAAAACCAGCATCCAAAAGAATATGAATTATTCTCTCACCTTTCTCGAAGACTTCTTTCGCTGTGTCGCCCCATACGATGATGTCATCAATATATTGCAAGTGTTCTGGAGCTTCACCTTGCTCCAGCGTGGTCTGGATCAGTCCATGGTAGATGATAGGACTGTGTTTCCACCCCTGGGGCAAGCGATTCCATGTATACTGGATGCCCCTCCAGGTGAAAGCAAACTGCGCCCTGCACTCTGCTGCTACAGGAATAGAGAAAAATGCATTAGCAATGTCAATTGTAGCATACCACTTGGCTGCCTTTGACTCCAGTTCAAATTGCAGTTCTAGCATGTCAGGCACAGCAGCACTCAGTGGTGGTGTAACTTCATTCAGGCCACGACAGTCTACAGTTAGTCTCCACTCGTCACTAGACTTACGCACTGGCCAGATTGGGCTGTTAAAAGGTGAGCGAGTCTTACTGATCACACCCTGGCTTTCCAATTGACGGATCAGCTTCTGGATAGGAATCAAAGAGTCTCGATTGGTGCGATATTGCCGGCGATGCACCGTCGTGGTAGCAATTGGCACCTGCTGATCGTCAACCATCAGCAGTCCTACAACAGAAGGGTCATCTGAAAGACCAGGCAAATCAGACAGCTGTTCAATTTTCTCAGTGTCCACAGCTGCTATACCAAATGCCCACCTATACCCTTTTGGGTCCTTAAAATACCCTCTCCTGAGGTAGTCTATACCAAGGATGCACGGAGCATCTGGACCAGTCACAATGGGATGCTTTTGCCAGTTTTTTCCAGTTAGGCTCATTTCAGCCTCTACAACAGTCAGCTCCTGGGATCCCCCAGTCACTCCAACAATATTGATGGATTGCGTCCCTTTATAATTAGAAGGAATTATTGTGCACTGAGCACCAGTGTCCACTAAAGCTTTGTACTCCTGGGGTTGTGTTGTACCAGGCCATAGTATTTGTACAGTCCAATAAACTCTGTTATCCCTTTCCTCCACCTGGTTGGAGGCAGGGCACCTCTAATTCCTGTTTTGCACAGTCTCTGGGTGTGAATTAGAGGTTCCTTCAAGAGCATCAGAATCTCTTCTGCTCCTTTTGTAAACTGGAGCAGCCACCTTCCTAGGAGTTTTTCCTTTTATCTCACGTACTCGTTCCTGAAGTTCTGAGGTAGGCCTTCCATGCCACTTATTCATGTTTTCTCCCTGCTCATGTAGGAAGAACCACAGTGAACCTCTTTTTGTGGGCTGTCTCTGCCCTCTCTCTCGAGATTGGAAACACCTTCTCCTAACAGCTGAAACATAGGTTTGTGCAGGTCGTGAACGGTACGAGTCTTCTCTGAGCTCTTTGATTTCTTGCAACAGCTTTTCAAACCGGTCATCAGATTTTTCACACAGTTTCTCCACAGCGGATACACAAGCCCGTAGAGAACCAGCAAGGCTGTCCTCAAAGTACCGGAGCTGCTCAATCACTTCATTAATTTCTTGTATACCTCTAGCTGACCAGACCATTCCTGCCAATGACTTAGCATATGCAGGTGGTGCACTTTGTACAAATCTGCGCCACATAGATTTTGTACAATTGATTCTATCTGGGTCTGTCCCCTCTTGGCTGTTTGGTCCTAGATAGATGATCTCTCACACAGCTAATTCTCTCAGGAACTGGATACCTCTCTCCATAGTATTCCATTTCCCTAACTTGGATATACAATCTTCCTTGTAGGGAAATCTGACTTTCATAGCTGCCAGGAGTCGGGTCCAGAGAGTAGCGGCATTAGACTCTCTTGAAATTGCCCTATCAATGGTGGAATCTTTTGACAGAGATCCCAGCTGCCTGGCTTCACCACCTTCTAATTCAATTGTTTCTGCCCCATTGTCCCAGCATCGCAGCAGCCAGGTTAAAATATTCTCGCCTTCACGACGACTAAAGTCTTTTCGCAGATCTCTCAGCTCACCTGGAGAAAAGGACCGAGTGGTGGTCACTTCATCTCCACCCTGTCCTGATGATGATGCCTCTTGGGTTGATGTTGGCCCTGTGCCATCACCTGCTGCACGGGTAGTCTTTCTAGTGACTTTCTTACAACCAGCAACTGATGCTGATATGGGTTCACCATCATTTGATTCATTTTCAGAGTCTGAATGACTGTCACAGTGTTTGCTGTGGTTACAGCAGCAACAGTGCCCAGTGTGTCAAGACGTGGGGGCTGCCTTGTTAGCCTTTGAGGCTGGAGAAGTAACGTTATCTGCAGCGACCTTGGCAGAGGAGCTCTGCGGAGGAGCTGTATCTTCAGCCTGTGAAGCCGCGGCTGGGGGGGCAGTGGCTGCAGCAGCAGCTTTGGCTGTTTTGCCTTTTCTCGAGCGGCTAGGAGTGCTTTTTGCTAAAGCTTCCGAAGACGCACTGCAAATCTCAGGACTAAGAAGAGACGCAAACCTCCTATTGAACCTCATTTCTCTTAACAGTAACACAAACTGACACACATTCAGCAAACCAGATAACACCATCACAGTTCTATCAAAGCTCCAAGGATATTCAAAGTTCTCTAAAACATTTGCAAACTGTCCTAGTGAAATCACAAAAGTATTGTTAGTCAGCCTTTCTAAAGATTCGCTTGACCAATTAGCAAATATAGAGCCATTCTGCTCTTTAATCTCTCCTGGAGGTTTTTCAAGGTAAAGCAAAATCGAGTAGAAATTCATTAGCAGCTGCAGTATAATGAAATAAACCAATGCCAAACCACACAGAATCATCATGACCGCTGTCCAGTTTCTTGTTGTTATATAATGAATACTTCGATTCAGAAAGAAACACCAACACAGATATGGGATCAGCGAGCACAATGTAGAAAATAACTGATACAACTTTTGCCATAACATCTTTAAATCAATGTAATTCACTTTGCCTTAATACCACTAAATAATATCTGAAGCAAACAGACGCGCGAGTATCACAACTCTATGAGTTGGCACCGTGCCAAGAAAATTGAAAGGTATGTCAGAGCAGTAGAAAAGCCAAAAATCTCCAAATTTACCCCTTTCTCTTGCCCCACGTTGGGCGCCAATTATCTGTCGAGGGTTAAGATTGCGGGGTGACAATCAAACCCTGGCAGATGTATTGTTAACCTCCTCTCCCCCCCACTTCCCCCTTTTGCCCCTCCCTCTCCCCCCTTCCCACTCAGGACAGGCGATCGGGAGGGAAAGAAGGACAGAGAGAAGAGAGTTGGAAAAGTTAAAGATGTTTTACTAACGCTACTGATAAGAATAGAGAAAATAATACAAAATATACAAAACCAATCTTGAAAGTCTCAGCAACTGCAGAGCCAGCACCCAAAGTCCTGGATTAGACTCTGTAGCCAACCGGAGCTGGATTCAGTCTCTCACTAGGCGTCAGTTCGCAGGGATGACCAGCAAGGTCCTCTCCTAATGTCAGCCATGAGGAAAAAAAAGGGAAAAAGGCAAAAAGGGACGAGATCCTCGTGATCTCCCACTTTTATATGAAGTATTCACGTGAATGGAATGTTATACACCGTTGGTCAGTCTCTCGGACATCAGTTTCTCGTTGTCCCTCTCGCGAGATGTCCATCCGTGCTTATCAATAAGTTTGCATTCCATTGCTAGGTTTAACCAAAACATGTGTTGGGTTCTCCAGGAAAATGCAGCTAACGTGAAGGCTTTAGCTGACAGGCAAAAATTCACTAAAAGAGAAACTTGTTTTTTAACAAAACCAGGACAATGTCAAACCTTAACTTTACCATGGCAATCTTATTAATGTACTGTTCTAGTTTGCCTAAACCACTTATTAATAGATTCAGAACAATCAAACAAGTTAATACAACACAACCATAATCACAGTATCACAGTATCACAGTATCACAGTATGTTTGGGATTGGAAGGGACCTCAAAAGATCATCTAGTCCAATCGCCCTGCTGGAGCAGGAACGCCTAGGTGAGGTCGCACAGGAATGTCTCCAGGCGGGCTTTGAATGTCTCCAGGGAAGGAGACTCCACAACCTCCCTGGGCAGCCTGTTCCAGTGCTCTGTTACCCTCACTGAGAAGAAGTTCTTTCTCAAATTTAAGTGGAACCGCTTGTGTTCCAGCTTGATCCCATTGCCCCTTGTCCTATCATTGTTTGCCACTGAGAAGAGCCTGGCTCCATCCTCGTGGCACTCACCCTTTATATATTTATAAACATTAATAAGGTCACCCCTCAGTCTCCTCTTCTCCAAACTAAAGAGACCCAACTCCCTCAGCCTTTCTTCATAAGGGAGGTGCTCCACTCCCTTAATCATCTTTGTAGCCCTACGCTGGACCCTCTCCAGCAGTTCCCTGTCCTTCTTGAACTGAGGGGCCCAGAACTGGACACAATATTCCAGATGGGGTCTCAACAGGGTGGAGTAGAGGGGAAGGAGGACCTCTCTCGATCTACTGACCACCCCCCTTGTAATACACCCAAGGATGCCATTAGCCTTCCTGGCCACAAGGGCACAGTGCTGGCTCATGGTCATCCTGTTGTCCACCAGGACCCCCAGGTCCCTTTCCCCTACACTGCTCTCTAATAGGTCATTCCCCAACCTATACTGGAACTTGGGATTGTTCCTGCCCAGATGCAGGACTCTACACTTTCCCTTGTTAAATTCCATCAGGTTATCCCCCGCCCAACTCTCCAGCCTGTCCAGGTCCCGCTGGATGGCAGCACAGCCTTTTGGCGTGTCAGCCACTCCTCCCAGTTTAGTGTCATCAGCAAACTTGCTGATAGTACACTCAATTCCCTCGTCTAAATAATTAATGAATATATTGAATAATATTGGCCCCAGTACTGACCCCTGAGGCACTCCACTAGATACTGGCCTCCAACTGGACTCCGCACCATTGACCACCACTCTCTGGCTTCTCTCTTTAAGCCGGTTTCCAACCCACCTCACTACTCTATTGTCTAGACCACACCTCCTCAATTTAGCTGTGAGGATGCTGTGAGGGACTGTGTCAAAGGCTTTACTGAAGTCAAGGTAGACCACATCCACCGCTCTGCCATCATCCATCCACCTTGTTACATTCTCATAAAAGGCTATGAGGTTGGTCAAGCATGACTTACCCTTGGTAAAGCCATGCTGACTGTCCCTAATCCTAATGTTAAAAGTAGAATATTTGTAACTGCGTGTTTTGTGGATTTTGTAGGAATGTCTCATAATTTTACCTCATTTTTGCATTGACTATTTAAGTATAATATCACCCTTTTGGCTCTCCTGCTGATTGTTCAAATTGCCATTCTCCACAGAAGGTACAGCACCTGCTTGCTAATAGGCTTCTAGACCACCAGGTCTGTGAGCATCTATAACACTGAATTAGGATCCATGGTTTACATCTGAAACAGTCCTCACAACTTATCTCCCTCCTGTCCAGCTGCATCCACTGAATCTTTGTTGTCTTTGTTCAGCCATGGCTTGACCCATTTCGTGGGAATCCACTTCAGTTCTTGGCCTGTAATGACACAAACATAACCTTTTCCCCAGGTTATCAATTGATGTGGCTTTTTCCACTGACTAGTGATTTGACCATAACTAATGTAGGTTCTTTCTGATTTAGCACGGTTTTGGGTCATACTTGCAAAGTATTTCATCACATACAATGGTTTTGACAACTGGTTTTGTGGTGTTTCCCCTACTTTCCCCCCCTTTTTTTTAAAACCAACAAAGAAAGAAAGTTTGGAATCACATACGTGCATTGCATCTTGACTACGTACTCAAAATCACAAATCAAATTTAGAGGTTCCTCCTTAAAAAGCTCTAAGTAATGTAAAGCTGTGCCAAGTTCTGCTAATTGGGTTGAACCTTCAATAGTTTTTACAGAATGATGCCAATCGTTATCTTCACACCAAACTACTACAGCTTTATGAGACTTCCCAGAACCATCAACAAAAACTGTGCAAGTATGTAGGATCAGACCAAATACAAATATGGCCTATGACCTGATGTTAAAGACTTGCAGGTTCTGCAAAAATTTACATTTATGCATGCCAAAAGCCGTGCTGTTAAGAAAATCAGCTAGTGCAATTTACAAAGACATAGATTACAAATAAAAAAAAAATCATAATTATATTTCACAACTGGTACATATATGACAAAAGGATCATGGCCTATTAAGACTTAAATTCATTCCCTGCATTTTCTTGATCAGAGTGACAATTGATATATCAGCCTGTTAGCAATCTCATCATACTGTCTCATACTAGCCACAGGTTGTTTCTATGTTGTAGCTATAAATAGACAAATCTGCAAGTCCAATCGAATGCAGTCAGCCTGTAAGGTTTTCATAAATTTATTCCTCAAAGTTTCTAACTCCATTTTGGCTGTCATCTTTATTGGATATTGTTTTCCCTTACCGGATCGAAGTCCTGTTTCAGATCTATCAGTGTAGTATTTGCTTTATCGAAACATTGGCTGTTAATACTAGTGGAAATACAGCATTTGAAATTTCCTTGGAGATTTCTCACTTGCAGCAAGCAGATCTGCGCCATACAAGCAGCTTCTTGTGGGACATGCAACTAAACAGAGTTCTCAGAAAACGTTATTTGAGCTTACAATTTACTTAACAAATCCTGACCCAAGAGAGGTATAGAGCTTTATGGCAAATACAAGAATTCATGTATTAAAACTTTGTTCCAAATTTGGCATTCTATTGATTTCAAAAAACAGCCTCTCTTTCATTCTCTTCCATGATCTCAAAAACTAGCATGGTGAATTTACTAAGAAGTCTCTTACAACCAGTTACCACAGAATAAGTGTATTAAAAAAAAAAAAAATTTGTTTAATTTCCCAGCTTCATTAGAACTATGGACCCACTGGCAATGCCTTTAAATTTCATCCCTCAGACTCCTTGATGCAGTATTACAGTTCTCTAGCAATAGCATTGCTTGGAGGGAGAATAAAACCTCCCTCTCGCCCCCATCTGGGATGACAAGACATCCAGCCCAGCATGAAAACAGATCGGTTCGAACTCCACATTAAACCAACCTGGCTGCACTCCACACCCAAATCAGTACCAGTCTGACCCAGAGAAGCATTGAGCACTCTGACCTCCAAAAGCTGACCAGTATGAAAAGACTGACTTCAGCAAGGAGGTAAAATTATGAGCTCTTTCCCCAGATGTGCCAAAACCTAGGAACAAGACAGAAGGAAAAAGAAACATCACCAGCAACCCCTGATTCAAAGCTGAGAAAGCAACACAGTGCCACAACAAGGATGGATGACAATACTCCAGGAAAAAAAAAGACAGAGCAGGGGGAATAAAGCCCCCCTTTCTCCACTTAGCAGCGGGCAACCAGGTTTTTCCATTTTTTTTTTCTTCTTTCTCTTCTTGCTGCAGTTCAGATATAGCCAAGGCCACGCAGCTGGCGTAACTGCTGGTACGAAGTGGGAGGCTCTGGCAAACTCCTCGGTTACAATGAGCTGAGTTTTATATACCATTCCAATTAGCTCAACAGTTGTTACATTCCTCAGCCCCATTTACCTTCCACAATTTACAGATGTCAAATACAGTATATTAAACATCAATCCATTATTCCATTTTCCTAGATCCAAATCAGTTCACATTCCAGCAACTTTTAAATACAACTTCATAAAATACCAAGTTCACATCCCTCATAGCATTTAGGTGTTTGTTTGTTTCTTTTTTTTTTTTTTTCAGTGCAAAGCAGAGTTTAACATTTTAAATTATTTTCTGGTCTCAAAATTACTAGATGACAATATAAGCAATTACTCTAATGCGCAAGGATGCATCCTAAGGGGGAGCAATTTGGAATTTCAGCAGTGACATTTTAGCAGTGGAACGGGTTCCCATTTTGTAATTATCTCCCCAAACAAAATTTGTTTGGTACCAAATACAAATATGCAAATTAAAATACTGAGCTCAGATATGAAAACCAAATACCAAGTTCAAATATGCAGGTGGATCACAGTTACACTAATTTAAGACAATCTCTCAATTTTTGCATTGCACCTTTGAACTGCTTACTGCTCAGCCAGGTGGAGGCACCACTGGGTCTCCCTGACAAAACAGGTCAGTGCGCGCTGGAGCCCCATCGGCACCTGCACCCCCGCTGCCGCAGCAAGCTGGATCGGGCAAGGCTTTTATTAGTGTCTCATCTGGTGCGCTACAACTGTTATCCCAAAATCAGGATTCTTTACTTGGTGTGCATACAAAAGAGCCAAATCCAGCACATTGAGATGAGACAGAGCCTATCACAGAGTTGCGCAAGTCTGGATACCGAAATAAAGCTAGCGTGCTAGAAAGAGAAATAACAGCTACTACACTCAAAATTTTACCATCACATTCACGCAGTAATGAACTAAATGACTCACGATCTTCTGTATTATCACAAAACGCACTTTTTGAGTCCATGGATTCTCATGATTTAACAGACTGTGAACTTATAGTACAATATAACAAAGACCTACTAAAATTGCAACATGCTTAAACAGATACCCACAAAGAAAACAGGTTAATAAGGAAAGCATCTTGCAGACTTTAACAAGTTTTCTGACCTGTGTGTTATCAGTTAAGTCTCTCTCAGCTTGTTGAAGTTCAAATCGCCCTGCCTGTAAAACTGTCTGAAAAGATTTAATGATTTATTGTCAGAGTGCTTTCCTATGTTTTAAAACACCTCCCAATACTGATTTCTTAGGAACACAACTGAAAACGATCATTCCTGATCCCATCTTGCAAGTAAAAACCTTGAGAAGAGGAGTGAGGGGGGAAGCAGAGGGCTGCTTGCAGCATGAGTGGGAAAAGCGGGGAGAAGGTTTTGTGGCGCACTTAAAAACAACTAGTAAAACAATTAACTCACATTCCTGACAAGCTGCTTGATTTTCAGAGAGGCAATACACAGGAGCACATAATATGTACTGTAAAACTCGCAAATAACATGCTGATAGCAAACATTAGCATTCTCTACTGCTAATTTCAACACCAGTGCTTCCTTAACTTCTAAGTTTTCAACCTGCTTATTGATGGTCTCTTGAAGATGGTCAATAAATTGCATGTAATTCTCATTGGGACCCTGATTAATAGTTGGAAATGATTTGGCTGCTTTGTTGGTTTCAGGCATCTTTATCATAGCTTAATAAGCAAGGTCTGCTGACTGCCTCAGGATTTCAGAAACTAATCACACCTGTAATTGCGGTGCGCCAATTAGTGTCTCTTCCAAGAGCTGGGGGATACCCGCCGCTTTCAACGGATCCCCATCTTTCTGACCTAAATGATCTATAGCTGTTACATTGCATAGGTCTAATTTTGCTTGAGTCTTTCATGGTTTTTATCTGATCACAGGGCAACATGTACACATACTCCTTTTCCTGTTAACTTTTGAAGAAAATGCTGCAAACCCCCATTCTCATCCAAGTCATCAGATAATGTGGACTAGAATGGTGCTGGAGAAACATTAGTAACAGGGGCGTTCAGAACAGTGCACATTCTCGCCAATAGTTTCTAGCATCATAATTATTAGTATAACCTGAGTCCCCAGGTGCATCCCCTTTCCCGTCGTGAACAGCATCATCACATTGCCGACTACTGGATTCACTCACTGTTAGCTGATCTAATCCTTCACGCAGTTCTTTTGCCCAGTTCTTATCCGGCGACTCCTTCTGCTCTCTCATGGAAGCTGGAGGGTTAAAAGCTGGTAAAGGCGGATACAAATTGGTAAAAGGACTGATAGTACACTTGTTTATGAGTTTAGCATTCTCAGCTTTCACAGGTTCTTTAGGCAAGTTGTGTGACTCCAATCCTTGCTATTCTCATCAGAGTTGGGTAATAGTGTAGCAGGACACCCGCTCGGCATTTTTCCTCCCCCTGCCCCGGACTGCTGAACCCTCGGGGGTGCTGAAGGCACAGCAGGGGCTGGAGTAGGGAAGGTATCAAAGACACAAACTGGGTAAACTTCACAGCGATTTTCAGGATTCTTATCAGGCTGGAACGCTACAAAAATTCCAGCAGCAACAGAGCATTCAGGCTTAAGATCTTTTAAGGTGGTAATTATAAGCTTCCATGTAGTTACTAATGATTTAGCTTCTTTATCTCCATTGCTGACCATATCCCATAATTTCTGCCCTATATCGTCCCAAAGTTCAAGTTTAAAAGCCTTCTTGGTTTCTGCCAGGTAGCCGTTAGTTCTACACCAAACTAACAGTCTACGTATGTTACTTTCTTCATATTTAAGTTCTCTCACAGAGAAAATATCAGGAGGAGCTTCACTCTTCCCTCCTCCTGCCCCAGCTGCTCACCTTTTCCGGTGATTTCTTCGACAAAATTGTCTGCGGAACGTCCATACGCCTCCACCCGGTTCTCAGTCCAGCTGATCCGCCTCCAGCTGGGCCACTCCAGGCTTTTCCCCAATCGTACTGATACGCCGTTCAGAGTATCATGTCAGGGTCACCATTGGTTGGAGTGATAACGGACTCAGCATTCCGATTCAATGTGAATCACGCAAAGCCATTTGTTACAGAAACAAGCCTCCTTATATATGCAACTATTCTCTGATCGCGCGTCCACGCTCCAAGCATCTATGTTCACGAGCTGTCCACGCACCGAAGTCTCACTGCTGATAGGTCCATTGATTTACGTCATGTTGAGGCCTTGTTATTGTAGAACTGATTCTCTCCCACAGCAGGTCCTGTTTTCAGCTTTCCAAGTTGACCTTGAAATTCCTTTAGGCCTGGCTAGTTCAGTAATCAATCTCCGTCTAACAGAAACCCCTCCACAGTTGCAGATTCTTATACTGTAGCTACAGGCTGTTTCCAGTCTGCCAGGGTTTCACATGCTTTCTTCCATCAGAATGCTGCTGCCTTAAAAAAGATGTTTGGTCTCACTCTCGAGCAAGTGAGAGACATAGTGCGCTCTTGCCCGGAATGTCAAGGCGTGATTACAAGCTCGCCCTCCCTTGGAGTTATCCCTCACGGACTCTCAGCTAATGACATTTGGCAGTCTGATGTTACACGTTTCATCCTTTGGCCGTTTGAAATATGTATATGTTTCAGGTATGCTTTGTGCATCTGCGCATACAAGTGAGTAAAGCAGAGATGTTCAGTGTCACTGGACCCACTATTTTGCTATGCTGGGAGTGCCACAACAGATTAAAACTGACAACGGTCCTGGATACACTGCTAGATCCACGCAATATTTTTTACAGCAATGGGGTATTTCGCATGTCACAGGTATTTCACATTCTCCCACTGGACAGACTGTCATTGAACGAGTACATTCCACACTGAAACAGATGTTATTAAAACCAAAAAGGGGGAATATGATGCCTCAGGAACAATTAGACAATGCAATATATGCTTTAAATTTTTTGATTTGTACAGTGCCTCCCTCCTCTATCACAGCAGTGGAAAAACATTTCCGTGTTCCAGATTCACTGTCTCAGAGACCAAAGGTTTTATACCGGGATCCCCTGCACAACAGTCAGTGGCAAGGGCCTGTAGAACTAATCACCTGGGGGAGGGGGTATGCTTGTGTTCTTCTTCCAACAGGACCAAAGTGGTTTCCTGCGAACTATGTTAAACCTTTCTATGAGTTGGACAAACATGATGCAGGACTCAGTACCAAAGATGCAGCATCTGTCCCTGCAGCAGAGGGCAACAAAGAAACAGAAGAGACCAAAGGAAGAGTCACTAGCATATCAGAATGATACAGATTTACATTATTTGGACTAGGGACTAACTGGTGAAAAAAATTTCAATGCATTTGTTTTCCTTATTAGTATGGCTAACCAACTTTCTCCAATATTTGTTAATAACTGTAATTGCTGTAATTTGTATTATTCTGTTCTATTGTAGGTTGATTTGTAATGATAATGTATAACAGGAAAATGACACATAAATGACACATTAGGTATGATGATCCACAGTGGGCATTCGAACTCACCAACAGAATGCCCCCTTTTGACTTTGGAGACAAGGGGTGACTGCACCACCACTCCAGAGTAGTTTGTCAGATGACTGTGGTCACAGGCTGGATTGTGAGGCAGTACACATTCCCCTGAAATCTGGAGCTTTCAATGAGGAGATTGATGGCTCTTTAGTACCTTCTGTGCCCCACTGTGCCTGTCCCCACATATATACACCTAGAATGGTACCAAGGTGTTGTCAATCAGATTCACCTCTACCAACTGGTGGGTCAGGAGGGGTGGGACCTTCAGTCAGTTGACAGGGTCCTTAACAAAGGAGGTGCCCAGACTAGCTGAGAAGCTTCTGGATTATGTTGTAATGCCCACAGCCACATCTGGCCAAACAATGAAACGCCGAAGACCCCCTTTGAGTGGTCTTCTCAGAGCTGCTGGTCTGTAAACTGGAGTGCTTTCCTTAGACAGGAACACCATCTAAGGAAACTTCCTGGGATTAATGACACCTCACTTCTTTATTTGAGTGAGTGACTATTTCTTGTGAGTACCCTGAAGTAAAAGGCTTCTAGTTTTGTTTCTTGTGAGTGACTACATGCACGTTGTGGATCCTCATTATTCTTATGATATTGTATTTAAATAATCTCCTTAGCTGATATCTGAATGTGTATTTTCTGTTATCGGAGTGCTAAATATGTCTAATACCATTTGTCCTGGTATTGTTAAAAAACAAGTTTCTCTTTTAGTGAATTTTGCCTGGCAGCTAAAGCCTTCATATTAGCTGCATTTTCCTGGAGAACCAGATACATGTTTTGGTAAACCTAGCAATGGAATGCAAACTTATTGATAAGCACGGATGAACATCTCGTGAGAGGGGCAACGAGAAACCGGTGACCAAGAAACTGACCAACTATGTATAACATTCCATTCACGTGAATACGTCATATAAAGTGGGAGATCAGGAGGATCTTGTCCCTCTTTTCCTTTTCCCTTCTGCTTATGACCGACATTAGGAGAGGACCTTGCTAGTTGTCCCTGCGAACTGAGGCCTAGTGAGAGACTGAATCCAGCTCCGGTTGGCTGCAGAGTCCAATCCAGGACTTCGGATGCTGGCTCTGCAGTTGCTGAGACTTTCAAGATTGCTTTTGTATATTTTGTATTATTTTCTCTATTCTTATTAGTAGCGTTAGTAAAACCTTTTTAATTTTTCCAACTCTCTTCTCTCTGTCCTTCTTTCCCTCCCGATCACCTGTCCTTACTGGGAAGGGGGGAGAGGGAGGGGCAAAATGGGGAAGTGGGGGGGAGAGGAGGCTAAAAATACATCTGCCAGGGTTTTATTGTCACCCCGCAATCTAACCCTCAACACCACTGAAATTGAATTATGGTGTTTATGAGTGATATGAAGTAAAATAACAGTCTTAGCTAATGTGCAAGGCCTGATTTAGGATTTAGCCAGTACCCTGCAAAATAATTACACAGTTTGTAAGAATTAGGACTGTAAGACAAAATGGCTAACATTATCTAATAGCATAAAGTGATTAGATCCTAAAACTTCATTTTCAGCTCTCAATCTGCATATATGGGTTTCTGTGGGAACTGGATATGCTTGTGTGATGTTTTTTCTTGTAGTCCTTCAAATAATCTGGAGAATGATACAGAATGCAAAGAAGAACAAAGCCGGGTCCTTACTGTGCTCATTGAGAACCTGATGTTTAAAACAAAAAAGGGGGAAATGTTGGAAAGTAAAATGTGAGAAAGCAAGATGTGTGGTTCCAGCCACCTGTATGATAAAGGAAGAGCAACACTAACATGACCATCTGGATGGTCAAAGGCATAATACTAACATAATAATATATAAAGGGCCTTGGACAGATTATTTTGAAGTGAGTTTCTCATAATTATAAAAAGTTATAGCCCAGACTTGCAAGAATGGTATCTCAGGCCGGATAACCGCCCCCAAGTGTATGTGATGTGTGAATGTCCTTGGGCCTGGTCTGTGAATGAGTGGGAACATAACTGAAACAAAGATAACATGAGTGTGGTGTGTTTTTAATAACAATTACTGGAAAAACATGTAACATCTTAGTCCAGGCCCCTATCTGTAAATCCTATTAATTGTCAGTGGCTAATAAAGAGAGGGTCTCAGCCTGGCTCAGCTCTCTGCTTGACCCGGCTCTGCGCTCCTTCCTGAACAAGATCTCTGACTGTACATGCATCTCTGTCTGCATCCCAGTATGCGTTGTCCCTAATCGCCTCAGCAGGGAGAAGAGCTCTTGAGACCCTTCCTGTGCTGTGTTTATGTAGCCAGTGTCATGATCTTGCTGGAAGGCATAGTGTCCTGTTTTTTTTAAAAACAAGACAAGTTTCTCTTTTAGTGAATTTTCCTTTCAGCTAAAGTCTTCTTAGTAACTGAACTTTTCTAAAGTAGGATACATGTTTTGGTAGACATAGCAATGGAATGCAAGGTCACTAATAAGGATGCACGTCCCGTAAGTGAGAGGGGCAAGAAGGAGGGAACTGAACAGGTGACTAAAACTGACCAATTAAATATTCCATCCCATTCACGTGATACTTTATATAAAAGTGGGAGATCACAAGGATCTCGTCCCTTTTTTCGCTCTTTGATTATGGCCGGCATTTGGGAAGGACCCTGCGAGTTGTCCCTGTGAACTGAGGCCTAGTGACAGACTGAATCCAGTTCCAGTTTGCTGCAGAGACCAGCCCAGGACTTCCGGGTGCCTGCTGCTGCTGCCGGAGCAGTTCTTTGCCAGGATTTTCAAGATCAGTTTTGTATATTTTGTATTATTTTATCTGTTTTATTAAGCAGCATTAGTAAAACACTTTTAATTTTTTCCAACTCTCTCTCTCTCTGTCCTTCTTTGCCTTCCAGTCGCCTGTATTTAGTGGGGAGGGAGGGCTAAGGGGGCTGGGGGGAAGAAGAGGGGGTTAACAAAGCATCTGCCACAGTTTATTTTCCCCCTGCAATCAAACCGTGACACATAGTCAGCTATGGACTGCTAAATATAATCTAGACCTCCATGGCTGCATCCTGTGGTGTATTCCGCTCACTGTGTTCAGAGTTTCCAAATCATGGGCCGGCTTACATAGCACCTGATCTGCTAGCAACAAATGGGATGGACCTGTCTCAAAAGGGAAAAAGATCCTGGAGCAGGAGTTAGCAGGAACTATTGAGAGGGCTTCAAACTAGCTTTGAAGGGGGAGGAAACCAGGTGTGGCAGAGACACATCCAAGGGTGACAGGCTGGCATCTGAGGGTAGTGCTAACGGGGCCCTTTGGTCTGGAATCAATGGCTCAGCTGAAGTGCATCTATACAAATGCACGCAGCATGGGCAACAAGCAGGAGGAACTGGAAGCCCTTGTGAGGCAGAAAAACTGTGAAACATGGTGCGATGACTCTCATAACTGGAGCACTGCAGTGGATGGCTATAAACTCTTCAGAAGGGATAGGCAAGGAAGGAGAAGAGATGGGGTAGCCATGTGTGTTAGGAAAGGTTTTGACTGTGTGGAATTTGAAGAGGGTAATTATAGGGTTGAGTGTCTATGGGTGAGAATCAAGGGGAAGGGCAACAAGGCGGACATCCTGGTTGGGGTCTGTTACAGACCACCCAACCAGGATGAAGAGGCAGATGAAATATTTTGCAGGCAGCTGGGAGAAGTCTCCTGATCACTAGCCCTTGTTCTTATGGGGGACTTCAACCTACCAGATGTCTGCTGGAAATACAACGCAGCAGAGAGGAAGCAGTCTAGGAGGTTCCTTCAGTGCATGGAAGACAACTTCCTGACACAGCTGGTTAGTGAGCCTACCAGGGATGGAACCCCAATGGATCTGTTTTTTGTTAACAGAAAAGGACTCATGGGAAATGTGTCAGTTGGAGATTGCCTTGGGTATAGTGATCATGAAATGATTGAGTTCACTATCCTTGGAGAAGTTAGGAGGGTGGTCAGCAGAACTGCCACTTTGGACTTCTGAAGGGCAGACTTTGACCTCTTCAGAAGGCTGGTTGGCAGAGTCCCTTGGGAGGCAGTCCTGAAGGACAAAGGAGTCCAGGAAGGCTGGTCTCTCTTCAAGAAGGTAATCTTAGAGGTTCAGGAGCAGACCATCCCCATGTGCCGGAAGGCAAGCCAGCAAGGAAGAAGGCCGGCCTGGCTGAATAGAGAGCTGTGTCTGGAACATAGGAATAAAAAGAGAATTTATAACCTTTGGAAGGAGGGGCAGGCCACTCAAGAGGAATACAAGAATTCTGTGAGGTTGTGCAGGGAGAAAAATAGGAGGGCCAAAGATGAACTAGAGCTGAACCTGGCTACTGCTGTGAAAGGCAATAAGAAATGTTTCTATAAATATATTAGCAACAAGAGGAGGGTTAAGGAGAATCTCCATCCCCTGATGGATGCAGAGGGAAATATAGTGACAGAAGATGAGGGAAAGGCTAAGGTATTAAATGCCTTCTTTGCCTCAGTCTTTAATAGTCAGAACAGTTGTGCTCCAGGTACCCAGCCCCCTGAGACAGAAGAAAGGGATGGGGAGCAGAATGAAGCCCCATTAATCCAAGGGGAAATGGTTAGAAACCTGCTACACCACTTGGACATGCACAAGTCTATTGGGTCAGATGGGATCCATCCAAAGGGTCTGAGGGAGCTGGTGGAGGTGATCACTAAACCACTTTCCATTTTCGGTCAGCAATCTTAGCTAACTGGGGAAGTCCTGGTTGACTGGAAGTTGGCAAACGTGACACCCATCTACAAGAAGGGCCGGAAGGACGATCTGGGGAACTACAGACCTGTCAGTCTTACCTCAGTGCTGGGTGAGGTCATGGAGCAGATGATACTGAGTGATATCACATGGCACATTCAAGAGAACCGTATTATCAGGTCCAGTCAACATGGGTTTATGAAAGGCAGGTCCTGTTTGACCAACCTGATCTCCTTCTATGACAAGGTGACCCAACTAGTAGATGAGGGAAAGGCTGTGAATGTTGTGTACTCAGACTTCTGTAAGGCCTTTGACACTGTATCCCACAGCATTCTCCTGGAGAAGTTGGCAGCTCGTGGCCTGGATGGGTATATTCTGCAATGAATAAAGAACTGGCTGGAGGGCCAGGCCCAAAGAGTTGTGGTCAATGGAGCCAAATCCAGTTGGCAGCCGGTCATGAGTGGTGTCTCCCAGGGCTCAGTACTGGGGCCAGTTCTGTTTAATCTCTTTATCAATGATCTGGATGAAGGTATTGAGTAAGTTTGCAGATGACACCAAATTGGGTGGGAGTGTTGATCTGCTGGAGGGTAGGATGGCCATACAGAGGGTTCTGGACCAGCTGGATCGTTGGACTGAGGCCAACTGTATGAAGTTTAACAAGACCAAATGCCGGGTCCTGCACTTGGGTCATAACAAGCCCAGGCAACACTACAGGCTCAGAGAAGAGTGGCTGGAAAGCTACCTGGCAGAGAGTGATCTGGGCGTGTTGAATGACAGTCAGCTGAATATGACCCAGCAGTGTGCCCAGGTGGCCAAAAAGGCCAACAGCATCCTGGCTTTTATCAGGAATAGTGTGGCCAGCAGGACTAGAGAAGTGATTGTCCCCTGTACTCGGCACTTGTGAGACCGCACCTTGAATACTGTGTTCAGTTTTGGGCCCCTCATCATAAGAAGGTCATTGAAGTACTAGAGAGAGTGAAGAGGAGGGTGACAAAGCTGGTGAGGGGCCTGGAGCACAAGTCTTATGAGGAGCAGTTGAGGGGACTGGGGCTGTTCAGCCATGAGAAAAGTAGGCTGAGGTAAGACCTTATCACTCTGTACAACTACCTGAAAGGAGGTTGTAGCATGGAGGGTGTTGGCCTCTTCTCCCAAGTAGTAAGTGATAGAACAAAAGGAAATGGCCTCAAGTTGTGCCAGGGGAGGTTTAGATTGGACATTAGGAAAAAAGTCTTCATGGAAAGGATTGTCAGGCATCGGAAAAGTCTGCCCAGGGAAGTGGTGGAATCACCATCTCTGGAGGTGTTTAAAACGCATTTAGATGAGGTTCTTAGGGACATGGTTTAGTGCTAAAGTTAGGTTATGGTTGGACTTGATAATCCTGAGGGTCTTTTCCAACTGAAATGAGTCTATGATTCTATGTTTTAAGCTTTAGCTTGATAAAATAAACCAAATTTACACCTGCAACCTGAGAAATGCTACATTTTTTTCCAGGCTCCGGGGTGTGGTAGAATTCCCAGGGCAGGTTTAGATGTCGTCAGTTGGCTACACAGCATCCCTTCCTTAAATGTCAAGGCCTTAGCTGACAGTGTTTGTATAGGCTGTGAAGTTTGTGGAGAGAACTTATCCTCAGCAAATGTTTAGCCAGAGCCTCTCTGAAAAACAACAGGAAAGTGGGGAACAAATATAAGATTCAGTGATTGCCCTGATTTGTCAAACTCTCCAAAGATCCATGGCAATAACTGAGGCCAAAACATCTTTAGTCAGCCCCCAAGGTTTTTGTAAGCTCTGCCTGCCCTCATCCCAGACCTCACAATTCCTAAATAGAACCGGCAGAGTGTTTGGGGAAAAGCTGTGATTTTCTCTGAGAAATCAACCATTGTGTGGGAGCCCTAAAAATGGTGCCATGGTATGTACACACTATGGTTTTGTTTGTTCAAGCATTCTTGCTCATAGAAATAGTAAAAACTAAGTCCTCATTGTACATGTACATAGGATGAATATTCTGAGTTTCAGTCTGTTCTGTTCTCTTTCCCATTAATAACTAGGGTAATCTTCTTTCAAACTCAAAATGTCATGACTCTAAAGCTAGGAAGATATTACATGCTTAAGAAGATGTATTCAACTTTTGGTGTATATACTTTATACATAAAGTAAAATATTTAAAAGCTAATTTTTACTTGTTCGGTCTAACAGAATTAGAAAGCAGGTAGGGTTTTTTTGTTGCTGTTGGCTTTTTGTTGTTTTGTTTGTTTGTTTTTTTCAAAGTATTGCTTTACTTTTTTTTTTCTCCCTAAGATCTTAATAGCAAAAATGACGTCCTTTGTGGCCTACTTCCCATTTTCAAATTAAACTATATGACACAGGGATTTCGTTTTCTTTATTCTATTATTCTTATTTTTGGTTGATTATATCTGTGTCCTACCATATTCAAAACTGAGTTATATATTTCCATGGGGAGACAGAGCAGGAAGGAAATTACTTGTTGTAACCATCATTCTCACTATGATATAAACACTTCTGTGAGAGGATGGTTATCTAAAAATAATTGAATTCTCCATTTACCTTATCTCCACTGGAAACTTGTTCCTGTCAAGAGGGATGCTTGGTCTCCAGATCTTGTGTATCTTTGCCCAGGCTTTATGCATGGCATGAGATAACAGTAAGTACTAACTCAGTAGATTCTAGATCAAAATCTAGTACTATGCTGTGATCATTAGCATAGTTTGCTGAAAATATTACCTGAAGCATATATTTTTCAGCTTTTAGTCTTTGTTGTATTTGCCTGCTTGGCAGTTTCATATTAGGACAGTTAGTTCTAAAAATAAGTATTTTAAAGTATAGTTTTGGGAGCTGAAGTTGACAAATAGATATTAGATTCACTTACTGCCAAAATTTCAGTACTATTTATATTGGTAACTGCCAGTTTAAAAGAAAAACTCCACTTAACAGGGATGTAGGAAACTCTCAACTTATCCAAATACTGCATGTTTACAATTCAAACATTTCATTTTTATGTTTCAGATTGAAAGTAACGATCAATACTTTAAAAAGGATATACTTAAAGTCAGATTCCTAAACACCTACAAAGGATGCTTAAAGGCCACTTAGAAATCTGAAACCAGGTTAATTTTGTGTAGGGAGCTAATTTGAGGCAACTAGATGTGAAACTATTAGAAATTGTTGCTCATTTGGCCAATATGAATTGTGGAAAAGATTAAGGGCAAGTGCTAGATGGCTTCCTAGCCAAGGAGATCATTCTAGATTCTGGAAATACACACAGGCTGTCAAATGCATTAAGGAAACAAGTTTTTTCTCCCAGGCAAAAATGAACAAGAGCTTCAAAATGAGATTAATAACAAGAATTTTAAAAGTATTCTGAAATAATATAAGATTTTTATATATAAACGCAATTTTCTATAGTTAATTTCATAATTCAGCAGAACAAATTTGCACCTTCTCAATGTCTTACTCTCTTTTCTAAGCAACTCTTTCTAAATATTGGTTTTTTATGTTCCAAATTGTCTTTGCATGTGACATTTCATTTTTTTATCCTGCTTATGGCAACAATGTAATAAAGTTCAAGTGCTTAAGCAAACGTCTTCATTTATTAAGTGTAGAGAGATTATACTGCTCCAATGATAGCTTTTCTCTGTTGTAACTAATGAGTATGATAGGGGATGCACTGATTCCCAGACCTCAGAGATACGGTAAAAATATTCAGATTGAAAAATATAGTCATACACATTAATAGAAAAGCTGCCTGTATGAATCGCTGTCTCAGCCTAGGCTTTGCCAACACAAACAATTTAAGAAGTATATCAAAGTTAAGGACATGTATTGAAAGTGTGATCCACTCTTCATATGAGATCAAAATGTGGTAGTGGACACTTTCCATGTTGGGCTGCTTATAATTATGCACAATTTCACCCATTCAGACCAAAGTTTTCTATGATGAGAATTTAGATGAGGTTATGATCACCCATATGTTTTATTTTGGTTTGGGTTTTTTTTCTGTTGTTATTGTTGTGGCTATTTTATTATGCCCCTCCCTCCCCTTTTTTTTTTAATTTGTGGAATTTTCAACCAAAACAATTCAGCCATTTCCAAGAATAACATCAGAGTAAATACACTGTTCATTCACTATAAAATTCTCAGAGCCATTCAATACAAATATCTTGTGTTTTTATGCTTTAGAACCAGAACCAAAATTTGATGGAAGGATCACCTTGCTGTCAGGGATGTGATTTTACCATCTCTATGAGAATCTAGCCAAGTTTGATGATAGACCTCTCTTAGTTCATACAGACCATTAGAAACATCTTTGTGTATGACAGATAAATCATCATTTGTCTGCTATTCACCCATGTATAAGAGAGTCACAAAGCCTGAGAGAGGCTTTTACTGACATTGCTTTTTAAAATTCCAAAAATTGTTGCAGGTTGTCTTTCCTGTTCTTTCATTGCCTTTGCTGCTGAATCTGCATAGCAAGGGGCATGAAGAGCCAAACTGGAGTGAAGCGAGAAGAGCAGGAGCACAGGAAGAATGGAGATGAGACACCAGAAACAGGAAGGAGAAGAGTAGAAAGTGGGTCAGAGCAAAAACATGGAAGTAAGTGTGGCAGGTGCAATGAATATGTGCAGAAACTATTGGAAAGAAGGAAAAACAGGATGTCAGGCAAGAAGAGAAGTACTAGGTCAAAAATGCTACAGGCCATAGGAGACAAGGACAGGGGAATTGAGACTCCATTGGGCGTAAACTGCACTGGCACCTGCAGGCAAGCCCAAAATCTCCCACTCTCTGTTAATAATTCTGTCAAATAATTGGTGTGAAACCTTACAATTGGGTTGAGACCAAACAGCTGTAGCAAATCCTTTGTGTAAGGAGTACATTTCTTCCCTGCTAGTGGTTCATTCACATAAAAGGTAACATGCTTGTGGTAGGTTGGCCCTGGCTGGCAGCTAGCTTCCCCCTTCCTTCCTCACAGCAGGACAGGAAAGAAAACAGAAAGAATAGGAAAAAGCTTGTGGGTCAAGATGCAGGCAAGGAGATCACTTTGCCAATTGCTGTCATGGGCAAAATAGACCCCACTTTGGGTAATTTAATTTATTGCCAATTAATATAAATAGTTAATTACTGATTTGGGTATTGGGAAACAAAAAGAGTAATGAAGCAAACATTAAAACACTAGGGGAAAACACATTTCTTCCTCCTCTGACCTCTGTGTTCCTTCTGCTGTTTCTCACTCTATTTTTCCTCCTCCTTTGCCTATATAGCATTTTCTACCCTTTCTTAAGTACCTTTTCCCAGAGGCACCACCAGCACGGCTGGTGGGCTCAGTTGTGTCTTGTGGTGTGGAGCCGGCTGGAATCAGCTGGTTTTGGCACAGAGCAGCTGCAGCCTCCTCTCACTGACACCACCCCTGCAGCCCTCTGCTACCAACCCTGTGCCACCCACACTCAGTACCCTACTGGTTTTAGTTACCATATGAATTCAAGTGAGTGAAGACTGTATTGTGGAGCGTGACAATGGGCAAAGTAGCTCAACAAGAAGCCATTGAGATGGAGGTTGAAAAGGGAGAAAGCAAGGTTTTCATGGCAGATGCAGGTTGTGTTGGTTTTCTACAATGCAACCTGTACAGAAGAGCAGTATGGTTGCATAGTTAAGCATCCCAAATTTAGGAAATATCTAAGTTGAGATTTCCCTGGTAACCTTAGCTTGCCTCTGTCAGTATGCGTGTGCTTTACTGTGATCTTTAAGGATGTATTCAACATAGAATCATAGAATCACTTTGTTTGGAAGAGACTTTTAAGAACATTGAGTCCAACCATAACCTAACTCTAGCACTGAACCATGTCCCTAAGAACCTCATATATACATCTTTTAAACACCTCCAGGAATGGTGACTCAACCACTTCCCTGGGCAGCCTGTTCCACTGCTTCACAACCCTTCCCTTTTTGGCAGTCCCAAAAATCTTACATATCCGGTCTTTTCAAAAAGACTCAGCCCCATTCAATGCACTGCAAGACAATAATCCAGGAATTAATTGGATTTGGGTGGGGAATGAGACAATCACATAGGTGTCTTGGAACTGTAACAGAAGCTGGAAAATGTTTACTGAATGATAAGTGGACTGCGAAAAAGTGTGCTAGACAGAAAGCAAGCAGTCACTAAAGCTGTCTAATTAAAACTCTTAGAGCTGGGCAAGAACTGCAACCATGCAGAAGGAAAAGAACAGAAATTCCCATGCAACAATTAAAATGTAAATATGGAGCTTTCTGCTCCTTGACTGCTTTGTGTTACTTAAACTATAAAAATCTATACTTTGCTTTATTACTATGCTTTAATACCATGAAGGTATTTAAAAACAATTCAAATACAACTTTAAAAAGATACCTCGAAACAAAGTAATTGCAAAATTAAAAACTGAATCAGAATACCCTGGAGAAATGTCAGGATAGTCTTTTTTTTTTTTTCTTTCCCAAAGACAAAGTTTAATTTCAATCAATACTGTTAAAAAGGAATTTAATTGGAAAAATCCACTGGAAAATTTTAAATAAGCCTTCCCAAGCACTTTGAAAAATTTGCCTGTTGCATCTTCATCAAAACTCACCAAATCAGTGTGTCTCTAGAAGTTGAAACTCCTGTTCTTCCCGAATAAACTCTATTTCCCTCACAGAACTGTTGCAGTAAGCAATTAATTCATTTACAAAACACTCTTGTATTACTGCAATGAATGTCACAGAAAACAGAAGGCAAAAATTAATAATTCTATGTTCATTATAAAGACTGGGTTTTATGAGGTATGTCAGGCCTGAGGTCACCCATGAGGCAACTGAATATAAAGAAATATAAAAAAGATATCCACTCAAAGAGGACTTCACATGTAACCTATAACATGAGTCTGTTTTTTAATACTATCATAATGCATATGATTGCATACAGTTACTCAGGAAATCATTATTCCAACCTATTCAAAATTAATTACTTTATTTAGTGATTTTAAAGTCCTTCTAACATTGTAGGTATACAACACAATATATTCTGAAGTAAGCTTATGAGATGCTAAAGTGAGTAATCTGTTTTAACCATCCCTTTAAAACAAAAATAAGCAGTTATTTCCAATAATGCAATCAACAACTGAACAAAAAGAGATTAAATAGCTTCTTAAATAGGAATTTAAAAGGTTCTTTCAACAGCCACACTTTCCCCTTTCAAAAAGAATGTTTTCCAGTTTTCAAAGCACCTTCAGGATGGACAAGGGATCAGACCCAGCCAGCATGGGTTTAGGAGGGGCAGGTCCTGTCTGACCAACCTGATCTCCTTTTATGATCAGGTGACCCCCTGGTGGATGAGGGGAAAGCTGTAGACATGGTCTATCTAGACTTCAACAAAGCCTTTGACACTGTCTCCCATAATATACTCCTGCAAAAGCTGGTAGCCCATGGCTTGGACAAGTGTACTCTCTGCTGGGTTAAGAACTGGCTGGAGGGCTGGGCCCAGAGAGTGCTGGTGAATGGGGCTGCATCTAGCTGGTGGCCAGTCACTAGTGGTGTCCCCCAGGGGTCAGTGTTGGGTCCAGTCCTGTTTAACAGCTTTATTGATGATTTAGATGAAGGGATTGAGACCATCATCAGCAAAGTTGGGAGGGAGTGTCGACCTGCTGGAAGGCAGGAGGGCTCTGCAGAGGGATCTGGATAGACTGGAAAAATGGACCGATTCCAATGGGATGAAATTCAACGAGGCCAAGTGCCAGGTCCTGCACTTTGGCCACAACAACCCCCTGCAGCGCTACAAGCTGGGCACAGAGTGGCTGGAGAGCAGTCAGGCAGAAAGGGACCTGGGGGTACTAATTGACAGGAAGCTCAACATGAACCAACAGTGTGCCCAGGTGGCCAAGAAGGCCAATGGTATCCTGTCCTGTATCAAAAAGAGCATGGTCAGCAGGACAAGGGAAGTGATCCTTCCCCTGTACTCTGCATTGGTGAGGCCACACCTGGAGTATTGTGTTCAGTTCTGGGCCCCTCAGGAAATGTCTTCCCCTCAGGAAAGAGATTGAAGTGCTGGAGCAGGTCCAGAGAAGAGTAACAAGACTGGTGAAGGGACTTGAACACAAGACCTATGGGGAGAGGCTGAGGGAGCTGGGGTTGTTTAGTCTGGAGAAGAGGAGGCTTAGAGGTGACCTCATCAGTCTCTATAACTACCTGAAGGGAAGTTATAGCCAGGTGGGGATTGGTCTCTTCTCCCAGGCAGTTAGCAATAGGACAAGGGGGCATGGGTTTAAACTCTGCCAGGGGAAATTTAGGCTGGATATTAGAAAGAAATTCTTTATGGAGAGAGTGATCAAGCATTGGAATGGACTGCCCAGGGAGGTGGTGGACTCACCGTCCCTGGAGGTTTTTAAGCTGAGATTGGACATGGCACTTAGTGCCATGATCTAGTAAATGGACTGAAGTTGGACCAAGGGTTGGACTTGATGATCTCTGAGGTCTTTTCCAACCCAGTCGATTCTGTGATTCTGTGATTTTAATGTGTTACATTTTTTTTCTACCATTGCAGTGCTTTTAATGTGATAATTAGAACTGTTAGCAAGTATAGGGGAACTTTATAAGGGTATTAAATCATTCTAACACAGTTTTGGGTTCTGATGGATTTAGTAAAGACTTCTAAAATGAAATTCCAAACAAATAAAATTACTAAATTCTTGATCCAGTGGAAAAAAAAAATTGCAATGACATAAAAGCTAAAGAAGTCTTGGAAAGGATAATATGTATGTATCTCTAAAATCTGTGCCATGGTAATTTGTTGAATGAAAAATTTACCCAAGGCATATAAGGTATTTCATCTGTTACGGTAAGATTTAGGAAATAACAATAATAAGTTGTCTTACCCCTGCAGCATTTTATTCTGACTCCAGGAGGGTCAAAGTCATAATTATTTTCCACAAGGAAATTATCCTGCTATTAAGCCACCATTATCTTTATATGTAGCTGTCACGGTGCATTCGGTGATGGACTCATGATGGTTCGTTTACCTTGATCTTGAAATGCAAAATTATGGCAACCAAAATGCCGAGGGGTTATAATTCAATCAAACAGTGTTACTTAATTATTTTGCCCATAAAGCGGCATGCGATAGCGAGAGAGTAAGAAAAAGGGAAAGGAAAAAAAAAGAAAAAAGGGAAAGAAAAATAAGAAGATGGGAATGAGGATTTGTTTACCACCAGATGAGTTCCAAAGGTGTCCCTCTGGTCTCCGGTCCTGTAGAGTTTTGCCGGTCCTCTGTTGTGGTTCAGGATCCTCTGGTGGGAAGATCTTAACAATGTCCATTTGGGAGTCATCTCTTCTGCTTCTTCACCCCCCGTCGCTCCCATCGTTCAAGGCCAGACTCCGCCTTTGTTTTGCAACCCAGGCTTAAACTGCACAGGCTTGAAAAGTCCTCGCTTCTCTTGCCAGGACCCATCTGTGCTTGCATGGCCTCAAGTTCAGGGGTCTCTTTCTGGTCCATTGAGTGACCTCAGGACCCTTGGTGAGGTTCTGGGCATGCTCTTCTTCATTGGCCTTTGTTTGAGGGAGGAGGTGGCGGACAGGTGTGACTGAGGCTGCAGGTGAGAATCCATCTTCTGGATGGCAGCTATTGTCCCTGGGTCAGAGAGACCCACATAACAATCCCTTTTAGGAAGCAGGGGCTAGCTTGGCTGAGGCAGCAGGCGAAGTCCATACAGCAGCCATTGTTAGCAGTAGCCCTCCGGGTCGGAGAGACCTGTGCAACACAGTTCTTCTCCTCAGGGCTCTCTCCAAGTCATTGTCCATGCGTTCTTTCTGTCAGGGCCTCAGTTCTCTCAGTTCCTGATGACTATGTTTCAAGTAAATACTGCTCCATCTTCAGACCAACTCTTACAGTAGCCCAGATAATGCAAACTCACAGAATCACAGAATGGTTGCAGTTGGAAGGGACCTCTGGAGATCATCTAGTTCAACCCACTTTCTAAAGCAGGTACACCTAGAGCAGATTGCACAGGAATGTGTCTAGGCAGGTCTTGAATGTCTCCAGAGGAGACTCCACAACCTCTCTGGGCAACCTGTTCCAGTGCTCTGTCACCCTCAAAGGAAAAAAGGTTCTCCTCATATTCAGATGGAACCTTCTATGCGTCAGCCTGTGCCCATTGCCCCTCATCCTATTGTTGGGCACCACTGAAAGTAGTCTGGTCCCATCCTCTTGACATCCACCCTTCAGATATTTAGAAATATTGATGAGATTGCCTCTCAGCCTTCTCTTCTCCAGGCTGAACAGACCCAGCTCTCTCAGTCTCTCCTCATAAGAAAAGTGCTCTAGGCCTCATATCATCTCCATAGTCCATCGCTGGACTCCCTCCAGTAATTCCTTATCCTTCTTAAACTGGGAAGCCCAGATCTGGACGTAGTACTCCAGATGCATCCTCACCAGGGCAGAGTAGAGGAGGATAACCCTCGACCTGCTGGTCACGCTCTTCTTAATGCACCCCAGGTACCATTGACCTTCTTGGCCATAAGGGCACATTGTTGACTCATGGTCAACCTGTTGTCGACCAGAACTCCCAAGTCCTTTTCTGCAGTGTTGCTTTACAGCAAGTCCGTCCCCAACCTTTACTGGTGCCGGGGGATATTCCTCCCCAGGTGCGAGACCCTACACTTGCCCTTGTTAAACTTCATTAGGTTCTTCTCTGCCCAGTCCTCCAGCCTGTCCAGGCCTCGCTGAATGGTAGCACAGCCTTCTGGTGTGTCAGCCCTTCCACCCAGTGTGGTATCACCAGCAAACTTGCTGAGGGTGCACTCAGTCTCTTCATCCAGGTCACTGATGAACAGGTTGAACAAGACTGGACCTAACACTGACCCCTGGGGAACCCCACTAACTGCAGGTTTCCAACCAGACTTTGCACCATTGATCACAACCTTCTGAGCCCTGCCCATACAGCCAGTTCATGATCCATCTCACCGTGCATTCATCCAGCCCACACTTCTTGAGCTCACCTATGAGGAGGTTGTGAGAGATGGTCTCAAAAGCCTTGCTGAAGTCAAAGTAGACGATATTCACTGCTCTTCCCTCATCTACCCAGCCAGTCATACCATCACAGAAGCTATCAGATTTGTCAAACATTATTTCCCTTTGGTGAACCCGTGCCGATTACTCCTGATAACCTTCTTTTCCTCCACATGCTTAGAGATGACATCCAGAATGAGCTGTTCCATCACCTTTTCAGCGATGGAGGTGAGGGTGACTAGCCTGTAGTTTCCTGGGTCATCCTTCTTGCCTTTTTTGAAGACTGGAGTGACACTGGCTTTCTTCCAGTCCTCCAGCACCTCTCCTGTTCTCCAAGACCTTTCAAAGATGATGGAGAGTGGCTTTGCAGTAACATTTGCCAACTCTCTCAGCACTTGTGGGTGCATCCCATCGGGGCTCATGGATTTGTGGATGTCCAGTTTCTGTAAATGATCTCTAACCTGTTCTTTCTCAACCAAGGGAAAGTCTTTCTTTTGCATGACTTCGAATCATAGAATGAGAGAATCGTTTCGGTTGGAAGAGACCCTCATGATCATTGAGTCCAACCATAACCTAACGTAACTCTAGCACTAAACCATGTCCCTAAGAACCTCGTCGAAACACCTTTTAAACACCTCCAGGGATGATGACTCTACCACTTCCCTGGGCAGCCTGTTCCAATGCCTGACAACCCTTTCCGTGAAGAATTTTTTCCTAATATCCAATCTAAACCTCCCCTGGCACAACTTGAGGCCATTTCTTCTTGTCCTATCACTTGCTACTTGGGAGAAGAGGCCAACACCCTCCATGCTACAACTTCCTTTCAGGTAGTTGTAGTCAGTGATAAGGTCTCCCCTCAGCCTACTTTTCTCATGGCTAAACAGCCCCAGTCCCCTCAACTGCTCCTCATAAGACTTGTGCTCCAAGCCCCTCACCAGCTTTGTCACCCTCCTCTGCACTCACTCTAGTATTTCAATGTTCTTCTTATGATGAGGGGTCCAAAACTGAACATAGTATTCAAGGTGCAGCTGTATGGGAATGTAGTGGAAGATTTGGTGAGGAGGTTGTTTAAATGTAAATCCGCTCAAGTGACTTGCAACTGTCTGTACAAAAAGCACATACATCACACTAATTGTTTTACTGACCTTGTGTGCTTGATGAGTAGAACCTCTGTGTTAGATAACATAGGCCTGTGAGAAACTCTAGGCACCTTATCACTAAGTCTGAGATTTCTGCTTTGTTGTGAGAAAGAGTGCAAGGCTGTGCCTGCTTGAAACCTTGAAATACAGGCGAGCTCAGTAGGCCCAGTGATCTTCCAGCAGGGCTGAACTTACCAGTGCCTGCATCCTCGCTTGTGTCATCTCTGCCTGGGAGCTTAGGTGCGACTTTGGAGATTCCCCAGTAGAGAGGTAACTAAAATAAAATTTGTTCTTTGCAATGTATTTGTGGCTTCTGGCTCTTCTTGCAACGTACCTGTGTATGTGTACACAGTGGCCTCACTAGCGCCGAGTACAGTGGCACAATCACTTCTCTAGTCCTGTTGGCCACACTATTCCTGATACAAACCAGGATGCTTGTCATGGTTGAGACGGACAAACGACATAGACCAAGTTCTTCCAAGATGAAAGTAGTAGATGCCATTTATTGCCACAAGTGCATTTTTATACAGTTTTACCAATTCATGTGTGTCTTCACTATTGGTTACAAGGTACAGCAGTAACATCTCATTGGCTAATTTTACTCTTCTACTTCCTTCTCTCTCACGGGTACATCCTTAACTTCTCCGGATACTCCTTTACTCCCATCATTCTCACGGGTAGGCCTTCGTATCTTCAAGGCTAATTTCTGTTCCTATGCCCTCCGTCAGGGAATCCACAGACCCACCGTAGTCCCCCACAGATGCTGTTGGCCTTTTTGGCCACCTGGGCACACTGCTGGGTCATATTCAGCTGGCTGTCATTCAACACGCCCAGATCACTCTCTGCCAGGGAGCTTTCCAGCCACTCTTTCCTAAGTCAGTAGCGCTGCCTGGGCTTGTTATGATCCAAGTACAGGACCCGGCACGTGGCCTTATTATACCTCATACAATTGGCCTCAGCCCAACGATACAGCTGGTCCAGATTCCTCTGTATGGCCTTTCTACCCTCCAGCAGATCAACACTCCCACCCAATTTGGTGTCATCTGCAAACTTACTAAGGGTGCACTCAATCCCTTCATCCAGATCATTGATAAAGAGATTAAACAGAACTGGCCCAAATACTGAGCCCTGGGGAACACCACTCATGACCGGCTGCCAACTGGATTTGACTCCATTCACCACAACTCTTTGGGCCTAGCCCTCCAGCCAGTATACATGTATGTCATAAATATTTATAAAGTTTACAAACTGTTTATTTCTCACTTGGTCCTGTACACATCTCAGTGGTGCAAAGCAGAGGGAAAGAGAATCAGTAATTTCTGATATCCTAGAAAAAAAGACTGGGAAAAAACCTGGAGGTTAAGTGCTATTTTGTACTTATGGAAGTTAAATCTCTTCAGATCATTTTTGGTACAGACTTGCAGAGACAGAGTGCCTGAAGACAGGCTATGTTTCAGATTGGGTCTCTCATGTCTGCCATATTCAAGTTTAAAATAGTATATTTTGTCATTTTTTCTATGCTAGGAAGCCAAATGTGTCAGAAATGTTATATACACATTTGTATTAGAAATTTAATATATTATTCTTTGAAATCATCAGCTTTTGCATTTGTACTGAGAAAGTAACTGCGGATATAACACAAGAGTCAAGAAAAGGAAAAGAGTCAGAATATGGAAGTAGAAAGTAAAAAGAAAAACAGAAAGAATCTTCTGAAATTCCCACATATATTGACTATTTCTTTGTTGTTGCCTTTTTTTTTTTTTTAACCACGAGGTCACCACTCCATCTAGAGCAGAGGTGTCAAGCTCATTTTCATCGCAGGCCACATCAGCCTTGCCATTACCTTCAAAGGGCCGAATGTAATTTTAGGACTGGGTAAATGTAGGAGTAGTTACATTTATCCAGTCCTAAAATTGCATTTTGCCCTTTGAAGGCAACCACGAGGCTGATGTGCCCCCCTCCAGTGAAAATGAGTTTGAAACTCCTGGTCTAGACTATTCATGGCCCATGGGAAAGCAACACAGCTATGAACCCCCTTCTTTTCAAAGACTCAGGTGTCTCAGGTATCAACTTTTTTCTAACTGTTCAAATACATGTCAAGGCATTTACTTCCTGACAATATGTATTTTTAATCTATCATTCATTGTGGCTAACTGAACTCAGGCAAATTTACAGTGAAACACAGAGTTAACTTTAGGTATGTCCCGGAAATGAACGAGATACCTCTATACCCATGTTTGCTTGTGTCATGGAAGGGCTGAGAACCAAAACCAAGGTATAAAAGCCAAACATCACAGAATCAGGCTTAAGCCATGCAGCTTCTCATTTCAGTAGGCTGCTTTGCAAGAATACGAGCAATTTCTGCTAGCACTTCAGAACCTCAAAGCACTCTAAAGGCTGATCTCTGCCAGCTGGGAGTAAACTGAATCAAGCAGTAACAGTGCATAACACTTTAAATCATAGCCTAACCCTCAAGCAACCCTCAGCTAAAGACTGGGAGTTGCAGTGGTATCAAAGCAGCATTTTTAACACTACTAACTTTAACACTACTAATGACTAAGTGAAAACAAAGAGTGAAGGCTCACAGTTGTCATGTTGTTTCATACAGAAAATTGCATAGCAACATCTCAGTTTTAAAGCATGATCGTAGCATAGGAACCTTATCATCTGGTATTTATGGCAAACACCTCCTCAAGTAAAAGGCAGGGTTTTTTATCCAACCTAGCTAAAATCAACAGCGGTGAATCCAGATAAATAAGTTTACCTATTTTTCAGCAATGCTTGTTTTGTTTAAAAGTATGATTTCTCTAGGGCATGCAGATCAGCAAAAATTCCTCTGCAAAACAGCATTCCTAACCAGTGGCAACACCTTTCCTCTACTCTGCATGAAGCAAGTGCAGAGGAAGAAAAAAAAATTGACTGCTTTCAGCATGTTGCCATTCATATTTTGAAAAACATACAGTGCTAAATTGTTTCCCTTCCAAATCTGTCCTACAGTTGCATCCACAGAAACCCAGAATTATCACTCAAATCTTGCCAGTTTCTGTTCTCTTTCAGTAATAAGAGTTTTCCAGGCAAGGGCTTCTGAATCAAACTTATTTACATCCAAACACAAATAGGACTCTCTGCTCAAGGTTATTTTAGAAATGACCCATTTTTCTACTGAGATTCATAGAATTTTATGTTATTTTTCTTCAATATGGGCAGATATAACTAATAAAACTGTTTTGACAAACACTTTGAGTTTGCAGATTTTTGTGATATATGAACGTGACTGACTTGATAACAGAGAGGCATTATGACCACCTCAGTACTTAGTACAGTGGTGAGATTTTATTTTCGTATCTCTACATCTGTGTCTGCAGGAAGAATCTGAGGACTTTTTCTTGTTACTTTGGTTTTAAACCATTTAGAAATAAGTGCTGTGCGTAAAAGAGACTGGATAAAGGGCAGAGGAGTAGGCTGCTTTCTGAATAAATCATTGTCCAAAAATCTTTGTTTTAAGCTGAAAAAAGTATACTTGTTAACATAATTTCATGGCTGAACTTCAATAATCTCTGTGACAAAAAGAATTGAAGGACCATGTGAAGATTAAGAAGTGAAGGTTACTAATTTGATTCACAACAGGCTCAGCAGAAACATGGTATTTGGTGTACCTACTTCAGGGAAGTAAACTCATGACGAGCATTTAAACTGTCAAAAATGTGAAATGACAATCAAAATCCTAAGTTACTCAGTCTTTTCAAAAACAGGAATGCAAAGAATTTACAGAAACCACTTTTCAGAAACCACAGTTACTAGAATACTTATTAACTTGTGGGGCATAACTAATTGTTTGTAGTTAACTCCAGAGAACCATGACAAATGTGGAACTTTTTGTTTTCGTTCATAATTTGACACTTAGACCAACACATAACTAGAGCAAGCTGGTTCAATGCCATCACTAAAACCTGCTGAATTTTACTCTGTGTGAGACTTTGTAGAACAGCAGAGGTGGGTAAGCACTTTCCTAGTCTAGCTATCTGAGATAGAGATCTATGTGGCCCTGTCTTTCACATATACTATTGAATCACACAGCACTAGAAATTCCAGCACAGTATAGAGTTTTTAGTAGAAATGAAACACTATGATATATAGTTCCTAGATGGCCTATTTGGATTCTTAAATAAAGTGTGATCAATAATTATTCAACTTTTTTGCTTTATGCATGGCACGATGAATTATACCTGCAGTGGATAGTAACTACACTTTGTACTTACAGATTATCCATGTTCTATAGTGTAGAAGAACAATCTTAGTCTTTTTGAAAAACAAAGTGGCACGCAGCAACTATTGACAATGAAGTACAGTTTTTTATGAATTTGCTGCTTGAGTAAGTGGTAGGTAGCTTTTGCATAGCACGTTTTAAGCACGTGTTACAGAATGGGGGTCTTGGCACTGAGTTGAGTAGGGCAGTGGGTAATGAGCTTAGGTGAACAAAGCACATTACTTTTGGATGTAGTGTTTCTACCCAAGTCCTGTTTTTCCACCTCTCTCACCTGAACCTGAGTGAAATTTAAAAACTAGCTTGTGTCTCCCAGAGAACCGAATTTGGTAGGTTTTGTTCTTAGTTTATTTCATGTGCAAGTAGGCTCAGGCTCTGATAAAATGCAGTTATTTCAGCTTTCTTTCCAAATGCAGCAGCAGTACTTGTCCTCTGCCCTGATTCTTTGATAAAACATCTGTAAAGCTAAAGCATTAATCCAAGAATCAAGAAAGCAAGATTATCACCTCAGTCAGATGGGAGACAAATATACGTGTCCCAAGAGCATCTCCTTCTGTTTGCTGTCAGCGGGACACACTTTATCTTCACAACTGAATCTCTGCTGTTACCCAACAAGGAGTTCAAAATACAAAGAGAGTGAGGAAGAAGTAACCTAGCTCCACAGCCAGGTATTTAGAATATTCTAGGGAGACAAGGAAGACCCAGATTTTGGGCACTCTAATGGCCATTTTGCATTAAACTCTCTTCAGGCATCACATAGATACAGATCAAGAGTTAGAAAACAAGTTTCTTCCTTCTGTGGGAAATACCCCAGACATTGACTTTATTGCATAGAGGCAGACTTTCAAAAAAAAAAGAGGATTCTCCTGACTGATGGAAACAGCAGGTCTGGTATGCTTTGTGTATGGGAATTGTGCAAGAATGGCAAGAAGGCTCATTGTAAATACGCTCAAGCAACTGCACCTGGGATGTAGAAAAAGCACATACATCACACTAATTGTTTTACTGACCTTCTGTGCTTGACAGGTAGAACCTCTGTGTTAAAAAACATAGGCCTGTGAGAAACTCTTAAGGCACCTTATCATTATGCCTGAGATTCCTGCTTTGTTGTGAGAAAGAGTGCAAGGCTGTGCCTGCTTGAAACCTTGAAATACAGGCAAATGCAGCAGGCCCGTGATCTTCTACCAGGGTTGAATTCTGCAGTGTCTGCATCTCTACTTGTGTCGCCTCTGCCCAGGAGCTTAGGTGCTGCTTTGGATATCCCCTGGAAGTGAGGTAACTATAATAAATTTGCTCTTTGCAATTGCGTTTATGGCCTCTGGTTGCTTCTAGCAATGTGCCTGCGTTGGCTCACACACTTTGGGAAAAAACAGGTTAGGAAGAGAAAAGTGGACCCTACTTCCCTGGCCCATTCTTGAGAGGCTTTGAGCTGTAGATCTCAAATGGATAGTTTCCTGCTTACTGCCTCAAGATCTGGAGAAGAGACAAGCTGAAAACATGCCTGGTTGTCAGTTAGTTACTGGCTACCTTTAATGAGTTCCCTTTGCACCTAGGAGGTTAGTTTACAAGGCACTGTATGGGGAAGCAACACATCTAAATCAGCAGAGAACAGGTTAGTGGAACTGATGGAACACAGGTTGCACTTCAGTGCATATTTTTCTTTCACTACCAGGCTGACCAGTAGATTTTCATCTTCTCCTTTTGAAACTAGTGTGGTAGAGGGCTTAGTAAGACAAAGATGCAGGGCACTGTAGCATCTACCTTTCAAATCTCAACATCTTTGGCACTAGCCCAGGGTAAATATGCAATCCTTACTCTTTGACAACATTGTTCAAACACTGAATTAATGTTTTCTAACTGCATCAGATTGACTCTATCTAAAAAAAGTACATAACCACTATACACAGGACATATAGCATAAGTGCAAACTGATCAAACAAAGTTCTTTAAGTCTAATCTCCAAAGTGTCACTTCCTTTTAGGTCTCCATTTCACTTCTGGAATTACAACCAAAAGCACTAGTTCTTATTGATAGCTTTGGCCATTGTGGCAGTTGCACATCCCCCTGAGATCTGGATCCTTCAATGGGGCAGTTAATGGCTCTTTTAGCACCTTAATGGGACCCTGAGTCAGTTGACAGGGTCGTTAGCAGAGGAGGTGCCCAGAGTAGCTGCAAAGCTTCTGGACCGTGTTTCAATGCCCACAGCCAGATCTGACCAGACTATAAATGGGGCTCCCACTGAAGACCCTCTTTGGAGTGGCCTTGGAGTAGCGGGTCTGTGAACTGGAACCCTCTCCTTAGACTGGGATGCCGTCTAAGGAGACTTCCCAGGATTGAGAGTGCCTCACCTCGTTGTTTGGGTGAGTGGTTATTTACTGGATACATCCTTGAATGAGTCCTTGCCTAACCCAGGCAAGTGATTATTTCTTGTGGGTACCCTGGAGTCGGAGGGCTCTGGTTGGTTTCTTGTGAGTGTGTGCATGCATGCTGTGGATCCTCATTATTCTTATTTTGCTGCACCCCAATAATCTCAACTGATATCCGAACCTGTATTTTATGTTGTCAGAGTGCTAACTAATTGTATAAACCCTGTTTTGGTCAGTTTATTGGTTGCACTTTTCCAGCCAGAATAAAGTCTGTTTTGGAACTCGTTGTCCACCTAAAACTGACTTTGGGGTACCTCCATGACATTTAAAATGGTGTAGTCGGCAGGATATCAGAAATGGAGAAATTATTATGGGGCTACAGCTGTAATAATCCTTCTGTGGCAACCTGCACACATCGGGCAGAAGCAAGCTGATGTGGTCCCAGAGTGACCGTAGCTGCGTGTGCTGTTTTCTGTGCTTCTGTTTGTGTTGCTGTCGATGCTGTTCTTGGTGTTGTTCTGTGCACCTGCTTAAAGCAAGCCCGAGACCAGCACAAATGCTGTAGCCAGTTGGAGAGGCATGATTCTAGAAAAGAGCTGGAAATATATTGTTTGAAAGCAGAGTTACGGTGAGAGAGAAAGTGAGTGCATTTTTAGGACAAAGGATTGAACTCATGTTAACCCAAGCAAAATTTCCCCTAGTATTGCCCAAATTCGGAAATTGATTGTGGACACAGAACCTGAGGACTGGGATGGAGATATCTGGGGAGATTCTGAAAACAGTGTTGATGAAGAGGAGGTAGAGACAAAGGATGTAGGCCCTCTCATTAAAACTGAGACATGTACAGGTCCACAGGGTGGAAACTCCTGTACTGCTGTTTGTACTACCCCATGGACGGGACCTGAACTTGGCGACTTGCAATCTAAATTCTCACGTTAGCCGGGCGAAACAGAAACTGAATATCTTTCCCTTACGGGGTGTGATCGGATACTATTGAGTAATGAGGAAGCTGCAGGCTTTTGGGGACCTGGTGTGTTTTCAAGTGATGGTCCGAATGGTGATCAGCCCATAACATCTTGTGTGGCTTACTGGGCTGGTGGTGTGGATCCCAAGGAACGTGGGGAGCCCATCACCATTAGGATAAGAGGCTTGCTGGAGCTGGTTGAGGGCGTTCAAAAGGCTGCTTGTATACAGACAATGTACGAAAGAGGGCGGCAAGGAATTGCCATGGCTGCACCAGTAAACCTGACCCACCTTCGGCTGCTTATCAGAGGGCTGCCGGACGCTTTAAAGATACATGTCCAGTCCCTCAGGGAGAGAATTCAGGAGGCTATTGACTGTAACAAGCAGAACCCTGGAAATCTGCCTGCACATGTATTAACCTGGGCTGAAATCCTGCACAATTTAGTCACCTACGGGCGTGAAATGGGATGGGTGGACCCGGGTGGCAGCACAGAGACTTCTTGGAATTGAGAGTGCCTCACCTCCTCGTTTGGGTGAGTGGTTATTTACTGGATATATCCTTAAATGAGTCCTTGCCTAACCCAGGCGAGTGATTATTTCTTGTGGGTACCCTGGAGTCGGAGGGCTCTGGTTTGTTTCTTGTGAGTGTGTGCATGCACGCTGTGGATCCTCATTACTCTTATTTTGCTGCACCCCAATAATCTCTTCAACTGATATATGAACCTGTATTTTATGTTGTCAGAGTGCTAACTAATTGTATAAACCCTGTTTTGATCAGTTTATTGGCTGCACTTTTCCAGCCAGAATAAAATCTGTTTTGGAACTTGTTGTCCACCTAAAACTGACTTTGGGGTGCCTCCGTGACAGCCATAAGGAACTAAACTAAGATCACCATTTTGTTTACCATAGACATTAAAATCCATCTCTGTCATGTTTTCAGTATAGCAAAAAAAATGATCACATGGCTATCTCTTGCACACCCAGAAGTTATCTTGACACCACCTGCCTGATCTGTCTGATATCTCTCATCAAAAAGTTGAACTGAAAGCTGACTGGATCAGGTTGTATCTGTACAGTATCTTGAGGAAGCAGGCTAGAGCGTGTCACTTTGCCAACTCAGCTCTATGTACACATACACACACTCGTGCATGCACAAATTGCTTTCATAGGATGTCTCTGACTTAGCTACCAGCATCCATCTTGGTGCCACCTCAAGGCATATCAAGGATAAGAGGGTTATTAGGGGCAGTCAACATGGCTTTACCAAGGGTAAGTCATGCTTGACCAACCTCATAGCCTTTTATGAGAATGCAACAAGGTGGATGGATGATGGCAGAGCGGTGGATGTGGTCTACCTTGACTTCAGTAAAGTCTTTGACACAGTCTCCCACAGCATCCTCACAGCTAAGTTGAGGAGGTGTGGTCTAGACAATAGAGTAGTGAGGTGGGTTGCAAACTGGCTTAAGGAGAGAAGCCAGAGAGTGGTAGTCAATGGTGCGGAGTCTAGTTGGAGGCCAGTATCTAGTGGAGTGCCTCAGGGGTCAGTACTGGGGCCAATATTATTCAATATATTCATTAACGATTTGGACGAGGGAATGGAGTGTACTATCAGCAAGTTTGCTGATGACACTAAGCTGGGAGGAGTGGCTGACACGCCAGAAGGCTGTGCTGCCATCCAGCGGGACCTGGACAGGCTGGAGAGTTGGGCGGGGAATAACCTGATGAAATTTAACAAGGGAAAGTGTAGAGTCCTGCATCTGGGCAGGAAGAATCCCAGGTTCCAGTATAAGTTGGGGAACGACCGATTAGAGAGCAGTGTAGGGGAAAGGGACCTGGGGGTCCTGGTGGACAACAGGATGACCATGAGCCAGCACTGTGCCCTTGTGGCCAGGAAGGCCAATGGCATCCTCGGGTGTATTACAAGGGGGGTGGTCAGTAGATCGAGAGAGGTTCTCCTTCCCCTCTACTCCGCCCTGGTGAGACCCCATCTGGAATATTGTGTCCAGTTCTGGGCCCCTCAGTTCAAGAAGGACAGGGAACTGCTGGAGAGGGTCCAGCGTAGGGCAACAAAGATGATTAAGGGAGTGGAGCACCTCCCTTATGAAGAAAGGCTGAGGGAGCTGGGTCTCTTTAGTTTGGAGAAGAGGAGACTGAGGGGTGACCTCATTAATGTTTATAAATATATAAAGGGTGAGTGCCATGAGGATGGAGCCAGGCTCTTCTCAGTGGCAAACAATGATAGGACAAGGGATAATGGAATCAAGCTGGAACACAAGAGGTTCCACTTAAATTTGAGAAAAAAACTTCTCAGTGAGGGTGACAGAGCCCTGGAACAGGCTGCCCAGGGAGGTTGTGGAGTCTCCTACTCTGGAGACATTCAAAACCCGCCTGGACATGTTCCTGTGTGATCTCACGTAGGCGTTCCTGCTCCAGCAGGGGGATTGGACTAGATGATCTTTTGAGGTCCCTTCCAATCCCAAACATACTGTGATACATACTGTGATCCATCTACTATAAAGGTACCTTGAGATCAGGCCACCAACAAATCCAATCTATCCTTATGTTGGAGAATGAAAAACTTGTAGAACTCTTTGAGTGCGACGGGCGGACTGGCGAAGACAAAGAATCGGGCTCAATATGAGTTTAACATCAATGCCCTTTAATGAACCTTTAACAACACTGAATATCAATGTCTGCCAGTGCACGTTTTTGAAACCCTTATATAGTCTTTACCCAGTGGTCACGTGGCAAGTGCAGGCTATGATTGATTACTCTCTGCAGTCACTCTTCCCCCCCCCCGCTATGGTGATTAGCTGCAGGTCACTGTCCACGAACTGTTCATGCGCAGTGACGACAGCGCCCCTCCTGCAGCCTGGGTCGAGGATAGACCAGCTTCTGTTTACTTCCGTTCTGTCTTTGGTGTCTCCAGAAAAACCTTCCGTGTAGGTCCTAGCCTGCACCACAGCCACATCAAACTCTGGCTTGTTCACAGCACACAGCCCATGTCCTCTTTCTTCCAAAAACTCTCCACAGTTCCTCCTTTTTTCTTTTTGGACAAGCCAGGCTTGATTATCTATGCGTTCTAACCCATCTTTGATACGTGATGAAGAACAACTTATACATAACATATCAATTACAACAACAATCAACATAAACAATGCACTTTGCAATAAACCCTTAATCCACCCCCTTAGGTCAAGTCAATTTGTTAAACTTTCTAAACAAAAAAATCAGTTGGTTCGATTTCCTACGGCTCTGGCCCTACGGGAAGGCGATCATCACAATTGTCATAGTTGTCAAACCATGCGCTAATATTTTTCCTCTTAGTAAACTTGAGGTACTCCATTGCTGTTTTAATATTGCAATGGATTGATTAAACAAATTCCAAGAACTTTTATTTAATGGTACTCCTACTCAACATGTAACAAACAGTGTGCTGGGTGTTGATCAACCTGCCCAGAAGGTAGTGGTGTTTAAAGACCTTCCTAACATTACCATACATTTTGTCGAGGATCAAAAGCAGTTCTTAACAAAAACCCAGGAACTAGACTGCTTCTCAAGAGAATGAAAAAGATACAAACTTTCCACATGCTTAACACTTTATCATTAAGACCTAGTTATATAACTATATTACACATACATGTCACAGCTAAATTAATGCGAAGGTTACACCTCACTCTGTGTCCTCCAAAGGTTCTGTTGCAGGAAGTTGATTCGGTTGAATTTGCTTCAACTCCGGCTTTACTGCTTGGCTTGGAACCCACAACGGACCTTGATCTGTGGAGAGACACACATACCCTCTACCATTAACAATAACAGGTGCCGGTCCCTTCCACATTCTAGTGGTGGGGTCGCTGAACTGCTACCACTACTGGTTGGATTGTAGATGAGACTTGCTGGCTAACTTGTTGAAGAGATCTCTGCATGACCCCTTCGAAAGCGACAGGCATCACTTCTGCATTTCACTGTTCTTCTGTCCTGGCTACTCGTGTCAGCATTTCTTCTACTGAAGATCCTGGTGGCAGGGTTGCTAGTATTTGTTTAGTCTTTGAATTTGCATTATCGAAAGCCAGCAACCGAAACATTTGATTTTTCATTTCTTCTGATAAATCTGGGTTTTGCATTATTCCTTCATGTAGCCAGTCAATAAAATGCGTGAAATTTTCTGTAGTGCCTTGGCGTATTCCGCTGAATGAGGGAGCTAAGGGTCCTGGTAAAGTTAAGAAAGCATCTAGGGCAAGTTGTGCAGCTTTCCGGTGAACTTCAGCAATAAATCGCAGTTGAACTTCTATTGTAGCGTACTGTCCGCGACCCGTATAGGTGTCGGGTACCACATTGGTTAATGGGTCATTTGGACTGGTGTGTTTGGCTGTTTCTTGCTGCGCTCGTTGATACCAGGCCGATTCCCACAGGAGGAATTGTGCTGGAGTTAGTAATAAGCACATTAAATTTTGGCAGTCCATGGGACACAATAAGTCAGCAGTAAAAATCCAATGCAGTATTTGTCTGGTAGCTTCTGAATGTATCCCATAGTTCGTGATTGTTTGTTTGGCTTGCTGTAAAATTTTCCATTCATGTGGTTCCCATACCGCTGTCTGGGTGTTCATATTTTGAATTACCGGTAGGGCTAATTTTGCTGGAGACCAATCACCTTCTAGAATGGCATCTTTGATGACCCCTGACCATCTGCCAGATCGGGGTGGTGGCCGGTCAGTAGGTTCTATGGGTACCTTTGGTTGCATTGTTTGCGGAAGGCAACCTGGTTTTTGATACTCGATTTGTCTCTTATTTTTCTCTACATCTGACATTCGCAAGTCAAGTTGTTCAAGCTTACTGGTAATGACTTGCAGTAACTGCTCTACTCCTTGTGATGAGCCCAATGATGTAGAAGGAGGCTCACAGGATCCCTCCACATGTATTTTTGGAGGTTCTTTTGGGGGGTGGCCCCTGGTGCCGTGGCCCGGTCGGGCCCAGCCTGGCTGACGCGATAGTCTCAGAGGGGGGCGTGTCTGACTCGGGATAGGGCAGAGGCGGAGCTGTAGGAGGAGGGCGGCACTCAGGGCCTCCCACATCCGGACAGTCCCCTAGTTGCACTTCCGCTTTCTTCTCACATTGCCCCAGAGACTCAGACGGGGAAACTTCCGGTTCTTTGTTTGAGGAGGGTAAAGTTTCCAACTCCCGCCGCAGATCGGATTGCGAGAGTATTGGCTGAGCCGGGACCCCTCGACCACCCCGAACAGCAGGCAGACCCCACAGAGTAGCCCACAGGTCCCTCTTCTCTTTTGGCTGACAACTTTTATCAGTCCAGGTTTGTTCTGGGGCAAGCGCCTTCGCAGCTCCCAGGGCAGTGCGTTGTTCTGACTTCATTACTTCCAATGATTCTAACACGGTTCTCCACAAATCTCTCAGAGCTTTAATTTCTTTCTCTTCTTCCCCTCTGAGAGTCTTATCCCACATAGTGTCCCCCAATAATCTCCATTCCATTGGGGAAAACAAAAGTGGAATTTCTCCAAAGTGTCCCAATTTCTGGACTAATGTAATCAATGTGATTAAGTTTTCCTGTGACGATTCGATACCTCTCTTAGAGAGAATATGCATCAACAGTGCCACAGCTGTCTCAAGTTCCATTATCAAATCAGTGTGGTCTTAAGTACGAGGCGAGTGACCAGCTTGTCTGGTGCTTGTCTTTTGTTACCGGACAAAGCACACTCTCCTACAACCCGGTTTGGCTCCGTCGTTTAATGAATGCTGCTTGCCGCAGTAAATGGCACTCCGGAGATCCTACTTTTGCTAACAACCATCCTCTGCTACCAGATGCTGGAGAATGAAAAACTTGTAGAACTCTTTGAGTGCAACGGGCGGACTGGCGAAGACAAAGAATCGGGCTCAATATGAGTTTAACATCAATGCCCTTTAATGAACCTTTAACAACACTGAATATCAATGTCTGCCAGTGCACGTTTTTGAAACCCTTATATAGTTTTTACCCAGTGGCCATGTGGCAAGTGCAGGCTACGATTGGTTACTCTCTGCAGTCACTCTTCCCCTCCCGCTATGGTGATTAGCTGCAGGGCACTGTCCATGAACTGTTCATGCGCAGTGATGACAGCGCCCCTCCTGCAGCCTGGGTCGAGGATAGACCAGCTTCTGTTTACTTCCATTCTGTCTTTGGTGTCTCCAGAAAAACCTTCCGTGTAGGTCCTAGCCTGCACCACAGCCACATCAAACTCTGGCTTGTTCACAGCACACAGCCCATGTCCTCTTTCTTCCAAAAACTCTCCACATCCTTATGGCAGGAAAATTCAGGAGTATGTGGGCAAGGACAAGAGGGATCCCTGATGGCACTTGCAACTACATTACTGGTCTGGTGCATGCCAAGGGATAGCGAGGGTCTAAATTTTTTCCATGGCCGCCTCTGAAAGTCACATCGAGAGGATTTACAGCCGTTTGGAAACAGAGTGACATTAGATTTATGTAGAGTCTCAGCCTTGTATTTAAAATGCAGATGATATGCTATGTTTGTTTACCATTTTTAACACAAAAGGGATGAGACCTTTTGTGGATACTTCAACATCATGTGTTATTGATAAAAGATCACTTGTAACAGTTAAAAACCCATGAAATAGGAAAGAACTGATGCCAGAATCTTGAACAAGGAAATCCTGGGTCTTTCTGAATTGAGGAAGCCTAAGCATATTGTTCAAGTTATTAGGTTTGTAGCCAAGAGGAAGAAAATATATGTTGGTTGCCTTATTCAGGTCACAAGCAGCATTTACTTCTCAGCAAGATTCTTCTGTAGACAAGGTTTTATTGAATTATTTACACTTAAATCTCAGTTATAAGGTCAACTGACTTTATATACATGCCCTGGTTTTGTTAAAAACAAGACCAGTTTCTCTTTTAGTGTATTTTCCTTTCAACTAAGTTTTTCTAAGTAACTGCACTTTTCTGAATTTAGCTGCATGTTTTTTCAGACAATGTCCACTCTGGAGCTGATAACAGTAGCAATGGTATGCAGAAGAGTCCCAGGTTTAGACTTATTGCTATGGTAGCCAAGGTTACTGATAAATTTTGCACATTCCATAAGTGAAAGGGTCATATTTGCAAGGAGGGGCAAACAGAACAGATGACTAAAACTGACCGAGTATTCCATCCCATACACGTCATACACCCTATAAAAATGAGAGATCACAAGGGTCTCGCTCTTCTTTGACCATGGTTGGCATCTGAGGAGCACCCTGCCTGTCGTGCCTGCGATCCGAGGCCTGGTTCCAGACCCTGCATCCCTGAATCCAGTTCCGGTTTGCTGCGGAGTCTAGCCCAGGACTTCCAGGTGCCTGCCCTGCAGCTGCTGGAGCCGTGCTGGCTCCGCTGCGGGCAATGCTATACTGCCCCGGGAAATTCAAGATTGGTTTTGTATATTTTGTATCATTTTATCTGTTTATTAGTAGCATTAGTAAAGCATTTTTAACTTTTTCCAACTGGCAAGTCTCTCCCTTTTCCTCCTCTTCCCTTTCCTTAGTGGGGAGGGTGGTGGTGGTGGGGTAACAGAGAGCATCTGCCATGGTTTATTGTCACCCTGCAGTAAACGGTGACAATACATAAATAGCCACCACTAGAATAACAGTCATGCACATCATACACATAAACATAATCTGTATAACTCAAACAGGTTGGACTGACTGCAGTCGCTGTCTCTACACAGGCAAGGAACCCCTAAAAAAGCCAAGGGGAATTGCTCCAGAGCCAATAATTGTGTTGCACAGGTGTCTCTGACCCAGGGGCTATCGGTAACAATAGCTGCTGTGTGGACTTCACCTGCTGCCTCAACCAAACTTGCCCCCATCTCCTAAAAGGAATTGTGTTATACGGGTCTCTCCAACCCGGGGACAATAGCTGCTGTCCAGAAGATGGATTTTCACCTGCTGCTTCAGCCAAACTTGCCCCCCACCTCCTCCCTGTTACTAAGGACAATGAAGAAGAGCATGCCCAGAAGCTCGCCAAGGGTCCTGAGGTCACCCAATGGACCAGAAAGAGACCCCTGAACGCAAGGTGACGCAGGCACAGATGGGTCCTGGCAAGTAAAGCAGGGACTTTTTGGGCCTGTGCAGTTAAGCCTGGATTGTGAAACAAAGGTGGAGATTGACCTCAAACAATGGGAATGAGGGGCGGTGAAGAAGCATAAAAGATGACTCCCGACTGGACATTGTTAAGATCTTCCCACCAGAGGATCCCGGATCACAACACAGGACTGGCAGGATTCTACGGGACCGGAGACCAGAGGGACGCCTTTGGGAGTCATTGGTGGTAATTAAAATCCTCTTTTCCCTTTTTTTTCTTTCCCTTTTTCTCTACTCTATTGCGTGCTGCTTTACAGGCAAAATGATAAAGTAACACTGTTTGATTCAATTATAACCCCTTGGCATTTTGATTGCCTTAATTTTGCGCTTCGAGATCAAAGTAAACGAACCATCACGAGTCCATCACCGAATGGACCGTGCCATTAAATTGGCATCACGGATAGGATTCTGGGAAATAGAGGAGTGCAGGTAGTGTAGAGGGCTCTGTCTCTTGGAATCAAACCAAAAGATCTCAAAGTGCAAAAGGGGTGTTGCTCTCATGTTGATGAGAATTGTCTGCTAGGGAGAGTGAAGGGTCAATCTTGTGTAACTAAGTTGAACCTTCCCATAGCAGATTTTTTGGCCCCTTCAACCACTTGGGTAAGAGAAGGGTGACACACCAGTTGCTGCGGTTTTTGTAACTAAGTTGTGCCTTCCTGAAGTAGGTTCCGCCCCTTCATAATAAGAATGATCGAAAAAGCTGATAATCAAGATTTTTGGTTAGTGAAAGATCAAGACTCGTTCTACACACTTTTAGCAAAGTATAGGACTCGACCCTCCGTACCTGGAGAAGACTGGGCTCGTGGTAATTGGGCTGATTTACAGAGTGTAGTAGACCGAGTGATTTCTTTACAGACTAAGTCTAAGTTTAGATCAAATAAAGATAAAGCTGTAGTCTGTGCTGTCCTAGGAGCTAGCCTAGTAGCAGCGATTGAAGATCGCCTCAGGTGATGTAGTAATGAAAGCAAAATTATAGAATCCCTTGAAAATCTAGTGCAGGTTTTGCAAAAAACAACCTCCAGTTTAGGACAACAAGTAGAAAATTGTTTTCAACATTTAGAAAAAGAGAGGAAAGAAAACCACTCATTAAAAGCTACTCTAAAGGAAGAATGTTTAAAAAACACAGGAGTGCTGAGGCAGCAGGAGTTAGAGGAGAAAAGTATCCAACAAATAAATCAAATTTACCCTCAGAAAGAATTGGAGGAGATGGGAAAACGTTATGACGAATATCCACACGTGAGTCCCTTAGTGAAAACAGAATATTTTCATGCAAATGAGGGGGATGCTGACCCTCACATTACAACTAAGCAAACACCTTACACTGCCACTGAGCTGGCCAAACTAAAGAAAGAGTACAGCCACCTTCCTAAATAATCTGAAACTGAATACATGTGGCATGTATCCCTAACTGGGGGAGACCAAATTCAGTTAAGTGAACAAGAAGCTAATGGTTACTGGGGGCACGGAGTTTTCTTAACAAGTGGTGACATGCCCCATGGTCCCTAACCCATCAAGCTGCTTATTGGGCTGGAGGGCTAAACCCTTTAGACGGGGGAAAGCCCTTGGCAATCACTGGCACACCTGATCAATTGTTAGAAAGCGTACACAAATCAGCCTGCTTACAAATGATACATAAAAAGAAATTAATTCCCAAATGTGAATTCCCAATGATGTTGCCAGTGAATCCAGACATGATGACTGATGACTCCCTTGATAAGGGGACTTCCAGAGTCACTTAAATCTACTGGGATTAACCTTCAAATGACAATCACATTAATGAGCCCAGTAGAAAGGTTGGAAGGTGTGATTAGAAGCCAGGGTAACAGAAATGGGAACCAGAGAGATGGAGCTAATACTAGCATAGATTCCCCCTTCACCCCTGCCCCGACTTCCCCCAACCAACCAAATACTCAAAAGGTGTGGACATGAGGGGAAGTAGCACAAGAACTGATAGATTATAGTGGGAAATATGGCCCAGTAAAAATCCTAGAAGAACCGTTGAGAGGAATCCGTCATACTGAAGTCAAGAATCTGCCCCTCTCTACCAGTACTGCTGCTGCTATCGGTGCCCCAAGAAAGGAGCATCCGTACATTAAAACAGGAAAGGGAGAACAACCAAAGAACTGACAACAATGGTGATTTTTGGGAATTAAAAAGGGAGTTCCCAGAGATATAATGGAGGGCTTACCCCTTGATAAACTTAGTAAACTAGTATCAAGGTGGCAAAATCCAAAAGAACATTCACAGACCGTGAAAGAAGTCCTACCTGTTATACCTTCAGCTCCCTCCCCCACCGAGGATGAAAGTCTCTCCCAGAAACAGGAAAACTAGAACCTCCATTCCCTAGTAGTGAGCGGAGGAATGGAGGATGGATTTATATCTGACAGCTCACACATACTAGAGGGGGAGATTTATTGATCACGGCTATAGTGGGTCCTAAGCGTGCACCTGTAACCTTTTTGATTGACACCAGTGCACAGATTTCTGCTCTAAGCGAAGTAGATGCTGGAAGGTGTGGAGTTTCTCCCTTGAGGTGACGTTTTTGCGTCCTTAACGCTTTAGGGTCGACAGAAGTTATGAAAGTTGTTTGAGTAAAATTGTTATTGCTGGGGAATGAGAGCACAGTCATTATTGAGATGGTGATTGGAGACATTCCAAACAGTTTGCTAGGTATGGATACCCTCAAAGGCAGACAGTGGGAAGATTCAGAAGGATTGTTGTGGACTTTCGGAATGCTGCAGCTACATGTCAGACTACTGCAAACTGCACCTGCACGCCCATATAGCCAGGTCACAAACGTTAAGCAATACCCCCTTCCCCTGGGTGCCAAAGAAGGTATCAAACTGGTTATACAAGAAATGCAAGAACAAGGAGTGGTAATAAATACCCATTCTCCTTTTAACTCTCCAGTGTGGCCAGTTAGAAAACCCAATGGGACGTGGCGACTTACAATAGATTTTCAGCGGCTGAATGCCAACACCGATCCTTTAATCGCCGCAGTCTCCGATCTGGCTGAACTAATAACCATGATACAAGAAAAAGCTCATCCAATCATGGCAACAACAGATGTTAAAGACATGTTTTTTATGATACCATTGTGACCAGAAGACAGAGATTATTTTGCGTTCACCTGGGAAAGAAAACAATACACTTTCACCCAACTTCCCCAGGGGTACAAACATTCTCCCACATTAGCTCATCATGCTTTAGCCCAAGAGCTAGAAAAAATACCCAAACCCAAAGGCATAACTGTTTATCAGTACATTGATGATATTCTTGTAGGAGGAAATGAAATAATGAAAGTGGGGGCAACCCAACAGGATATAATTTCACATTTAGAAAATCTGGGTTTGCAAATTCCCCCTGAAAAGGTCCAAAAGCCCTCACAAGAAGTAAAATTTCTGGGAATCTGGTGGAAAGGAAGGATGACCTGCATCCCGCCGGACACCCTTGCTTCCTTAGTTCAGATCAAAATGCCTGAGTCAAAAAAGGGTTTGCAGCATGTTTTAGGGCTGTTGATCTTTCGGAGGAAACACATCTCAAATTTTTCCATCATTGCTAGACCTCTTTATGATTTTCTAAGAAAGGAGGTCAAATGGGAATGGACAGCTTCTCAGGAAGAAGCTATGTGATTACTAATTTTTGAAGCAACAGCTCATCAAGTCCTTGGTCCTATTCACCCTACAGACCCTTTTCAGGTTGAATGGGGGTTTGCTTTATCAGGCTTATCAGTTCATATATGGCAGAGAGGTCCTGAAGGTCCAACCCGACCTGTGGGATTTTTCTCCGGTGGTTTTAGGGATGCCAAAAAGAGAGACACTGCTTGGGAGAAAGGTTTGTTTGTTGTTAGTCTGGCTCTGGTAGAAGTAGAGAAGATTGCATGACAGCAGCCAATCGTATTAAGAGGCCCATTTAAAGTCATAAAAGAAGTCACTTCTGGGACCCCTCCCCCCGACAGGGTGGCCCAGAAGGCCTCAGTATGAAAGTGGTATGCTCAGATTGAACACTATTGTAACATTTTCTCGGTATCTGAAGGAGCTTTAAAAAATCTGGCTATACAAGAAATGGAGAGCTTGGACGATGACCAAGATAAACCTGCCTCAGTAATCCAAGTCGCACCTCCCTTTTCGCATGATTGGTCAGCTAGTGCTTGGTTTACTGATGCTTCTGCTAAAAGAGAAGGAAAGGTGTGGAAATACAGGGCAGTAGCACTCCATACCTCTTCCGATGAACACATTATAACAGAGGGAGAGGGTAGTGCACAAGTAGGTGAATTAATTGCAGTATGGAGTGTTTTCCAACATGAAGCATAAACTACTTCTCCTGTCCACATTTATACTGACTCTTATGCTGTGTTTAAGGGGTGTACCAAGTGGCTTCCTTTCTGGGAACAGAACGGATGGGAAATTAATAGGATTCCAGTGTGGCAAAAAGAAAAATGGCAAGAAATCTTTATTGCTAGAAAGGGAAACTTTGCTGTGGACTGGGTAGCTTCTCATCAGGTAGATGGGGGATCTGCAGGAGAATGGAATAACCAAGCTGATGAATTACCAAGACTGGCCCCTGTACAAAAGGACCAAATTTCAGAAGACTGGGAATGCTTGTTAGAATGGTTACATGTAAAATGCAAACACACCAGAGCTAAGGACTTGTATGGTGAAGCTCTGGCCCGAGGTTGGCCCGTCACCAAAGAAATGTGTAAAACCTGCATATCGGTCTGTGAACAATGTTGGAGACAGCTTGAAAGGCACCCTTTAGAAGATAACCCTCTACATTTAAGGGAGGGTAAAGGTTTCTGGGATGCCTGGCAGGTGTATTATATTGGCCCCTTTAAGAAATCAGGAGGTAAACATTTTGTACTGGTGGGGGTGGAAATAACATCAGGATTAGTCCAAGCTGAAGCTTTTGGCAAAGCTACAGGTGAAAACACTGTGAAAGCATTGTGAGAATGGTTTGGAACTTTTCCAAAGTCACAAGAAATACAGTCTGACAACGGTTCCCATTTCATCGCCAAAGTTGTACAAGATTGGGCACAAAGTGAAGGGATTAAATGGACTTTTCACACCCCATATTACCCACCAGCTAATGGAACTGTAGAAAGAACTGACAGCCTCTTGAAACGGCTTTTGAAACCTCATGAGGGTAACTGGGATACTCGTCTGTGGCAAGTTATCACAAGCGTAAATGACAGGTGGGGGGTAAATGGATGCCCCAAAATCACTGCTTTCTGCCCAAAAGCCCCTTCCTTGATTCCCTCTTTAAAGGGACCGAATGATTCCAAAGATCCAGCCCATTTCCCAGGACAACGAGTCCTGGTGGAACTCCCTACTGTGGAAAGCGTATCACTAGCATTGAAAACCCCTTTAAATGCAAATGCATGGGTAGCCTCTCATGCCCCGGGTAAGGAACACCAGATAAATACCCACTGGATAATTCCATAATTTTAATTATTTTTGCCTCGAGGAGGCAAGCCCTGTTTGTTTTCCTTTTGCAGGAGAACTCCGAGGGACACAGAGAATATCACGAATCATTCAAGAATCAAATCTGAAGGCTTAATTTGTCAAAATGACCAATAGTATAATTAGACTACTAATACTTTTCTGCATCTTCTCACCTACCCATAACCAAAAATACACTAAATGGCCTTGGTCCAAAGCTACTGTTATATACACTAGTTCTCTAGGACTGTATCCTGAAGACCACTTTCCAAGTTTAGCTACTATAGTAATACCTGATGATAAAGTGTATTGCCCATATGAATGGAAGTGGGATAGGAAGGATTGGGTTAGAGTCCTGAATGGTACAAATGGAGAAAAAATTAAAATAGGATGCAGAAAGGTGGAAGGATCTAACCATGAGAAAGCCTCTTCAATTACAGTTACTGGAAACCTTTTAGATCTAAATTCGACAACCAAAATTCACCCTAACATCTCAGCGAAACTCTGTGCCACTGCAGAGTGGAAATGTAATAAACAAAATTCTCTCATCTCGTGTTGTCGCCAAAAGTACATCGGCAACTATACCACCTTGGACCCAAGTACCAACAATGTGGAGATTACTAAATCCTGCAAGGATGCAGAAACTGATTGTTGGTGCAACTTCACTTTAACAAGGACCATCCGGGTGGTGTGTAATTGGCGAAACAATCACGCCAACCGATCAGAACTACTAGGCCTAAAATTCAAATTTAAAATAAATGCTGTCGCCAAACCTCCAGTGACATTTGTTGCAATAGTCACCTATCACAACAAAGACAGCGTTTTCACACAATGACAAAAATAAAGCTTCACGCTCTTTTATGGTGGTCCAGGGTGTCAACTTCTCCATGCAATGTAGACTGATTACTGAATCCCTCACTGAACCAGTAAACAGCTATAGAATTGGACTACATGGCTCTACTCTATCATGTGAAAAACAAAGCCAAAATTGTTGGCTAAACTTTGTGGAGGGGTTTCTGTTAGATGGAGATTTATTGTTGAATTAGTCAGACCCAAAGGAATCTCAAGGCCACTTCGAAAAGCTGAAAACAGGACCTGCTGTGGGAGTGAGGCATTTCTACAATAACAGGGACTCAACAAGATGTAAATCAATGGACCTATCAGCAGTGAGATTCCAGCTCGTGAACATAGACAATATCCAATTAGCGAATGCATGATTGGAGCGTGGATGCGTGATCAGAAAATAGTTGCATATATAAGGAGGCTTGTTTCTGTAATAAACGGCTTTGCGTGATTCACATCGGAGTGCTGAGTCCTTTATCGTTCCAACAAAACTTGACTGCAATACAATATACTCATAAAGTAATGTGTGGTAAAAATAATACCAAACATTGGAGGGAACTCAGGATAGAGGTCGTGACACCTACCACCCAACCAATAGCTGTACCCGATCCGAAAATTTTTGAAATTGGACCATATGTGATCAAAAATATAGGCCAATAACAAATGTTGTTCAATCCAGAATGGTCTCTTAAGCGTGTTGAGGTGTTAATGCAAAATAAGGTTTCTGAGATTCAGCCAGCCTACTCTCCTTTCTTAAGGACCTCTTTCAAAGGGTGAACAACCTGACTGAGGAAACAAATTCCTAATAGAACACCGAGAGACCTAACTGGTGTGTTGGTGACAGGATTGGAAGTTCTAACTGGTATTGATTCAGAGATATTAATGAATAAATTGACTACTACAACTAGTGATTTGGCAAAATTGCAACTGCCCTTGAGGTCTTCCCTATTGGCTTTGGGAACTAACCAGTGACTGTTATAAAAAGTGTTACCAAAATGGGAAAAAGTAAATGTAAAAGACCATGAATTGATAATAGATGCACTTGGTGTGGTCCAAAATAACCTTTCTTTGGCAATCAGTTGTATTCAGGCACAACTGTGGATGCAATCACACCTTGATCATAAGAGAAGGTGAAGAAGGTGCTTTCCCTACTGAAATTCGGAAAATTGTTTGGGACAGTGCCAATGAATTTGAGAAAGAACTGCAGTCCTGGTGGACTTTGGTAAACTTCACTTATAACCCCATCACAAACACTGCCACGACCTTTGTGTTAACCATACACAATACTTCAATATACGTAATTTACGCTATCATTGCATTAGGATTGAACCACAACAGAGCTGTACTCTATCCTTTCGAGCACAGAGTATGGGCCTGAAAAGTGGATGAAAAATGGCAAACTGTCAATTTAGAATCTTGTATTGTGCGGGAACAGCAAGGATTCATCTGTGAAAGTAATACAATTAGTTCTCAAGACATTTGTCTGGACTCTGAGCAGAATGTTTGTCATTTTGAGGTTCGTCCTGACAATCGAGAAATGGTATTATGTTGGAGAATGGTTTGGAAATGGGGGACGTGGGTCTACGGAGCAGTTGTGTGAGTAGAGTCTAGATTTTGTCACATTCCTATACCTCTCTTGGGTTAAGATTTGTTAAGCAAATTGTAAGCTCAAATAACGTTTTCTGAGAATTCTGTTTAGTTGCATGTCCTACAAGAAGCTGCTTGGATGGTGCAGATCTGCTTGTGCAAGTGAGAAATCTACAAGGAAATTTCGAATGCTGTATTTCCACTAGTATTAGCAGCCAATGTTTCGATAAAGCAAATACTACACTTCTGAAACAGAACTTCGATCCAGTAAGGGACATCAATATCCAATAAATATGACAGACAAAATGGAGTTAGAAACTTTGAAGAATAAATTTATGACAACCTTACAGGCTGACTGCATTCAGTTAGATTTGCAGATTTGTCTACGAAATAACCTGTGTCTATTGTGGGACAGTATGATGAGATTGCTAGCAGATTGATATACCGACTGTTGTATACCAATTGTCACTCTGATCAAGAAAATGTAGGGAATGAATTTAAGTCTTAATAGGCCATGATCCTTTTGTCATATATGTACCAGTTGTGAAATTTAATTCTGATTTTTTTTTCATTTGTAATCTATGTCTTTGTAAATTGCACTAGCTGGTTTTCTTAACAGCACAACTTTTAGCATGCATAAATGTAAATTGCTGCAGAACCTGCAAGTCTCTAACATCAGGTCACAGACCATACTTGTATCTGGTCTGATCCTACATACTTGCACAGTTTTTGTTTATGGTTCAGGAAAGTCTCATAAAGCTGTAGTAGTTTGGTGTGAAGATAACGATTGGCATCATTCTGTAAAAACTATTGAAGGTTCAACCCAATTAGCAGAACTTAGTACAGCTTTAAATTACTTAGAGCTTTTTAAGGAGGAACCTCTAAATTTGATTTGTGATTTTGAGTACATAGTCAAGGTCCAACGCACGTATCTGATTCTGAACTTTTGTTTGTTTGTTTCTTGTTTTTTTTTTTTTTTAAAAAGGTGGGGGGAAGTACGGGAAACACCACAAAACCAATTGTCAAAATCATTGTATGTGATGAAATACTTTGCAAGTATGACCCAAAACCATGCTAAATCAGAAAGAACCTACATTAGTTATGGTCAAATCACTAGTCAATGGAAAAGGTCACATCAATTGATAACCTGGGGAAACGTTATGTTTGTGTCATTACAGGCCAAGGATCGAAGTGGATTCCCGCGAAGTGGGTCAAGCCATGACTAAATAAAGACAACAAAGATTCAATGGATGCAGATGGACAGGAGGGAGATAAGCTGTGAGGACTGTTTCAGATGTAAACCATGGATCCTAATTCAGTGTTATAAATGCTCACAGACCTGGAAGATAAATCGAAGTCAATCCATAAGGAAATTCAACAGCTTATGGACTACACCCAGAAGATTCAAGAAGATATAGGGCTTTTCGGCTTGGAGGGGTTAACAAACTGGCTAGGGTTAGAAGGGTGGTTTAAGAGCTTTTTACAAAGTGTGTTGCTTATCTTAGTTATAGTAGCTATAGGGTTATTGTGTTTAAGCTGTGCTCTCTCTTGCTTTAAAAGAATGTTTGAGCAAATAGTGAATCAGGCTCTGCTTGTACAAAAAGAAAAAGGGGGAAATGTTGGAGAATGGCTTGGAAATGGGGGATGTGGGTCTACGAAGCAGTTGTGCGAGCAGAGCCTATTCTGAAGGTCTTAGCATAAGTAGCAAGACTAGGCCGCAGTGAGAACCGCTGACTGTTTCAGTAAAATCAGCAAGGTCACTGAGACCTTCGCAGAGTTTCACAAACAGCTTTCAACAGCACAAGAATGTAGAATAAGCATAGCTAGCAGCTGCAAGTAGGAGGACCATGCAAATGTGACTGTTAGAGCTTAAGCCAATTAGTAGGTCACAGGTATGCATAATTATCGTGAACTGTATAAGTATATGCTATTTGGGCTAATAAATCAAACTATGCTTTATCACTCATATTGAGTCGACCTGCGTGTTCCTCCGCCTCTCAAAGTATTAGTGTATATTGGCAAAGGTTGTGTGTGCTTGAGGACTACTTGTAACTCTATATTAGTAGATAGAGTGATGGTAAATATTAGAAATAATTCAAATTTTTGTGTTTGTAATTTTGTTAAAATTACTGGATGTGATTTTTCTTATTTAACACCAGTCATATCTCATCAACTTATGCAATCTAATTACACACTGATTTATGAATTACTGCCTACATCTATCAGGATGAATCTCACATTGGTAAAGCAATTGTTGCAACACCAAGACTTGATCAAGATCTTTGAAGAAGTTTGAGTAAATGGACAGAAAACCTTGATAACTGTTCACCACAATGCTGAAGAAATTCACAGTGTGTTGAGAAGAGTAGAAAAAGACACAGAATATAAGTGGTGGGACATACTTTTCAGGTGGTCACCTACTGCTACAGGCATCCTGAACAAGTTGTGTCACCCCATTGTTGTTCTCTTGGTATTAGTTTTGATAGGTTTTGTTCTCTCTGCGGTATTGTATGTTTTGAATTGCAAAATGCTAAAGCGTTTGACACATTTGACATCTATACTTAATGCACACAATTTGTTTAGTGTGCCCTCCAATGGAGACATCCATAAAACCATTCATACAAAGCGGATTGCGTGCATATAAACCACTTTTCCTTTCCTTTTTCTTCCTCTATACTTTCTGTCTCTCTTTGAGGATCATGTTGCTGCCACGAGCTCCTGATAACAATGTTCAGTCACGGGGTGGTGTAAGAGTCGATCTGAAGATTTGTCTGAACATCACCATCAAGAACAGATGGACAATGACTTGGAGAGAGGCCCGAGGAGAATAATTGTGTTGCACAGGTCTCTCCAACTCGGGGGCTACTGGTAACAATAGCTGCTGTGTGGACTTCACCTGCTGCCTCAGCCAAGCTTGTCCCCACCTCCTAAAAGGAACTGTGTTATACAGGTCTCTCCGACCCGGGGACAATAGCCGTTGTCCAGAAGATGGATTTTCACCTGCTGCTTCAGCCAAACTTGCCCCCCACCGCCTCCCTGTTACTAAGGACAACGAAGAAGAGCATGCCCAGAAGCTCGCCAAGGATCCTGAGGTCACCCTGAATGCGAGGCAACGCAGGCGCAGATGGGTCCTGGCAAGCAAAGCGGGGACTTTTTGGGCCTGCGCAATTAAGCCTGGATTGTGAAACAAAGGTGGAGATTGGCCTCAAACAATGGGAATGAGGGGGGGTGAAGAAGCATAAAAGATGACTCCCGACTGGACATGGTTAAGATCTTCCCACCAGAGGATCCCGGATCACGACGCAGGACCGGCAGGACTCTACGGGACCGAAGACCAGAGGGACACCTTTGGGACTCGGTGGTGGTAATTAAAATCCTCTTTTTCCCTTTTTTTTCTTTTTTTCTTTCCCTTTTTCTCTACTCTCTCTCTATTGCATGCTACTTTACGGGCAAAATAATAAAGTAACACTGTTTGATTCAATTATAACCCCTTGGCATTTTGGTTACCTCAATTTTGTGCTTCGAGATCAAGGTAAACGAACCATCACAAGTCCATCACCAAATGGATCGTAACAGGGGAAAAGGAGAAAACTGGGCACAACAGAGACAAACCCAAGGGTACCATACCAAAGTGTGAGGGATGGGGTGCTAGCAAGGCCCTTTTGTCTGCCCTCTCATTGGAGGCAGGGGATGGAGGGCCATGTGGTAGCAAAGGCACAAGGGTTATTGATGTTAGAAACCACAGAAGAGCCTGAGAAGGATCAAAAAGGAATTAGGGCTTCTCAGTGCAAAAAGTTGGTGGGATCAGTAGCCTAGCTGAACTGCATCTATATGAATGCACACAGCATGGGCAACAAACAGGAGGAGCTGGAAGTCATCATGCGGCAGAAAAACTACAATGTAGTTGCCATCACAGAAACATGGTGGGATGACTCCCACAGTTGTAGTGCTACATTGGATGGCTATAAACTCTTCAGAAGGGATAGGCAAGGAAGGAGAGGAGGTGGGGTAGCCATGTATGTTAGGGAGTGTTTTGATTGTCTAGAGCTTAATGATGGTGACAATAGGGTTGAGCATTTATGGGTAAGAATCAGGGGGAAGACCAACAAGGCAGATATCCTGGTGGGAGTCTCTTACAGACCACCGAACCAGGATTAAGAAGCAGACAAAATATTCTGCAGGCAGCTGGGGGAAGTCTCGTGATCACTACCCCTTGTTCTCACTGGGGACTTCAACTTACCAGATGTCTGATGGAAATACACAGCAGAGAAGAAACAGTCTAGGAGACTCCTGGAGTGTCCAAATTCCTGATACAGCTGGTCAGTGAGCCAACTGGGGAAGGCACCCCACCTGTTTGCAAACAGAGAAGGATTTGTGGGTGATGTGATGGTCAGAGGTCATCTTGGGCATAGTCACCATGAAATGATTGAGTTTTCTATTCTTGGAGAAGTAAGGAGGGGGATCAGCAGAACTACTACCCTGGAGTTCTGAAGGGCAGACTTTGACCTGTTTAGGAGCCCCTTGGGGGGTTGTTCTTAAAGGTAAAGGAGTCCAGGAAAGCTGGTAGCTCTTCAAGTAGGAAGTCTTAAAGGCATGAGAGCAGGCTGTCCCCATGTGCTGAAAGATGAGCCGATGGGGATGAAGACCAGCCCTGCTGAACAGAGAGCTTCATCTAGAACTCAGGAATAAAAGGAGAATTTCTGACCTTCGGAAGAAGGGACAGGTAACAAGGACGCTGTGAATTTATGCAGGGGGAACATTAGAAGGGCCAAAGCCCAACTAGAGCTGGGCCTGGCTTCTGCTGTAAAAGGGAACAAAAAATGTTTCTATAAATACATTGGCAACAAAAGGAGGGCTAAAGAGAATCTGCGCCCTGTAGTGGACGCATCGGGAAACATAGTGACAGAGGATGAGGGAAAGGCTGAGGTACTTAATGCCTTCTTTGCCTCGGTCTTTAATAGTACAACCAGTTGTGGTCCAGGTGCAAAGCACCCTGAGCCAGAAGACAGTAAGCGGGAGAAGAATGAAGCTCCCTTGGATCCAAGGGGAAATGGTTAGCAACCTGCTACACCACTTAGACACACTCAAGTCTATGGGGCCAGATGGAATCCATCCAAGGGTACTGAGGGAGTTGGCAGAAATGCTCATCGTGCCACTTTCAATTATTTATCTGAAGTCCTGGCTAACCGGGGAGGTCCCAGTTGACTGGAAGTTGACAAATGTGACACCCATCTACAAGAAGGGCCGGAAGGACAATCCAGGGAACTACAGACCTGTCAGTCTAACCTCGGTGCTGGGCGAGGTCATGGAGCAGATGATCTTGAGTAACATCACACGGCACTTACAAGAGAACCATATGATCAGGCCCAGTCAAAACAGGTTTATGAAAGGCAGATCTTGCTTGATCAACCCGATCTTCTTTTTTGACCAGGTGATCTGCTTAGTGGATGAGGGAAAGGCTGTGGATGTTCTGTACCTAGACTTTAGTAAAGCCTTTGACACTGTTTCCAACAGCATTCTCCTTGAGAAACTGCCAGTTCATGGCTTGGATGGGCGTACTCTTTCTGAGTAAAGAACTGTCTGGAGGGCTGGGCCCAAAGAGTTGTGGTGAACAGAGCCAAATCCAGTTGACAGCCACTCACGAGTGGTGTTCCCCAGGGCTCAGTATTGGGGCCAGTTCTGTTGAATCTCTTTATCAATGATCTGGACAAGGGCATTGAGTGCACCCTTAGTAAGTTTGCAGATGACACCAAATTGGGTGGGAGTGTTGATCTGCTTGAGGGTAGGAAGGCTCTACAGAGGGATCTGGACCAGCTGTATTGATGGGCTGAGGCGAATTGTATGAGGTTTAACAAGGCCAAGTGCTGGGTCCTGCATTTGGGTCACAACAGCCCCATGCAACACTACAGGAAGAGTGGCTGGAAAGCTGAACGGCAGAAAGGGACCTGAGGGTGTTGACCCCAGCTATTTTGTGATTCTTTGTTGATCCACAGTTGACTGAACATGAGCCAGCGGTGTGCCCAGGTGGCCAAAAAGACCAACAGCATCCTGGTTTGTATCAGGAACAGTGTGGCCAGCCGGACTGGAGAAGTGATTGTCCCCTGTACTCGGCACTGGTGAGGCTGCACCTTGAATACTGTATTCAGTTTTGGGCCCCTCACTACAAGGAAGACATTGAGGTACTGGAGGTAGTTCAGAAAAGGGTTCAATGAAGCTGGTGAGTGGTCTAGAGAGCAAGTCTTATGAGGAGCAGCTGAGGGAACTGGGGCTGTTGAGTAAAGGAGGCTGAGGGGAGACCTTATTGCTGTCTACAACTGCCTGAAAGGAGGTTGTAGCAAGGTGGGTGTCAGTCTCTTCTCCCAAGTAACAAGTTATGCACGGAAAGGATAAACATACTCGCAATCTTGCGAGAAGTTTTACTCACACACGTGGCTGCAAGGCAAGCGGAGTCTCCATCCTGGGGAGGGGGGGCTCTCGGCGGCAGCATCTTCAGCTCGCGCTCCGAGAGACCGGTGACAATGGGCCGCGTCTCGACGAGAGAGTCCCGTTTTTATACTGGCTGATCAGACCTGACTGTAGGCATTCTAGAAGCTTCTCTGCACCCCCACACCGTGTGTGGGGTGCCCCTGAAGCCTCCAAACATCCCCCACACTGGTCACAGGTGCCCAGCGGCTCACTGGCGCCTTGGCAATCCCTTCTCCTAATGGCCCTGGCCAGGGTGCTCTGGGGCCAAACAAAAGAAGCTGTTAGCCTCAGAGAGAGAGGGAGATGTGCCTACTCCTTCCATGATGAAGGAGGGAGGGGAAGAAAGGGGGGTTTGCATTCTGCCACACTAATGTAGGTTCTTTCTGATTTAGCATGTTTTTTGGGTCACACATGCAAAGTGTTTCATCACAGGGTAAATTTGGGCTGCACCACTTAGATATAAGTGATTCATCACATACAATACTTTTGACAATTGGTTTTGTGGTGTTTTCCCTACTTCTCCCCCCTTTTTGTTTAAAAAAAAGAGAAAAAACAAAAACAAAAAACCAGTTAAGAATCAGATATGTGCACTGGACCTTGACTATGTACTCAAAATCACAAATCAAATTTAGAGGTTCCTCCTTAAAAAGCTCTAAGTAATGTAAAGCTGTGCCAAGTTCTGCTAATTGGGTTGAACCTTCAATAATTTTTACAGAATGATGCCAATTGTTATCTTCATGCCAGACCACTACAGCTTTATGAGACTTCCCAGAACCATCAACAAAAACTGTGCAAGTATGTAGGATCAGACCAGATACAAGTATGGTCTGTGATCTGATGTTAGAGACTTGCAGGTTCTGCAGCAATTTACATTTTACATTTATGCATGCCAAAAGCTGTGCTGTTAAGAAAATCAGCTAGTGCAATTTGCAAGGACATAGATTGCAAATAAAAACATCAAAATTAAATTTCACAACTGGTACATGTATGACAAAAGGATTATGGTCTATTGAGACTTAAATTCATTCCCTGCATTTCTTGATCAGAGTAACAATCAGTATATCAGTCTGTTAGCAATCTCATCATACTGTCCCACAACAACCACAGGTTTTTTCTATGTTGTAGCTATAAACAGACAAATCTGCAAGTCCAATCGAATGCAGTCAACCTGCAAGGTTGTCATAAATTTAGTCCTCAAAGTTTCCAACTCCATTTTAGCTGTCATATTTATTGGATATTGTTTTCCCTCTACCGGATCGAAGTCCTGTTTCAGATCTATCAGTGTAGTATTTGCTTTATCAAAACATTGGCTGTTAATATCAGTGGAAATACAGCATTTGAAATTTCCTTGGAGATTTCTCACTTGCAGCAAGCAGATCTGCACCATCCAAGCAGCTTCTTGTAAGACATGCAACTGAACAGGATTCTCAGAAAACATTATTTGAGCTTACAATTTACTTAACAAGTCTTGATCCAAGAGAGGTATAGGGCTTTCTGGCAACTACAAGAATTCATGTATTAAAACTTTGTTCCAAATTTGGCATTCTATTGGTCTCACAAAACGGCCTTTCTTTCATTCTCTCCCATGACCTCAAAAACTAACACGGTGAATTTACTAAGAAGTCTCTTACAACCAGTTACCACAAAATAAGTCTATTAAAAAAAAAATTTGGTTTAATTTCCCAGCTTCATTAGAACTATGGACCCACTGGCAATGCCTTTAAATTTCAACCCTCAGACTCCTTCATGCAGTATTACAGTTCTCTAGCAGTAACATTACTGGGGGACGGAATAAAACCTCTCGCCCCCATCTGGGATGGCAGGATCTCCAGTCTAGCATGAAAACAAATCAGTTCGAACTCCACATCAAACCAACCTGTCTGCACTCAAATCAGTACCACTCTGACCCAGAGAAGCACTGAGCATTCTGACCTCCCCAAAGCTGACCAGTGTGAAAAGACTGACTTCAGCAAGGAGGTAAAAGGATGAGCTCTCTCCCCAGATGTGCCAAAACCTAGGAGACAAGATAGAAGCAAAAAGAAACATCACCAACAACCCCTGATTCAAAGCCGAGAAGCAACACAGTGCCACAACAAGGATGGATGACAATACTCCAGAGAAAAAAAACAGAGCGGGGGGAGTAAAGCCCCCCTTTCTCCGCTTAGCAGTGGGAAAACGGGTTTTTTCCTTTTTTTTTTCTTTTTTTCTTCTTTCTCTTCTTGCTACAGTTCAGATGTAGCCAAGGCCACGCAGCTGGCGTATTCGCTGGTACGAAGTGGGAGGCTCTGGAAAACTCCTCAGTTACAATGAGCTGAGTTTATCTCGCAACTCGACACAGGCCTGGGATATTTTGCTTTTTTGTTTTCCCATTTCATTCCAACCATAATGCACTTTATACGCAATTCCAAGTAGCTCAGTAATAGTTACATTCCTCAGCCCCATTTACCTTTTGAAATTTACAGATGTCAAAAACCAGCATATTAAACATCAATCCATTATTCCATTTCTCTAGATCCAAATTAGTTCATATTCTAGCAACTTTTAAATACAACCTCATACAATACCAAGGCCACATCCATCATAGCATTTAGTTATTTTCTCTTTTCTTTTCTTTTCTTTTCTTTTCTTTTCTTTTCTTTTCTTTTCTTCTCTTCTCTTCTCTTCTCTTCTCTTCTCTTCTCTTCTCTTCTCTTTTCTTTTCTTTTCTTTTCTTTTCTTTTCTTTTCTTTTCTTTTCTTTTCTTTTCTTTTCTATGTGAATCAGAATGTAACAATTTAAATTCTTTTCTGGTCTCAAAAATGGCAAATTAACTTACAGTACCATACTTCACCAAATTTTTTCCAAAGTTCTGCAAAACAACATTAATTGCAATACAGCACTGAAACCCTGAATTCCACATTTAAGCCACATTTTAGTACAGTATCATTTCAAGTTTTATTTTTTCAGAATATTTCCTAAGGGGGAACAAGGTGGAATTTTAGCAGTGGAACCGATTCCCATTTTGTAGTTATCTCCCCAAACAAAATTCTTTTGGTACCAAACATATATATACGCAAACTAAAATACTGAGTTCAGATATGAAAACCAAATACCAAGTTCAAATATGCAGATGGATCACAGTTATACTTACTGAAGACAATATCTCGATTTTAGCATTGCACCTTTGAACTGCTTACTGCTCAGCCAGGTAGCGGTGCCGCTGGGTCTCCCTGACAAAACAGGTCAGTGCGCGCTGGAGCCCCATCGGCACCGGCCCCCCCCGCCACTGCAGCAAGCTGGATCGGGCAAGGCTTTTAATAGCGTCTCATCTGGGGTGCTACAACTGTTATCCCAAAACCAGGGTTCTTTACTTGGTGTGGACACACAAGAGCCAAATTTAGTACATAGTGATGAAACACAGCCCATCACAGAGTTGTGCAAGTCTGAATGCCGGAATAAAGCTAGCATGCTAGAAAGAGAAATAACAGCTACTACACACAAAATTTTACCATCACATTCACGCAGTAAAGAACTAAATTACTCATGATCTTCTGTATTATCACAAAATGCACATTTTGAGTCCATGGATTCTCATGATTTAACAGTCTGTGAAATCACTGCACCACACAACAAAGAGCTACTAAAACTGCAACATGCTTAAACAGATACCCACAAAGAAGGTTAATGAAGAAAGCATCTTGCAGACTTCAGCAAGTTTACTGTGACCTGTGTGTTATCAGTTAACTCTCTCTCAGTTTGTTGAAGTTCAAACCGCCCTGCCTGTAAAACTGAAATGATTCAATGATCTTTGTAGAGTTTTATTTTTCTCCTGCTCTTCTCGCTTTAGAAACAACGAAGTGTTATACTTCAAGGTTCTATTCTCCGGACACTTTTCCCAATCATTAAACTTACACAGCAGCCACCATTAATTACAATATTTCACAAGATTTTCGTTCCTCATATTTCAAGTGCTTTCCTATGTTTTAAAACACCTCCCAATACAGATTTCTTAACAACACGACTGAAAACAGTCGTTTCCAACCCCATCTCCTAAGTAAAAACCATGAGAAGAGGGAGGGAGGGGGGGAAAGCACAGGGCTGCTTGCAGCGCAAGTGGGAAAAGTGGGGAGAAGGTTTTACGGCACACTTATACCACAAAGAAACAATTCTGACAACAACCAGTAAAACTCACGTTCCTGACAAGCTGCTTGATTTTCAGAGAGGCAATACACAGAAACACATAATATGTACTGTAAAACTCGCAGATAACATGTTGATAGCAAACATTAGCATCCTCTACTGCTAATTACAACACCATTTCTTCCTTAGCTTCTAAGTTTTGAACCTGCTTATTGATGACCTCTTGAAGACGGTCAATAAATTGCATGTAATTCTCGTTGGGACCCTGATTAATAGTTGCAAATGATTTGGCTGCTTTGTCAGTTTCAGGCACCTTTATCATAGCTTGATATGTGAGGTCTCTTGACTGCCTCAGGATTTCAGAAACTTATTGTGCCTGTAGTTGCGGTATGCCAATTAGTGTCTCTTCCAAGAGTTGGGGGGTACCTGCCCCTTTCAATGAATCCCCATCGTTCTGTCTGAAATGATCTATTGCTGTTACGTTGCATAGGTCTAATTTTGCTTTGAGTCTTTCATGGTTTTTATCTGATCTTGGGGCAACTCGTACACATACTCCTTTTAACTTTTCAAGAATATGCTGCAAACCCTCATCTTCATCCATGTCATCAGATAACGTGGACTTGAACAGTGCTGGAGAATCATTAGTAACAGGGGGGTTTGGCCTTTTTCTTTTTTTTTTTTTTTCAAATCTAGTCCAGGGAAGCCACCCCCCTCCCCTGTCTCTGCATGTTCCCATTGCTCTTTTAATCCTCTCAAAGTCTCTAGCAACAAGTGCCATGTTGTTAACAGTTCAGTTGTTTCTTTGCATCTTTCACTAGTGCTTTGCCCCATAGTAACACAGTCCTTCCTTCGTAAAGTCAATTCCAGAGGGCTAATACCCTGCTTCTTCAGAAGCAACTTCCATGTAGATAATATAATACCCTCTTCTTTAGATAAGTTCCACCCCCCTGTTCCCGGTAGCTCACCAACTCTTGGCGTGGTGTCTTTTCAAGGATCCGGATCTTCGGCAGCTCCCCCCTGCTGCTCTATCAGCTGTACCGGGCTCCGTCTCCACAGCTTGTCTTCGGCTACCACAGCTTCACCGCTGTCTCTTCTTCATGCGAGATCCTTCTTCATACAGGATCAGGTCGGGGTCACCGTATGTCGTGGTTGAGACGGACAAACAACATAGACCAAGTTCTTCCAGGATGAAAGTAGTAGATGCCATTTAATGCCACAGGAAATCAAGTGTGATCACAGTCAGTTATAGCCATCATAATATATGTAATATGCTGCGTATTTGTTGTCTCATCTCTCAGCAGCCATTCTGGTGTCTAGGATGAAATGAAGAGACAGAAGAACTACTTGGCCCTCCATCCTCCAGAGTACCCAACCTGGTATGGTTTGCACAGAAAGATGTAAACCTGTTTTCTTCAGACTGCTCACATTCTTTGCATCTCACCAGCAGCAAGAAGGAAGCAGCACAGTTGTTCAGTAAGTTCAGTGTGCTGCATGTTAATTGACTTGATATAATAATAGACTCATCATAGAATGGTATGTGTGGCGATGAAGAACGACGCACACGTGGACGCAGATAAAGACGTGCACACACAGGCAGAGGTCATGTTCAGCAGGGAACAAAGAGCAAGGCAGAGCTAAGCTGAGTCAAGCTGAGGCTCTTTTTATTAACCATTCTCAATTTATAGATTTACAGATAGGGACCTGGACTAAGACGTTAGACAGGATGTTTTTTCAATAATTGTTATTCCAAACACGCCACACTCATGTTGTGACTGTGTTCAGTCACATTCCCACTCATTCACAGCCCAGGCCTGTGTCGAGGGTTAAGATTGCGGGGTGACAATCAAACCCTGGCAGATGTATTGTTAACCTCCTCTCCCCCCCACTTCCCCCTTTTGCCCCTCCCTCTCCCCCCTTCCCACTCAGGACAGGCGATCGGTAGGGAAAGAAGGACAGAGAGAAGAGAGTTGGAAAAGTTAAAGATGTTTTACTAATGCTACTAATAAGAATAGAGAAAATAATACAAAATATACAAAACCAATCTTGTAAGTCTCAGCAACTGCAGAGCCAGCACCCAAAGTCCTGGATTAGACTCTGTAGCCAACCGGAGCTGGATTCAGTCTGTCACCAGGCCTCAGTTCGCAGGGACGACCAGCAAGGTCCTCTCCTAATGTCAGCCATGAGGAAAAAAGGGAAAAAGGGCATAAGGATGAGATCCTCGTGATCTCCCACTTTTATATGAAGTATTCACGTGAATGGAATGTTATACACCGTTGGTCAGTCTCTCGGTCATCAGTTTCTTGTTGCCCCTCTCGTGAGATGTCCATCTGTGCTTATCAATAAGTTTGCATTCCATTGCTAGGTTTAACCAAAACATGTGTTGGGTTCTCCAGGAAAATGCAGCTAACATGAAGGCTTTAGCTGACAGGCAAATTCACTAAAAGAGAAACTTGTTTTTAACAAAACCAGGACATTCCACCCCTTATAATATGACATTCACTGAATACTTATCAATACAATCTATCAATACAATCTAATTAATCACTACTACTATATATATATATACATATGTACATATATACACAGGAGTAATTAATCAGTGGACCATCCTTTGAAAAGTTCATTAAGTTCATTTTGTCACAACAGTCTCCCAGGGCAGGAAAAATGGTACAAGTGCATCTCATGAACACTGTGGGTTAAGGACACCACTTCGAAGAAGGTGTCGGGCGCCACTCGAAGAAGCTAGCTCTAGTTTCATCACCATTGTCTTGATCTGTAAGACACTTATTAAACATTGTTAGTGCGGCAATTCACATCATACAGTTCAGCATTGCATATTTTCACCTAAAATCAAATCCCCTTGAGGTACACACCGAACTTCTCCATCCTTAAGCATCACCCACCAGGTGCTGCCAGGTCCCTGGGCAAAAACAATCCCACGAATAGGTTTGCCTTTGCCTGAGGCAGGAGTAACCCAGACTGCCTTTCCTAAGATATTTTTCATGTGTACTACAGGGACTTTATCTCCTTCTACAGTCCGTAGAATTTCTGATTGGGCAGGCCCGGCTCGATTGGTTGATCCCCTAGTGTTGACCAACCAAGTGGCTTTTGCTAAATGTGAATCCCAGTTTTTAAAGGTTCCACCACCAAGTGCCTTTAGTGTAGTTTTTAACAAACCATTGTACCTTTCAATTTTCCCAGAGGCTGGTGCATGATATGGAATATGATATACCCACTCAATACCATGTTCTTTGGCCCAATTGTCTATAGTACTGTTTTTGAAATGAGTACCATTGTCTGATTCAATTCTTTCTGGCGTACCGTGCCGCCAAAGGACTTGCTTCTCAAGGCCCAAGATAGTATTTTGGGCTGTAGCATGAGGTACGGCATATGTTTCCAACCATCCAGTGGTTGCTTCCACCATTGTAAGTACATAACGCTTACCTTGACGTGTTTGTGGAAGTGTAATATAATCAATCTGCCAAGCTTCTCCATACTTATACTTTAACCATCGCCCCCCATACCATACAGGTTTTAACCGTTTTGCTTGTTTGATTTCGGCGCAAGTTTCACATTCATGAATAACCTGTGAAATAGTGTCCATAGTTAAATCCACCCCTCGATCACGAGCCCATTTGTATGTTGCATCTCTACCTTGATGCCCTGAAGCATCATGGGCCCATCGAGCTAGGAAAAGTTCACCTTTATGTTGCCAGTCCAAGTCCACCTCAGCTACATTAATCTTAGCAGCTTGATCCGCTTGTTGGTTGTTTAGATGTTCCTCGGTGGCTCGACTTTTAGGCACATGAGCATCTACATGACGAACTTTCACAGGCAGCCTCTCTAGCCGAGCAGCAATGTCTTGCCACAGTGTGGCAGCCCAAATGGGTTTACCTCTGCGCTGCCAGTTGCTTTTCTTCCATTGCTGTAGCCACCCCCACAAGGCATTTGCTACCATCCATGAGTCAGTATAGAGATAAAGTATTGGCCACTTCTCTCGTTCAGCAATGTCCAAAGCCAGCTGGATGGCTTTCACTTCTGCAAACTGACTGGATTCACCTTGTCCTTCAGTGGCTTCTGTAACTTGTCGTGTGGGACTCCACACAGCAGCTTTACACCTTCGATGTTTTCCTACAAGACGACAGGATCCATCTGTGAACAGTGCATACTGCTTATCAGTCTCTGAAAGCGCATTATATGGTGGTGCTTCTTCAGCACGTTTTACTTCATCCTCATCTGGAGACATCCCAAAGTCTTTGCTTTCTGGCCAGTCTGTAATCACTTCTAATATACCTGGACGGTTGGGACTTCCAATTCGAGCTCGTTGCGTGATCAGTGCAATCCATTTACTCCATGTAACTTCGGTTGCATGATGTGGAGAGGGAACCGTCCCTTTGAACATCCAGCTCAGCACCGGCAGTCGAGGTGCCAGGAGGAGCTGTGCTTCAGTGCCGATCACTTCTGAAGCAGCTCAAACTCCTTCAGATGCTGCTAGTATCTCCTTTTCAGTTGGAGTATAGTTGGCCTCAGATCCTTTGTATCCTCGACTCCAAAAACCTAAGGGTCGACCTCGGGTTTCTCCCGGTGCTTTCTGCCAGAGGCTCCAGGTAAGTCCAGTATCTCCGGCTGCGGTGTAGAGCACATTTTTAACATCTAGTCCAGTTCGGAGTGGTCCAAGGGCCACCGCATGAGTTATCTCACACTTAATTTGTTCAAAGGCTTGTCGTTGTTCAGGGCCCCACTCAAATTGGTTCTTTTTACAAGTCACTCGATAGAGAGGGCTCACAATGTGGCTGTAGTCAGGAATATGCATTCTCCAAAAACCTACAACGCCCAAGAAAGTCTGTGTCTCCTTTTTATTAGTAAGTGGAGACATTGCTGCAATTTTGTTGATCACATCCATTGGGATCTGACGACGGCCATCTTGCCATTTTATTCCTAAAAACTGGATCTCTCGTGCAGGTCCCTTGACCTTGCTCCGTTTTATGGCAAAACCAGCATCCAAAAGAATATGAATTATTCTCTCACCTTTCTCGAAGACTTCTTTCGCTGTGTCGCCCCATACGATGATGTCATCAATATATTGCAAGTGTTCTGGAGCTTCACCTTGCTCCAGCGTGGTCTGGATCAGTCCATGGCAGATGGTAGGACTGTGTTTCCACCCCTGGTGCAAGCGATTCCATGTATACTGGATGCCCCTCCAAGTGAAAGCAAACTGCGGCCTGCACTCTGCTGCTACAGGAATAGAGAAAAATGCATTAGCAATGTCAATTGTAGCATACCACTTGGCTGCCTTTGACTCCAGTTCAAATTGCAGTTCTAGCATGTCAGGCACAGCAGCACTCAGTGGTGGTGTAACTTCATTCAGGTCACGACAGTCTACAGTTAGTCTCCACTCGTCACTAGACTTACGCACTGGCCAGATTGGGCTGTTAAAAGGTGAGCGAGTCTTACTGATCACACCCTGGCTTTCCAATTGACGGATCAGCTACTGGATAGGAGTCAAAGAGTCTCGATTGGTGCGATATTGTCGGCGATGCACCGTTGTGGTAGCAATTGGCACCTGCTGATCGTCAACCCTCAGCAGTCCTACAACAGAAGGGTCATCTGAAAGACCAGGCAAATCAGACAGCTGTTCAATTTTCTCAGTGTCCACAGCTGCTATACCAAATGCCCACCTATACCCTTTTGGGTCCTTAAAATACCCTCTCCTGAGGTAGTCTATACCAAGGATGCACGGAGCATCTGGACCAGTCACAATGGGATGCTTTTGCCAGTTTTTTCCAGTTAGGCTCATTTCAGCCTCTACAACAGTCAGCTCCCGGGATCCCCCAGTCACTCCAACAATATTGATGGATTGCGTTCCTTTATAATTAGAAGGAATTATTGTGCACTGAGCACCAGTGTCCACTAAAGCTTTGTACTCCTGGGGTTGTGTTGTACCAGGCCATAGTATTTGTACAGTCCAATAAACTCTGTTATCCCTTTCCTCCACCTGGCTGGAGGCAGGACACCTCTAATTCCTGTTTTGCACAGTCTCTGGGTGTGAATTAGAGGTTCCTTCAAGAGCATCAGAATCTCTTCTGCTCCTTTTGTAAACTGGAGCAGCCACCTTCCAGGACAGCCTGACAACATTTACACATCACACATCCTTGGGGCCGGTGTTCCGGCCCAAGATACCATTCTCATGAGCCTGGACTATCACTCCTTATAATAATGAAAAACATACTTCTGTATAACCTTACCAAGGTCCTTTATATTTTGACTAATTGCTGTGATTTAATCATGTTAGTATTATTTCTTCTTTGACCATCTCGATGGTCATGTTAGTATTTATCTTCCTTTATCATCCAAGTGGTTGGAACCTCACATCCTGCTGTTCCCACTGTATGGTTTGGAAGGGACCTTAAAGATCATCTAGTTCCAACCACCCTGCCATGGGCAAGAACACCTTCCACTAGATCAGGATGCTCAAAGCCCCAGACAACCTGCCCTTGAACACTTCCAGGGATGGGGCATCTGGAACTTCTCTGGACAACCTGTTCCAGTGCCTCATCGCTCTCATGGTGAAGAATTTCTTCCTTATAGTTAATCTAAATCTACCCTCTTTCAGTTTAAAGCCATTACCCCTTTTTCCTATCACTACATGCCCTTGTAGAAAGTCCCTCTCTAGCTTTCTTGTAGGCCCCCTTTAGGTACTGGAAAGCTGCTATAAGGTCTCCCCGGAGCCTTCTCTTCTCCAGGCTGAACAACCTCAACTCTCTCAGTCTTTCTTCATAGGAGAGGTGCTCCAGCCCTCTGATCATCTTCGTGGACCTCCTCTGGACTTGCTCCAAGAGGTCTATGTCCCTCTTATGTTGGGGGTCCCAGAGCTGAATGCTGAACTCCAGGTGGAGTCTCACAAGAGCAGAGGGGGAGAATCACCTCCCTCAACCTACCGCCTAGCCTCCTTGCCATTCTTGCACAATTTCCATACATTCCACCCCCTTGCTCAGGGGACAGCTTCTGCTAGGACCAGCAAAGCCAGAGTTGTTCATTTGGGTTTGTGAGGTGTAGCACAGAGCAATTTACAGGGGCATACAATAAACACATATAGAAAAAGAAAAAAACATATTTCTACAATAATGTTTTAAATTAGGTGTCCCATTCACTTTGTCAAGGAATTAGTCATTCAGCCAGGCATTATCAGTAGATTGTTTCACTTGCTGCATTAATCCCAAAGATGTGAGATGTCTTCTTCCATGTTGACTAGTTCATCATTATGTTGAAGCACCACATGCCTTCAAAATAAGCAGCATTTGCAGCCACTACCTACTTAGAGGAAACCACAAGAAGAAACATTAATGTTAAAATCCCTTAGCATGGCACAATTCTGTAATACAGCTACAAGGGTTGTCATGCTAGTGAAACACATTGTTAAGAGATCTGCAACCGTTAATTTCTCCTAAATATTAAAGGTAAATGATTAGGCTACAGTAGAGGCTGAACAGATCTAAGTTTACCAGGATAAATCTAAGTTAATCAATAGGAGTGTTGTCACCTTCCAGTAATACATATGCTGTTGCTCCAGCTCCTTTAGTTTAACAACCTGGGTTTAACAACCTGGTGTGGGGTAATTGCCCATGCAGACTGAAAAGTCGTGGCCTGCACGTTTTCAGATTGGACTTCACTTTGATATTGGGTCTGTGACACCAAGAACATTGTTCCAATGCTGTCTCCTCTAGATAAAACACGTGTTCACTGAAGATACCTGAAATACAAGAACTCGAGAATCTGATATTAGCAGAGGATGTAACATAAGAAGAGAAGTCAACGTGCAAAACCATACAGTATTCTCTGGAATTATATAAATTTTTGCATCTAGATCAATAGGTTGCAGTCCCACTTCACAATCCATTGATGTGAATAATTCCATTTTCTCTGTAGTTAGCCCTGACACTGTGTCCACAGAAGTGTATACATATTGCCACCCCCTAGAGGGGAGTAGGGGGCTGATATAATCGACCTGACAGGTATTCAAGGCCCATTGACCACGTTTTATCTTTCCCCATGGCCTATATAATGCCCTTAAATTAACTTTGTACAAGTGGCACAATGATGTGAGCATGTTTTACAAGTATATAATAGCAAAGCGGGTTGATTATGAGCAATGTCCCATGCCTGTGCAGCATAAGCTGATCCATGTCCACAAGCTATATGCATACTTAGAGCTTGAGCATGAAGTTCAGCAGAGGTCATATTATCTGCTTCCTTACTGTTTTGCGGCTCAAGTGAATCAACTTTATTGTGCTCTTCTATTAATCCTTCACAAGGGGAATCCTCCTCCACAGATGATTTAGGGATAAAAGTTCTCCAATGCCCTAAAAATCCTAAAAAGGCATGTAATTGTTTTACTGCAGCTGGTACAGAAAACTGCTGGACTGTGTGATATACCTTATCTGGTATTTCTCGAAGCTGCCTATGCCAAACTATTTCTAAAAATAGTACAGTAGCACTAGGGTCCTGTGTTTTAGTCAGATTAATTGCCCAGCCTTGGTCCTGTAAATACACCTTCAAAAATTCAGCAGCTGCTTCAGTTTCTTGTTGTGACACTGCCATAATCAACAGATCATCAATATAATGGCAATCAGTAATGGTACCCAACCATAATGCTATATTAGCTACTATGATTTGATGGCAAACGGAGGGACTGTATTTGTATCTCTGAGACAACACTCGGCAAGTGTATTGCTTTTGTTGCCAGGTAAAGGCAAACTGGTCTTGCATTGAGGTGACAGGCGGGGTGGGGGGTGGGTGCAGTGTTGGCAGTGGGACTAGGGCTGGTTGATTTTTTTGCATAAACATTAACTTTTGCAAGCGGCAAAACATTTCTGATGGTGTGATCCCACCTATTTCTAATCATGGGATACCAGCTTGTACAAAATCATTCCATATTTGTGTCCGCCTCACCCGTGCTGTAACTCCTTTCAGTTTTGCTGGCTTTCCTTTATTCACCACCCAAACAGAGGGTCCTGAAATTACAGCCCCAATTCCCCTCAAGGCATTTACTAGAGTGCCTGCATTGCCCGTAGCATTTGTCACTGTTGGCAGAATCACGGGTATTAGTGAGGCAGGCGGTCCTCTAAGAAGTTGCATTTTAATACTTCTTGTCACTGCTACCCTGTCCAGATCGGATCCCATAATCAATGCAGATGCCATCCCCATCCACCACACTAAATTAATACCATCCTCCATTGTGCACCAGTTTCCACAGGACAACACACATTCAACAGGTTCAACATATGCTGTTAAAACTGCAGCACACAAACACTGACATAGCGTAGGTGCAATAATATCTTGCCCGTCAGGACCTCTGACATTTTGCAGTTGAGCATATCCTCGTATCAGATCATCATTGGCTATAGGGCTTAATAAAACTTTTTCATCTGCTAATAAATGGATAGACGCATCTCCACTCTCCCAAGCTGGCAAAATCCGTGCCAGTATTCCTTCCCCACTCTTCTGCTTCTCGGAGAGTGAGTACACGTGATCTGCCCCTCCTCATCTGCTTGTTCCCGCTGCCACATCATTTGTATGGGGGGCTGTGCTCCCACCACCTCCCTGCCATTTAAGTCAGGATCAAATTAAAACTCAATATTGGAGACTGAGGATTCACTCCAAATATTTCCATCCCATTCCTCGGGATTCCAAGATCATTTTGTGGTGAGAGATGGACAGATCTTGACAAAGCCACTCAGAGACTGAAAGGGCCTGTAAAAGCCCGAAAAAATCTGATGGGGATTTACAGAGCCCAGCAGAGCCCGAAAGAGCCTGACAAAGCCCAACAGAGCCTGACAAAGCCCAACAGAGCCTGACAGATAGCAACAGAGACCGACAGAGCCCCAAAGGGGCTTACAGAGCCTCACAGGTCCTGACAGAAGCCTTCAAAGCCCGACAGAGACCGACAAAGCCCAACATGGATCAAAAAAGCCCAACAAAGCCTGATGTAGCCTGACAGATAATGACAGAGCCCAACAAAGCCAGAGAAAACCCAAAAGATCCCAACAAATTCTGAAAGAACTCGACAGGGCCTGAGAGAGCATGACAGGGCCCAACAAAGACCAACAGAGCTTATAGGGCCTGACAGATCCTGACAGACCCCGACAGACCCTGACATAGCCTACCAGAAACTTACAGAGTGTGCAAGAGCCACACAGAGCCCAAATAAACACGAAACGGAACTTGAAAGAGCCAAACAGAGCCTGACAGGAATTGACAGATCCCAACTAAGCCCTACAGTGCCCGACAGAGGTCAAAAGAACCAACAGAGACAGATAAAGCATAACAGACCAGGAAAGAGCATGACAGGACCTGACAGATCCTGACAGAAACCGACAGAGTCCAACAGAACTCGACAAAGCTTGACAGAGCCCTCCAGGACCTGACAGACAAAGACAGGGCCTGCCAGAGCCCAACAAAGCTCAACAGGGTTTGACAAATCCTGACAGCACCTGATAGATAACGATAGAGCCCGGCAGGACCTGACAGAGGCTGACGAAGTGCAAGAGAGATTAAAGAGCTCAACAAAGCATTACAGAGCCCCACTGAACCTAACACATCTTGACAGAGCATTACAGATCCCGACAGAATCTGACAGAGACCAACAGGGCCCAACAAAGCTTGAAAGAGCCCAAAACCACCCAATGTAGTCTGACAGAGATCAAGAATACCTAACAGTGCCTGACAAATCCCGACAGAGTCCTAGAAATCCTGACATGGCCTGACAGAGCCTGAATAAGGGCTAAAAAGCCTAACAAAGCCTAACAGACCCCGACAGGGATTGAAAGAGCCTGACAAAGCCCTACAGAACCCCACAGAGTCTGACAAGGCCTGACAGGGCTCTACAGAGTCTGAAAGTGCCTGATCAAGCAAAAAAAGCCCAAAAAAGCTTGACAGAGCCTGACAGAGCTTGACAGAGCCCAAGAGAGACCGACAGATCTCGACAAAGTCACACAGAGACCGACAGGGCCTGAAAGAGCCTGACAAAACCTGAGAGGGATTGACAGAGCCCTATAGACCCTGACATCGCTTGACAGAAACTGAAAAAAACAAACAAAACCTGATAGACCCTAACAGAACCTGACAGAGCCTGACAGAGCATGCCAGGGCCTAACAAAGCCTGAGAGAGCCTGACAGGACCTGACAGAGCACGACAGGGCACAACAAAGTATTACTCTTTGGGGCCTGCTAGGGTTCTATCAGGTTCTGTCGAGATCTGTAAGGCTCTGTCAAGCTGTGTCAAGCCCTGTCATGCTCTGCAATGCTTTGCTGAGCTCTTTCAGACTCTGTCATGCTTTATCAGTCTCTGTCAGGCCCTACCGGGATCAAAAAAGCCCAACAAACCTTAATACCGCACAACAACACTTGACACGTCCTGATAGAGCCCAAATAAACCTGACAGAGCCCGAGTAGGACCCACAGAGTCAGACAGAAGCCAACAAAGACTGATAGAGACCATCACAGCTCGAAAATTACCTAGAGATCCTCACGTAGATAGACGGAGCCTGTCATGGCCTAAAAGACCTGGACAGAGCTTGACAAGGCCTGACAGAGCCAGACAGGGTATGACACAGATTAACAGTGCCCCACCTGTCCCAAAAAACACTGACAAAGCCTGATAAGGCCTGACAGATCACTACAGAGCCCAAAAAATCCTGGGAAATCCCAACAGATCCTGAGAGATCCTGACAGAACCTGACAGGACCTGACAGAGGATGACAGAGCCCAAAAAAGCTAGACAGATCCTGACAGAACCCGACAGGGCCTGACACATTCTGACAGAACCTGACAGAGCCCTCCAGGGACTTACAGAGCCCGCAAGAGACTGATAGAGCCCGACAAAACCTGACAGAGCCCGACAGGGCCTGACAGATCCTGACCAAACCCCACAGAGCCCGCCAAGCACTGAAAGATCCTGCAAGAGACTGACAGGGCCTGACAAAACCTGACAGAGCCCATCAGAGCTTGATAAAGCTAGACACAGCCCACCAGGGCGTGACAGAGTCCAAAACAGCTCAACAGGGTTCGACAAATCCTAACAGCGCCTGATAGCGAATGATAGAGCCCGTCAGGACCTGAGAGAGGCTAAAAAAGTGTGACAGAGACTAAAGAACTCAACAAAGCATTGCTACAGAGCCTGATAGGTCCTGACACAGCTTGACAGATCCTTACAGATGTAGACAGAGCCCGACAGGGCCAGACAGAGCTTGAAAGAGCCCAACAGAACCTGACAGGAACTGACATAGTCCAACGAAGCCTGACAGTGCACAACAAACTCGACAAGGCCCAATAGAGTCAGATAAAGCGTGACAGAGCCTGAAATAGCTTGACAGGGCATGAAAGAGTTTACCAGAAACTGAGAGTGACCGCCAGGGCATGATAGAGCCTGAATGAGCCAGACAGACTTCGACAAATCTTTACAGGGCCAAACAGAAACTGAGAAAGCCTGACAGAGCTTAAAAAAGTCTTACAGGGCCCAAGAAAGCTTGACAGAGCACAACGGGACCTGACAGAGACCGACAGTAGTCAACAGGACCTTATAAATCCAGACAACACCTGACAGCGAACTATAGAGTCCAGCAGGACCTGACAGGCTGAGAAAGAGTGACAGAGACTGAAATAGCTCAACAAAGCATTACAGAGCACGACAGGGCCTGACACAGCTTGACAGAGCTTTACAAATCCCAACAGAATCTGATAGAGCCTGACAGGGCCCAACAAAGCTTGAAAGTACCCAACAGCACCCAATAGAGCCTGACAGAGCTCGACAATACCCAATAGAGCCTGACAAAACACAACAGAGCCCTACAAATCTTGAAATGTCCTCACAGAGCTTGATAGACCTTGAGGAAGACTAACAGAGCCCAACAAAGCCTGAATAAGAGCAGGAAAGCCCGACAGTGCCTGAAAAAGCCTGATAGAGCTGGACAGGGTTTGAAATACCTGACAAAACCGACAGAACCCAACAGGGCCTGACAGAACATGACAGGTCTTTACAGAGCCTGAAAAAGACTGGTAGGGCAGAAAGAGCCCAAAAAAACTTGACAGAGACATACAGAGCCTGACAGAGCCTGACAGAGTCCGACGTTTCTTGACAAAGGCACACAGAGACCGACAGGGCCTGGAAGAGCCTGACAAAACCTGACAGGGATTGACAGAGACCTACAGAGCCAAACAGAGCCTGACAAAGCCAAGCAGAGCCTGACAGATTGTGACAGAGACCAACTTAACCCAAAAGGGGCTTACAGAGTCCCACATGTCCTGACAGATGTCGTCAAAGCCTGACAGAGACTGACAAAGCCCGTCAGGGATCAAAAAAGCCCAACAAAGATCAGCATTGCCCAACAACGCTTGATGGGGCCTGACAGAGCCCAAAAAACCTGGCAGAGCCTGAACATGCCTCACAGACTTAGACAGAAGCTGACAAAGCCTGATAAAACAAATCACAGCCCAAAAATGCTCTGAAAAACACGACATAGATACATAGAGCCCGTGATGGCCTAAAAGACCTGGACAGAGCTTGACAAAGCCTGACAGAGCCTGATAGGGTATGACACAGATTAACAGTGCCCTATATACCCCAAAATAGCCCGACATAGGCTGATATGGCACGAGAGATCACAACAGAGCCTGACAACGCTGCAGAAAGCCCGACAGAACCCGACAGATCCTGACAGATCCTGACATTGCTTGACAGAGCACAACAGGGCCTAACAAAGCTCTACAGATCGTGAAAGAACATGATAGGGCCTGACAAAGTATGACAGAGTCCTACAGATCCTGACAGATCCGGACAGAACCCGACAGGGCCTGACAGAGCATGACTAGGTGCTTTTTGGCTCTTTCAAGCTTTGTTGGGTTCTCTCGGGCTCTGTCAGGTTCTGTCGCAATCTGTAAGGTTCTGTCAAGATGTGCTAGGCTCTGTCTGGCTCTTTTAAGTTCTGTTTAGCCCTGTTGGGCTCTGTCGCGATCTGTAAGGCTCTGTCAAGCTGTTTCAGGCCCTGTCACACTCTGTAATGCTTTCTTCAGCTCTTCTAGTTCGTGTCGCACTTTGTCAGCCTCTGTCATGTCTTGCTGGGCTCTATAGTTCACTATCAGGTGCTAAGAGGATTTGTCGAACCCTGTTGAGCTGTGTTGGGCTCTGGCAGGCCCTATCATGCTGTGTCAAGGCCTGGTGGGCTCTGTCAAGCTTTATGGAGCTCTCTTGGGCTCTGTCAGGTTTTGTCAGGCTCTATCAGGCTCTGCTAGGCTTTCTCGGGTTTGATCAGGGTCTGTCAGGCAATGTCAGGATTTGTAGGACTCTGTTGAGTTTTGTCGGGCTCTGTTGGACTTTGTCAGGCTCTGTCAGGGTCTGTAGGGCTCTGTCAGTCTTTGTCAGGTTTTGTCAGGCTCTTTCAGGCCCTGTCGGTCTCTGTGAGGTTTTGTTGAGATCTGTTGGTTTGTCTCAGGCTCTGTGAGGTGCTGTCGGTCTCTGTCAAGCTCCTTTGGGCTCTTTCTGCCCTACCAGGCTTTGTCAGGCTCTGTAAAGCCCTGTCATGCTCTGTCAGGCCTTGTCAGGCTCTGTCAGGTTCTGTCGGGCTTTATAAGGCTTTTTCGGTCTCTATCGTGGTCTGTTGGGTCATATCAAGGTTTATCGTGCTTTTTTGGGGCATATAGGGCACTGTCAATCTGTTTCTTGCCCTGTCAGGCTCTGTAGGGCCTTGTCAAGCCTTGCCTAGGTCTCTTAGATCGTTACTGGCTCTGTCTATCTAAGTCGGGCTCTCTAGAGCATTTTCGGGCTGTGATGGGCAATATCGGGCTTTGTCGGCTTCTGTCTGTCTCTGTGGGGATCTGTCGGGATCTGTAAGGCTCTGTCAAGCTGTGTCAGGCCCTGTCGTGCTCTGTAATGCTTTGTTGAGCTCATTCAGGCTCTGTTCCATTTTGTCAGTCTCTGTCAGGCCCTACTGGACACTATAGTTTGCTGTAAGGTGCTGTTGGGATTTGTCTGGCCCTGTCGAGTTCTGTTGGGCTCTGTCAGGCCCTGTTGGGTTCTGTCGGGCTTTTTTTGGGCCCTGTGAGACTGTGTCGGGCTCTGTCAGGCTTTCTCAGGTGCTGTTGGGCTCTGTCAAGCTTTGTCGAAGTCTGTCAGGTTCTGTCATGCCCTTGCGGGCTCTCTCAGTTTCTGGTAGGCTCTGTTAGGCCCTGACATGCTCTGTCAGGCCCTATCAATCTCTTTCAGTTCCTGGCAGTCTCTGTCAGGTTCTGTCAGGATCTGTCAGGCCCTGTCAACCTCTGTTGGTCTTTGTTGGGCCCTGTCATGCTCTATCAGGTCCTGTCAGGTTCTCTCAGGATCTGCCGGGATCTGTTGGGCTTTCTCGGGCTCTGTTGTGGTCTGTCGGGCCATATCAGGTTTGTTGGGCTTTTTTGGAACATGTAGTGCACTATCAATCTGTGTCATGCCCTGTCAGCCTCTGTCAGGCTCTGTCAAGCTCCTTTGTGCTCTTTCTGCCCTACCAGGATTTTCCAGGTTCTGCCAAGCTTTGTCAGGATTTTTTGATCCCTGTCAGGGTCTGTCAGGAGTTGTAGGGCTCAGTTGGGTTTTTTCATGCTATGTTGGGTTTTGTCGAGCTGTGTCAGGCTCCATTGGGCACTTCTGGGCTCTTTCAAGAATTGTTTGACCCGGTCGGGGTTTGTCAGGTTCTGTCGGAATCTGTAAGGCGCTGTCAAGCTTTCTCAGGCCCTGTTGTGCTCTGTAATGCTTTGTTCAGCTTTTTCAGGCTCTGTTGCGTTTTGTTGGCTTCCATCAGACCCTACTGAGGCACGGAAATGACCTTAAAACCCTTGAATTGTTAGGAAGGTATGTATTTACATATTTATTTACGGCGCTGGAGACACAGGGAATCATTTCACCTAATACGTGTGTAAATTTCCAGGAGCTGTGAGCTTGTTTAAATGCAGTGAAGGCGTCAGTGAAGTCCTGTTTTTTGTACAGTAAGTTACACAGAGTTAAGCAAGGCTAGACAATAGTGATGTGGGTTAAAGGGTTAGTTCTTTGCGTTTTAATTAGTTAATTGTCAATTCCCTGTATCAACTTGTGGTTTGAATGTGGGTTTATATCAATGAGTGGCAATTAAATGTTGTTCCACAGAACTTGGAAAATAGGATTTGATACAGCACTTTAAGTTAATTTGCTTTTATTATTATCTAATAATTTTGAGACCGGGAAAGTATTTAAGTTGTTGAACTCTGATCCCTAATTCAGTCGGTTGTTGGAGCAATAAAGGACTCAGCATTCCAATTCAATGTGAATCACACAAAGCCATTTATTACAGAAACAAACCTCCTTATATACGCAACTATTCTCTAATCACGCATCCACGCTCCAAGCATGGATTCGTTAAATAAGTATCACAGGCAGTCCACATGCTGGAGCCCCACCGATGATAGATCCGATGACTGACGCCATGCTGAGGCCCTGTTAATGAAGAAACGCCCCTCTTTCTCACAGAAGATTCTGTTCTCAATTTCTCCAAGTGGCCTTGAGATTCCTTTGGGCCTGACTAATTCAACAACATATCTCCATATAACCAAACCCCTCCACAGCTGGTAATAGAGAAATTCGTACAAATTGGGTTATAAACAGAATAACAGAGGACCTCTGCCCGGTGGTAGTAAACCCATACAACTTACTGACTGTATTAACTCTAATTTGATTTGGATTACAGTTTTAGATTTAAAAGATACCTTTTTGACTCTCTCTCCATGAAGTCAGCCAGATAATATTTATGTAAAACCCAGCTCACATGGATTTTGTTGCCACAAGGATTTAAGAACAGTCTGACAATATTTGGAAATCAGCTTGCTAAAGATCTTGAATCTTGGGAAGCCCCATCTGATGAAGGACAGATGCTACAATATGGGGATAACATTTTGATCGCTACCCGAACAAATAAGACGTGCATAACCTGAACTGTAAGTCTACTGAACTTTTTGTGGCTCCAAGGATATTGGGTATCACAGAAGAAAGCCCAGATGATGCAGCAACAAGTAACTTATTTGGACTATGAAATTAGTGCAGGGCAAAGGACCCTGGGACAGGCTCGAGAGGAGCCTATATGCCAAACTCCGAAGCCTCAAACTGAAAAAGAATGACGGACCCTTTTTGGGCATGACAGGGTGGTGCCGGTTGTGGATTTATGATTATGGATTGCTTGTCAAGCCATTGTTTGTACTAGCAGCCACAGATCAGGAACACCTGCAATGGAATAAAGGAGCTACACAAGCCTTTGAAGAACTTGGTAAGGCTTTGATGACAGCGCCTGCTTTAGGACTCCCAGATGTGAGTAAACCATTTTTTCTATTCTCTCATGAGAAGCAGGGAATAGCCTTTGGTATACTGGCACAGAATCTTGGCCCATACCGATGAGCAGCAGCCTATTTCTTCAAACAATTAGACGCAAAAGCAAAAGGGTGGCCTGGATTCCTACAGGCAGTTACAGCAGTGGTACTGAACATACAGGAGGCCCGGAAATATACCATGGGACAGAAAATGACTGTGCTAGTATCCCATACAGTGTCTACAGTTCTAGGTGAAAAGGGGGACATTGGCTTTCCCCACAAAGATTTCTCAAATATCAGGCTAAATCATGGTCACTAACATTGTCAATCCGACTTCTTTCCTCAGTGGTCACATTGGAAAACCAGTTCATCATAATTGCCTGGAAAACAATGAAGAAAAATACTCCAGCCAACAAGATCTAAAGGACAATCCTATGGAGAACACTGAGAACTGCTTTATGGATGAAAGTAGCAATATCCTGAACGGTGAAAGGCATGCTGGTTATGCTATAATTAGTAGCCATGAAGTAATGGAATCTGGACCTCTGCCTAAAAGTATCTCAGCACAAAAGGCAGTAATAATCGCCCTTACTTGTGCTCTGGAACTAGCTGTGGACTTTTATACGGACTCTAAGTATGCTTTCAGGATCGTGCTTGCACACAGAACTATTTGGAAGGAAAATGGACTCTTGAACTCTCAAGGCAAACATATCAAAAATGCAGAAGAAATATTGGCAGCTGAACTTCCTAAGAAGGTGGCAATCACGCATATCAAGGCACATCAGAAAGTGATCTCGGCATTGGAAAAACATAAAGAATCATCACCTTAGTAAAAGAATTTGCTAACCTCTTAGAAAAGGGGGGATGTCGTGGATGAGACGGACAAATGACACAGACCAAGTTCTTCCAGGATGAAAGTAGTAGATGCCATTTATTGTCACAAGTGCATTTTTATACAGTTTTACCAATTCATGTGTCTCTTCACTATTCGTTACAAGTTACAGCAGTAACATCCCATTGGCTACTTTTGCTATCATCAATGTTACTCTTCTACTCCCTTCTCTATCACGAGTACATCCTTAGCTTCTCTGGATACTCCTTTACTCCCATCTTTCTCACAGGTAGGCCTTCATATCTTCAAGGCTAATGTCTGTTCCCATGCCCTCGGTCAGGGAATCCACGGACCCACCGTAGTCCCCCACAGGGGGAATGTCATGGCTGAGATGGACAAATGACATAGACCAAGTTCTTCCAGGATGAAAGTAGTAGATGCCATTTCTTGCTACAAGTGCATTTTTATACATTTCTACCAATTCATGTGTCTCTTCACTATTGGTTACAAGGTACAGCAGTAACATCCCATTGGCTAATTTTGCTATCATCCATGTTACTCTTCTACTCCCTTTCTCTCACGGGTACATCCCTTCTCTCTCAGGGTATATCCCTTCTCTCTCATGGGTACAACTAAATATCTCTGGATACTCCTTTAGTCCCATCATTCTCAAGGCTAAACCTTAATATCTTCAAGGCTGATCTCTATTCCCATACTCTCTGTGAAGGATTCCACAGACCTGCTGTAGTTTCCCACAGGGGAATGACACAGGGATTTAACAATTAACTAATGAACACTTAAAGAACTAACACTTAAAGATTTAAAGATAATAAAGATAATAAAGATAATAATAATTGCAAAGGTAATAATTCTTTGGTGCATCCCTGGGTGAACTAGATAACAGAAACTTGGGCACAGGACAGGAGATATGCCAGTTTTAACCAACTCAGCAGTCTGAGACCTAACCATCTCATCACACTGGATTAAAGGTGACCATGTACAGAGAAGAGGACCCAGGTTCACAATCACTGTGTTAGTAACAGAATCAACTTTACAAGATGTTTCCTTCCATGTTCCCTTATGGAACAGGTCAGGATGGGTCTTCACTAGCTCTACCCTGGATATCGCTGGATCTGTTACAGTTGGATTAACATTAAGATAGCAACCAACCTTGTAACCATGGAATTCTTGTATTCAGTAACCAAACTCTATTCTTAAAGTTGACATAGATTTATGGTATATTCTTATAAGGCAGGTAACTGTAACCGAGCCTTATTCTTAAGGTGGACAGAGATTTACGATATATTCTTTTAAAGTTGGTACCTTAGAAAATAACTGGTAAACATAGCATCTTTTAGATAGGAAGTTTGTGTTAGAATAGGTGTGGAATATGCTAATGGTTGTCAGGGGTTGTAATGAATATGTATGTGACTAACTTGTATAATAAGGTGTAGTCTGAATCACCTGTTCGAAGCCAGCTTTGGGTGCGAACCCCTGGTTTCCCAGCGCTGAAATAAAGCACCGCATATAACTACGTCCGTGGTTATGTGTCCTGATTGCTAACATTTTGGTGACCCAGATGGGACCTCGCGGGCATTGGTGAGACAGATCGTGTCTCGATCCTGCTCCAGCTAGCACCGAGGTATTCTTGGGGAGTGCATCGGACGCGACCAGCTCTCCGCTGCTCACGATGGACCTCTGATTGGTAAGAAGGTGCTTTATCTGTTGCTTTACATGGATTATTGGGTACCCATCTGGTCTGGTTCTGGTCTGGTAGCCTGCTGGTCAGACATCTGGTAGCCTGTCGATCAGACACAGCGAAAGCCATGCTCAGTTGGGCAGGGAGCTCCTGAGGTATTGCCTAGGCAGCCGTCCGTTAGAGGGAAACCTCTGCAGGTTTGGCATCTGGTTTGGTTATTTAAGCCACAGGCTCGGCACCTGGTCTGGTCTGGTTATTTGCGTGCACCTGGTCTGGTTATCTATGTTGTTCAGCACCTGGTCTGTAGCCTTGGTAATTTGATCTGTATTTGCTGTTGAAACTGGTGATTTGATCCGTCTTTACTGTTGTTCTGGTAAAGTTATCTGTGTGTTATCCTTCTGTGTTAATCGCCTGTGTGTTACCCTTTTGTGTTGATATGAGCGATACAAAGATGTCACCATTAGACTGTTTGTTGAAACATTGGAAGGAGGCTGGATTTGGACAATCAATGAGTAAAAAGAAGTTAACTGAATATTGTACTCACTGCTGGCCTGAATATGACTTGCCTAATGAAATACGGTGGCCGCCGGAGGGTACTTTAGAACCTGGAACTATTAATGAATTAATGAGGTTTTGTCAAAGGGAAGGTAAATGGGATGAGGTACAGTACGTGGATCTCTTTTTCTATCTTGTACAAAAACAGGACTGGAGGAAGGAATGTGGGTTAATATTAGTATGGAGGGGCGGTACTAATGATAAATGTATGGGTTGTACGGCAGAAAAGAAATACATGACGTGTTTGGCAATAGAAAACAGCTGCGGTAATGCCTTAAAATTAGATTTGCCGTGTCTTGATGTTGCCCCTCCAGAAACTGAACCCTCTGCACCTAAACCCCTTAAACCCTCGGCACCTGTGCGTCTCACTGAAAGTGATATCAATTCCAGTGGGGATGAGGGGGCAGCAACCGGTGTAAAAGGAGTAACAACTACACCAATATCCCACAGGACTAGGCACAGAGAAAAGGAAGCCCAAAAGGGGGGTGGACTGCCAAATGTAATAGCACCCCTGAGACAAGCGGTAGGAGTGGGGGGAGAGACGGTTTATGTAAAAATCCCGTTTTCGCCAGGAGATTTAATGATCTGGAAACAATCAGCCGGTCCTTACCGGGAAAACCCGGACAAGGTTGCAAGGATAATTAAAATGATAATTAAAATGCAGAATCCTGATTGGGATGATTTACAAGTGATTCTTGACACATTAATGGATTCTACAGAAAAGGATATGGTTATACGGGTAGCAAGAGATAAAGCAAGGGAGGATATTCAGAATGGAATAGTGGGTGGCAATGTTGATGAAAATTTTCCAAAGGAGGATCCCAGATGGGATTATAATACTGGAGGTGGTCAGCTTAGCCTCCGGAGGTATCAGGACTGGTTATTGATCGGTGTTCAGACTGCTATGCCAAAACAAATGAATTGGTCAAAATTGTATAATGTTAGGCAGGAAAAGAATGAATCCCCTTCAGCCTTTTTAGAAAGATTAAAGAAAACTGCAAAGAGATATATGGATTTAGATATTGAAACAGAACAAGCAAGGGTTCAGTTGGCTTTAATCTTTTTGGGGCAGTCTCAGGATGATATTCGGAAGAAATTACAGAAACTGGAGGGGGCACAATTACGAGATCTGGATGTCATGTTAGAAACAGCCTGGAAAGTTTATAATAATAGAGAAAAGGAACAGTCGAGGCGTTCTCAGCAAGACTTGTTGGCCCTGGTCCAAGGACAAGGCAGGGGAATAGGAATGGAAGTCCGTGGCAGAGGAACTACAGGCGGCCGAGGGCGCGGTTTTCGGAATGTTCGGGGAACTCCTTTAAGACCTGTTGTAAAGCTTGGTATAAATCAATGTGCTTATTGTAAGGAGGAAGGACACTGGAAAAATGAATGCCCGAACCGTCCGGGCTCCACGAGTCAGGTACCAAGTGCAGCAGGGAATGCAATACAAACTATGGTGTTGGGGGAATATAATAATAACAGTTGACTATATGGCAGCACAAGAACCGATACCCAGAATAAGGAACCCCTTGTGACAATACAAGTGGGGGACCAGGATGTGAGATTTTTAGTGGATACAGGGGCTACTTATTCTGTGCTAAATTCTTTACAGGGAACAATAGGTCATAAAACGACAACGATTGTTGGTGCCACAGGGAAGGAAGAAGTACGGCCATTCCTGCAACCCTTAGATCTGCGTTTTGGAGAAAAGGAATTAACCCATGAGTTCTTATATGTTCCAGATTGTCCAGTTTCCCTTTTAGGACGGGATTTATTGACCAAATTGGATGCTGTAATAACATTTGAGAATGGAAACCTGGTAATGAAAATTCCAGAATCTAAGGTGGGACAAATTCTGTTATTAAGAGAAAACCCGGTAGTGGAAATACCACAAGCTGTGGAGGAGGCTGTGATCCACACGGTATGGGCGACTGACATACCTGGGAAATTGAAAACAGCCCAGCTTGTAAAAGTGGAATTAAAGGAAGATGCCAGGCCTGTACAGTTGAGACAGTACCCACTGAAATTAGAAGCTAGGTTAGGAATAGTTCCTCTAATTGAAAATTCTTGAGATATGGAATTCTAGAGGAATGTGAAACAGAATATAATACTCCAATTTTTCCAGTAAAGAAGTCCGATGGTAATTACCAATTAGTCCAAGATTTGCGGGCTGTAAACCAGATCACTAAGGACATTTATCCGGTAGTTGCAAATCCATACACCTTGTTAACATTTGTGAAGGAGAAATATAAATGGCTTACTGTACTTGATTTAAAAGATGCCTTCTTCTGCATACCCCTCGACCTGGAAAGCAAAAAGCTATTTGCCTTTGAATGGGAAAATCCATACAATGGAAGGAAAACTCAGTTAACCTGGACACGTCTTCCGCAAGGATTCAAAAATAGCCCAACTATTTTTGGAAATCAGTTGGCCAAAGAACTCGAGGAATGGACTACGAAAGGCCACATCGTGATCCCTCGACAATGGTACCTGTTACTACAATACGTAGACGACATTTTGATCGCGACTGAGACACGAGAACTCTGCATCCAGGTAACGATTGAAATACTGAACCAATTGGGAATGAATGGGTACAAAGTATCGAAAAGTAAAGCTCAAATTGCATCCAAGACTGTGATTTATTTAGGATGCGAGCTTTCTCAAGGACAGCGGAAATTAGGTACAAACCGTGTGCATGCTATCTGTGCTATTTCAGAACCACGAAACTTACATGAATTAAGATCCTTTTTAGGAATGACAGGATGGTGCAGACTTTGTATTATGGACTATGGGTTGATTGCCAAACCTTTATACGAAGCACAAGGGAATAAGACGTTCATGTGGGGAAAACCACAACGTGAAGCCTTCCAAAAGCTAAAACAGGCTTTGATGCAGGCGCCTACCTTGGGCCTGCTGGACTTGAGCAAAGATTTCCAGTTGTTTGTACACGAGCGACAAAGACTTGCCTTGGGGGTATTAACCCAACAACTGGGATCCTGGAAAAGACCTGTTGGCTATTTTTCTAAACAGCTAGATCCGGTAAGTACTGGGTGGCCGGCGTGCTTACGGGCGGTAGCTGCTACAGTAATACTGATCCAGGAGGTCCGAAAATTAACTACGGGAAAAAGGATAGAAGTGTTTGTATCCCATATGGTGACAACAGTACTGGAACAAAAGGGGGGTCATTGGCTTTCCCCAAGCAGAATGATGAAATACCAGGTAATTCTGACAGAACAAGATGATGTTGTTCTAAAAACTACTAACCTAATGAATCCTGCTGAGTTTTTGGATGCAGGTACTGAAGAAGGAGACCTGGAACATGATTGCATGGAAGTCATCGAATACACCCACGCAAGTCGCCCTGATTTGAAAGACGCTCCGCTGGCAGAAACTGACTGGGAACTCTTTACTGATGGCAGTAGCTTTGTGGAGAACGGAATGCGGTATGCAGGATATGTGATTAGTACTGCCAAGACAGTAATTGAGGCTAAACCCTTACCGCCAAACACCTCAGCACAAAAAGCGGAATTAATCGCCTTAACTAGGGCATTGGAACTCAGCGAAAACAAGAAAGTTAACATATGGACTGACTCAAAATATGCTTTTGGAGTTGTTCATGTGCATGGAGCCCTTTGGAAAGAGCGGGGACTGCTCTCTTCACAAGGAACAAACATTAAGTACCAGGAGGAAATACTGAATCTGATTAATGCCGTTCAAAAACCATCGCAAGTTGTTGTAATGCACTGTAAAGCTCATCAAAGTGGAACATCGAAAATCATAGAGGGAAATTGGCTTGCTGATCAAACAACTCGGTCAGTAGCACGGCAAGTGAGGACAATGATGGGTCTTATCTCCCAGAAGGTAAGAGCAATTGATTTATTACCTTCAGAACCACCTAAATAGTCTACAGAAGATGAAAAATTGGCAAGTCTAGTAAGAACCAGTAAGAATAATTCTGGGTGGTATGTAACCACCAATGGACAAGTTGTGGTACCAACCACTATTATGAGAGGAATACTTCAGACGGAACACCAGAAGTGTCACTGGGGTGCAGAAGTATTGGTAACTTATTTAAGAAAACATTATCTCGGTCCAGATGTTAACAATGGCAAATTCTATCACAGCTAAGTGTGAAATTTGCTTGAAAAATAATCCTTTAGTAAAAAGAAAAACAGAAATGGGGAAAATAAAGACAGGCATACAACCTGGGGATTATTGGCAAAGAGACTATGCGGAACTCCCCAGAACCCGAGGATTCAGGTATATACTAGTTGGGGTAGATACCTTTTCAGGATGGCCGGAAGCTTTCCCTTGTCGCACCAACCAGGCGAAAGAAACTGTAAAATAGTTACTAAAGGAAATAATCCCTAGATTTGGGGTACCACTGGGGATATCCTCCGATAGGGGACCACACTTTGTTGCACAATTGGTAAAAGAAATCAGCAGATGTTTGGGAATTAAGTGGGAGTTACATACCCCATGGAGACCCCAGTCTAGTGGACAAGTGGAGAAAATGAATCAAACCCTAAAAAGGCAACTTAGCAAGATCTGTCAGGACGCAAAAATTCAATGGCCTCAGGCCTTGCCAATAGCATTGTTGCATATTAGGATTAAACCTAGGAGTGGAATGTCAGTAAGTCCATACGAGATTTTGTATGGCAAACCATATGAAGCACCAAACCCAAACCCAGAGGTACATGTGAAAGGAAATCAGGACTTGTACAATTATGTGTTGTCTCTTGGCAGGACATTGAATCGACTCAGATCCGCACTAGTGTGGAATCGCCCACTAGCGCTCGAGAATCCAGTACATGATATAGAGCCTGGAGACACGGTGTATCTAAGAACTTGGAATGAAGAACCCTTAAAAGAGCGTTGGGACGGACCCTATCAAGTACTCCTAACTACATTCACCACAGTCAAAGTTGCTGGAGTAGACTCCTGGATACACTATACCCGAGTGAAAAGAGTCCCAAGACTCTGGAAATCGCAGATAGTGGGTCCTACCTCGCTCAAGATTATATCGCAGTAATGTCTGGTTTGCATTACCAAATTGTGATTTTGGTTAGAGTGTTTGTACTTTTGAAAACTGGAGAGGGAAGTGCCACTCTATTCCACAAGGCCTCTGATAAACAGTGGGAAAATGGGACTATTCAAATGGAATTGCAAATTAGACCACGAAGAGCAGTAGATAATAACGAAAGTACCCAGATACCACAGGTGGTATCAGGCAGAGAATCTTATGATAGGATTAATTCGAGATTTCGCACTGACTCAGAATACCAGTAGCATCACTGCTTGCCTTCCAATTCCAAAATCGGCCGAAGACCCAATACAGTGGGGAATAATATCTACCACCTTACCAGAAATAAACAGAACTGGTAAAATAGCATGTGAATCCCGCACTAGAAAAGAAGTCATCCCAACAGAACAAAGGGTAAAAGAACAAGGAAAATGGAAAACACCAGGGCCAAAGGAGGATTGTTTAAAATTACCTGAGGTGAAATGGGTTAAAATAGGAATGACCAGACCATTCAAAAATATAGGTTGGTGTTATTATGACACATGGACCACCAAAGTAGTAAACCAAATGGTTGAACAGACTTACTGGGAATGCAAAGATCAGGATAACAAAAATATAACTGAATCATGGAGTAACATGTGGACATTGAGTATTGTACAACAATACCAATATAGTGAAGCATTTCCATGGTGTGTACGGTGGTCCAATGTAACAGGAGGAACAACAGTACCATGGTGGAATTGTTCACGAGTAATAACTTGCCAGACAGATATGAAAGAGATACCAATATCCATCGTTAAAGTTGCGGTAATTGCAGGTTGCATTTGTCAGAAACAATTGGATCTAAAGGAAGGAATCAAGATAGGTATTGATGGAAATAGAATTGATTGTAGAGGCGTTATAGGTAGTGTGGGACATCTGGTTTGGGCCTTAAGTGATGGGACCTGGACAACACATTTACCAATAGCAGGACCAGTAAGGGAAATTACTTTGGGACTGCCAACCCTATGTCCTATTTGGAAAAAGTCTCCCTTGAAAAATGGGCAAGAACTTCTACATGTTAGGCACAAATGAGAAATAGATGAAGACGATGTGTGGCATGAACCATCAAGCAGTGTTAAATTCGGTTGGGCACTAGAATCTTTCTTTGCACCAATTGCGGCATACAGAAACAGGGAAATGATTGATAAATTGATCGGGCAAATGGATCGATTGGCTAGAATAACTAAGAAAGGTTTTCGGGAACTTAATATACAATTACAGGCTACGACCAAAATGACCTTACATAATAAAATGGCACTCGACATAATGTTGTTGAAAGAAAATGGTGTCTGTGGATATTTGAAAGACAGAATGGATCATTGCTGCATCCATATTCCAAACGTAACTTCGGAGGTCGAGAAGGACATTTCTCAACTCACCCAAACAGAGATGGAGCTGCAAAAGGAAAAGCAGGATGCAGAACAGAGCTGGATAGGAGCTCTGTTGGATTCATTTGGTTTAAATTTGGGAGGATGGGTACATTCACTATTAGAAAGTGTAGTTGTACTTACAATTGTGATTATACTTCTTTGTTTATTACATGTAGGTATTAAACGTGTGATTAGTCAAACAAATGCTAAGAATAATTGCATTTTCAGTGTCCTGAGTAGGAATTATGTTAATCCTATATTTGACAGTCCTCCAGCTAGCCCTCCAGCTTATGAACTGTCACATTTGCCAAATCACCAATCAAATCAATAATTGAAGAAGTTGATTGAAGTGAAAATGCATTGTCTAAAGAAAAGCATTTTCAAAGGGGGGAGATGTTAGTAACAGAATCAACTTTACAAGATGTTTCCTTCCATGTTCCTTTATGGAACAGGAGAATCAACTTTACAAGATGTTTCCTTCCATGTTCCCTTTTGGAACAGGTCAGGATGGGCCTTCGCTAGCTCTACCCTGGATATCGCTGGATCTGTTACAGTTGGATTAACATTAAGATAGCAACCAACCTTGTAACCATGGAATTCTTGTATTCAGTAACCAAACTCTATTCTTAAAGTTGACATAGATTTATGGTATATTCTTATAAGGCAGGTAACTGTAACCGAGCCTAATTCTTAAGGTGGACAGAGATTTACGATATATTCTTTTAAAGTTGGTACCTTAGAAAATAACTGGTAAACATAGCATCTTTTAGATAGGAAGTTTGTGTCAGAATAGGTGTGGAATATGCTAATGGTTGTCAGGGGTTGTAATGAATATGTATGTGACTAACTTGTATAATAAGGTGTAGTCTGAATCACCTGTTCGAAGCCAGCTTTGGGTGCAAACCCCTGGTTTCCCAGCGCTGAAATAAAGCACCGCATATAACTACGTCCGTGGTTATGTGTCCTGATTGGTAACAACTGCGCAGCTGCAACCAGGAGGAGCCGGAGGTGGAGACTATGGAAATGGTCTCCCGGAAGTAATTGTAATAAGAACCGCCTTCTCGTAGAAAGGTTATGAATATGTATAGGCGTTCCTAAAACTTTAATGAATATGTAACACTTTACTGCATTTAACCAAGTTCACAGCTACTGTAATTTTACACACGTATTAGGTGAAATGATTCCCTGCGTGTCCGGCGTCGTAAATAAATACATACCTTCCTTATTTACCTCAAGGGCTGTAAGGTCATTCTGTGCCTCAAAGTGAGTACAATATTGTTTCAAACTTTCTTTTATCAGGATTCCCCACTAAGTTACTCTAATGTGTAAGGATGCATCCTAAGGAGAGCAAGATGGTACTTCAGTATTCTAATGGAACAGGTTCCCATTTTTTTGTTATGTCCCTGATTTTGGAGGGTGAAAAACATATCTGCATATACTTTCTTACACCGCGCACACTGTAATTTAACTCATGCCACGTGACTTAAATCAAGGTGTTTTAAGCTCATCTTCTGCTTTATACAGATCACAGGCTAAAGCATACCACCATAAACAGTAATTACTGTAATTAGCACACACTCAGACAGTTCACAGAGACACGGCTGGTTGGTTTTATGATTTACGAGTTACTTAATGATTTGGAATGGAATGCATGGTATGTCAGGCACTTACAAAAATACCACGCAGTTGTAGACCAATTATTCCTTTTTCACTGACTTTTACCTTTTCCAGCAGCTGCAAAAGAGAGATTTCTGCATTACCCTTCACTCTTGCTAAGATTAGTCATTACCAAAAGTCCATCCTGGCCATCGAAATTGAGACACAGAAATCTCAGAGTTGCTCGATCTGCTCTCAAGATTGCTAGCTGCTGCCCACAAAGAGACTGCAGAAACTCGTGAGACATCTCTCCACGGCTTACTGGCTCCCCGCCAAATGCAATTAAATGGAAGTTTATTACAACATACTTTATCCGTTGTTTTTGTTGGAGGTCTTTTGTCTGCTCCTGCAATGAACAAAGCAAATGGAGATCTTTCCGAAAAAAAAAACAACTTTGGGGCACGCCAAAGCTGGCCGTTCTCACCTATTCACATAGCCAACCAGAACACCCTCCTGCCTGGTTCACCAAAATGAGGTTCGGAAATGACTTTACAATCCTTGAGATTGTAAGGAAGGTATGTATTTACTTATTTACAGTGCCGGACACACGGGGAATCATTTCACCTAATATGTGTGTAAATTTGAAGTAGTTGTGAGCTTGGTTAAATGCAGTAAAGTGTTACATATTCATGAAAGTTTTAGGAACAACACCTATACATATTCATAACCCATCCCTGAGAAGGCTGTTAGCTCTTTAAGTCTTTAAGTGTTAGTTCTTTAAGTCTTAATTAGATAACTGTTAATTCCCTGTAACACGGTTGGACTCTATAGTTCACTGCCAAGTGCTGTCGGGATTTGTTGGGCCCTGTCGAGTTCTGTCAGGTGCTGTTAGGCCCTGTGAGACTCTGTCATGCTGTGTCATGCTTTCTCAGGTACTGCTGGGCTCTGTCAAGCTTAGTCGAAGTCTGTCAGGCTCTGTCATAACCTGGCAGGCTCTCTCAGTTTCTGGTAGGCTCTGTTAGGCCCTGTTGTGCTCTGTCAGGCTTTATCAGGCTCTTTCAGGCCCTGTCATGCTATTTCGGGCTCTGTTGTGCTTTATCTGGCTCTGTTGGTCCTTCTCAAGCTTTGTCGAGCACTATCAGGCTTAGTTGGACTCTGTCAATTTCTTTCAGATTCTGTTGGGCTCTTTCAAGCTCGCTCTGGCCCTGTCAGGCTCTGTCGAGATTTGTAAGGCTCTGTCAAGCTGTATCAGGCCTTATCAGGCTCTGTAATGCTTTGTTGAGCTCTTTTAGTCTCTGTCACACATTGTCAGCCTGTCAGGTCCTGCCGGGCTCTATCGTTCACCATCAGGGTCTGTTAGGATTTGGCAAACCCTCTTGAACTGTGTTGGGCTCTGGAAGGCCCTGTCGTGCTCTGTCAAGGCCTGGTGGTCTCTGTCAAGCTTTGTCGACCTCTTTCGGGCTTTGTCAGATATTGTTGGGCTCTATCAGGTTCGCTCAGGCTATACTGGGCTTTCTGGGGTTCGATCAGGCTCTGTCAGGCCATGTCAGGATTTGCAGGGCTCTGTTGAGTTTTCTCGGACTCTTTCAGGCCCTGTCAGTCTCTGTGTGGCTTTGCTGAAGTCTGTCGGTCTGTCACAAGCTCTGTCAGGCGCTGTCGGTCTCTGTCGAGCTTTTTTAAGCTCTTTCTGTCCTACCAGGCTATTTCAGGTTCTGTAAAGCCTTGTCAGGCCTTGTCAGGCTCTGTCAGTCTTTGTCAGGCTTTTTCATGCTTTTTTTCCCTTATTCAGGCTTTGTCTGGATGTGTCAGGTTTTGTCAAGGTCCATTGAGTATTTTCGATGTCTTTCAGGCTACATTGGGTACTGTTGGTCTCTTTCAAGCTTTTTCAAGCTCTGTAGGGCTCTGTAATGCTTTGTTGAGCTCTTTCAGGCTCTATCGCGCTTTGTCCACCTCTGTCAGGCACTGCTGGACTCTATAGTTTGCTGTCAGGTGCTGTGGGGATTTGTTGGGCCCTGTCGAGTTCTGTTGGGCTATGTCAGGCCATGTTCGGCTCTGTCAGGCTTTGTCGGGCCCTGTGAGACTGTGGCAGGCTCTGTCAGGCTTTCTCAGGTTCTGTCAGTTTCTGTTGGGCTCTGTCAAGCTTTGTTAAGTCTGTGAGGCTCTGTCATGCCCTGGCGGACTCTGTCAAGCTTTGTTGAGCTCTTTTGGGCTCTGTTGAGTTCTTTCAAAATCTGTCAGGCCCTGTCAGGCTCTGTCAAGGTGTGTCAGGCCCTGTTGTGCTCTGTAATATTTTGTTGAGCTCTTTCAGTTTCTGTCATGCTTTGTCAGACTTGTCAGGCCCTGCTATAATTGAGAGTTCACTGTCAGGTGCCATCAGGATTTGTCGGGCCCCGTCGAGCTTTGTCGGGCACCGTCAGGCTTACTTGGGCTCTGTCAATTCCTGTTATGTTCTGACGGGTTCTTTCAAGCTCTGTCAGGCCCTGTCGTGCTCTGTCAGGCCCTGGTGGGCTCTGTCAAGGTTTTTCAAGCTCTGTTGCGCTCTATCGGGTTCTTCCAGGATCTGTCAGGCCCTGTCGGGCTCAGTCAGGATCTGTCATGCTGTGGCGATCTCTCTCAGTTTCTGATAGGCTCTGTCAGGACCTGTTGTGCTCTGTCAGGTCCTAGTGTGCTCTTTCAGGCCCTGTCATGCTCTTTCGGGCTCTGTCAGGCTTTATCTGGCTTTGTGGGGCCTTGTCGAGCTTTGTTGGGCTCTCTTGGGCTTAGTTGGACTCTGTGCATTCCTGTCAGGCTGTTTGGATCTTTCAAGCTCTGCCTGGCCCTGTCAGGCTCTGTCAATCTGTATCAGGCCCTGTCAGGCTCTGTAATGCTTTGCTGAGCTCTTTTAGTCTCTGTTGCACTTCGTCAGCCTCTGTCAGGTCCTCCCGGGCTCTATCATTTGCTATCAGGTGCTGTCAGGATTTGTTGAACCCTGTTGGGCTCTGTCGTACTCTGTGAGGCCCTGTCAGGTTCTGTCAGGATCTGTCGGGATCTGCTGGGCTTTCTCAGGCTTTGTCAGGCTCTGTCGTGATCTCTCAGATCATATCAGTCTATGTCGGGCTATTTTCGGGTATGTAGGGCACTGTTAATCTGTGTCATACCCTGTCAGGGTTTGTCGGGCCTTGTCAAACTCTTTCCAGGTCTTTTAGGCCGTGACGGGCTCTATGAATCTATGTCGAGTTTTCTAGGACATTTTTGGGCTGCGATGGGCTCTATCAAGCTTTGTTGGCTTCTGTCTGACTCTGTGAGGCCTGCTCAGGCTCTGTCCAGTTTTGTTGGGCTCTGTCAGACCCTATCAAGCGTTTTTGGGCAGTGTTGGGCTTTGCTGTGCTTTTTTGATCCCTGTCGGGCTTTGTCAGTCTCCGTCGCGATCTATCAGGCTCTGCTGGGATTTGTCAGGATTTGTAGGGCTCTGTCGGGTTCTGTCAGGCTCTGTTGACCTTTCTCAGGCTCTGTCGGGCTCTGTAGGGCTCTGTTGATCCCTGTCAGGTTTTGTAAGGCTCTCTCTAGGCTTTGTTAGTCTCTGTTTGGCTTTGTCGAGATCTGTCTATCTCTCTCAGGCTCTGCCAGGCTCTGTGTAGTCTGTCAAGCTTCTTTTGGGATCTTTCTTCCCTACAAGGCTCTGTCAGGCTCTGTCAGGCTTTATCAGGTTTGTCGGGCTTTGTTGGGACCTATTAGGCTCTCTCAGGCCTTGTCAGGATTTGTAGGGCTCTGTTGGGTTTTGCCAGGCTCTGTTGGGTATTGTCAAGCTCTGTCAGACTCTATCGGGCACTGTTGCACTCTTTAAAGCTTTGTTGGACCCTGTCAGGCTTTGTCGAGATCTCAAAGGCTCTGTCAAGCTGTGTCAGGTCCTCTCAGCCTCTATAATGCTTTGTTGAGCTCTTTCAGGTTCTGTCGCTCTTTGTCAATCTCTGTAATGTCCTGCCGGGCTCTATCATTTGCTATCAGGTGCTGGTAGGATTTGTCAAACCCTACTGAGGTGCTGGCAGGATTTGTCGAACCCTATTGAGCTGTGTTGGGCTCTGGTGGGCCCTGTCATGCTCTGTCAGGCCCTGATGGGCTCTGTCAAGTTTTGTCGTGCTCTATCAGGTTCTTGCAGGCTCTGTCAGTTCTTGGCGGGCTCTGTTGTTTTCTGTCGTGCTCTGTCAGGTCCTGTCAGGCTCTCTCAGGCTTTGTTGGGCCCTGGCATTCTCTGTCAGGCCCTGTGGAGTTCTGTCGGGCTCTGTCAGGCCAGGTTGGTCTCTGTCGGGCTTTGTCGGGCCCTGTGAGACTGTGTCGGGCTCTGTCAGGCTTTCTCAGGTTCTCTCAGTCTCTGTCATGCCGTGGTGGGCTCTGTCTAGCTTTGTCAAGCTCTGTTGGCCTCTCTTGGGTTTTGTCAGAGCACGACAGAGCCCAATAAAACATGACAGATACTGACAGAACATGACAGGGTCTGACAGAGCACAACAGTCTCACAGGGCCCGACAAAACCCGACAGAGCCCAACAGAACTCGAAAGGGCCCAACAAATCCAAACAGCACCTGACACCTAACTGTAGAGTGAAAGAGCCAAAAAGCACCCAGTGGAACCTGACAGAGCTTGACAATACCCAACAGAGCCTGACAAAACATGACAGAGCCCTACAAACCCAGACATGGCCTGAAAGAGCCTGATAGACCCCCAGAAATCCTGAAAGAGCCTCACAAAGCCTGAATAAGGGCAAGAATGCCCAAAAAAGCCTAACAAAGCCTAATATGTCCTGACGGAGCCCGATAAAGCCTGAAAAAGCCCAACAGATCTCGACAGATCCTGTCAGAAACCGACAAGGACTCAAAGAGCACGACAGGTCCCAACAAAGCCCAACAGAGCTTAACAAGGCCTGACAATTCCCAATAGAACCCCACAGAGCCCGCCAGGAACTGACAGAGTGTACAAGAGCCACATAGAGCCCGACAAAACCCGAGAGAGCCCAACAGAGCTCGACAAAGCTTGACAGAGCCCACCAGGGCCTGACAGAGCCCGACAGGGCCAGACAGAGGTTGAAAGAGCCCAACATAACCTTGCAGAAATTGACAGTGCCCGACAAAGCTCGAAAAGGCCCAACAGATCCAGATGAAGTGTGACAGTGCTCAAAACAGTATGACAGGGTCTGAAAAAGCCTGATAGGGTCTGACAGAGCCCGTCATGGCCTAAAAGACCTGGACAGAGCTTGAAAATGCATGATAGAGCCCGACAGGGCATGACACAGTTTGACAGTGCCCTACATGCCCCAAAAAAGACCAACAAAGCCTGATATGGCATAACAGAGCACAACAAAACCTGAGAAAGCCCAACAGATCCCGACAGAGTCTGACAGAACCCGACAGGGCCTGACAGAGCATGACAGGGCCCAAGAAATCTCGACAGATGCTGACAGAACCTGAGAGCGCATTACAGAGCACAACAGGGCCCAACAAAGCCCGACAGAGCCCTACAGGGTCTGGCAGATTTAGACAGAACCTGATAGAGCCCGCCAGGGACTGAAAGAGCCTGCAAGACCCTGATAGAGCCTGACGAAAGCCAAGAGACCCCAACAGAGCTCGACAAAGCTATGAGGACTGGGTTAAGGAACAATTAGGCAATCTGAACATCCACAAATGCATGGGCCCAGATGGGATGCACCCACAGGAGCTGAGGGAGCTGACTGACGTCGTTGCTGGACCACTCTCCATCATCTTTACCAAGTCTTGGGAGATGGGAGAGGTGCCTGAGGACTGGAGAAAAGCTAATGTCACTCCAGTCTTCAAAAAGGGCAAGAAGGAAGACCCGGATAATTATAGACTGGTCAGCCTCACCTCCATCCCTGGGAAAATAATGGAATGACTTATTCTTGGTGCCATCTCAAGGCATGTCAAGGATAAGAGGGTTATTAGGGGCAGTCAACATGGCTTCACCAAGGGGAAGTCGTGCTTGACCAACCTCATAGCCTTTTATGAAGATATAACGAGGTGGATAGATGATGGCAGGGCGGTGGATGTGGTCTACCTTGACTTCAGTAAAGCATTTGACACAGTCTCCCACAGCATTCTCATAGCTAAACTGAGGAAGTGTGGTCTGGACAATCGGGTAGTGAGGTGGACTGCGAACTGGATGAAGGGAAGAAGCCAGAGAGTCGTGGTCAATGGAGCAGAGTCCGGTTGGAGGTCTGTATCTAGTGGAGTGCCTCAAGGGTCTGTACTGGGGCCAGTACTGTTCAATATATTCATCAATGACTTGGATGAGGGACTAGAGTGTACTATCAGCAAGTTTGCTGATGACACCAAGCTGGGAGGAGTGGCTGACACACCAGAAGGCTGTGCTGCCATCCAGCATGACCTGGACAGGCTAGAGAGCTGGGAGGGGAAAAAATTAATGAAATATAACAAGGGCAAGTGTAGAGTCTTGCATCTTAGTAGGAACAACCCGAGGTTCCAGTATAAGTTGGGGAATGATCTATTAGAGAGCAGCGCAGGGGAAAGGGACCTGGAGTTCCTGGTGGACAGCAGGATGACCATGAGCCAGCACTGTGCCCTTGTGGCCAAGAAGGCCAATGGCATCCTGGGGTGCATTAGAAAGGGGGTAGTTAGTAGGTCAAGAGAGGTTCTCCTTCCCCTCTACTCTGCCCTGGTGAGACCACATATGGAATATTGTGTCCAGTTCTGGGCCTCTCAGTTCAAGAAGGACAGAGAACTGCTGGAAAGAGTCCAGCATAGGGCAACCAAGATGATTAAGGGAGTGGAGCACCTCCCTTATGAGGAAAGACTGTGGGAGCTGGGTCTCCTTAGTTTGGAGAAGAGGAGACTGAGGGGTGACCTTATTAATGTTTACAAATATACAAAGGGTGAGTGTCACGAGGATGGAGTCAGGCTCTTCTCGGTGACAAACAATGGTAGGACAAGAGGTAATGGTTTTAAGTTGGAACGTAAGAGGTTCCACTTAAACTTGAGAAGAAACTTCTCAGTGAGGGTAACAGAGCACTGGAACAAGCTGCCCAGGGGGTTGTGGAGTCTCCTACTCTGGAGACATTCAAAACCCGCTTGGACATGTTCCTGTGTAGCCTCATTTAGGTGTTCCTGCTCCAGCAGGGGGATTGGACTAGATGATCTTTAGAGGTCCCTTCCAGTCCCTAGCATTCTATGATTCTATGAAAGCTAAACAGAGCCCACCAGGGCTGACAGAGCCCAACACAGCTCAACAGGGTTCGATAAATCCTGACAGCACCTGATAGCGAACAATAAAGCCCAGCAGGACCTGAGAGCAGATGACAAAGTGCAACAGAGACTAAAAGAGCTAAACAAAGAATGACAGAGCCTGACAGGGCCTGACACATCTTGATGGAGCCTTAGAGATCTCAACAAAGTTTGTCAGAGTCTGACAGCACTTGAAAGAGTCCAACAGAACCTGACAGGAATTGACAGAGCCAACGAAGCCCGACAGCGCTTGACAAATGTTGACAAGGACCAACAGAGTCAGATAACGCGTACAGGACCTGCAAGAGCATGACAGGGCCTGACAGAGCCCAAGAGGGCCTGACAGAGCCCAATAGAACTCGACAGGTCCCGACAAATCCCAACACCACCTGACAGCGTACTATAGAGTCCAGCAGGGCCTTACAGAGGCCGACAAACTGCGTAAGAGCCTGAAAGAGCTCAACAAAACATTACAGTGCACAACAGGGCTTGACACAGCTTGACAGAGCCTTACAGATCCTGAGAGAACCTGACAGAGCCCGACAGGGCCCAACGAAGCTTGAAAGAGCCCAAAAGCACCCAATGGAGCCTGACAGAGCTCGAGAATACCCCAACAGGGATCAAAAAATCCTGACAAAGCCCGACAGAATGCAACAGAGTCTGACAAGGCCTTACAGAGCATGACAGGGCTTTACAGAACCTGAAAAAGTCTGGTAGGTCAGAAAGAGCCCAAAAAAGCTCAACAGAGCCTGAGAGAGATGGACAGATCTCGACAAAACCACACAGAGACTGACAGGGCATGAAAAAGCTTGACAAAACCTGACAGGGATTTACAGAGCCTTACAGAGACCGACAGAGCCTGGCAAAGACCAACAGAGCTTGACAGATTGTGACAGAGACCTACAGAGCCCAAAAGGAGCTTACAGAGCCCCACAGGTCCTGACAGAAGCCATCAAAACCTGATAGAATCAAAGAAAGCCCGACAGCAATTCAAAAAAGCCCAACAAAGCCCAACACTGCCTAACAATGCCTGACAGGGCCTGGCAGAGCCCAACAAAACCCGACAGAGCATGAACAGGCCCCACAGAATCAGACAGAGGACGACTAAGCCCGATAGAGCACATCACAGCCCGAAAATGCCACAGAGAACCCGACATAGATAGATAGATAGAGCCCGTCATGGCCTGAAAGACTTGTACAGAGGATTTGTAGGGCTCTGTTAAGTTTTATTGGGCTCTCTTAAGTATTGTAGACCTCTGTCAGATGCCATTGGTGCTTTTGGGCTCTTTCAAGCTTTGTCGGGGCCTGTCGGGCTTTGTAAGGTTCTGTCGGGATCTGTAAGGCTCTGTCAAGATGTGTCAGGCCCTGTCAAGCTCTGTAATGCTTTGTTGAGCTCTTTTAGTCTCTGTTGCGCTTTGTCAGCCTCTGTCAGGCCCTGTTGTGCTCTGTCAGGCTTTGCTGGGTGCTGTAAGATTGTTTTGGGCTCTGTCAGGCGTTCTCAGGTTCTGTTGAGCTCTGTCAAGCTTTGTGACTTACTGAGCCATCTGGATCCTCACGAGTCTATGGGACCAGACGGGACCCATCCTAGGATGATGAGGGAGCTAACAGAAGAGCTCGCCAAGCCGCTCTCCATCATCTTCCAACAGTCCTGGCTCACTGAGGAGGTCCCATACAATTGGAAATTGGCGAATGTTACCCCAATCCACAAAAAGGGCTGCAAAGTTGACCCTGGCAACTACAGGCCTGTCAGCCTGACCTCGGTGCCTGGCAGGGTTATGGAGCAGATCATCCTGAATGCAATCACACAGCACCTTCAGGATGGACAAGGGATCAGACCCAGCCAGCACGGGTTTAGGAGGGGCATGTCCTGTCTGACCAACCTGATCTCCTTTTACGATCAGGTGACCCCCTGGTGGATGAGGGGAAAGCTGTAGATCTGGTCTATCTAGACTTCAACAAAGTCTTTGACACTGTCTCCCATAATATACTCCTGCAAAAGCTGGTAGCCCATGGCTTGGACAAGTGCACTCTCTGCTGGGTTAAGAACTGGCTGGAGGGCTGGGCCCAGAGAGTGCTGGTGAATGGGGCTGCATCTAGCTGGCGGCCAGTCACTAGTGGTGTTCCCCAGGGGTCAGTGTTGGGTCCAGTCCTGTTTAACAGCTTTATTGATGATTTAGATGAAGGGATTGAGACCATCATCAGCAAATTTGCTGATGACACCAAGTTGGGAGGGAATGTCGACCTGCTGGAAGGGATCTGGATAGACTGGAAAAATGGACCGATTCCAATGGGATGAAATTCAACGAGGCCAAGTGCCGGGTCCTGCACTTTGGCCACAACAACCCCCTGCAGCGCTACAGACTGAGCACAGAGTGGCTGGAGAGCAGTCAGGCAGAAAGGGACCTGGGGGTACTAATTGACAGGAAGCTCAACATGAACCAACAGTGTGCCCAGGTGGCCAAGAAGGCCAATGATATCCTGTCCTGTATCAAAAAGAGCATGGTCAGCAGGACAAGGGAAGTGATCCTTCCCCTGTACTCTGCATTGGTGAGGCCACACCTGGAGTATTGTGTTCAGTTCTGGGCCCCTCAGTTCAGGAAAGACATTGAAGTGCTGGAGCGGGTCCAGAGAAGAGCAACAAGACTGGGGAGGGACTTGAACACAAGACCTATGGGGAGAGGCTGAGGGAGCTAGGGTTGTTTAGTCTGGAGAAGAGGAGGCTTAGAGGTGACCTCATCAGTCTCTATAACTACCTGAAGGGAAGTTATAGCCAGGTGGGGATTGGTCTCTTCTCCCAGGCAGTTAGCAATAGGACAAGGGGGCATGGGCTTAAACTCTGTCAGGGGAAATTTAGGCTGGATATTAGAAAGAAATTCTTTCCAGAGAGAGTGGTCAGGCATTGCAATGGCCTACCCAGAGAGATGGTGGACTCACCATCTCTGGAGGTTTTTAAACTGAGATTGGACATGGCACTTAGTGCCATAATCTAGTAAATGGACCGGAGTTGGACCAAGGGTTGGACTTGATGATCTCTGAGGTCTTTTCCAACCCAGTCAATTCTTTGATTCTGTGTATTAATCTGTTGGGCTCTATCATGCCCTGGTAGACTCTCTCAGTTTCAGGTAGGCCCAAAGGATCCTGACAGAACCTGACAGGGCCTGACAGAGCACAATAGGGGCTGAGAGAGCTGGACACAGCCTGACAGAGCCCACCAGAGATCGACAAAGCTTGACAGAGCCCACCAGGGCCTGACAGAGACTGACACAGCTCAACAGGGTTCGACAAATCCTGACAGCACTTGATAGCAAACGATAGAGCCCAACAGGGCCTGACAGAGGTTGACAAAGCGTGACAGAGCCTGAAAGAGCTCAGCAACACATTACAGAGCATGACAGGGCCTGACACAGCTTGAGAGAGCCTTACAGATCCTGACAGAAGCTGACAGAGACTGATAGAGTCCAACAAAGCTTGAAAGAGCCCAAAAGCACCCAAGGGAGCCTGACAGAGCTCAAAAATACCCAACGGAGCCGGACAAAACCTAACAAAGCACTACAAATCTTGACATGGCCTGACAGAGCCTGATAGACCCTGAGAAAACCCGACAGAGCACCACAAAGCCTGACTAAGGGCAAGAAAGCCTGACAAAGTCTGACAGAACTCAGTGGAGCCTGACAGAGATTGACAGAGCCCGAGAGAGACCGACAGATCTCAACAAAGCCACAGAGAGACCAACACGGCCTGAAAGAGCCTGGCAAAACCTGGCAGGGATTGACAGAGCCCTACAGAGTCTGACAGCCTGAGAAAGGCCAACAGAGCCTGACAGAACCCGACAGAGCCCTACAAAATCCTGACATTGCCTGACAGAGACTGATTGAACCCAAGAAAGCCCAGCAGAGCCTGACGGAGCCCGACAAAACCTGACAGAGCCCAACAGAGCTCAACAAAGCATGACAGAGCCCACCAGGCCTTGACAGAGTACGACAAGGCCTGTCAGATCCCAACACAGCTCAACGGGGTTTGACAAATCCTGACAGTGCCTGACAGTGAATGATAGAGCTCAGCAGGACCTGACAGAGGCTGAAAAACTGCAACAGAGACTAAAAGAGCTCAAGAAAGCATTGCAGAGCCTGACAGGGCCTGACACGGCTTGACAGAGCCTTACAGAACCCAACAGAGCCCAATAGGGCCAGACAGAACTTGAAAGTTCCCAACAGAACCTGACAGCAACTGACAGAGCCCAACGAAGCCTGACAGTGCCCGATAAAGCTGCAAAGACCCAACGGAGCTAGATAAAGTATGACAAAACCTGAAAGAGCATGACAGGGTCTGAAAGAGCCTACCAGAAACAAAGATAGCCCGCAGGGGTATGACACAACCTGACAGACTTTGACAAAGCTTGACAGAGCCAAACAGAACCTGAGAAAGCCTGACGGAGCCAGACACAGTCTCATGCAGCTCAACAGAGCCCAACAGAACCTGACTGTGCTGGACGGAACTCGACGGGGTCTGACAACTCCTGACAGCACTTGACAATGAACTATAGACTCCAGCAGGGCCTGACAAACCTGAGAAAGGACAATAGAGCCTGAAAAAGCTCAACCAAAAATTACAGAGCATGACACGGTCTGTCACAGTTTGACAAAGCCTTACAGATCCTGACAGAACCCAACAGGGTCTGACAGAGTATGACAGGGCCCAAAAAAGCCCCACAGAGCCCGACAGGGCATGACAGATTTTGACAGATCTCGACAGAGCCCAACAGATGATCGACAAAGCTTTACAGAACCTGCCAGGGAATGACAGAGCCTGACAGATTCGTCAAAGCTTGACAGAGACCAACAGAACCGGAGAAAGCCTGACAGAGCCTGACACAGTCTCACAGGGCCTGACAAAGCCCAACAGAGACCAACAGGGCCTGATAGAGCCCGACAGAACTCCACAGGGCCAGACAAATCTTGACAGTACCTTACAACGAACTATAGAGTACAGTAGGGCCTGACAAAGCCCAACAGAGACCAACAGGGCCTGATAGAGCCCGACAGAACTCCACAGGGCCAGACAAATCTTGACAGTACCTTACAACGAACTATAGAGTACAGTAGGGCCTGACAAAGCCCAACAGAGACCAACAGGGCCTGATAGAGCCCGACAGAACTCCACAGGGCCAGACAAATCTTGACAGTACCTTACAACGAACTATAGAGTACAGTAGGGCCTGACAAAGCCCAACAGAGACCAACAGGGCCTGATAGAGCCCGACAGAACTCCACAGGGCCA